>NC_142010.1:37571828-38250578 GCF_049901735.1 Notechis scutatus | reverse complement strand
TACATTTCTCAGTATGTTTTGGGATGCAAATGCAGGAAATTCAAGCTCTCTTATAAAAGCATAAGCTTTTCTTTTCTTTCCTGTCATATCCATGAAGCTCACTAGATGTCTTTGAGCTAGTGATTATCTGTCAGCATCAATAACTTCATAAAGCTATGAAGATACATACAGTATCTACTTTTTTGTATTACTGTTTTCTAGTACACATGCTTAGAGTGGCCTAGATAGCTTGACATGATTGGCAAGCACTTTTTTCTTTAAAAAAAATATTCCAATGTTGAAAGGGAGAGCTCTAGTGTAGTTTAGCAAAACCAGAGGAATAGCCTGTCCTATATTTAAAAAAAAGATCAGGGAAGATGGATGGGTAAATATGTGAACTTTTTCCATTGCCTTTGATGGGTGATCCATTCCTTGTTAATATTTGTCAACATTGTAGACGTTGTCTGCAGGCATGGAATAGAAGTACTGCAGCTATTTAGTAAATTCTTTGTTGATTATTACCCTCCCTTTTAAGTTAAAGGGCCGAAAAGTCCTTGCAGTTAGTCTTACTATGTATAGTGATGTATGCAGACACAATGTGTATATTCATCTTACTGTCATATGATATTGAATTTTATGTGGGGAAAAAAGATCAAATCAAGAGTCATGGGAATAATTGTCATTCCAAAGGTTAAGCTCATCATATTCTGTTGATGGTGCTGAATCTGTTCATCTGATTAAAATCCTTTGTTTATGGTAAGACTGAGAGATTGTTTCTCAAAGCTGACATGTAATATGCATCTCTTTTTTTATGTCAAATGAGACACAATTTGCCTTATACTCTGCTTCTTATTCACTTTCTTGTATTTGCTGCTTCAGGCAAAGGATATTTTAATTATGATCCATTTTCTTCTTTTAGACTGTCACCTTCAGAAAGATTTTGTCAATCTAAAGGATTCTCTTCAAAAAACTTGATTATTATTTTTAATTTGCTAAACCCAATAGAAAAGGCACAACAACATTTCCAGGCTTTGGGGAAAGATGATTCTAAAAACTGAAAATGTGGATAATCAAGAAGAAAATTAAAATGGAACATAGAACAAGTCCACTTACATTTCTTATTTGAGGCACAAATGAACAGGGTCAAAGGATTAGTGTGAAACTCTAACTCTCTAGTACAGTCTAGAATTCAGAAAAGGGTGGAAGAAATAACTAAAACAGGATGGCCAATTGCAAGATGGATGGACTTAATTATATTGCCAGTGGGTGTACCATTGGATGACCTGAAGGACCACAGTGGATATAAATAATTGTGAAAGAAACCTATCTGCATGATTGCTATGTGGTTGATGACATTGAACTGCTGGGAGCTAATCAAATCTGGTTCAAAATCATCAGAATCATGATCTAAGAAGATTTTGAAGCCAGATTTTTTTGGTTTTTTTAATATAAATGACTACATATAGTAAATAGCAAACCTAACAAGTCAACATTTTTTAATCAGCAGGAGTATAGTGTAGCATATTGAAATAACTGTAAAAGTATGTTCCACTCCTTAGGCCAAAATCCAAATCTTTTGTGATAAAGATAACAAAGCCTATATACAGCAGAACATATTTCAACTTATCCAATATCACAGATTCGATATTGGCGATGCAGAGAAATCTTCTCTGGGATATATGAATTAGAAGAAGGTAATTTGTATTCATCCAAGTTGTTTAGACTTTCATAAGTGATAAATAATACTTGACATACTCTGGAAAGGGTATAGTAAGCAGTAAGTATCCTGGCTACCAAATACATAAATGTTGTTGCAATGGAATCAGTACTATAGCATTTTTTTCCTGTCAGCTGTCAGCACAGTATGTTATCTGAGGCAAGAGAGGCAAGAGAAAAAGCAAGAGGAAAAAAAAAACATTAAATGAAATATTTTCAATATTTCTGTCATTTAATGCACATTGATTGCTGCTTATGTGGAGGCAACAGTGACTGATACTGTTTCTGTGGATTCTGTGAAGGAAGCTGTCACTGACGCTATGCAAACTTTATTTTTTAAAAAATAATGCTACTGTTGTAATCTTCTCTGAGTCTTTCTGCCTCTCTTTTTCTCTGCTATTGTGACAGCCTCTAAGGGTTCGAGCACATTGGCATTCATCACAGGGTAAACGTAGCTAGCAAAATTAGAATAAAGCATCAGCTTCTTACCATGAAAATAACTTCTGTTGGCATCAGTGCCACTTGTCTTTCACTAGGCAAAAGTCTATTCCAGACAAGGTAATTTTTTTAAAAAAATATTCCCTGTGTATATTTTCAAATAAATCCAGCATTTGTTTGTGGATGATTAACCTTTAAAGTTTTCCTTAGTCTCTCTCTCTCTCTCTCTCTCTCTCTCTCTCTCTTTCTGTCTCTCTCCCTCCCTCCCTCCCTTCCTTTCCTCCTCCTCCTTCTCCTCCTCCTCCTCCTTCCTCCCTCCCTCCCCATCTCTCTCTCTCTCTCACAGACACACACACAAACAGTGAATTAAAGCACAGTGGGAAAAAGTGTGTCCCATTCTTAGTCTTATTGCTTCCCAAGTTCCCACTTGAACAATTGGTTTGAGTGCTTACATCTTCCCCTGACCTTCTTATTTAATGTTTCAAGTTGATCTTACAAATGTAATCTCATTGTATGAAAGAGAACAGGATGCTTCTTGATTGCACTTTCTCTTCCAACTTTCTCCAGTGTATTTTATGGCAGGGAGGCAAATCCCATTACAAATCTCATGCAACAGATCATGTTCCAAACATCCAAATGCTTGTTGCATGTTTCCTTTCATTCCCACTTTTGCTTGCTTTCATCTTAGACACATAATAGCTGCATAAAGGAAAGAAAAGGCAAGGAAGCCCTTCCATTTCTAGATTTCCCTGACCTGCTGAGTGAAAGGGAAAGGATTAGGTTGAAATGGAGTAATTTCTATTTTACAATAGCCCCATTTCCAACATATGTTCTCATGTCTAGTTCTCTTATCATAAGCATGCCAATGTGGCACTATACTCTACATGCTTTCTGCAAAGTAGTTACCAAAAATGTGATTTCCTCCCTATCAAGTCGTGTTATTAGCTTTTTGCCATAACGCAGCAGTTAATGACTTCATTGGACTAAATCTATTAACTGGTGGTCATGCTATGATTTTCCATTAATGAAGATATGGAAAGCTGACTATTATGCCTACAGTTAAAGATGGCTTGGCTGAAGTTATGTAGAAATTGGACTCATGAAAGAAACAATCTAGATTGAACCAAGAGGTAGGGATTACCTCTTCTGGATGACTAAATATCAGCTATGTAGATCACTGTGAACTTCTATACTGAAAGAACAACCCTAGGGAGATGTCTATGGAGATTCTCAGTCATCCAGGTCATGGTTGCCTCAAAGGTGCTTTTTAAAGAGGCAACTGAACTTTCTTGTTTTTCTTTAAAGAAGTTTCACTTTTCATCCAAGAAGCTTCTTCAGCTCTTCAGAGATGAAAAGTGAAATATCTTCAAAGAAACACAAGAAAGTCCAGTTGCCTCTTTAAAAGAGAACCTTTAGGACAACCCTGGGGAGAAACTGGCTACATATTATTTTAAGGCTTTGGTGCAAAATATTAATGTAAGTGCATTATTCAGAATAACAATATTGTTTCCCCATTCACTTGAAGAATTCATTATTTTACTGCAGTTCTTCAGATTCTTTCATTTTAGGGGGTTGTGGAAAATAGTGACTCTTATAAGATAAAAACAAAAGAAGGCAGACAACAGTAAAGTTTACAGTCACAGGTGTACTTGTGACACAAATGGACAAAGTCTTTTGAAGTCTTTAACAGTTTTCAAGGCAGAAGCCTCAGTGGCATTGTCTCCCATTGTCTTCTCACTGCATTTGATATTTGTGTACTTTTTCCATTGCTTTTGCCTATTGAAGTCACATCTCAATAATTCGAAGTGGACAACGGAACATGAATACTGGATGAATTAGTGGGATTAGTGGTAAGGATTGATGTTCAACCTATCAGGGCTATGTAAATTAAAGGATTGTGTTCAACCTATCAAACTGTAAGCTGGAAGGATGGAAATAAATAGTTCACAGTCATTGCCATCTTTTTCAAATTGAAAGGCTCCCTCAATAAGACTTCTAATTTGTTTGTAGCAGGTAGGAAGAATAAAAGTATTCACTCGATGGGTCTGCTATTATTTCAGAATTCAGTTTGTATTTTAATTTCAGTTCAGTTCACTTACTAAAATCCTCTGGAAGCTACTTCTGGTTTGTCAGCTTTTCTAGCTCTAGAAATACAGTAAATATCAGTGAAGAAAGAACTACACCAAAATGTACAAAAGGGCACCAAAGGAGCCCCTTTTATATCCAGTTTATTATTTGGATCAATGCTAAGCAGAAGCCTCATCTAAACCTGTGTCACCAGATTTTCATTTTCATTTAAAGACCAATTACCTTTCTGGATGAAACTCAAATACTTGGGCCACCTAATGAGAAGGAAGGACTCACTGGAGAAGAGCCTAATGCTGGGAAAGATTGACGGCAAAAGAAGAAGGGGATGACAGAGAATGAGGTGGCTGGATGGAGTCACTGAAGCAGTAGGCGTGAGCTGAAATGATAGATGGTAGGCCTGGAGGAACATTGTCCATGGGGTTGCAATGGGTCGGACATGACTTTGCAACTAACAGCAAAGCTTTCTGGATCAGTCATCCTAAATCCTCTGCTTGTTCATAACTGTTCTTATTATTTAACCTCTTCAAAGCTTACATTTATTATGGGGAAAAAATGTAATCCTGATGTTACTATATCTTCAACCACATCTATTGTATAGTTATTGTTACACATTTCAACTTGTCTTTCCTGGGATTATCTTTTTTTAATAATCATTCATACTTCTTATTCTTAGCCTGGATTTACCCATTTAGACGAATGCCAGGAATAATTTGTGGATATTACCAAGATTCGAAAAAGACACACCAGGGAGATCTTCATTTGAGACTGTTCATTAAAATCTCAAAGTATGCCATCAAATATTTGTGGAGGACCAGGCACTCATGTTAAAATCACCTCTTCAAAAGAAACCACAAACAGCTTGAACAAAATTCATAAAAACATTATTCCCCCATTGTCAATGAACAGAAAATGATGGCATGTAAATTTCTGAGAAAAGCAAAATCTGGCATGCAACTGGTAGAAAATCATGTCATAGTAGCAGGATGAAAAGGAATTTCCCCCCAAAATCTATTCTTGTATAATGAATATTTGAAAACCTGATTACAAAGAATAAGCACTGTAACACAATCAACAATATTATCCTTCTAAAATGAAGGGACCAAGCAAAATTAATTATAGCCTGGGCAGAATAATGAGAGAAGAAATTGGTGAGTAAATGATGCACCCAACAGAATTTTTCAGTTCATTGGAAACCAGTGAACTATTTTTCCATCCAGTCACACTTTAAAAGAGCACAGTTCTAATACATTTCAACAATATCTATCCAAGCAATGGACTAATGATTGGAGCATGCAGCAAAATCAGTATAAAACCAAAATAGAAATAGATAATTACAGAGGCAATATCTGATACTTCTTCCAAGACTGGTTCTTCAAACAATTCATTTCCTTTCAAAATGCAAATATGATCGTTTATCATTTCCTATCAAGTTAACATTTGCAGTGACAATTTTTCAGCATCAAGGGCAAACACTGAATAATATTAAATAATAAATATAGGCAAGATCCAGTGATGGGTCATGGAGTATAATATTAGCTGAATGAAAAGAAAAGAAAAGAGGGAGGAATAGGGATGGGTTTTTTTGCAAGGTGGGGTCAGAATTGTCAGATGGTAAATAGAGTATTTGAAGAAGATCCTTTTGAACCTTCTCTCTTTCATCTAAAGGATTAGTATCCCTGCCAGCTTAGTGTCATCTGCAAACTTCAGAAATATTCCCATAAATCCTGTGTCCAAATTGTTAATAAAAACATTGAACTGTTGGGGTCCAGGAAAGAAACTTGTGGCATTCCATTCAATATTGTACTTCCGTCTAAGCTGAAATGGGGTTATTTATAAGCATTCCTTTCATGACATCATTCAACCAATCTATCTGATAATGGGTTTATAGCCTAGCTCATAGTTTATCATTTTATTAAGTGATTAACATGAGACACTTTATTGAAGACTTTTTTTTTGGCTCTAGTGGTTAAGGCACCAGGCTGCAAAACAAAACTTGACCATGAGTTTAAGTTCTGCTTTTGCCATTAAAGCCAGCTGCTTGACCTTCTTATTTGTAAAAATAAAGGCAGGAAATACATACATACATACATGCATACATACATACATCCATATATTATCCATAACATTCATAACAATAATTTATTTATTTTTATATATTTTTTTGCCACCCATCTTGCTTTCACTACTAAGCTACTAATTTCACCAAAGAAGTTTAAAGTTAATCCAGAATGATTTGCTTGTGACGAATTCATCTGCCTTCTCCTTCCCCTTTTTGAAGATGAACACTGTGTTGGTTTTCCTCCCAGGATCTCAAAAGCATTCCAGAGATTATCATGTATGATTCTGTAATTACTTTTGCTGTTCCTTCTGCACCAGGATATCAGGTCTAGCCCAGAGCATCTGCACTTAGGCAAGCAAAACCAAATGCACAGGTATAGTATAGGTGGTACCTGGTTCAATAGTAGTAATTGTGAGAGGGATCTTGGAGTCCTAGTGGACAATCATGTAAATATGAGCAAGCAGTGTGGTGCAGCTGCCAAAAAAACCTCAACATTCCATTAACAGAGAGATAGAATTAAGATCATGTGCAGTGTTAATTCCCCTTTATTTTGATGAAATGAAACTGTGCTAACAAAGAATCCTAACATATATTTTGCCTTAAAGCATACTTCAATGTTTTTTTCCCAATAACATTAATTTTTTATATTTTAATTTTCCACAATCCCTGCTGCATTGTTGCTGTTATTGTTACTGTTAAGTTTGAGGCATGGGTTAATGAACGGAGACCAGACTGTAAACCGTGAACTTCAGCTCTTTATTCAACAAGCATAACAGAGACAAAACCCCCCCGGCTAGCAGTCACTCTTTTATAGAGTAAGCTGCTCCCGGATAACCAATGGATAGTGTTTGAACCTTGGCGCGGCCCGCCAACAGCCAGTCAGATTGCTCGGAATGAACCAATCACAACTTGCCATTATATGGGCCAATAGGACGTGCAGGATTACTATCCTGCTAGGCAAATGAATCTTTATTAATTATATTTCTCTCGTTCACAACACCCCTCCCCCCTGGGTTTCGTTTGACGGCCGTGGTGACGTAATCACACAGGTATGCAGGTCGTTTTACCTGTCTATCCGATTTTCGCTGTTCCACCGGTTTTTGTTTAAAGTTCGGTTACGGTGGAACGCAAGGCTCGTCTTCGCCCGGGGTTGATTCCGCGATACTATCAGAGTCCCTTAAGTCCATTCCTGGATCGGGCGGGCATGTTTCCGCTATGATGTTCCTCTGCGGGGAGGATGCCCCCGATCCCGGACCTTCTTCAGGTGGCGCGGGCACTTGGTTTAGTGGCCGTCTGTCCCCGATTACGTCGTTGTCTATGCAGTCTTCGTCCCCTTCGGTATTCCCTCCCCCCTGAGTTTGGAAGTCCGGAGGGTCGTGAGTATTTGATTGTAAATGAGATCGGAGTTGGTCTATGTGGCGTTTCCATATCTTGCCGTCTGTTGTTTTAAGGCGGTAAGATCTAGGGCCAGTGAGGTAGACTACAGTGGCTGGGACCCACAGTGGTTCGCCGGAAAGGTTTTTTGCGTAGACCAAGTCACCTACCTTGAATTGGCAATACGTTCCGCTGGATCCACAGGGTTTCTCTGGCGAGTAAGACGGGTGTAGTCGGTCGAGGTGGGAGCGAAGCTTCCGCCCCATTAAAAGTTCGGCTGGGGTCTTGTTGGTGACACTGTGGGGGGTAATGTGTTGTAGTAAGAGTATTTTGTTCAATCTAGCGTCAATGTTCCCCGGATCCATTTTTTGGAGTGTCTTTTTAAGGAATTGGACCATTCGTTCAGCCCTACCATTTGCCGCAAGGTGAGCCGGCGAAGTTAAGGCATGGCGGATGCCCCGGTCCGCCAAGTATTGTTCGAAGGAGAGGGCCGTAAACTGGGGTCTGTTGTCGGAAACAAGAACGTCCGGGAAACCGTGCGTTGCAAATAATCTATCTAGTTTTTTAATGACCGAGTCAGTAGTTGTGCTTTTCATCTTGTGGATTTCGAGCCAGTTGGAGTAGGCATCCACGGTTAGGAGAAAAGTGTGTCCTTTTGTGGGTCCCGCGAAATCAATGTGGATGCGGGACCACGGGCCTTGAGGAGTTTCCCATTTGGTGGGAATTGCTCTCGGTGGGGCGTTGCTGACCTCTTGGCAGTTTCTACACATGGTAACCCAGGCTTCAATTTGTTTATCAATGCCTGGCCACCACGTGTAGCTTCGAGCGAGAGCCTTCATGCGGACGATGCCCGGATGTCCTTCGTGTAGGGTTTTCAACACAAGTCGCTGTAGTTTCTCTGGCACGACGACTCTATCTCCCCATAGGATGCAGCCCTTCTGGGAGAATAGTTCCGTTTGCCGGTGTTTGAACGGCGTGAAAATGGTGGGGGTTTCTTCGACTGGCCACCCGCGTTCGACCCAACTGAGAACTTTTGTGAGGATAGAGTCTCGTTTTGTGCCGGCAGCGATATCTCTTGCCGTTAGTGGCGGCGAGTTGAGGGTTTCAATTTGCAGTGTGGTGAGGGTTGGAGCTGGGTTGCTGACGGTTTCCGGAAGTGAGGAACGGCTCAAAGCGTCAGTGTGGGGAATGGCTTTCCCCGGGCGATGCTGCAGTACGTAGCTGTAGGCTGCTAGGAATTCTGACCAGCGAGTCATTCTAGGCGATAATATGTATGGGGTTGGTTTGTCTCCTGCTAAAATGCCCAGTAAAGGCTTGTGGTCTGTAATTAGAGTAAAGGGCCGCCCGTAGACATATTTGTGAAATCGTTTCACGGCCGATACAATAGCAAGAGCCTCTTTGTCAAGTTGGCTATAGTTTCGTTCAGCCTTCGCTAATGTCCGTGAAAAGTACGCAATGGGAGCTTCATGCCCGTTTGGTAACACGTGACTCAAAATGGCTCCAACCCCAAAAGGTGATGCGTCACACATAATATTTAGTGGCAAGGTCTCATTGTACTGCATTAGCACAGTGTCGGATGTTAATAAATCTTTCACTTTTTGAAAAGAGCGTTCTTCTCGATGTCCCCAGACCCAGGTGGCTTTCTTGTCGAGAAGTCTATGTAGGGGCTCAGCTACGGTCGCCTTCTGGGACAAGAAGATGTTGTAAAAGTTAATAAGTCCCAGGAAAGCCTGGATATCAGTCTTATTTTTAGGTCTTGGGTTGTTCTTGATTGCCCTGAGTTTGTTTTCGGTAGGGTGAATACCGTGTTTATCGAGGAGGTATCCGAGAAACTCTACCCTTTCAGTGCATAGTTGACATTTATATTTTTTAACTTTGAGGCCGGCGTCCTTAAATTTATGTAAAACCAATCTGAGACACCTTTCAAGCTCTATTCTATTTGGGGCAGCAATTAACACGTCATCGAAATATGGTACAACCCCTTTTATTCCCTGTAAAAGTCTCTCCATTAGACTCTGAAATATCCCTGGGGCTACACTCACTCCGAACTGGAGTCTGTTGCATTTGAAGGCACCTCGGTGTGTAACGATAGTCTGTGCCTCTGCGGTTTCCGCATCAACGGGTAGTTGTTGATACGCTTGCGCTAAGTCTAACTTTGCAAAGATCTTCCCGCCGCCCAGGGAGTGGAGAAGATGTTGAACCACCGGCACCGGATAAGCGCTCTGTTGGAGTGCGTGGTTCAGAGTGGCGCGGTAGTCTCCACAAATTCTGATCGACCCATCCGGTTTGATGGGGGTTACGATTGGGGTTTCCCAACGGGCGTGGTCAATAGGCTCCAACACTCCTTGGGCTATTAGCTTATCAAGTTGCTCGTCAATCTTGGGTTTAAGGGCGAACGGCACCCGACAAGGCTTAAGGCGGATAGGGGCTACTTCTGGATTGAGGCTAAATGATATAGGGGTCCCCTTGTACTTGCCTAAGTTGTCCGAAAACACGTCGTGGAATTCCTGGATGATGCTCTCTTCCCAATCGTCGCTTCCGGCCTGGTGAATGCCGGCCACCTCGATCCCGAGTGGGGCGAACCATTGTAGGCCTAGTAAGCTGGGCCAGTCCCCATCGACGACAGTTAATGGTAGAGACATGGCACGATCTTTAAAAGATACATGGACTTGACTCACTCCGACGACTGGGATCGAGTTCCCCTGATAATCTCTGAGGATGATTTTCTGTGTTTTGAGGTCTTGCCGACGGATGGTAGGGATCAGCTGTTTAAGGGTCTTCCAGGAAACCATTGAGAGGGACTATCCAGAGTCGACTTCCATCTGGCAAGGTTTGTTCTCGATGTCCACTTCCACTCGGATCTTTTGTTTGTCTAATGACGAAGCGTGGCCAATAATAATGGTCTGGTGTGCCTCTTCTCGTCTTGCTGGAAGAGCAGATGTTTTGCTGCTGTAGGCATGGTTGTTCCATTGGTTATTCAAACGATCCCGATTTGCAGGGAGGTTCCCTGTGGTTTGGCGGAGGTTGTTCTCCTTTTTGTTTGTGTTGAATTCCCTCTTACTTTTGCAGACCCGTGCGATGTGGCCTCTCTTCCCACAGGAATGGCAGATTGCGTCGAGGAATTTGCAACCGGATCGCGGGTGGTTTCCCCCACAACCTGCACATGGGCGTTGAAGTTTTAGAGTTTGTTGATCTCGTTCGGCCCGAAGTCTGTTAACCTCTTCTTCATCGCTCTCGGATTGGGACTCGAGGTCCTCGTGGTGCGCTGTCACTGAGTGTCTTTCTAGTTGAGGCGAGGCTTCACGGGCGAACTGACGGAGCGGTGCGTTGGTGCGGCGCATTCGAGCGGCCGACTTCTTGGTTGCCTCTGCTGCAGTAGCGTCAGCAATGGCATCTGCAAGATCAATGTCCCCTTTTGCCATGATCTTGCTCTGTACTGCGTGGTCATCTAACCCTAGAACTATGCGGTCTCGCATAGCTTCTTCTAGGTCTGAAAACCCACAGAGGCCTCCCAGGTTTCTTAGGTCAGTGATGAAGTCTGCAATACTTTCACCCTTCCGCTGATCCCATTGATAAAATTCGTGTCTCCGAACCAACGTTGGTATAGCGGGGGCATAGTGAGCCCGTAGGATGGGCTCGAGGTTGTCCCAATCCATTGCTGTCACTTCAGCCGGTTTCGCGAGTGCCTTCGCCATTCTAAAAATGGCTGGTCCACAATGGGTCAAGAACACCGCCCGCTTCTTTCCGGCTGTTGCATCTTTCAAATTGTTGGTTTCTAGAAACATTTGGAACCGATCCATATACGACTTCCTGTCTTTCTTTTCCGGGTCAAAAGGAGCGGGTGGTATAGCGCCACCTGACATCCTGCCGATGTAGATGCGCTCTCAGCCACGTGCTTCAGTTGGTGCTCTGTAGGGTTTATTCAGCTCTATTGTCTCCGTATCCCACCTTCGTCGCCAGTGTTAAGTTTGAGGCATGGGTTAATGAACGGAGACCAGACTGTAAACCGTGAACTTCAGCTCTTTATTCAACAAGCATAACAGAGACAAAACCCCCCGGCTAGCAGTCACTCTTTTATAGAGTAAGCTGCTCCCAGATAACCAGTGGATAGTGTTTGAACCTTGGCGCGGCCCGCCAACAGCCAGTCAGATTGCTCGGAATGAACCAATCACAACTTGCCATTATATGGGCCAATAGGACGTGCAGGATTACGATCCTGCTAGGCAAATGAATCTTTATTAATTATATTTCTTTCCTTCACAACAGTTACTGATTTCTGTTTTGTTTTTATGTGTTTTTAAACACAAGGCAAACCACCTTAGGTCCCTTTGGATTAGGTAGCCTTATTAAATCAAAATAAATCAGTAAATGCTTTAGCTTGTAACATTTTTCAATCAACTCTCATCTGGGGGACGGGTAGTTAATCTGCCATCAGTTCTTGTCACATCTGCTCTTGAACTGAATTATTTTATAGCCTTACTTTATTTTACCATTGTGGAGTAGGAACATTTTTTTCTTGGTATCTCTCACCAAAAAAATTACAAGTAGAACACACAAATTTGCCTGGATTGAAAGTGTGACATATGATTATGGAGAAGCTGAAGTCTAAATGAAGCAGGATCCACATCAAGTTCTATGAACCAGGAGATGTCCATCAATTCTGGATGTTAGAATTCAAATCAATATTGGTTGTAATAATCTACATTTTACTCGACAGAACATGTTTTCTACCAAATAATCTGTTATAGTTCACTTAAACATCTGTAGTGGTTTGTTTATCTGACTTTGCAGTGTAATGATACAATGGCAGGGGGTAACCTTGTGGCCCTTCCTTTCAGTAGCAAATTGTATTCACTCAAGCACTATGAAGAATATGAACACTGTGCTATGGATGATTTCTGGTCTATCTTGTTTTGACCTCTTATGCTCTTCCTGTTCTGCACTAACTAACAAATTCAAGCAGCTAGCCTCCTTAGAAAAAGGAAGACAATAAAATATTGTCCTATTAGCTTCAACCAGGATTCCCAAAATGAGGACAGATAGCTGTGGATATTTCTAGGCAGAACTGAGGAATATGTTCTGCAACATGGTATTACTGCCATGAAATAAGTGCTGGCCACATCCTATTAACTTTTCCTGAGACATTTTCTGACCTGGATCTAGAGTTGAATGGTCCAACAAATATCTTAAGAAGTGATGCAAGCAACATATTTTAAAAAGAAAATAAAAAACTTGGAACAGGTGCAGAGTAATGTTACAAGGATGATAAGGGAACTAGAAAGTAAGTTTAATGTGTTGGATGGAGGCAACTACAAATATTTAGACTTGTAAGATGCTTGAGAGACATCACACAAAAGGAGAAGCTGACTTCTCCATCAATGTTATAGAATGAAGGACACAGACTTCCGGTGGCAGGACAGGGACATGCAGAGGTGCCCAGCTGCGGTTTTTGAATACCTTTTCTTGCGTTTGGAGCGATCCCCAGAGGATACACGAACCCCGGAGGGATTCGTGTCGGCGTAGGGGACCCTCGTGTTGCAGTGTGGGGGAAGGCAACCTCCTGGCAACGAAGGGAGAGCCCCTGAGCCCAGCACGAAAGAGCCAGCTGCCAGCATATGGCAGCTCCAAAGTCCGGTCTGCCACTGACGTGACTAAGCAAGAAAGTGACAGCCTGTAAGATCGGTGTAGAAAGAGGTGCAGAAAGACTACAGTTGTGAAGAGTGAGACTGGCATGAGATTTCCTTTCCTTTATTGTGAGCCCTATTTGTCGGAAAGCCGGGGAGAAAGCGGCCAGAAAAGTGGCTAGAAAAGCGGAAGCACGATAAGCGTGGGTGGAAGGGCTTGATTGTCAGAGTGAAAGTGTTGATTGCAGCATCTGAAAGGAGAAGTTTGTGGAGAGAAGAAGAATACTGAGAATGAAGGACACAGAATAAATATTAGTGGGGGTATTCTACTGGTTCTGCCCGGTTCTGCCAAGCCAATAGCGCTGATGAGCAGCAGAGACTGAACTGGTTCTCTCCAATGTTCTGGTTGGGCCTGTTGAGGTAATTCCCTGTTAGGAGAATGAGCGCATACAAGGAGACATATTTGAGAGTAGTGTTTGAATAATACACATACAGAACACAGATACACTGTACAGTAAATGTAGGTTTTTACTTCCAGAAAGGTTCAAGCAAAGTTCAGAATAGGCAGTCTAAAGTCATTCAAATTTAAATCAGTCAGTTTTTTCAACCCAGGGATAATCCAAATATCAAAGTCCAGTGTCAAAAAACAGTTCAGTAACAGACTTACATTAAATCCAGTAATATCAGTCAATTAGAAGAAATGGAGGAACAGTAATACTTTCCAACAGAAGGAAACAGAGATACACTCTCTTCTGAGACTCAGACTAAAACAACCCAGGTTTCTGGCTCCATCTTATGGCCATTTGAGTAACCACACCCAATTGCAGTTTTTAGCATGCTCTTAAAGAGACAGTATTAAAATGTCTATCCTGGTTTATATATTTCTAACCCAAATACTTGTTAGGTGACTTATATTCCTAACAGGGCCCACCCACCTGCCCAGGCTCCCATATTAACCTTTATGTCCTGCTTTTGAAGTGCAGCTGCTTTGTGCAGCACAGCAGGTTGCTGCGTGGCAACTGCTGAAGCAACAGGGAGAGTGCAGGATTGCAGGAGGAGAGTTGGAAAGCCTCTGTGCCTGTGCAAAGTGTGCATTTGGCATGCACGCACTGGCAAAGTGCACGTTTGGCATGTGCACACACACAAAGTGTGTGCGTGCATGCAAAGTGCACCCACCAAGCCATGCCCACCAAACAGGTGGTAAAAAATTTTCAAACTTAGCACTGATAATTACCTTATGTTCACAAATCAGGTTTCTGTTAAATATTTTTAAAAAGCACTCCCTTTTTCACAGTTTCATAGAAGAAATGAAATCAAGGAAGTACTGGATTCTCCTTGAATGAAACAGAATGTTAGATTTGATGGTCTAACTGATCGCTTTTTACTTGATCTTTCTCTAAAGATAGTAGCCAGTTGGGAATGAGAGTATTCACAGGCTTGAGAGACCAATCTTTGCTTTGTTGAAAAGATAGAAAGAAAATGAGGTACCTAAATCCACATGTAATAAGGCACAGATTAGGAAAATCCAGAATTAATTCATTTGAAAACTTTAAAAAAAACCTTATGAACTTATAAAAGGGATATTTGCAAAATAATATGGAAATACCTTTTCAAATCTGATCTTCAAACCTAACAGCATCTTACATTATTCTGGAAAATAAAAAATAACAGAATTTTTTTTTGAAAAGAAAAATCACACTGTGTGTATACATTGCAGAAAAGATTACTTGAAATGTCTGTTTGTTGGATTTTAACAGTGAACACAGTAGAGATAGAAATAAAAGCATTTTAGTATATTAAGAGAAAATATGGAGCATCTTATCATTTTATTGTGTCAAACCTCAATAGTCAGCCCATACGAATATTTCAACCTATTGACTAACGTTAACTGCATATTAAGTAGTGAGTCCTTACTTAAGGCCCCACAGCTATGTTTCTTAGATTTAACCCATGAGCTTTCAGATCTGATGTGATGTTAGTGATTTAGGATCCTGGTTGGTCTCGTTAAAAAGGAGCCCTGGAATGCTAATTTTCCTACATTTTTTCTGCAGTATTCTGTGACATTTTTCTGATGTGTGCTGTTCATAGAGTTTTGGCAAAAGTTGAGTGAATTTCTTTCACTCTTCTATTTACTGTATTGAAGGTTCATGATTCTTCACTAAAGAAAATTGAGTTCTGCTCTTTGAAAGAGCCTGCCAAGGTTATTTGTATTTTTTTTTGGGTAAGGGAGACTGAAGCCCACAGTGTTTCTTTGGAGGTGCATTGTGTTCAAAGAAGAAATTTTTCTTCCATTTCACTCTGCGGTGAAGGTTTCAAACTGCTTCTGAATTTTGAGAATGGCTGCCCTTCTGGCTGAATGGAACAAGAGATACTTGCTTGGGAACATGGTGGCTAATTAAAAAAAGAGTCATTGTGATTCTTCTGTAGATTGCTACCTTGATCCAGAGATAGTCATATACAAAGCATGTTTAATTCAGAAGAAGTGCTTGAGCTGAATAATTGCATCTGCCAAGATGAGCACAATAATGTGTTTTTCTTTCAACAATAACACATAGTGGGAGTTGCACCTGTAGCCCTTATACTTTGAACAAATGGATGTGTATTTACTGTATTTCAGGGATTTGGACAATAAAATCCAAAAACTTTTTTCCCTATTTTTTCCAAGGTCTAGTTGAAGCTACAAGTCCTGTCAAAAGACAGGACAGAACAAAACCTCTTGACCAGATTTTATTTATTTATTTATTTATTTGTTTGTTTGTTTGTTTGTTTTGTCAAGCAATTATAAGATAACATGTATAAGTATAAACATATTTATGGATACATGAAATGGATACATATAAGAAAAATAAAAGAAATAAAAATAAAAAAGAAACAATATGACAGGGATGATAGGCACATTGGTGCGCCTATGCATGCCCCCTACAGACCTCTTAGGAAAGGGGTGAGGTCAATAGTAGACAGTCTGGGGGAGAAGGCAGAGCCTCCTCGCTGACGGACCATAGATCGCGACTCTCTGCACCTGTGGTCCGTGCTCTTTCATTGGAGAGCCCCGATTATTATGATTAGAGGCTGAAGCTGCCTTGGAGGGGCAGCAGAGTAAGGGGAAGCTGCAAGCCAGGTTGAGGGGAGCCACATCTCCCCCCCTGGGCTTGGTCATTTTCCCCCTGAAGATGACTGCAGTGGTGGTTTAAAATGACCACCCCGAAGAGGAGGACTCAGCTGGATTAAGATTTGTGCAGGAGGGAAGAAAGAGGTGGATAACATCTGAACCAGGACAACTGGGCAATACAACTAAACAAAAGTACCCTGGGATTAAGGTAACATGGAATTTTTAAGAAAAGAAAAGTGAGCGGCAAAATTACAAAGGGACAGGGGAAAAAAAGAAAATATTTTTGACAGTTAAGCAGGACTTCGAACCGGGAAAGGAAGAAGCTGGAACTAAAGATTTAACTAAATTGGATTAAAATATTTTGGGAATAAACAGGCATAAAATAAAGCTGGACTTAAGATTGTCAAAAAATAATAATAATAAAGTTTACAAATTGGAAACTGGACTGTGCTGGAATATTGAGGTTTGAAAAACCCTAAATAAAAAAATAGGGGGGAAAGGTGAAGACTTTGTATAATGGAGAGTGCCACCTTTTGACAAAAACTTGAGCTCAAACAAAAGGGAAAGCATCCTGTTTCTGAATGAACTTGTGTGGATATAACATTAAAGAAATATTGAAACAAAGTAAGAATCTTAGAAAGTGAAAGCACAACCAGAATAAAGAAAAAAGCAAGGAAAGACAGACTGTGGGATTGATTGATGTTTTTGGTATAGACCCGCGGCTGGAATAACTGAGAACTTTAGAAAATTGAAAGAAGAAAGAAGGAAAGTAAAAGTGTTTTTTTGTGGACTTTAACGATCATAAAATATAAGAGTGTGTAATGATGATATCTCTTCAGGAATTAAAAATGGAACTTAAAAATATGAGAGAATTACTACAGGAAAGAGGTGAATCACTTTGCCCTGTGTTAGAAAAAATGGAAATGGTGATTGAAGAACAAGAAGAAAGAGCTTCAGAGGAGGAGGAGTCGATTCAAGGAGAATGTTAGTGTTTGGGGATAAACCCGTAGCAAAGTATGCAGCAGCAGTCAAGCCAGGCAGCCAAATGAGAGAGGAAGGGTTTTAGAGTATACACACACTGAACACAAAACACTGTTTATAGTTTAAATAGTTTTTAATCCAGTTAGAGTTTAAGCATTGTCAATCAGTCCGTATGTCATTCACAATATATCCATTCAGTAAGACTCACTAACTCAGTCCAGATAATAGTCCTTACTATATCTTTATCAGCCGATAAAGATATCTTCTCCTCCTCCGATGCCTTTCTCCAGAGGATAACGCTGGATATTCAGTAGAACGATCAAACAGTAGACAGTCGCAGTAAAACAGTAATAAACAGTTGTATCCAGCAGTAAACAGCAAACGGCAAACAGTAAAACAGTAGGCAGTAGGCAATAGGCAGTAAGCAGCAGGCTTTCTCCTGCTTCCTCTTATTGCAGTTTCTAACCGCACCCTTAATTGGCTAATTACATGCAGTGTGGTGCTTAAAGTTACAAACACTTAAACTATGATACCTTAGTTTATATATTTATTCACCCAAACCTTGTTGGGTATCAATGTTATACCTAACATTCTCCCCTTTTGGGTGATATAAATATATAATACCTTTACAATCTAACCCCATAGTTTTCACAACACTCCTGGTGCTTCCTGGCACCTTGGGCTTTTGTAAAATTATCAGCTACATTGTCCTCCGACATGCAGTACTCCAGCTGTATCATTTTACTTCTCACAGATTGTCTAACGTTTAGGTACCTTAAATCTGTATGCTTGCTCCTAGTTTTGACTGCAATATTTGTGGCCATTTGAATTGCTGCCTGATTATCTTCATGTATAATTATAGGATAATTCACAGTTATGCCTATATCATTCATCATTTGCTTATACATAATCAATTCTGTACATAATAGCGATAAACAGGAGAATTCTGCCTCCATAGTTGACAAACTTATATGCTGTTGTCTTATTGACTTCCAACCTATTAATGTCTTACCCAGCATTATGGCTGTTCCTGAAGTCGACTTTCTTGTGTCTCTTTCTGATGCAAAACTAGCATCAGCATAAGCACTCAGAATGAGATCACCTTTTGGCTCTAGATACAATGAATAATTCATTGTCTTTTTAAGATATCTTAATATTCTTTTAGCTGCAATCCAGTGTCTTTCACTTGGTGCAGAATTGAAACGAGCTAACTGATTCACACTGTACGAAATGTCTGGTCTAGACCAGTTGCTAATATAAGACAAACTACCAATTAATGATTGATAAATTACCTTATCAAACTCCGGGCTTTGTGCATCAGTGTTGCTAAACTCCTGACTCATTGGAGTCTTAGCCGGCTTACAAAGCTCCATTTTATAATCTATTAGCAATTTGCATATCTTATCTTCCTGAGATATCTTAAAGCCCTTCTGTGTTTTCTGTATATTTAAACCGAGATATTTTTTTATCTCCCCTAATTGCTTAATCTTTATTTTCTTTCCTAATGATGCTATTATTTTATTGGCCTCATCATTAGTTTTAGTAATCAATGCAATATCATCAGTGAACAACAATAATAATTATATTTTGCCATTAGTCTCCCTCTTAAATAGACATGGATCGGCTAGCCCAGCTCTGAATCCTATATTGTTTAGTTCCTTTACAATATACTGGTTCCATTCATAGCCTGATTGTTTAAGACCATAGAGGCTTTTTTTAAACAACCAACAATCATTATTATCTATTATTTCACTTTTAATTCCAACAGGTTTTTTCATGTATATAGTGTGTCTTAATGGGGTGTGCAAGTAAGCGGTTTCCACATCTAGGTGGTTAATTATATATTTTTTGCTAGCTGCCCACACTAAAACTGCCCTCAAGGTTGCTGCCTTAAGACTAGGTGCAAACACCTCATCATAGTCATTGGCATTCTGTCTAAAACCTTGGGCTACTAATCGTGCCTTATGGATTATATTTCCATCTTTATCAGATTTTACCTTAAAGATCCATTTGCAGCCAATGGACTTCATATCTACAGGTAATCTCGCATTCTCATATACTTTCATATTCTTTAATGAGTTCAGTTCCTTATTCATTGCTGCATACCAACTTTCCTTATCCTTAGTAGGATACATTTTTATTTCATCTACAGTACATGGAACTCTATTAATCTGGCACACTGTGTTAGCCTGGTACCTATCAGGCGGTCTAGATATTCGTGTAGTTCTTCTGGGAATTACAGGGCTTGCAGGAGGACTTTTTTGAATTACTACCTGTTCATCTTCCTCATCCTGCGCAGCTATTGGATCTATTTCTTCCTTTATGGGTTCTATTTCTTCCTGTATTTCTCTCTTTACTTTATTCTTAAAGTTACAGGGATAACTAATGGGATTTCTATAGGATTCAATAATTACTTCTTTATTGGTATCCTGTTCTAACTTCTCCCATCCTACGTGCTCTAGAAATTGGGCACTAGCACTACATAACACCTTAGATGTGCCTTTCTCCCAAAATCTATATGCCCTATGGTTTGCCTGGTAACCAACAGAAAAATCGTTTAGCTCTGTGTTGCCCTTTATGCCTGAGTTGTTTAGGGATATGCACCCATGCTGGTGCACCAAATGTGTGCAGGTAACTTAGGTCAGGTTTCCTGCCATGCCACTTGGTGAATGGTATTTCACCTGTCGTTGTGTTAACAACGTTGTTCAATATGTTATTAGCACACATTGTAGCCTCCCCCCACAAAGAATCAGGTAATCCAGAATCAGTTAACATTGTTCTAACCATTGCCTGTAGTGTTTGGCCTCTTCTCTCTATGAATGCGTTGTGTTCTGGCCTGTATGGTGCAGACTTCTTGTGCTCTATTCCAGCTACCTTTAGTCTGTTCTGGAATTTGTTGTTAACAAATTCCATACCATTATCTGTCACCAGGGTTACCAGTTGCCGTTTAGTCTTTCTTTCTGCAAATTTAAGCCAGTTGAAAAAATGTTTATATGTTTCAGTTTTGCTCTTCATTAAGTAGCAAAACCCATATCTAGAATAGTGGTCCATAATGCTCAGTATATATCGAGCACCCCCCATACTGGGTTTCTTTGGACCTATGATGTCTGCAAATATCACTTCTAAAGGTTCTTTAGTTTTGAAACCATTTAGCCTATTTGCAGGCAATACTTTGCTCTTATCTTCACAGCAAACATTACAACGCAAATATTTATCACAAGGTTTTAACCTTATTCCATCAGATAACTCTACTGTACGTTTTAGCATTTTAAAATTTACATGCCCCAAACGCCTATGCAATAAATGGATACATTAATTATGAGGCTTTATATTGTTAAATACAGTCTGTGCCTCCCCTTTCTTACTATCATCTAAGACGTATAACGTTCCATTTAAAGCTGCAGTTACCCTTTTTTTATCCTTCTCAATTATGCAATTATTATTTTTAAATGTAATTACATAACCTAGTTTGACTAATACCCTTACAGAAAGCAAGTTGAACTTTAGTTGCGGTACATACAACATTTTTATATCCTGATTTATGCACGGACAATGTGCGGTACCTTCTCCTTTCGCTTTCAGGTTCCAGCCATTAGTAAGTGATATATGTTGAGAGCTTGTAGACATTTTTACAAATTTTGTCTTATCTCTCGTGATGCAGTGGGATGCACCACTGTCCACCACCCATAAATCATTCTTCACATCACAGTTGCTAAACATGGTTAGTTCAAAGGCTTTCTTGGGCTTTTTTACATTCTGGCTTTTTCCTTTTTTGCAAAAACTTGCCAAATGTCCTCTTCCTCCACAATTAAAACACTTTTTAATTGTGTATGCCGTCGAAGATAAATTCTCTTCTTCCGGGTGCTTTCCTTTACTAAGCTGGTTTCTTTCAAGCTTTGAAGATAATTTCTCTTCTTTCTTAGATTTATCTTCTCTCAGCTGGTCACGTTCACACCTTCTTCTGGCTTCTTCTAGTAGCCTGCCTGTAATCTCGGTTAATGAGAGGCTATCCTTAGGCAATACTTCCAACGAAGTCACATAGTCATCATAGCTTTGATCTAATGAAGATAATATAATGTATACTTGTTGCAGCTCATTAAAGATAAGCTCTTTTTCTTGTAATTCTTGAAAAATGCTCTTCATACAGTTTAAATGAGCTAACATATCTCCATTCCTTTGAAAATGTGTTCGAAACAGCTTCCGTGTAAGATTTATATGCGCTCCCACACTGTCCCGAACATATATCTTCCTGAGGTTCTCCCAGCAGTTTGCAGCATTTTCTTCTCCACGAATATGGACAAGCTGCTGGTCACAGAGAGTCAGTCCTATGATGCATAAAGCCTGCTCATTCTTCCGTTTATAGTCTTGTAACTTTTTGTTATCCTCTTCATCATCAGGATCCCATCTACTCACATCTGGTGGGTTTGTTATTATGTCCCACAAACCTTCTCTACGTAGAAGTAAACTACATTTCATTGACCATGAAACATAGTTTGTTCCATCCAGCCTGGATATCAGGGACAGATGTGGTAGATTTATTTGTGCCATTACTCTTCAGATATATGACTATTTTAAACTAATAAAAACAGTTTGTTTTTACAGTAATGTGCAACTCACACCAACTCTCACTGCTATATGCTGGTTAGTTAGACTGTGCAGCTGGGCCCATAACCATTGTTAGTGTTTGGGGATAAACCCCTAGCAAAGTATGCAGCAGCAGTCAAGCCAGGCAGCCAAATGAGAGAGGAAGGGTTTTAGAGTATACACACACTGAACACAAAACACTGTTTATAGTTTAAATAGTTTTTAATCCAGTTAGAGTTTAAGCATTGTCAATCAGTCCGTATGTCATTCACAATATATCCATTCAGTAAGACTCACTAACTCAGTCCAGATAATAGTCCTTACTATATCTTTATCAGCCGATAAAGATATCTTCTCCTCCTCCGATGCCTTTCTCCAGAGGATAACGCTGGATATTCAGTAGAACGATCAAACAGTAGACAGTCGCAGTAAAACAGTAGTAAACAGTTGTATCCAGCAGTAAACAGCAAAAAACTATCCCTAAATAGTTTTTAATCCAGTTAGAGTTTAAGCATTGTCAATCAGTCCGTATGTCATTCACAATATATCCATTCAGTAAGACTCACTAACTCAGTCCAGATAATAGTCCTTACTATATCTTTATCAGCCGATAAAGATATCTTCTCCTCCTCCGATGCCTTTCTCCAGAGGATAACGCTGGATATTCAGTAGAACGATCAAACAGTAGACAGTCGCAGTAAAACAGTAGTAAACAGTTGTATCCAGCAGTAAACAGCAAACGGCAAACAGTAAAACAGTAGGCAGTAGGCAATAGGCAGTAAGCAGCAGGCTTTCTCCTGCTTCCTCTTATTGCAGTTTCTAACCGCACCCTTAATTGGCTAATTACATGCAGTGTGGTGCTTAAAGTTACAAACACTTAAACTATGATACCTTAGTTTATATATTTATTCACCCAAACCTTGTTGGGTATCAATGTTATACCTAACAGAGAAGACATTTTAAATAGACAATTAACACAAAGAACACTACAAAGAAGTGGAGAAAGAAGGAAGGTTAAAAAGTTGAAATTTAAGAAGGCAATCAAAAGGGGGAATACCTGTGAAGTCAGGAAAGGCAGAAAGACCCAGCAGAAAAGGGGAAAGGACGATATTAAGAAAGAGAGGGATATAAACTGGAATGAGAAAAGATATGGGGAAAAGAGGGTGAGGAGAAGCAGTAAGAAACAGGTGCATGAAATAAAGAAATATTAAAATGTTGAAAAAAAAAATGTTTTTTCAGAGGTAATGGTTGATGAATTAAAAAGGGGATTCTGCAGGGTGACAAGGGGTAATAAGAATATTTCTGCAATTAAAAATATTTAGAAAATAGAGAAATATAGATACTGATAACTCTTATTAAAAATCAAGGGGGGGAAATATGCTGCGGAATCCAAATGAAAAGATGTAATGATTATTATTGTAACTTCTTAAAAATAATGGTTTATTGGGAATCAAGATGAGGGAATAAAGGTATATTTTAATCATTGAGGTGTCACATTCAAAACAGTAAAAGGAAGGAAACCTATACTTGTTTTATTTATTTTTTAGTGTTAACATTTGTATTAATCTAGAATTTATAAAAAGAATGTGTAATGGAAAGGGAATATGACAGACTAAAGAACCAACTAAATTAATAAGTTAATATAGACTATTAAAAGCAAGGAGAGACATTGGTAACTTTTTTTATTATTATTATTATTATTATTATTATTATTATTATTATTATGCAAACACATATTGTTTATCTTTATTTTTAAAATAAATATTAAAGGATTATATTTGAAATAATTGAAATGAAACAAAAGATGTTTCGATTGAGATTAATGAAAGAGGTAATGTGTTTGTTTCTCTCCTTACTGAAAATTTGGAATGGAAAAGGTAATAATAGAATTAAGTATGCATATATGAATGTATAATTGCTGTCATATTTGTATGTAAAGGTGATGACCCAGAAATATTTTGTCCACTAAAAAGAGATTGTTGTTTTTAATGTGAAAAATTGAATAAAATTTGTTTAAAAAAAATAGTAGACAGTCTAAGGTTAAAGTTTTTGGGGTTTAGGAAAGAAACCACAGAGTCAGGTAGAGTATTCCAGACATTGACCACTCTGTTATTGAAGTCGTATTTCCTGCAATCAAGTTTGGTGTGGTTTACCTTGAGTTTGTATCTATTGTGTGCTCTCGTATTGTTATGGTTGAAACTGAAGTATTAATTGACAGGGAGGACATTGCAATGTATAATTTTGTATACTATACTTAGATCGGACCGAAGGCGGTGTAGTTCTAGATTTTCTAGGTCTAGAATTTCAAGTCTGGTGGCATAAGGTATTCTGCAATGAGTAGAGGAGTGGAGAACTCTTCTTGTGAAATATTTCTGGACTTTCTCAACTGTGTTAATATCAGATATGTAATGCGGGTTCCAGACTGATGAGCTGTATTCAAGTATTGGTCTAGCACAGGGGTGGGCAACCACGGCCCGTGGGCCACATCCGGCCCGTTGTTCTGTCCAATCCGGCCCGCCCCTGAAAAAAATCGCTGGGCCTGTGCTGCGTGGGCCCCAAAGCTGCAAAACAGTGCGGAGCGCTCTTGGGGTAGGAAAGAAAAGAACTTTGCAAAGGCCTCGGCTGGGAGTTCAAATCACCTTCGAGTGCGTCTTCTCTGAAGGTGAGTCCCAGCGATCCCCCTTTTTCCGGGGCTTCAGGCTTAAACTTTGCAAAGGCAAAGTTTGCAGGCTGGAGCGTCTTCCCGCCGAGGAGCGGAAGGGTTCCGCCCGGTGGGCGGGTGGGCTGCTTAAACTTTGCTCAGGCAGCACTTTAAAAGCCTGCTCCCAGCACCCGAGCAACTTCCCAGCAACTTTCGGCTTCCTTTAACTCGCTGGCGCTCGCGCCTGGCCCCGAGCCGCGCGGTGGAGGAAGCCCGGCGGGCGGGCAGGCTGCTTGAGGAGGCGACCGGCGGTGCTCCGGCAGCAGCAACAGGCAGTTCCGCCCGGGCTCCGCTCAGGTGTCCGGCTGGGGCTGTCAGGAGTTGCTACCGCTGGCGCAGCTCGCGCAGCTCAGTCCCGTTGCCTTGGGAAGGAAAAGGCAAAACCAGGAGCCGCTGAGCCTGAGCCTCCGGTGCCGCTGCTCCCGTTGCAAAGCACCGCCGCGGCTCTTCCTTTTTGCTTTTCCTTCCCGAGGCAACGCGGGACTGAGCCGCGCGAGCGCGCCGGCGGTAGCAACTCCTGACTCAGGGGCCTCCGAGGGGAGGGAAGGAGGAGAAGAGGGGGAGGGGGCGATTCCCAAAAAATCTTGTGCTGACCCGCCCGTCTGTCAAATTTTAAAAGTCAATGCGGCCCCGAGCAAAAAGTTTGCCCACCCTGGTCTAGCAAATGTTTTGTATACTCTTGTTAGTAGTGTGATATTACCAGAGAAAAAGCTACGTAGGATTAGGTTAACAACTCTTAATGCCTTTTTGGCTATGTAGTTACAGTGGGCTCTAGCACTTAGATCATTAGAGATGAGAACTCCAAGGTCCTTGACAGAGTTTGGATCATCAACAAGGTCTTGACTATTCAGCTTGTATTTTATTTTCTGATTTTTTTTTGCCAATATGTAAGACAGAGCATTTATTTGTTGAGATTTGAAGTTGCCATTTGTTTGACCATTCTGATACATAGTCGAGGTCTTTTTGAAGGGTAGCAGTATTGTCTGTGGTATTGAATAGCTTTACATCATCAGCGAAGAGAACACAGTTGCTCTTAATATCACAGAGATCATTTATGTAGAGTATGAAGAGAGTTGGTCCTAGAACACTGCCCTGGGGGACACCACTGTTGACAGGTACAGAATTTGATAAGATGCTCCCAATTTTGACCATTTGTTGTCTGTTTGACAAGAATGCTTCTATCCAGTTATGCAGGTGTCCAGAGATACCATAAGATTTTAGTTTTAGGAGTAGTTTGTCATGTACCACTGAATCAAAGGCTTTACAGAAGTCTATGTAAATTGCGTCTATTGCTTTGCCCTGATCTAGTTGTGTAGTCC
Source organism: Notechis scutatus (assembly GCF_049901735.1). Taxonomy (NCBI): domain Eukaryota; kingdom Metazoa; phylum Chordata; class Lepidosauria; order Squamata; family Elapidae; genus Notechis; species Notechis scutatus. Next base: position 38,224,606 of record NC_142010.1, on the reverse strand, counting down.
ATGTTTCTGCAGTGTAAGAGTTGCAGATTACAGGATTTTTTTTTCTGAAATCAAATTGTTTATTAGAGAGTAGGTTGTTTGTCTCTAAGTGGAGGATAATGGATTGGGTAATAATTGATTCCATGACTTTACAGGCGACGCAGCATAAAGAGATTGGTCTGTAATTTTCAACTAGGTTGGGGTCTCCCTTTTTGAAGATGGGGATGACCGTGACTTGAGACCATAGGTTTGGCAAGGAGCTGGTCCTGAAAGATTTTTCAGATGTTATGCTTAGAGGTTTAGACCTTTCAGGATTTCAACGTAGGAATCTTTCATAAATAACTTTTACTGGGACACCCTGGGAAGCAGGGATCTGTCAGGATGATTCTAATCCTCCAGTAAAAACATGCAAAGTTTATTCATGGGTAGGGAAGAACTCAAATATCAGCCATTATAATCTATTATGTGATTCTCCATTGTTGGCTTGGTTCACAACAAACTCATCCACTAATCCTAAAATCCCATTTTGATTTAGTATTATACTATAAGACAGTGCTATCTTTCTTTCTTTCCTTGTCTATCTACTTGATCAAAACCTGCCCTCATTAATTGTGCCAGTTTCTGATGAGTATGATGAAGTTCTGACAAAATAACATTTGTGAAATCAATCATGTAATAATTTCAATGCTGCCAAAAATGACAAGGCTATGTTACTATAATTCCACCTCTGTCTGTCTGTCTGTCTGTCTGTCTGTCTGTCTGTCTGTCTGTCTGTCTCTCTCTCTCTCTCTCTCTCTCACACACACACACACATCATCTTTCATTTCTACATCTAATTAACTACTTTGCCCCAAAGATATGGTTGGGCTCATCACTCTTGAGCTTTCAAAGATCCCTCCAGATCTGATTATCCCAATAGGCCTGGGCAGCTGAGAGGAAAGGTGATCTCATAAATGTACCCTTATTATTAACATTCCTCAGTCTATTATTTTCCAATTTAAGCTTTGGTTTAATAATTTTTATTTTCAATATTTTTATAATAATGTATAAAGATTTTAACTAACAATTAATTGTTTACTGTTTATTTACTGTATAGTGTATTGTATTGCATGTTATTTATTTACTGTTTTTACGGGATTCTTGTACACCACCCAGAGTTACTTTCTATGAGACAAGCAGCCATATAAACTGAAGATTTGTTTTTCACCACACATGGCATTACTAAGTTTACTCTCTTAATTTTTCAGAATTCTTTTTGGCTGTAAATAAATACAGGGTTATGAATGCTTAATCAAAACCTTTTAATCATTTGTTGAATAAATGTCTTTCATTTATGTGCTGTATTATTTAAGGATTCTAAGGAATTAGGGAATATATAAAAGGTATTTTCATTAAAATGTGCAAAATATTGTGGACTAATAAAGATTTTTTATAGTACTTGCAATTTACTATTCAGTCATTCCATGAATAATATAGGACAACAGTAGGTTCTTATTTTTTTATAAATTTCTTATCCAAAATCATTTTACCTACAAAGGCAATATTGCACACTTGTGAGTGCACTTTTATGACAATAAATAATAAATATATATATGCAACAATATCTATACAAGATCCATTGAATTATTTCATAATATATCATGACTCATGTTCAAAAGAATGGAGTTTGTATCCTGATGTCACAGAGAAAAAATTGTGTAATGATTTGTATGCACATAGGAGAAGGAACTTGAAAACTTGTCTTCTACAAATCTTAAAATTTACCTCAACAAAGGGTAGAGTGCAATTGGAGTTGACAGTGTTGGCCACATCAACAAAAAGTGGTTCCAGATTTCTTTATTTCTGTATTTACTGTTTTGCTTCCATTTTTGTGTGTGTGATGCTTGGTTTTATTTAATAATTGTGAATCAGAGCTGCAGTTCTAAAATTGGTGGCCACACAAATCTTTTAAATAAATATAAATGAAACAAATAAGTAGGTACTTAACAACAACTGTTACATCTGTCTCCAGAAGCAAGGAGAATAGAAGTTTTTTAAGCACTATATTGTGGTACTTTTTTTTCCCCATTGGAGACCCGCAATGATTTGTCTTTAAGCATTTTTTAAAAGATGTACCTATTCCCTAGACTGCCAGAGAAATAAATTTCAAAATGTATATCTATGAATTTTTTAAAAAATGCTATTACAATTGTTGTTATGGTGAGCTGTATATCAAGGGATGTTTTTAGGAATGAATATGTGGGCTGGGCATAGTTTTAATCTATCAGTAAAATAAAATGACATATTTATCATGGTAGAAGTCTTTGGAGGCAAGGACCTATTTTAACAGTTTGTCAAAGGCAGGGTCTCATCTTTAATCTTTGTGCCTCTTCTTTTTGGAAGCATTTTGAATTGTTGCAATATTAGTTCTGAATGGGTGACTCATCTACAAAATGAACAAAGCACAGATGAAAAAGAGAATTTAAAAGCCAAGGTTAGTCAGCTGAATTTGTCAAGAATTCCTCTCCATTTCAGGCTTCATCTCTCTTGTGTCCCTATCTCTTGTTCTAGAAAAGAAATAACTAAGGCTTAGAACTTGTTCTATACAGGGAGGTCAACTATAGTGACTGTATGAACAATACCCCCATCCAGAGGTGTTAGCAGTTGTAATCAAAATATGAACTTGAGGCAACGCATTGATTACGTGGTCATGGTTACCATAACTGATTTCCTGGATCCCCTCCTGGGTCATTCCATAGCCAGGAACCACATGCCATGTTCTGTTCTCCCTGCCATCATAGGGAGCAAGGGTGTAATAAATGGAATAAAAATAGAGTCCTTCAGGTTATACTTTAGTTGTAATCAGAGGAGAAGTAGTAGACCTCTGCTCAAATCTTATTTATATCATCAGTATTTCTTTTTTTATTAAAATGGAACTGGTCTTGATGATTTGGACAAGACCAAGTCAGGCCTTATTAGTACTTGGATTGGAAGTTGAGACATCATCCCAGAAGAATTCAGTCACAATCTGGATTCCATATACAGTACTTGCTGGAAGTATGTTGTGCAAGTGCCTTTGGGATCAAGATTAAATCATGGACAAAAGCAAAGATCTGGACAGAGAGAAGAGAAGAGATATCTTTAAATATATGATGTATCTTGGTTGGTGACATCAATAAAGAATCTCGTCACTTAATTCCCAGGAAAGGTCAACCAGAAAAGTTCAAAAATTCACCAATTTGAACTTTATAGAGTTAGCATCAGTCAACCAATTATTTATTTTCATCAGACTTCTTCCTCAGACAGAGTGATATTGCAGTTATTTAACATAAAAGACACTACAGCCAAATTTGTTTTTTCTTTCACTAAAACATTTCATGTACTGGCACAAACTCCTTAGCACAAGTCAAGTTAATTATACAGTTTTTGATGAAGCATGTTCTTCTAATAGCTGTCATTTATTTTCCCTGTACAGGTAGTGCTTTTTTGAAATAAAACATTCAACCTCTGTGACCACTCTTGACTCTTGATTTTATTGATAAGTGAAGGGTATTTTTCTTTAAAAGGAATCTACTTCAGCAAAGTGAAGGAGAAGAAAAGGGCCTTGCCTTTCTTGTGCTTGCTAAGAGCCTTCCTGAAAGGAAAGTGATGGCTGTTCAGCTATTCTACCATATATTATTAACATGAAATAAGAAAACAAATATTTGTGCAGATTGATTTTTGTGTGCACTTTTGCTTGTGTGAGCCTACTTTGTAAAGAAATATTCTTTTTGTTGAAACCCCCAATATCATGCAAGCTTTACTGAAATTTTTTTGGAGGTGGTTAAGAGACTCAGAAGAAGTTTGGATATCTTGTTTTTAAGGCTTTAAATTTTATAGTGCTAATAGAATAGAATAGAATAGAATAGAATAGAATAGAATAGAATAGAATAGAATAGAATAGAATAGAATTCATTATTGGTCAAGTATGGATACACAAGGAATTTGTCTCCAGTGCATAAGCTCTCAATGTACATGGAAACATCAAAGTGATAAGTCATAGATCATAATTCATAAGATACAATCATAAATCTTAAGATATCTCTACATGAGAGATGAGAAGGATGATAAGATGAAAAGGATAATAGCAATACAGCCTTCTAAATGGGTAAATATATTTAGGCAGAAGACAGTGCTGTAGGAGTTAGTTGTTTAGCAGAGTGATGGCATAGGGGAAGAAATAACTCTTTGTCCAGTTGTTTTGGTGTGCAATGCCCTATAGCAGCATCTTGCCCTGATAGACTAGTCCCACCAGAGGGGAAAAACATCAGTTAATGAATGATATGCTATATTATTATGAGTATGCAAGGCCACTAGGCCCAGATGAGGCTATTACACAACATTATGTAAATAAATGAATACATTTATTCATTAATCTTGTGCAAATTCTCTGATACTTATAGGACTTGAAGGTGTCTTCAATCCTAATCCTAATCAAGGAAACATCCAACCCAGAACTAAGGAGCAATTCCTGGCAGTTAATCAGTGGAACAGCTTGCCTCCAGAAGTTGTGGGTGATCCAACACTAAAGTTTTTAAAGAAGAGACTGCACAGCCATTTGTTTGGAATGGTACAGGGTCTCCTGCTTGAGAAGGGGGTTGGACTAGAAGACCTCCAAGGTCCCTTCCAACTCTGTTATTCTGTTTTCCTGTGCTCTCTTGGCTTCAAAAAACTTAGTATATCATTTAAACATGATGTGACATCTTATGTTTCATCACAGTCAGAACTGCTTTTCTAGCACTCTTGGATTTTACAGCAGAACTTTACAGAAGTAATTCCATATTTAGTAATTCAGGGAGCTAAAAGATGCCCTAAAATAATGAAGAGTAGCTCAATAACTAAATAATCACAACAAAAAGGGGTTATCAGATCTGGACTGCCATATTCTGGATCACCACTAAACATAATAAGGATATATGTAAACATAATTCTTAAATCAAATTAATTTAATTGAACTAATTAATTAAATTTAATTAAAACAATTAATTAAATTTAATTGAAATAATTAATGAAAGGAATTTAATTTAATTGATTCTTTTGCAATCATCTAGAGGTTGTTGTTTTTAGTCAAGTTAAAGATCCATTTCATTAAAAGAAAGAAAGCACATACTAATCTACTTACTAATCTAAGTTTTCACCTCTGTGACCCACACTGTCTTTTACTCTTAAAAATAAGAATATTCTTAAAAATAAGAATAACAATATTCTTATTTTTGTTGCATCCCATCCTCAGTAAATCTATAGTTCATGACATGATAATAAATTCCTATTTTTAATATATAATTGTTTTTTAAAAGCACTGAACACTAAAACAGAGCCATAGTGGAACAAGCCCATGCTGTATAAATCAAACCCCCAGCTGTAGTGATTCAGGGTCTTCTCCATGGAATAAAGAAATCATAAGTACACATTTAAAAATGCATATATATATATATTTAGGGTTTGAATGTTCCCAGTAGATCTACATTCAGTTTCTTTATTCAGACATTCTTTATTCAGAAGATGTGCATGTAGTCCTCGATTTACGATGACCAATGAGCCCAACATTTCTGTCACTGAGAAATTTGTTAAGTGAGCTTTGCCCCATGTTACGATCTTTCTTGCCACGGTTGTTAAGTGAATCACTGCAGGTTTTTTTAAGTTAGTAACACAATCAGTAAATGATTGTGGCGTCCCCATTGACTTTGCTTGTCAGAAGGTCATAAAAGGGGAACATATGACCCGGGCACCCTGTGACTGTCATAAAAAGGGAATCAGTTGCCAAGTCTGTTTAATTGGTGCAGTGGTTAAAGTTTCAGACTAGGAATTGGGAGTTCTAGTCCCACCTTAGGCACAAAGCCAGCTGGACAACTTTGGACCAGTCAGTTTCTCTCTGCTTTCGAAATGAGCCAATGGCACGCTACTTCTGAAAAATCATGCCAAGCAAACTTTCAGAATTGGACATGATTCAACAGAAGAATACATGTACAGCATTTTGTACACATTTTATATGTGCTTTGCTTGTAGGAAAAGGTGTTTTACGTATGTTTCTCTAATGTTTGCAGTGTTGTACATATTTTACCCCAATATGTGCAATTTTGTACTTGGGAGGGAGGACTGAAAAATTCTGAAAAGGATGGATTATGTTTTTCAGTTCTCCAAAGATCAATGCAGCAGATACCAAACCAGCATATGTGCCTAAAATGTTAATGAAAAGAATTTCTCATCCAGACACTTCTTGAATTCTGAATGTGCACTGAACAGGGCAGATAAGTTCTCCCAGCTTACTTGATGAGTCAGAAGGAGACATGAAAAACTCACTTGGTCTGGGTCAAATTTCTTCCCACAAGATTGGTTGAAACTCTGTCTGTCCAGTTCATTCTTATGTTCTGCATTTTTGTTTTCCTGATATGTGTCTCATGGGAGTAAGAACAAAGAGTTAACTGAAATGAGCTGGGGGAGGAGGGGTTGTAGTAAAATATTCAAGTGTTTATGCTGCATTAAAATAGACCCTAAATCACAATTTTAACAGAATGTTAAGAAATTAAAGCTGGAACCACATGGTGCAGCTGACAAGCATTAGTGATGAAGTGTGTTCATTTGTCCCTGTGAGAGCTTTTGCTTTTAGTTGTTCGTGCAGAATCCTTGCTTGTTAGACAAAATAATTTCTGTTTAGAAGCGCCATTGTTTCTGACACTTTAGAAGGGTGAATAAACAAGGTAAAGTACAGAGAGGAAGAACTAAATGAAAATCTTTCCGCCAACTTACTGTTTAGTGGTAATACCCACAATCTCTGGGCTCTGCTGTGTTTTGTCAGTAATACATCAGCTCCAACATTTATGTCCGAGCTCTCTGCAGATAACACTGTTGATTGAAAAATGACAGCTCCAAAACTATATGGTGGAACAGGAGGGAAGGAAGGGGTCTAAATATGACTTTAGTAGCAAAATGGCTGATTACTCTCCATCATTCAGTTCTTTAACCTACTTTCTGAAGAGCTTTGCACATTAACATATCAAGATCACACAAGATGTCATCCCCGTGCCTGCAAATAAATAGGTATGATAGCATTGCTAATATCAAAACTTACCTTCCTCACTGTATTTGACCCTCTACCTTCTTATCTCTCTCTTTTTTAATGCAACCCAGCAATGTTGCTTAACTATAGATCTGCTGATGTAGCAGAGTAATGCTTCTAGCATTTCCTGACTCACTCTTCTGCTACATCCTTGGGTAATATTAGTGTCTCAGACTCCTTCACCAACTTTGGTGGTTCATAAAGTACAGAGACAGACAGAAAAATGGTTATCCAATCTCTTCTTTAAAACTCTCAGTGTTGGAGCATTCACAACTTCTGGAGGCAAGTTGTTCCATTGATTAATTGTTCTAACTGTCAGGAAACTTCCCTTAGTTCTAAGTTGCTTCTCTCTTTGGCCAGTTTCCATCCATTGCTTCTTGTCAGGTGCTTTGGAGAATAGCTTGATTCCCTCTTCTTTGAATTCCAGCAACAGTTCTTTATATGTTTTAGCATCCAGTCCCCTAATTGTCTTTGTTGCCATAGGCAGGAGTAACGTGGTTACAGTGATTCCTGGTCTAGTAATTGCCACATTTGATGCAATGTCTTAAACATGGGGCACCCCTGATTCCCTCCCCCACAAAAAAAACCTGTATCATTTTGTTGTAGAAATAATATCCAAAGTTTGAGGAGTTATATAGGTTATGACTATTTGATTTAAGATTAACTCAGTGTTTAAATTTGCAGATGAAAGAGGGGCTAGTGTCCTATTATTCTATGAATGAAAACTTTTCTCAAAGCTCCAATGCAAAAAGTACACTACAGGTAGTCCTCGACTTACAACAGTTCATTTAGTGATCATTCAAACAACCGTTACATCATCACTGGAAAAAAAAAAGATTTATGACCACTTTTCACACTTACAACCGTTGCAACCAATCCCCATGGTCTTGTGATCAAAATTCAGATGCTTGACAACTGAGTCATTTTTGTGACAGTTGCAGTGTCCTGAGATCACTTTTTTGTGATTTTGTGATCTTCTAATAAGCAAAGTCAATGGGAACCCAGACTCACTTAACAACCATGTACTAACTTCACAATTGTTCACTTAACAAATGGAGCAAAACTTACTTAACAAATGCCTCACTTAGCAACATAAATTTTGGACTCAATTGTGGTTGTAAGTTGAGGACTACCTATACTTATTTATAAAGGAGAAGATTTTCTCTCCTGAGGCTCCTTGGCTCCAACATGTCTTCCCAAAGGCTGTATACCAATTTTATGCTTTAAAATCAATGATAGGGGAGGGGAAGGAATATTGAACCTGATTAAGAGAAAAAGGGGTGAAATGGAGAGGCTGTGTATGTTAGCACTCTTCAAATACCTAAAAAGATGGACCCGTTCTCTATCACTTCTAGAAATACAACACAAAATAATAGGTTTGGTTATAGGAAAGCAGATTCTCATTGAATGTTGGGAAAGAGGACTTAATGTGGCAGGCCTCTCCTCAGAAACTACCTGCAGGCAAGTAGGATGTCAGGGTTCCAACTACTACTCCACAACAGAATCAAAATTCTGAGGCAGGCACATTCCTCAAAGTATAGATTTATTAGGCATGTCATATTGGCACATCTGGGGAAAACCCAATTCTGACAGCCCCTGTGATGACCCGGGGCGTGGCACAAAGGCTACACAGTCAAATAAGCAAGAAGAGTCCCTTTATTATTTCCAACTTTGCCCCCAATGTCCAGGTTATCTTCAGCTGGAGAAAAATTCTCCCAAGAACAGTCTTTAAGTAGAGGAAATTCAGTCCGAAAATGAAGTACATACAAAATATAACTAACAATCCAAACAAACCACACTGCAGTAATTAACTTGACAGGGCAGGAGAAGGAATTGCAGACTTGATAGCACAGCAAAACACACACAGTTGGGAAGACACCAGGAACCCAGATAAGCCTTGTCAATTCCAGATAATTCACAATTTGGTCCCAATAACTTGCTGTGTGTAGCTTCTTTTTTTAAACAGCTTCTTTTTCCCAGCTGAAGCTAATGAAGGGAATCAGGGCCCTTTCCTCCCTCGTAAGCCATGCAACTCACGTTGCTTCCTTCTCCGTTCCTCTCTGCATGCCCTAGGATGAAGAGGGGGTGGGCCTGGGTCCTTCAAATTCCCTTGCTCTACCTCTCCCCTGCTCTGCCCAGCCGGCCTTTGCCCTTCCCCAGTTTCTTCCAAAGCCAACAGAGCCACACTCCCACCCCCTGTCAGATGCTCGGCTTCCCACTCTGAATCAGATTCTGACAGGAGCATGACAGTCCCACATTTTCCTCACTGTCAGATGGTGCTCCATTCAAAATCCAAGAAAGAAATGCTTAGACTCCATTAATTAGAGAAAAGATATCTTTTACTGGAAATCAAGTGGTAGCAACAAAAGAATTCTGAATCTGAGAAAATGGGCACGTAAATCACATATACAAAGTGATGGCAACGTTCCCACCCCCAATAGTTCAATTGGCTCATCCAATTAAAAGTTGTGTATAGCATCATGTGGGCATCTCCAGGTGGTGATGAGGCCTCTGTCCGTTGACCTTGACATATTTTGATAAAGAGTTGCAGTTGCACATAGCATAGGATAGAAGCCTAAGCAAGAATCTCCCCCCCCCCAACATATACATTTCTGTTTTTTAAAACCTCCAGCTCGCTTCCCATAATCATGCCCCCCCCCCCCCCGTTACTTATGACAGCCGAAAGATGCAAAGCAAAGGAAGTAAATCTTGAAGGCTGACACCCACCCAAAGTAAAGTCAACATTCCAATCGATCCAGATTGTTGGGGGCAATATGCTGACTCTAAACCACTTAGAGAGGGCTGTAGAGCACTGTGAAGCGGTATATAAGTCTATTGCTATTGCAATAAAGAATGCAGAATGCTCATGAATAATGGATCCCCACAGAATGAAAATTCTTGACCAATGTTTTTACCCTCTCTGCCACCTTGCTAACCCACTTCCTTTTAATAGTTGCAAAATATTTTAACTGCCTGTTTCATTCCCAAGCAATCACCTGGTGTTTTGCCAACATTTAGTACTGAAGACTGTAAAACAACCACAGCAATCCATTTGAGATCCATACATTATGCTTAGTCTTGGTTCTTTACATTTCAGCCTGGAAAATTAACTTCCCCTCTGCCTTTCCAAATCACTTTTTGCACATTAAGATCAGAGGTTGCAGCATTATAATATAAAATGCTTTGTTTGAATGGGTTTAAACATTTGCAAACAATGGTGGCATTTTGTTTCTTCAGTTGCTTACTGTCACTTCAGCAAGCAAAAAAGCCACCTCACTTCTCTTTACATTAAGGCCACTGTGTAATAGATTTTGCAAATCTGAAAAAGACGGTAGTGGTTTGTCAATCATTGAATGGCCTGCACAGTCCATCCACATTAGGAAAATTAATTGCAACCTTCACACTACTTCTAGAGGTGTTTAGCAGAGGAATCAAAGAATCCTTGCTATAGCAAACTTACTGATAAATACTGCCCTAAATTACACATATCCAGTTTCCAAGACTATAAGATTCAGTTTTGTGTAATGCAGACCTGAGTATTTTATGCTTTGTGGACCACATTCATTCATGACAACATCAGGGATGGGGCAGCATTGGTGGGTTCAGGATCAGGTCATCTCTGAGTTTGGGGCCACAGCGGAGGACAGGGCCATGGTGTTGGTTCTCCATAACAGTCCCAGTTTCTCATATGGCCCCTTGGGAAAAATAATTGCTCACTCCTGGGATAATGATTAAAATGCTTAGAAACCTAGAAACCAAGAGAGTGTGAGTTCTAGTCCCATTTTAGGCATGAAAGCCAGCTGGGTGACTTTGGGTTAGTCACTCTCTCTTAGCCCAATTCACAGAGTTGTTGTGGAGAAAAATAAGAGAAGGAAAGTGTATTAGTTAAGTTTATTCCCTTGAATTATTTATGTTGTGGAGCGGCGGTAGAGATTCAGACAGACACAGGCTCAACGTTAACAGACTTTATTCTAGTGAATAAAGGGTCGTCGTGGCTTCCGAGGCTAACTGGCAGTCAGCTGGCGGCGACAGCTGATGCCGTTTGACAGCTCCTTTTATAGCCGGCTGTCAAACGGCATCAACCAATGGGAGCGGTCGGCGCTCCCGTGCAGGCGGCGGACCAGAGTGAGGACTGCCGTCAGTCTTTGAACACAGCAATTTATAAAAACAATAAAGGCAGGACAAAAGCAGATCTCTTTTTTCCTTTGCTTAAATCTGGTTGAAATTATTATGTAGGAATCTACTCTTCTTGCTTATGAACGAATGCTTAGTGCCTGACATATTGCATACCAGACCTTGGCTAGTGAAAGACTAGTACCTGATATGGTATATGGTAATATTCTATGACAGTCAATTCATATACCATAGAAACTCTTTACCTCATCTAAAACACTTACATTAACACTGAACAGCAAAACAAAAAGCACAAATACTACAACTTCAAATATTAATATCAAATAAGTTGAGATTCCTAAACGGTAGGGTCACATACAAAATTAACACAAACATATCACAAAGCCAATTCAGAAAGAAAGCTAGTACAACATCAGTTGTGCGTGCTTCAACCGTGGAGGTTTTTAAGAAGAGAATGGACAACCGTTTGTCTGAAATTGTATAAGATTTCCTGTCTGAACAGAGCAGGGGTGGGTTTCTACTGGTTCCATCCACCTCTGTAGAACCGGTAGCTCTGAAGAGCAGCAGACATAGAACTGGTTCTATGTCTGCTGATGTTTTTGCCCACCTGCCCACCCGGGCTCTTACCTGATCTTTATTTCTTGATTTTTCAACTTCAGCTGCCGAACGAGGCACAGCTGCAGTTAAAAAAGCAGGAAAAGAGGGCTGTTTCAAAGGCTACGTCTCTGCACACAGCATGCTGATGATGATTTACAGGCACACAGCTCACAGCATGCAGGGAAGCCCGTAAATCCCAAACCCATAGTTAACCCTGTCATATCCCACCCCTGGAACAGGGGATAGGACTAGGAGACCTCCAAGGTCCCTTCCAACTATATTATTCTTTTTTATGTTTTTCTGAATGTCTGTTGTCCAAAAAAAACTGTAAACAAATGAGTTGCAGAATGTTATGCATTTGAGAAGTAAGGGCCCAAGTGAAAACAAACACCTGAAACCATTGTCAAAAGTACAACAGCAAAAGTACATGATGTAGTTACTAAGCAAGACAAGGGTGGTGTTAAACAGCAAGGTTGTAGTAAATTGGAGATTGCTAGCAAATGCTAACCATTGGATATTGCTGTGGCCCCGATTCCCGAGCCTATGCTGTCAAAAGAAGAAGACCTGGAAGATAAGGAGGAGGAACTGGGAATGCCTTCCTCCCCAGGACCTTCCTCTCTGGCAATGCCTTCCTCCCTGATAATGCCTCAGGTTTCATCAGACAACTGAGAGGAACAGCCTGAGATTAATCAGGAGGAAGGCATATCGGAGCAGCCCCTGACAGGGAGTAAAGAGGAAGAGTGTTGGCTTGATCCTAAGCAGCGTCATAGGGAGGAACATGAGCAGCAACGTAGGAGGCATGGGAGGGTCAGAGAGTGAGCTGAGTCATTGAGCCACACCCCACAGAGGATAAAAGTGGGTGTGTTTTCGGCTGGAACTTTGTATGGGACAAAGTTTAATCTTACTTAGATTTTCTTCGTGAATGATTTTTGTGGACTGCCTTGTAATTTTCTGTGAGTAGATTTTTATTTGTTATCAGTTCGGACTTGGCAGGCAGAGGGTGTTGGAATGCCAAGGATATTATCAGTTCCAAAGAATTAACTCTGTGAAGTCCGAGCCAGCTTGCCTGACTGTGTTTGTGTGAGTTTGTATTCTTTCATCTTTTGGGAAAGAAGAAAAGTGAGACAGAACAGATATCCTCCTGTTTTTTGTCATCACTTCCAAAACCTTATTTGGAAGGTTAGGGAGAATACTAATGGCAGATATAAACAGGTATATAATTGACCCCATAACTTTATTCCCTTGCACTATTTCCACCTTTTCTTCCTTTGTCTGCTTTAGAAGTGTGGAAAGTGAGCCATCAGACTTCCTTCCCATCTGTGAATGTCTACTTAATAAGGCATATTTTTATATTACTGGTACCAATTTGTCTCCTTTGTGTCAGCATGTTTCTTATCATTCTCATTAGACCAATGCAAGGATGGTTGCTTTTTTGATGTGGGTATAATAGCGATTAGTTCAAGGCTTCTAACAGGCTGGGGGCGGAGTACCTTCTGTTATGAATCATTGGTGAGATTCATTTATGTATATATTTGTGCCATATGTTATACTAGGAAGAAGAGGAAAAGAACTAAAAGGAGAAGACATTTAAAGGGGAAAAATATACTTTGTGTGAAATAGAAATAGCACTTTGAAAAATTGTTACTGTTCTTCAAAACACTTTATGCTGAGGAAAAACATATACGGAAACAGTCCCACTCTTGATCCTTTGGCTGATTACTGTTTTTCACTTTGGCTGGTTCTTTGCACTAGATCCATTTCAACATTCAGAGTCCAGCAGATGGAAAGCATAGAAGTGGGATTTTCTCCCACATGTGCATGTTTGTACATGTGTGTACAAAGGTATGTAATGTCTGTTATGTATTATGTTTTCAATACCTTGTCTTTGGAGATTCTCAGTCATCCAGGTCATGGTTGTCCCCAAAGTGCTTTTTAAAGAGGCAACTGGACTTTGTTTTTTCTTTGAAGATGTTTCATTTCATCCAAGCTTCTTGGATGTTTCATTTCTCGTCATGCTTCACATTCTCATCCTAGCTTCCAAGCCCAGTTGCCTTTTAAAAAAGCACCTTTGAAATATTTTCAATACCTTATATTTATTGCCCCAAACAATTCCAAAGCAGCAATGCAATTCCTTCAAAAGCAATCAAACAAGAATTAATGGAGAGGCTTATTTAAAGAGTTAAACTTTAAATAAAAAGCCACTCTATACAAATATTCAAAAAGTAGATAGTACTTTGAAGGTCTTAAGCACCTTAAAACCATAATAGCAAGCCAGAACAGACACAATCGTTTCACAGAAGTGTTGTCTGAAGTTTATAAGACTTGATGTCAACCACAGCTGAACAATGAGGGAAATTCATGTCTGAAACATGAGTTGAGAATGTTGTCTTTCAGGTTACTAAACAGAACTGATTATTCAGGTATGAAGTTATATAGCACTTTGTATTTTATTTTATTTATTAAATGTATATGTCATTCATCTCATGGTTTAAGTGACCTATAACATTGTGAGAACATAGATTTTTATCTTGGTAGAAAACTGCAGCCTCTGTGACACTTCAGAATGGTTGTGATATATTCACAGTAGGTTGTCCAGACCATGAAAATTTGCAGTAGTTGCTGCCTTTGAATTATCTAAAAGTTTGACCCATATACAGAATGTTTGAAAAACTTTAGCCTTGAGATGAGTTATACTCATCACTGTCACCTGGTTATTCAAGAATGATCATAGCTGGTAAACCAGCCAGAGCTGAAAGATATTTTGTCAAGAAGGTAATCCATTCTTCCACTGAGACTGCTGGTCAGAGGAATCTTCCCAATTTTAATAGTATCCTGGGTCCTTTAAAGTTGCAAGTCAATTACCTTCTCAACTGCTTTTCCTGAAGAGGAAAGCTTGGAGACAGGATATACTAAACATTAATAAAAATATTTAAAAGGCTATATTATACTGTTAGATACAATTGTCCTTTTGAGAAGAAAATTGAACACTTCAATCAGAGTTCAGTATTTACCACTATCTACATGTTGTATAATTTACCACTATCTACATATTGTATAAGGACATGGTGACCAGCAGTTAAGACATTGGGTTTGTTGACCAGAAGGTTTGAGATTTGAGACACAAGCACTAGGTGATGGGGTGAGTGCCCATTCTTGTCCCAGCTTCTGCCAACCTAGAAATTTGACAGCATGCAAATACAAGTAGATAAATAGTGGTAGGAAGGTAACAGTGTTCCATGCACCTTCAATATATAGTCATGCTGGCCACATGTCTTTGGACAATGGTGGCTCCTTCAGTTAGGAAATGAAGCAGACTACTGCCTGTTAGAGTGAGACATATCTGGACAGGGGAAACTTTTACCGTTATCTTTTACATGTTGTGACAGGAAGCGACCATCCAAAAGGGATGTAGATTTAATCAGGGGTGGGATTCTACCAGTTTGCACCTATTCACTAGAACTGGTTGTTAACATTCTAAGCAGTTTGGAAAACTGGTTGTTAGAAGAAATTACTGGCCTAATCCTGTAAGGAAGGCAGGAAGGAAACATTCTGGTGTTGCTTACAGAAACTGCCTCTCCGTTAACTCTTATTACATTCTTGGCAGGACTAGACTTCCTGTCTCAGGAACTTCTCTGGAGTTTTTTCCCCCTCCTTTGCTGGTACTTTGCTTGTGTGGAGTGACCATTCAAAGTTACAATGGCACTGAAAAAAGTGACTTGTGACCATTTTTCACACTTACGACTGTTGCAGCATCCCCACAGTCATGAGAGGCCAGGCGAGGAGATGCGTACCTCAATGTGAGTGATATTGAGTTGGCCACACCCAGCCAATAACCAAGCCATGCCCACCCAGTCACATGACCACCAAGCCATGCCCACCACCTAAGCCATGCCCACAGGACCGGTTATTTAAAAATTTGTATCCCACCCCTCGATTTAATACACAAGTGGCTGCATTTATAGCCCCAAGGCACTTGTCCATTTCCTTAGAATCAACAAGCTCAAACTCTTCCCAGATAACAAAGCCAAACAATGCCTTAGTTAGCTCCAGATATCAAAGTCAGACTGTGTGTCAGTTAACTCCACAAGACAGATAACAGATAATCAGAGTTGGAAGGGACCTTATCTAGGTCATCTAGTGCAACCCCCCACCCAAGCAGGAGACCCTACACCATTTCTGACAAATGGCAGTCTGATCTCTTCTTGAAGGTCTCAAGTGATGGTGCTCTCACAACTTCCAATGTTGAAATTGGTTGATTGTTCTCACTGTCAGAAAGTTTCTCCTTATTTCCAGGTTAATTCCAGGTTAGATACCTTGAATAGAGTGCCACCAGACATTCCTTGGGTTTCTTCCTCATCAGGAGAGCTAGGGCCACCTTAAACAGAATAAGAGCAGAAAAAGAGTTATGTTTTGCCACTTTTATTACTGAAAGCCAAGCATTATTTAATCTATGTTCAGGCAAATTTATTCTTTGTCTTTCTCAAGCAGTACTCCAGGTGGCTCTTCTGCTGTTTCATCTGCTGTTTCATCTTCAGAATTCATTTGAAAGTTAATGGATTGTCTGATACAATCCAACCCACGGGCAGGTTGTTGTCACTCTAAAATTCTAAGCAGTGACTAAGGAACAACTTAAACCTCCATCTTAAACTCAACAGGTCCATCAGGTACTTGGGACAGAGCCATCCAACACGTTGAATCTCTTCAAGGCCCAAAGCAGTTGCAGAAAACAACAAAGCAATCGAAGAGTTATACTAACATCTCCTATCTCCAGATCATATGACTACTGCCCTGAGAAATTAAATAAAAAAGAACTGATTTATGACCTCCGTTATGTCTCAAGCTTTTGCTGATATAGGACAGTTTCCAGTGGTGGGATTCAAATTTTTTTACTACTGGTTCTGTGGCCGTGGCTTAGTGGGAGTGGCAGGGGAAGGATACTGTAAAATCTCCAATCAGAGGTGATATTTGTCAGTTCTCCAAACTACTCAAAATTTCTGCTACCAGTTCTCCAGAACTGGTCAGAACCTGCTGAATACCACCTCTGACAGTTTCATGTTTGCCATGATTACAATGGACTCCACACACCCCTTCAATTTCTCAAGTCCTTCAGCCACCGTATTAAGCAACTCAGATAGGAAAACTGCTACAGAGCAAGAAGTAGTAGCAATCCATCTGATTTCTAGATAGCTTCACCATCAGTTCTGGTTATGTGCATAATAGCATCTCCCAAAAAATTAATGAGCATTACATCTAAAAAATTTATCAATTTGGTACTTCAAAAACATTAAAATCAAGTCATTATTCAATCATTTAAACAGACACCAAATATAATAAGAATCATTCATCAGAACAACAATTAATAAAAGTGTCCATACTGGGGAAAAACCCAGATCTAATGTTATAAAACTGTATGTATATATAAAGAGAACTCCAGTGTTTAGATGGGATATAAGCCCATATGTAAAATTATAACCCATTAGGAACATGGGGTTTTAACAATGGAAAGAACTGATCTTGAATAATTTCAAATTTTAAAAAATGCTTGTGTAAATTGTTCATCTCGAAATCAAGAATACTAACAATGAAAACCTGAACTAGTATAACCATGATAAGGGACCTTAAGACTGGAATTACATCCATTTGTCTCATTATTCTCCCCAAATTAAGGGTTTCTAACTGTTGATAATTATTTCATTTATGAAAAGGTAGTATTTATTTGCACAATACAATAACCTAGCATTGGTTAAGGTATGATTTATTTAATTAATTCAGGGATCTGGATTTCATTACAATACAAAAGCCTCACAAACTCGTCAACTATATTTTTGTCTAGGGTAGCCATTATTATTTTCCCGGCTGCGAAAGGACTTCATTGGAAAACTAACGTGATGTCTTTAATGGGTGACGTGGTAGAAAAATCTTACCTTAAAAATATTTTTAACCATTTCTCATCCACTGTCTGAACTAGATATATAACCACTGTGGAAAGTATCACAAGAGAATCCCTGAGGAATAAAAGTATCTTGATCATAGCAGGGAACTGCAGTGGGGTACAGAACCATAAGTGCTGGAGGATTTAGAACAAGAAATTTAAGATATCAAGCAGGTTTTAGCTTACATTTGTAGTGATAGCAACACATACTGTATAGGAGATGATCTGAGACTGTCAGTATGATGTGAGGGATTAGCTGCATTCAGCTTCCACACCCGCTAAGCTTCCAGGCTTGATAGATTTACTATTCTAATCCTGTTTAATGTATTCCCTACTTCTTCATTTCTGATTATCTCCAAGTTTTCTAAAATTCAACTTTCAGTGTGACTGCGAGCCTGCTAATAAACAGTGTACTTTATTATTATTTTGCTTTTGTAATTCTGTTTATCTCCCTAAAATGTCCACTGAGCTATTTGAATTCCACTCCAATATTTCAATATTAGCATGCATTATAGCAATGATAACATCAGTGGGGCAGGGTGTCTTGTTGTGGTTTTCCGGCAGCTGGTGCAGACGGCAGCAGAGTCAGACAGTGAGGAAGAAAGGGGACCTGTCAGGGAGTCTGGAGAGGACTTGGATGAGGGTATTGCATCTGATGCAGGGATGGGGCCAGGACCATCTGGGAGTGGGGTGCAGCCTTCAGAGCTTTTGGAATCTGGCAGCAGCGAAGCAGAGGATCCAAGGGAGCCTGTTCCCAGTGTGTATGTGTGTGCACAGAGCTGCTAGAAGGCAAGAGCAGCTGAAGCAGAAGGGGTGACTCGGGAGTCACCCTCCCATAAGGGATAAAAGTCAGACCTCAATGACGAAAGCTTTGCAGGAAGCAAAGTAATTTGATAGATTCCGAGTCCTTTTTGAAGCTCTGGTTGTTTTTTCTGGTATTTTGGATGGTTTCTGTTATAATTGGATACTTCTGTTTTGGGCAACATTCCACAGCACTGAAAGGCATGTGCTTATCTTGGGGAGCTGTTTATAATTAGTTCTGGCTGGGAATGAAAGTAATTCCCAGCATTGCAATAAAATAGGTTTTGCTTTTAAAATAAGTTTGTGTTTAAAGATAGCTGGGGGTGGGGGAAGGACCTGTGTCTAGCTGTATCCATTTTCTACTTACTTTTTTACGTGGGAAAGATGTTTGTATGAAACATTCCTTGTAAAGTGTTGCAACTCAAACATTATTTTATGATGTCATCTGCAACTTTCACCAATTGCTTTCAGACAGTGTTAAGTAGCTTATATTTATGTGAGTCTCAACAAAGGAGATAGCAACTTGCTGCACTTTCTGAAGCTTACTGACCTTGTGCAAATATGAAGCCAATTTTATTTACTAGATCCTAAAAGCAAAAATCAGATAAGTTAAGGAAACAAGAAGAGTAAATGGTCTCCCCTGAAAAAAACAATTCTCTATATTATGCTTGACACTAGAATGTCTGGAAGGGTGCAGGCTGAATGTTTGTAACAGTTTGCATTCCTCAACTGCTGTTATCTATTGAATATGGGTGAATTCAAGTTTAATTGTAAGGAAAAAAATTTTTTTTCATTATTATTAGTTAGCCAGAAAAACCACCTGTTCTGTTGCCGAATAAGAGACTCGCAGACCGGAGTTGAATTCAGCTCTTTAATGTAATTCAGTAACTTCAACTGCAGTCGAGCCGTGGCAGCCCCTTTTATAGCGGCTGCTCCGCGGCTCGCAACCAATGACATTTATTTGAACTTCCCGCCGCTATAGGTGGCCAATCAGATACCAATGTTACTAACCAATCGTATCGTTGCTTCTGCTAACAAATAGGAACATTGTCCTAGAAGCCTTTATTTAAATACACTACACCCCTCCCCTCTTGGTTCGTCCTAACGTTACGTAATTGCGCAGGTACGCGGGGCTCTTGTGCGTCCTTGTTGACCTGCGCAGTTCAGTCCCTGAGCTGGTCTCCCCCGGTTCGGACAGGCCCGCTGTCCGTCCTCCTGGTCTCCTTGGAACATCTAGGAAGGGTTCCTCGACCGTGCCACTCTCGTCATGCCTTGTTGGACTGACAGGTGTCTCATTTCGCTCTGGGTTGGTTTGTGTCTGTTTGACACAAGGTTGCGCAAGGTCAAGCTTTGCAAAAATCCTGCCTCTTCCCAATGAATGTAACAGGTGTTGGACTACTGGAACGGGATATGCGCTCTGTTGCAATGCGTGGTTCAGGGTGGCCTTATAGTCACCACAGATGCGCACGGACCCATCAGGTTTTATAGGGGTCACAATTGGGGTCTCCCATTTGGTGTGGTCAGTTGGCTCTAGTACCCCTTGAGCGATTAGTTTGTTTAGTTGTTTGTCAATTTTAGGTCTTAGTGCAAATGGTACCCGTCTGACTTTAAGCCTAATTGGAGCTACGTTCGGGTTTAAGCTAAACGATATAGGGGTCCCACGGTACTTGCCTAAAGTTCCGTCGAATACATCATGGAATTCTTCCATCAGGTCTTTTTCCCAATCAGTCATGGTGATGTTGTTGATTCCTGTCACCTCGATTCCGAGCGGTTCAAACCATTCCAACCCGAGCAGGCTGGGGCGATCTCTGTCAACGATGGTTAGCGGCAGGATCTCGGTGTGCCTTTTAACATTTACCTTGAAATGTCCTAGGCCTACTACCGGTATTTTGTTACCCTGGTAATCTTTGATGATGAGGCTTTGCTTCTCAAGTTCTCTGCGTTGTATATCGGGAATTAAGCTTTTTATTGTGTTCCATGACACCATTGATAAATACGAACCGGAGTCCACTTCCATCTCGCACGGTTCGCCTTCAATCAGGACATTGATTCGAACCTTCTTAGTGTTTGTTGTTCTGGCTGTCCCAATTGTGATAGTTTGATGCGTTTCTTCCTTTTCATTTTGCCGTTGGTTTTTTCCGTCACAGCTCCAATGGCTTCCGGTTGTCCTTTCTCTGTTTCGGGTGGGTGGGTGGGTATTGCCTTGTCCCTTTGAATTATAGCTCTTTTTGTTTCAGCATACCCTTGCGATGTGCCCCTGTTTCTCGCAATGCCGGCATGTGGCATCCAGGAATCGACACTCAGATCTTGGGTGGTCTCCACCGCAACCTGCACACTGGAACTCGGACCTTCTGCTTTGTCTCTCTTTCCGGTTCCTTTCTGAGTAGAGTCTGTTTACTTCTTCGTCTTCATCATCTGAGTCGGTTGATGATTCGATGTCCTCATGGTGAGAGGTCGTGGTAGCGTGCTTTTGGGTTCCCTCTGTCTTCTTCTCTTTGTTCACGCACGGGCTGCCTGTTGTATTCATCACCTTCATTTTTGCTGCAGATTTCTTTGCGGCTTCAGCGGCAGTTGCTTCAGTAATGGCTTCGTTCATGGTGATGTTTGGTCGGTTTAGTAGTTTGCTCTGTAAGGTTGCGTCTCTTAACCCAAGGACTATGCAATCCCTCATGGCTTCATCCATGTTGAGGAATTCGCATGCCCCCCCCCGTGTCTCTCAAGGCTGCTACGAAGTCTCCAATGCTCTCGCCTTCTAGTTGGTCGTGCTTGTAAAACTCGTGCCTTCTAATGAGGTTGGATACGGCCAGTGCGTAATGATTCCTCAACATCCGATTCAGGTCTGGCCATGCCATCTGTTTAACGTCGTTTGGTCTTGCTAATGCCGTGGCCATCTTAAACACAGTCGGACCGCAATGTGTTAGGAATACAGCTCTCTTCCTTTGGTCGGTGATTCCTTGCAGTTCGTTGCTTTCTAAAAACATCAGGAACCTATCAATGTATGACTCCCAGTCTTCTTCGGCTGGGTTGAATGGTGCGGGTGGCGAATTGTTGCCGGCCATCTCGTTGGTCCTTCGGCTGTCGTTCCCATGTGCTTACAGTCTTTGTCTCTTTAATCCCACCTTCGTCGCCAGTGTTCTGTCACCGAATAAGAGACTTGCAGACCAGAGTTGAATTCAGCTCTTTAATGTAATTCAGTAACTTCAACTGCAGTCGAGCCGCGGCAGCCCCTTTTATAGCGGCTGCTCCGCAGCTCGCAACCAATGACATTTATTTGAACTTCCCACCGCTATAGGTGGCCAATCAGATACCAACGTTACTAACCAATCGTATCGTTGCTTCTGCTAACCAATAGGAACATTGTCCTAGAAGCCTTTATTTAAATACACTACACCACCTACACTCATTTTTCCAGCATCTGGAAATTATAAGTGAATCATAACATGGAAATTAAGCTAAGACTGTAATTGCCATAATGCTCACTGGAAAGCTGTTTTCATCAAAATCATTGGGAAATAAGTTTAGGATTGAAGTGCAATAGAGTATTTGTTCCCTTTTCATCTGTATCACACCAGAACACTTATTCTACTTTTGTTATTGCTAGGGTGAGCAACTATTTTGATACCACTCCATCAGTAATTAAAAGAGAATTTGCAGTAGATTGTAGTATTCTTGGAGTGTATAAAGAAATGTGGTAGGCTACAGGGTGTCATGATTCTCTGAAATTCAATGTCCAAGGCACAAAGATAGCCAAGCATTGGTTAATAAGCAGAACCTAATCGTAGGCAATAGCTTAGGTTTCCACAAATTTTCTCAGGAGGAGTAAGAAACAGCTGCTGAGCTGATGGAAGGGAAGTCCTTGAAAAGGGAGATGGTGGGAAAGGGAAAGAAGAATGTTTGAAAGAAAAGAGAAGCCTAGGATAACTAGCAACTCAAGCTGGATCTAGACAGAGTTTGTTGTTGAAGATGTTGACTAATGAGTCTGAGATAAACTGGGTTACACTGCATTTCTGAAAAGTGGCATATTTGAAGGAAGACTGGAACCAGACTTTCCAAAGGGGAGCAATGCATAGTTTGGGAAGAAGGCTGAGGAACTGGTCCACTTTCACCCAATTGAAGCTTACAAAATATCAAACAGACACAAAAGTTTTAGTACTATATAGTTAAACTGATACGATAGTAATCAGTCATGCTGCAACTATTACAGTATACTATCAAGCTACCCTTGAAGGCATGAGCTGTGATGAACATGCCTCAATGTGCTCATAGCACATCTCCGCTTTACAAACTGCACTGGTTACTGATATTCTTCTGGGTGGGATTCAAGGTATTGATTATAACTTTTAAAGTCCAACATGGTATAGGGCCTGGTTATGTGAGGAACTGCTGGTTTTTGTGGTGTCTGGTATATGTCAGGAGGGTTGGCATGCTTCAGTTATGTCCTTTATCAGGACCAAGAAATAATGTCTTCTCTGCCACACCATCTATGCTCTGAAATAAGATGTCCCTCAATATCTGTGTGGCTTCCACTCTCATAGCATTCCAGAAAGTCCTGATGCCTTATGTTAAGGGCTCTATCAGATATCTTTGTTAAAGTTTGCTAATAAGATGTTATCAATATCAATAGGTTTCAAAAATGCAAATGTACTTCTGAACTCTATGTCAAAAAAATAAATAAACTTTTTTTATTTTATGAAGAACCAAGAATGAGGGCCAGAAAAAAAAAGGATCAGTCTTCAATATAGGAATGGCAAGAGATTTATAGTCTTTGATCACCAAAATGTGTTTTCTTACTGTTTATGAGATAACGGTCTAGCTATGTAATGGAAAAACTGATCAATATTATTCAGAGTGGTCAAGATTTAATGATGTGTTTTAAAATTCGACAGTGATTTCCTACATGTAGCATAATATCTTTTATTGTTTGTTTTTGTGTTTTTACCCTTTTTGTCCTCTTTTTTCTTGCTTATTTCCATATGAAAGCAATATTTTAACCATGAAAAATGGTATCATATCACTACTCTGTGGTACTCCCATCACAAAGCTAATTTAGCACCATAACTTCTTAAAGTAGAGTGTCAGCATCTAAATGCAACAGCTGAGATGGAGATATGAGTTCTAGAATAGAATGGAACTACACTGCTCAAAAAAATAAAGGGAACACAAAAATAAGACATCCTAGATCTGAATGAATGAAATATTCTTATTAAATACTTTATTCATTACATAGTTGAATGTGCTGGCAACAAAATTACACAAAAATTATCAATTGAAATCAAATTTAGCAACCCATGGAGGTCTGGATTTGGAGTTACACTCAAAATTAAAGTGGAAAAAAACACTACAGGCTGATCCAACTTTGATATAATGTCCTTAAAACAAGTCAAAATGAGGCTCAGTAGTGTGTGTGGTCTCCACATGCCTGTATGACCTCCCTACAATGCCTGGGCATTCTCCTGATGAGGTGGCAGATGGTCTCCTGAGAGATCTCCTCCCACACCTGGACTAAAGCATCTCCCAACTCCTGGACAGTCTGTGGTGCAATGAGCGAGACATGATGTCCCAGATGTGCTCAATTGGATTCAGGTCTGGGGAACGGGCGGGCCAGTCCATAGCATCAATGCCTTCGTCTTGCAGGAACTGCTGACACACTCCAGCCACATAAGGTCTAGCATTGTTGTGCATTAGGAGGAACCCAGGGCCAACCGCACCAGCATATGGTCTCACAAGGGGTCTGAGGATCTCATCTCAGTACCTAATGGCAGTCAGGCTACCTCTGGCGAGCACATGGAGGGCTGTGCGGCCCCCTAAAGAAATGCCACCCCACACGATTACTGACCCACTGGTCATGCTGGAGGATGTTGCAGGCAGCAGAATGTTCTCCACGACGTCTCCAGACCCTATCACATCTGTCACATGTGCTCAGTGTGAACCTGCTTTCATCTGTGAAGAGCACAGGGCGCTAGTGGTTAATTTGCCAATCTTGGTGTTCTCTGGCAAATGCCAAATGTCCTGCACGGTGTTGGGCTGTAAGCACAACCCCCATCTGTGGACGTTGGGCCCTCATACCACCCTCATGGAGTCTGTTTCTGACCTTTTGAGCAGCCACATGCACATTTGTGGCCCGCTGGAGGTCATTTTGCAGGGCTCTGGCAGGGCTCCTCCTGTCCATCCTTGCACAAAGGCGGAGGTAGCAGTCCTGATGCTTGGTTGTTGCCCTCCTACGGCCTCCTCCACATCTCCTGATGTACTGGCCTGTCTCCTGGTAGCGCCTCCACACTCTGGACACTACGCTGACAGACATAGCAAACCTTCTTGACATAGCTTGCATTGATGTGTCATCCTAGATGAGCTGCACTACCTGAACCACTTGTGTGGGTTGTAGACTCCGTCTCATGCTACCACTAGAGTGAAAGCACCGCCAGCATTCTAAAGTGACCAAACCATCAGCCAGAAAGCATAGGAACTGAGAAGTGGTCTGTGGTCACCACCTGCAGAACCACTCCTTTATTGGGGATGTCTTGCTAACTGCCTATGCTTTCCACCTGTTGTCTATTCCATTTGCACAACAGCAGGTGAAATTGATTGTCAATCAGTGTTGCTACCTAAGTGGACAGTTTGATTTCACAGAAGTGTGATTGACTTGGAGTTACATTGTATTGTTTAAGTGTTCCCTTTATTTTTTTGAGCAGTGTATTATTTCTATAATATGAGAACTATACTTCTGCAGATGCCACCTGGAATCATATTCTTTGAAGTCACATCCTGCTCATTCATCTTGTAATCAATCAAAATATCAAGATCATTTTCACGGACTCAAGTCATTTCATAATACCTTCACATGAACAAAACACCAATAGATTTAAAACTACACCACATTAGCTCAACATTTTCATGTTTACGGACTCTGTAGAGCCTTCTCACAGTTTTTGGCTGGAGTACTCCAGATATAGCAGACAGCTATCTCCAGATACAACATCTGTCTTCTTTAGGCAGTACAGACATTGATTAACTTGGTTAACTAAAACAGAAGCAACAGTCCAAAGCATTTGAAGGCACCAGGTCAACAAAATGTTTGTTTTTCTGCTTAATTTTATTTATAACCCACATTTTCTTGGTCAAGTTGATGTGCTGCAGTTAATATAGTTCAGAGGAATCACTGATGAAATCCAACAATTTTGGATATAATAATAACATTGCAGAATACAAAATAAAATGCATAAATAGCAACAATGTCCCCAAAGAAATGATGCACACACACACACACACACATACACAAATGATGTATTCCCTCTCTCTCTCTCTCTCTCTCTCTCTCTCCCCTCCCTCCCTCCCTCCCTCCCTCCCTCTCTCTCTCTCTCTCTCTCTCTCTCTGAAAGCTTGAGTCCAAAAATATGGATTCAATAAAACTGGACAAATGATATAATATACAATAAACAACCATATCTGAGGAAAGAAGTATTTGGAGATTTTGCAGTTAACTAATAAAGACTCAAATAAGTCTCCCACATAGCACCTGCACCATCCAAAACAACTCCCTTGAGCAAATTTCCACAGATCATGTGGTGGTGGAGAAAATCTTAATTTTCTTCTCTCACACTTTCACAATGAAGACTCTCAATGCATTCTAAGACACGTTTCATTGGATCTGCTTTTTTTATTTCTGCTGCTAGCCTTTTCATTGTCTGCCAGTCTGCTTTAACATCTGTAATAGAGGAAGATAAGAATAGACCTGGGCAACTGATCATTTCATGCAGACAGCAAGTCTTTAATTGAGATACTTTGAGCAATAGCAAATTTTCTCCCGAGTAAATCTTGAAATTCCATAGAATCATCCTTTATTTTGGAACAATGAATACAAGGGAAACAATTTCAAGAAGAAAATTGAATGTCAGCCCATTTGTTGGATAACATAAGTACTTTACATGGTTCTTTTGCTTTGTGTTTTTAGACATAGCACTCCCATGGTCTATAACTGTAATGGCGGAAGTGTTTTGAAGAGAAATTATAGAAAGCACTGTTCTTTTAAGGCAACACAAATAAATTTAATACCACTGAAAGGATGATGTATGACTCTAGTCAGAGAGTTTGGGATTACTGCTTAATTCTCTACTGTTTGGCAGTTTCACGAAGCAACAATTTCATAATCAACTCCATGGCTCAGATTTCTGGAAGCAATTTAGGAATAAGTATTGAGTCCAAAAGACTATAGCCCAATGCCTCAGATTTTCTTCATCAATATGAAATGAATTTAAAGTTTAAGTATGGCATTTCATCTAATAATACATGTTCTATTATACACTGTTACAGTCTTATGAGATGCTTTCCCCCCACTCCTTTTGGCATTTGTATG
Organism: Notechis scutatus; assembly: GCF_049901735.1. Taxonomy (NCBI): domain Eukaryota; kingdom Metazoa; phylum Chordata; class Lepidosauria; order Squamata; family Elapidae; genus Notechis; species Notechis scutatus. The sequence goes on along the minus strand of NC_142010.1, from coordinate 38,197,738 downwards.
TAGCTTGTCATGGTTTTTGTATTTACAGAAAGAGAATTGACATGTGCCTGGGAAGGATGGAAAAAACTTTTTGTTGGATATAATAATTCTCATGCCTTTCTCAAACAATTTATTCCCCTAAAACTTTTTTAAAAAGGAAAATGCAGAAGAATCTGGGACTACCAATTTACATTTTTGTGTGTGCTAAATATCTGGTTTGTGTAGTGTATTCTTGACCTAGATTTTAGAGTTATGATATCATAACTCTTGAAAACTATTTTCAGGACTCCATTTGGAAAATTACTGGGATTTTTTTAAAGACTGTCCTTCTTTAAGGTTATAATTCAATGTAAATTTCAGCCCTTTGTTCCACATACTCTCCCTTTGATCCAACTGTATATTTATCCAAACATTTTTGCCCCATTTTATCATGCAATCTTTAACATGTTCGTCTTCTGTTTCCACTTTCAATACTGAGAAAGAGTTTATACAACTTAGCAACTATATGATTATCATTTGTCCCCAATTCCACATCAAATTCAGTCTTGCCATTTTCAAATATTTTTTTACCATTGCTCAAGTGCTACATCAGTTGTTAATATATTACCTGAAATAAAAATAACATCCTAGGTAAAACATTCATTTTAATTACAGAAATTTTTCCCAAGAATAACAGTTGCAATTTTCTCCATATCATATCTTTTCAAACTTCATTCCATACCTTAAGATAATTATTTTGAAACAACGTACAATTCATATTAGCTCTAGCATCCAAATATTTGACTTTTAAAAAAATCAAAGACCACACCTAGAATACTGCATCCAGTTTTGGTCACCAGACTATAAAAAAGATATTAAGATTCTAGAAAGAGTGCAGAGAAGAGCAACAAAGATGATTAGGGGACTAAAACATACAATGAATGGTTACAGGAACTGGGCATGGCTAGTCTAGTGAAAAGAAGGACCAGGGAGACATGATAACAGTCTTCCAATATCTGAGGGGTTGCCACAGAGAGGAGGGAGTCAATCTATTTTCCAAATCACCTGAAGGCCAGACAAGGAATAATGGATGGAAACTGATCAAGGGGAAATTTAACCTAGAAATAAGGAGAAATTTTCTGACAATGAGAACAATCAACCAATGGAACAGCTTGCCTTCAGAAGTTGTGGGTGCTTCATCATTGGAAGCTGACAGTCCAGAGATTGGACTGTCATCTGTCAGAAATGGTATAGGGTTTCCTGTCTGAGCAGGGGGCTGGACTAGATGACCTTCAAAGTCAAACAAACAACTTTGTTTTTCTGTAAACTCTGTAAATAGCTAGGTTTTTATCATAGCGACAAATCTCCAATATTCACCAAAATAATTCATGGGATATTGTGGCAGTTCTGCGTTTGGAGTCCTTTCATTATGGTATGGTACAATTTCAACAGTCTGTGGGGTCCTTAGGATGCAATTTCAGGAGACTGGAAGCAGAGTGAGGCACAAAGTCCTTCCTCTCAAAGCACAGATATGCCTTTAAGAATATGGCAACGGTCCAGTGCAGTTTCCAAAGAGACAATTGCTCCTTTGAAACAACATTTCTTCATGCACTGATAAAACAGAACTAGAACAGAAAGAGATTCGTTGACCTTGTTCACAATTGCAAGTCGGGGACTCATATCTTCCATTATTAGGATCACCACTTCATCTTGAAAACTTCTATGTCTCTTACTGAATCTATCAGTTAGGCCTACTTGAGCACGGTTCTCCACGTCCTTGTTTACAATAGATCCAGAGCAAAGGATATTTGCTCTCTCATCTTGTCAGTCTTTGAATTAGGAAGTCCAGTGAAGTGGAGGAAGAAAAGGAAAACAAATTCTGAGGGCTTAAGCCTTTGACAAAAAGACAACATTCAAATAAAATAAAGTATTAATTAATTAATTATAAAATCAAGTCCTTTCTACCACTCCCAAATTGAAGGTGTCATTTTCTAATTAAATTGGGAGTTTCTGGTGCATTTTAAAGTGTTCTGAAATTTTTGGACATTCATGGGATTTATCTTCTGCCAGATCTCAACCATTTTTCTACCAGCTGAAGCTTCTTATCCAGGTAGGCACAAGTTCAACCACTAATAATGCCAATCCCAAACCCACTGATTAGAGGATCCCTATGTGCCCAAATAAGAATAGGTTCAGTGTTTTATTTGTATGTTTACAAAATGGGTGCACGGGATTCATTACAGCAAAAAGATTCCAGGGATAGAGACAATGCTATTGTCTTTGTTCAAGTGAAAAGGTAACTTGTTTCAATGCAGCAAAATGTACCCCATTAAGTCTCTGTGGGTCACTGCTACAGGAGAAATGCTACCAGTTGTGGCATTTTTGGCCCAAGCTATGAGATTCGTTGTATGTTGAAGCTAACCTGTCTGGTAGATCTTTAGAACAGACCATCACCCACCATAGGGACTCCAGGATGATGGTTTTGATACACATTACAGGGACCCACGCATTGCCCAAACTACCTAGCCTGGAACCACTTCATTCTGCTTAATCTTCTCCTTCAGTGTGAGCTCCTAGAAGCAAGTGGGCCACATTGCTTCATGAAACACCTTCAAGAAAATGTTTCATTTATATCTTCCTTGAAGCAGAATACTCCCTTGGAGCTTTGCACTGTCCCATGGATGTATTTATAGACCCATTTCAGTCTAGCGCTTGAGACACCAGACAGGAAGCCAGAAAATCCTGGATTCTAGAGATCCACTTTATGTATGAAAGCCAGGGTGATTTTGAGCCAGTCTCTCTTTGTTGGTTCAATCCACCACACAAGGTTTTCTGTTGTGGGGAAAATAGGAGAAAGAACATGTTTTATGTCTGTTTGCCCCCTTGAATTACTTATAAAGTAATAAAGGTGGGATAAAAATAATTGAATAAGTAAAATCTAATAAGAAAAATTTGGATACTTAACCTCTTTTGCAGGTGCAACACAAGCAGAAGTGCGAAACAAAATTCTTTGTGAATACGTAGCATTTACACTGGAGGTTCCATGATTCTTTGGTGGAAAAATTGCCATATAATTTCAAGCTGAGTTTTACAAATGTGCATTCCATTCAAGCAAACCATAACATAAATGGAAGAAATAGCTCCATAAATGGAGGAAAAAGTCTTTCCCCCACCTCCTTTTGTTTAATTCACCCATGTTTAAACGTCAGCTAAGATGAGGTATTAGTGAATGAAGGCAGATTCTATTAAGAGCTGAGTAGCTGAAATGTATGTTTCATCCACCCCCACTCCCGCTCCCAAGTTTTGGAAAGGATTGCCCTGTCAAGCCTCTAGAAGATGAACAGCTTGTCTCCGAGGAAAGAGATGGAATGCAAAATTTGCTTGGGGTGTTGTGCCTGATGGTGCTAAAATCAGAAGGCCATGAAGGGCAGAATGTTATGTGCAGAGCCTGTGACAGAAAGTTCATCCTTGCCAACTAGAACAGAAATAACGTTATGCAAACTCACAGGAGATGCATTCATATGGCACCCAAGCAATCGAATGCTGTACCTGTCAAAAAGGTTTAATGCTTAAATGTTGGCAGGCAGAATGGATAACATACGTGGGAATGTTTGCGGAGGATTAATGTCATTATTCCACTCTTGCAAGAAGCAGCTTCCGAGGAAAAATTAGATTGAGTTGTTTGAAAAAGGCACGTACACAAGGTGCCGTATCTGGCCACAGATATATATAATGTGGAGGACATATGCAGATTAAATTGTCCTACTCCCCTGAAACTCACAGCCCAGATAGCACATATGCTGCTCAAGCCTAATATTCATCTGCAGAGGTCTACAAGGTGTTCTCTGAATGTAAGCCCAACTTGGCATATTTAAAAGTTTGGTTTAATCACCATTGCAATGGATATTATTTACACAAACAATAAAAAAAACACCCTACCAGTTTTTCCTAACTTAGATTTCAACTGTTTTAGAACTGCAAGTCCCAGTTGGCCAGTTGGCTGAGAATTCTAGGCATTGCAAGAACAATATGTCTAGAAAGCAATGATTACCGAGGAAGATACCTATATTTTTAATGTCACTTTCCCATGTGCCCTTATCAATACACAGCCAGGGTTCAAATGATGCAATGTAAAATAAACCATTCCCAGGGAATCTTCAATATTCCTCGCACAACCATGTATTTCTTTCACAGATGGGTAAGCAAATTCAAGCAGCGACTTCTGTAATCCTAAAATGACAGGCACGATTTTGAATTTAATAAAAATGTGGGGCGGGGGGAGAGGGAAGTGCAAAGAAAAGGCAAATGCACGGACAAAATGTGAACGCAGCATGTTAACAGACAAGGGTTGTTACCCATGAGCTGTCACTAGGTTTTGGGATGCCCAGGAAATCAAATCACGGATCTTAAAGCAGCAAAATCAGGATCTTTCCCTTTGATAAAGCCTTCCACCTGGCTATTTTTCACTGACGTCCTCACACGGAACAGAACCCTCATGTCTCATTTCTCATGCTGTAAGAGAATGATAGAGGAGCGGTTGTCATCTTCACTTGAAATGATTACTGTAGCATCACAGGTGCAGAAGACTTGTTTTCATGTTATTAGCTGCAGAAGCTGAAAATGCCTTCTTTATTTTTGTCTACGCAGAGAAATTTCTTTCTTCATATCTATTGTACTACACTAAATCACATCAAATCCTGTCACATCACTTTATCAGATCTCATATTAAATCATGTGAAAGTGCATGCTGGGTGAAGCTGGTATTACCAACCTGTCCAGTTATTTTAAAAAAAGGCAGGAAAGGCTCTTTAAAACCACCTCTGCTAGCAAAGGCCCACTTGTTAGGCCCATGGGGAAAGGTTGTCCTGAATCTTTCCCATAAAAGGACCCGTTATTTTTTCTTGGTTTTGAGAAAAATAGCTACTTTTTAAATTTGGTTTTAAAATTACTGTTTAACATGTCTTGATTTTAGTACTATTTTTGTATTCTTATGGCCTTGATGCGGTGCTACTTTTGATGAATTGTCCATGCCACAGAGATGTTTTTTGAGCAAGTAACGTGCTATGGAAATGGAAATAAGCTGAGATTTGCACTACAGATAGTCCTTGGTTTATAACCACAATTGAGCCCCCAAATTTCTGTTGCTAAGTGAAATATTTGCTAAGTGAATTTTGCCCCATTTTTTGACCTTTCTTGCTGTGGTTGTTAAGTGAATCACTGCAGTTGTTACATTAGTAATACAGCTGCTAAGTGAATCTGGCTTCCCCATTGACTTTGCTTGTCAGAAGGTCACAAAAGGTGATCACATGATTCCTGGACACTGCAACCGTCATAAATATGAGTCAGTTGCCAAGCATCTGATTTTTGATCATGAGACCATGGAAATGCTGCAACTGTCTTGAGCATGGACAATGATCATAAGCCACTAGTTTCAGTGCTGTTGTAACTTTGAACTGTTGTAAGTCAGGGACTATCTGTACATGGGATCTATCTGAGGATGGAGTAGTGTTAAAAACCAGGGCCATCCTTCCTTACAATAGAGGACATAATTGGCTACAGCTATGAACATTGGAAATTAGCAGTAGCAGCTCCCTGGGCCATCCTTCTCAGTCCTGATCCATCTTGTGTGGCCACTTTCCCTCAGACATCATTGAGGACATTGGTCTGACACATAGGTTGAAGCAAACTATATGTCAGCTCTGAAGCCAAGGTTTGAGGTTCCAGGGTTGCCACATGGGAGCTGAGGGATAGGGAGAGGAGAACAGAGATAGCTGGAGTTTTGGAGCCAAAATACAATAGTTTCTCCTGGGAACAAAGGACATTCCAACACAGGTGGCTCAAGAGAAGAGGAGTGGTGTTACCTAGCAACTGGCTTGCACCTAGATTGGACAATGTGACATTGTTTGGGGGAAAGGGAAATTTTCACTTTTTAATTAGGTGAAAACTGCGGGAACTCTCTTAGTGTCAATATGATATTTCCAAACAAAACTATTCTTTGAGGAATCTACCTTCCTCAGAGTTCTGTTTGCTATGGATGTATTACTTGGAACACTGACATCACAGGTATATGTCATGTTTTATTCTCATATAGATATATGATATGTAATGGAATATGATGATAAAGACTCTATTTTGTCCCTTGATTTAGGACCCCAAACTTTTTGAGGGCAGTCTGGTTTCTTTTTTTAAAAAAAGTACTTGAAGCATGGAAAGAGGTCTCCAATGGCCATTGACTGCCTGGCAATCAGGATAGGAAAATTTATTTTATTTTATTTATTTATATATTAAATTTGTTTGCCTCCCATCTCACCAAATGCTGCCATGGCTTACATTTTTAACTTGATATGGACTAAAAGTCTTTCTCCCAAGCTTTGGAGGAGCTGCTTAGCTCCTGGTACTAGAGATCTGTTTAGTCTTAGATTGGTTGTTCATATTTGTTGGCTTCCTTCTTCGTTCAGACAATGCCAGAATTTACAAGTTATAAGTAAAGAAGACTTCTAAATAATATACAATGCCTGAGCCAGTGGCTGTCATTATGAGATAGAATCTTGAGTTTCCTAGCTGGACTTTGCTGAGGTAGGATGGGAATTCCCTATACCATGGGTGTGAAACTCGTGGCATCACGTTGCCATCACATTGCCATATTGTAACGTTTTTTCCCCTTCACAGAGCTGGGGTGGGTGTGGCCTGTGCACGATACATCTGGCCCATGGGCCACCAGTTTGACACCCCACTCTATACCTTTTATAGAAGAAGAGGTGGAGGCAGTATAAAGCTCTAACAGGCTTTATTGTTAATTTGTAACTCAGCTGCGGCTAGCCGCGGCTCGCGGCAGCAGCTGAGAGAGAGAAAGAGACAGAGAGAGAGAGAGACAGCTGATTCCATTTGACAGCTCCTTTTATATGGAGCTGTCAAACGGTCCAACCAATCAGGCACTTCCCCGGCTCCCGCTTAAACAGTGGACCAGAGTGAGGACTTGCTGGCCGTAACACTACCATTGGGATGAATCTCGGTGTGGTCTTTTGGAACACATTTTCCTACTTCTTGGAAATTTCAATATAGTTTGGAATGAGAATATAACCTAAGGTAACATGGAATGTAGATTTCATCAACAAGAATTCCTTGGAGTTGCTTTCTGTGTGACAACTTTGAGATGACATCTGGTTGTTTAGAGCCTGGTAGTTTATACCCTAGGTAACAGGTAAGGCTGGGCAACACGACATTTTGTTTTGTAAGTTCCTCCTATCTCTAATGATGAAATAGGACTAGATACGTGGTATGTAATGAAATGGTAATAGGGTGAGAAGAGTGCCTGTCAGCCTCCTCAGGTAAACCAGCCAGGAAATCCAACTAGTTGAACAAATTCTACTTTATTGTAAGGCTATATTAGCAGAATATTGCAAGACTGAAATTACAGATTTCCTGTCACTATTTTTAACTGCTTGATCTAGGATGGGTTCTTCCTAAATTTCTTTCTCTGACCATTAAGCTACTAGGGCCTTCCATGTCTCTTGCCTGATGGTTTCCTAGGTAACATCAACTCCCTTCATCTAGTTGACCACAACAAAACATATTAAACATTATTTTTTATATTTTGTATTCTCCTCCTCCTCCTCCTCCTCCTCCTCCTCCTCCTCCTCCTCCTCCTCCTCCTCCTCCTCCTCCTCCTCCTCCTCCTCCTCCTCCTCCTCCTCAGATAACAGATAACAAATAATCATAGTTGGAAGGGAACTTGTAGGTCATCTAGTCCTCCTTTTTCTCTGTTTCTTTTCTTTTCCTGGAAATATGGTGGGATTGCTAACTGCCTACAGCTTTCCATATTGGAAATCATATAAATGAATGAAATAAGTAAATATTGTAAACAAATTAATACAATGTTTAATATATTTTTTCTTGTAAATAGCTTTAATGATCCTGTATGAGAAAGCAACATTCAAAATACTTTTTATATCATATAAATATTCTAGGCCTTCATTTTTGTACTGGTTCCAAACTTGGGAGGAAATCTCACAGAGTGAGACACATCCTTTTGTTTATATATTTGAGCAGATTTTCTGTGCTAATAGAAATCCATTTCTTTCACCACAGTAATATTGAATACAATATGAGACACAACATAATATTATATTATTATATATTATTATATTTTTTATTCTTTTAACAAAAAATTCCTCTACTCTTGTAACAGAAGTAGATTTATTCTTCTTTTTTAATCCTATTTATGGAATTCATTGTCTCTGACAAATGCAATTCTTTCTCAGAGACAATGTGATAGAAGAAATACATATGATCAACCTGAGAGTGTTGTCTAAATAATTATATTAATTTTCTGTTTATGTTAACTCTTGCATTCCTAACATAATGCATATTAATATAGACAAGTGTACAGGAAGAACAATACCTAGTGCTTTATTGGAGATGTCCAAAGCCAGAAATTAAAAGAACCCACAGCCATTGAAAAGTAGTAGAGAGTACCAAGTCAAATATTTTATTGCTGTTGCATGTAGATATTTAAAGTAGATATACATTGTAGAGGTAATTCCCCGTTAGGAGAATGAGCGCATACAGGGAGATGTAGTGAGAGTAATGTTGAATAATACACACATAGCACACAGATACACTGTACAGTAAATGTAGGTTTTTAACTTCCAATAAACATTTAAGCAAAGTTCAAACACAGTCCAAGTCATTCACAGTTAAATCAGTCAGTTTTCAGTGCAGGAATAATCCAATAACAAAGTCCAATATCAAAAACAGTTCAGTAACAGACTTACATAAAATCCAAGAATAACAGTCAATTAGGAGGAACGGCAATACTCTCCAACAGAAGGAAACAGAGACTCACTCACACTCTCTTCTGAGACTAAACAACCCAGGTTTCTGGCTCCATCTTATGGCCATTTGAGTAACCACACCCAATTACAGTTTTTGCATTTTCTTAAAGATACAGTATTAAAATGTCTATCCTAGTTTATATATTTCCAACCCAAATAACTGTTAGGTGACTTACATTCCTAACATACATTTCCCTTGATTTTGAGGCATAGCAGGATGTTGGTAAGGCCATGTTTTAAAGATTTTTTTTGCTATTGCAAAATCAAAACAGCTAAGGAAAAGGTAAATGATAAGACAGAAGTGAGGGATCCAGTATTTATCTCTCTGAAATCAGACCTTTTGAATTAGAGATTTTCTGTTTAATCACAGGAAGTCCCAGGATTTAACTTTAAATAACTTTACAGAAGGAGAATTGCTCCATTATCCATCTCCAATAGCCAGATTGGATTTAGAAATAGGAGACTGAAAATCAAGCTTGGATAGTAATATAAATTAAGAATATTTCTGATATGTAGACTTTTTTAATTTTCTTACTTATTTTGATTACACATTTGTGATCATAACAAGTGGTTGACTGTTTCTGCACTTCCTGAACTGTAATAATTATACATATGTATATCTTTGTGTATGACTATATAATATCCTCAGTTTGTTTTGGCTTGATTTAGCTCTTGATATAAAGAAGAATGACCCCGTATGATAATATCTGTCAATTAAATTCAGAATTTCAACAAACATGTATGACTGTTTAATGTTATTTAGAAGATTAGTTCATTCAGGCCATGCAAATGAAAACTTGACAAAAATCGCATGAATCCAAAGGCTTTCATCATTACTGAACCTGTTTTAATCATCCAAATCCTGAAAGTGCATTTTTCATATTTATATTTTATTGGGTTTAATTTAGGCATGTTCACAGTGATGATATCAGTAAAGTGCTTTAACTATTTGTCATGCTTTTATTAAAATAAATAATGTTCTAATTGGACTTATTTATTCATTGCTTACTTTCTGGGAGTCATTTTTATTTATTTATTTTCCACAACTAGTGCTATCTGATCTTCTAAGTATACTTTATTCCTTACTAAAGGTTTATTTGTCCAGAGTGTGTTTAAAGTTATGATAATGCTAAAAATAAATTGGATTTGTAATCAGTCCTTGAACTTATAAGTGTTGCAGTGCCCCCAGGATCACGTGATAAAAATGAGAGCCACCCACATTTATGATTATCTCCTTGCTTTCCCCTTTCTCCCCAACTGACCTTTGTTATCTCTGCTTTCTTCCCCTCTGCTGGGCTCATCAACCCAACCCTGGCTCTGTGACTCTGAGTATCATGGTCAGAGTGTTCAGATTTGGGGACTCACAAAAAAGCAGCCGGTTCTAGAATGAGCTCCAGAAGTGCTGATAGACAATGGGCAGCCAGCTCCACCACTGCCAGATAGACTGCTGTCTGAGTAGGCAGAGGAGGTGTGGGAAACCAGCCTAGCAAACCAGTTGCAGTTGCTCTCTGAAGATAAATAGTAAACATAAAGGAATCCCTGTTTTACTCTCCTACTTGTACCTGACTTTAGGGGGCAGTGTTCATCTCCATTTCTAAGTCATTGAACCGGTGCTTTCTGAAGATATTTCCATGGTCATGTGGATATCACATTTCAGCGCAGAGTGTGCAGTGAAACACAGAACACTGTTACCTTCCCACTGAAGTGGTACCTATTTATCTACTTGCATTTACATGCTTTTAAACTGCTGGTGTCAAGATTCGAAGCACACTTTTGCTGTTGCGACCATTATCGCTTCTCAACTTGCCAACAAACCAGGGGGAAGGGACAGGTGAGATGGAATGTAGGCTCCAGACCAGAGGTGGTATTCAGCAGGTTCTGACCAGTTCTGGAGAAATTTCTGGTAGTGGAAATTTTGAGAAGTTTGGAGAACTGGAAAATACCACCTCTGACTGGAGATTTTACAGTATCCTTTCCCTGCCATGCCCACCAAAACCATGCCCACAGAACTGGTAGTAAAATATTTTGAATCCCACCACTGCTCCAGACATCAAGAAGATGAGCAGTGATAACCAGGGACACTTCGGCAGGTGTTTGCCAAAACCAAAGACTTTTTCTCATAACAATATGAGAAACAAAACTCAATTGGACAATGTGACCTCTACTAATTGGGGGAAGGAGAATCCTATATTATAATTATGTGGATTTGCACAGGAATTAGCTAGATCCTGTTTGCCCTCATCAGTGCCGAAATGATGTACTCAATAAAGTTTTGCATTCAGAGAATGGATCATCTCGACCGTGCTTGCTTTGGTTGGGTTTGTCAGTCAGAATGTTGACAGCTAGATTGGCAGGAGCCGAGGCAAGTGACCAGAACTCATGCTGCCATGCATTGTTAGGACTTGAATCACTGAAGAACAGATTTTCTCTGGCATTGTTTTAAGCCACTGAACCACTGCACCTCTCTTTGAAGATGAGGGCATGGAATTATTGCCCCTCCCAATATAAGATCTCAGTGAGCTGCATACAGTGTAGCACAAAGGTGCTCTATAAGATTGCTAGCATGGAAGGAATCTTGCCTCACTAAATAAGCATACACTAAGCTGCTTCTATTAAAACAGAGTAGCAAGCCCAAGCTGTCTGTTGACAACAACTGCCAGTTAGGTTCCACTCCATGGACCTTGACTTGTGGACTTTGCAATCCTGACTTTGAACCTGGACCAACTAACTAATCTGCTATATGCTTTGACCATCAGATTCTACCTGACTACTCTCCTGCATGCCACTTTGATCTAGCACTCTTGTAAGCCAAACATTCTGTATTTTGTGCAAAAACTAGTCTCTACACTGCAGTATATACTCCATGCTGCAAGTGTGCAAGTGTACAGGGTTTTTTGCAAACCCCGTTTAGCAAAAAGAACAAAATCACCCCTATGTATCTTTGTGTGTGTTTGGCTTAAAATAGGACACTAGCACTTTTTGCCATGCTGTAGCTCTGAGATTTCTTTCCGAAATCTGGTTCTGGTATTGCTTACCCCCTTGTGCATCCTTCCACATCTGGCAGCAGTCACTTGCCTGCCTGCCTTGCTGGCTTGCAAGCCATTTGGGACTTGTGTCTCCCTGTTGGCTTCCCCACTGGCTATGGCTGTGATCAAATGATCCACAATTCTTGCTTCATTATAGCAATGGGGATTGCCAGGATTGCCATCACTAAGCAATGCAATCATGAAATGTCATGTTTTATTACTGCATCATTGAGTGATGGAACTTCCAGTCCAACTCAGATACTGTCATTAATCAAGGACTGCTTTTTTATTTTAGGCCATAAAAATTAAAATGCACAGTACATGTTAGGCTCCATCCCTGGGAACCTAGTTGGCAACCACAAAATATGTACCTAAAAGACTGAAATGATATTTCAAAGGCTAGTATTATTTTTCAAGACTGAATTCCTCCCCCCAAATCCTCCCAAACTTCATGGCTGAGAATCAACTGCTTTGAAAAGTCCCAGTTTTGAAGGTTTTTTTTTAAATTTAGATAAGCGGGTTTTTTTAGATTGCTTTAATCCTGCCTTTCTTATTTTTATAAATACTGTAACTTCAAGGCAGCAAACATATCAAATGCTTCTTCCTCCTATTTTCTCTATTAAGTGACTTTCACACCTAAGATGTGGTGACCAGAACTCACAGTCTCCTAATTTCTAGCCTGGTGCCTTGACCCCTAGACCTTTCAGGCCTAAAACTGTTAATATTTAGATATGTTTAAAATTCTAATATTCTACATTCAAAATGTTTTATTAAAATAATTTATTCACCAAAAATGAAACTGCTATTCCTAGTAATACCATTGCTTTGCTTGGGTCCCATAAGCTTTCTGAGAAATTCAAAAGGAAAAGGGATCTACTCTAAGCTTTGTATATATATATATATATATATATAGAAGCCTGATGATGGCAGATGAGATTCTGCCAAACGTTGATATATATATATATATATATATATATATATATATATATGACGCGACCCCACCCACCCCCCCCCCCCCCCCCCACCCCCCCATCGCAGACACTTAACCACAGACCAGAAGCCGCACTGCAGCTGCATCACTACCCACTTCAAACTCCTCTGAACCATACATGAAGCAACTGACCCCCACCATGAAGATGTGGCACGACCACGAACTCAAGCCAAACGAACACAAACCCAGACCCCAAACTCAAAGCCATATTAAAAACCCAAATGCTACATCACAGCCACCCGCTCAGGACATCACATCAGAAAACTCAAGAAATTACACCTCAAGAACTCAAGAAGTCACAACAAAGCAAATGACCCAGATATCATGCAGCACAAGACCAAGGATACCACAGCAATAAATCTCACAAGGCGTCATCACACAACCCATTACCCAAGCTGTTACTACACAGGAGGCTAATGGAAAAGAGATCAAAACAAACGACCCAGGAGATTACAACGCGAAGACTCCATGGACTCAGCAACAAAAGAACTCACAAGCCCATCACACAACCCATTACCCAAGCCGTTAAAACACAAGAGGCTAACGACCCAGGAGATGACAGCACAAGATCCAGGATATCTCTACAACAAAAGGCCATTACACAGCCCATTATACCAAAATCAACTCCATCAACCAATCAAGAGGCTGCAGCACAGCCAACCAGCCCAGCACACCATCCCCCACCACTTGTATATAGAGAGATGGCAGCTCCGGTCACACACTGCTTGCACTGGCACTAAGCGAAAGCACCAGCCTGAAGATGGCGAGTGGGACCTCGCCGAAACGTTGCCTAGATACTTTGAATCTACGTGGGAGAAAACCGAATAACCAAAGATCCACTTACAAATACCCGAGAACCTCAGAAAACATATATATATATATATATATATATATATATATATATATATATATATATATATATATATGTGTGTGTGTGTGTGTGTGTGTGTGTGTGTGTGTGTGTGTGTGTGTGTGTGTATGTGTATGTGTATATGTATATGTATATGTATATGTATATGTGTGTGTGTGTGTGTGTGTGTGTGTGTGTTTGTGTATTATATACACAAACTTGGAACCAAATGTGTTTTTAGTAGTGGTCCTTTTGGTGGGAGAAACTATGAGCTGTACTATAGTCATAGGTTTTGTTCGTATATCTCACTTGTTTTCCTGTGCCCATTTATAAAGTCTATCACAAAAATAAGCCTTTGTTAATTTTCTTCCTATTGTTTATATAACTTAGAACTGCATCAGGAAACATATCTTGCTCTGAATGTGAATGTGTCCTCTGGAGGTCTTAAACTGTATTAAGTGAATAGGTTGAATTTATATCTTCTGGATTATCTGAATGTATATATTTTCTAATGGAACCAAATATTTTGTCTCTTAGCTTTTAATGGGAGACTCTGTGGTTTATGTTTTATCAGGTTAGCAGCCTCTGTAGCCATAATGGCTTTGAAACATTTCTGTGACTCCTGGAGGGAATTTAAAGCATCTCTGAAAGCCTCTGCATCCTGTGATTCATGTTCCCATTATGTTGCCATGTTGATGAAAGGAGGAAGATGTGCATTGAATGTACATCAAGGATTAACTGCGCACATGTGCCAAGGTGCTTATGCTGCATAACTATCAGCTTGTTCTCCAAAATCAGTGCTGTGGCAGCAGAGTCTACAATCAGCTGTGCAAACTGCATGGAAGATTTTCTAATATATCAATATATGGCCAGTTTAATATTTTTGGCAAAAGCATCCAAGAACTGAACATAAAACTGCTGTGTGCAATTAATAATGTAACCATTTGGGGTGGGGGGGTTTACACAAAAAAATCCAACTTTGGAAAGATATACTCTAAGAATTTTTTTTTTTCAGATTCTACTACATGAAAGAACATCCAGCAATTCCAAAGAATTAAATGAAATCTAGAGAGACTGAAGTCTGCTCTTTGAACACTGTGTTTTCTCATTAATGCTGTTTTCCCTGAATGCACATTACCATTCGATCATCTGCTAATAATTTTATAATATGCATGTCTACCCAGAACTAAGGAGCAATGAATTCACTGGAACTTGCTTATAGAACATTAGAATTTGAATGTAAATTTACATTTAAAAATGATTTGTATGCCACCCACTCCCTATAGGGATTTATGGATCCAGGTAGTTCACAGCAATTTATGAAAATGATTATTAAAAGATGTAAGAAGCAAAAACAAAACTCTGCAATAGTTACAATAACCCTTAGAAAATATCTATGTTGCCTATTCCTTTAAAGGCTTATTGTATGACTGTTGACTTATTATATGAAAACAACAGCAATAGCTAACAGTTGCATTAGAAGGCACAGAAGTTAGGACCTTCTCTTAAACTGTAGCATGAATGCTGATTTCTGGGAAAATCAATTCAATAATATTCAACCATAGAGAAAACTGATCTGTATGTTATCAAATGTATCAGTGGGCAGAACCCACAGATGCTCCTTTTACTTATTTGCAGTTTGCTGCCTGGTCAATCAATTTGAGATAACAGACAATTCTAAAACAATGAGTCAGGTATAAAATCAACCCACAGTACCATAACTATTCTTGTTAGACTATCCCTCCATCCACTGATTCTTATATGGTTCTTTCCTCATCAAAACCTCAGTGACTACAGAATGAGGACCACTCTGAACTTAAAGGAAGGGTGTTCTAGGTCACCTTTTGGATTCCTATCTTCTTACCTCCAAGGTAAGGGAGCTAACCCTTATTATATTAGTTCATTGATTGTCCATTATGTGCTATTTAGCTCTTAGCAACTACAAAGATAATCTTTTATCATCCTGGGTCATTAGGTATCCAACCTACTTCTTCATATATACTCTTAACCTTTGTATACATGGGACAGGCAGGTTCTACTAGGAGCACTTGGTAATGAAAGAAGTTAAAAGTTTGTTTGTTTATTATGCTGCTTTGATGTCAAATCAATCAAATGATTCTTACAAATCCTTTAACATAGCAACACGTAGCATAAACAACAACTAAGAAAAATGTATGAGAAGTTGAAAATAAAGTGGGGGGGACGTCCGGTTTGAGCCTCTTCAGCGACAGACCGAGACCTCGTCTCTGCGAGGCTTTGATCTGTGCTCGCCGCTGGAGTGCCCCGAGCTGGCTGGTTTCGGGGCTAAGCCACCCTGTAGAGGTGGTGAAGAGGGGGGACACTGCCAGCAGGGTCGAGGAGAACCTCATCTCTCTGCCCCAGCTGGCCATTACTCCCTTTCCCAAAGGCAGTTGCAGTGGTGGTCATAAATGGCCACCACAAAGAAGAACTTGACCGGAAAAGAATGTGCAGGAGGAAAATAAGAAGAGAAAGTTTTGGTTGACCGGGTCAAACAGCAAAAGCAACAAATAAGGTACCCTGGAATTGAAACTGTTAAAAAACAATAACATTGTTCCCTAAGAAGATTTTTAAGCTTCGAAGGAGAGAGAAAAGGGAAAAGATTTGGTTTTCTCCTTTTCCTATACTGACAGCTAAGAGTCTTAAGCAAGAAATTGGAAAAAAATCCACTTTGACATCAATAGGGATTTAATGCTGAAAATAAAAAGTCAAGGGGATAATAAAGATTTCTGTATAATTAAAAGCTTTTGAAAACAGGAAAGGAGAGAGGAAGAATAAAAGTACAGGATCTGGAAGGGAGGAGACTGCTTGGAAATAAAAAAGAACTTACAGCAAAATCTCAACAAGACTTCCAAAAGATACATTCTAACTGAAATATCGCAACAAAAACCCCGGGAAGAGAAAGTCGAAAAAGAAATAAGAAGATATAACTCGGGTCTATCTGGATTACTTGATGATTTCTGGATTCTTGGTTATTGTTTTGAATGACTAAAAACAATCGGGTGGTTGTTTAAAACTTTTTAAAATGGCCCCACTTTTAGAAGAACTGAAAATGGAACTTAAAAAGTACAAAGAAGATGTACAAGAAGGGAGAGGTTCTTTTGGCTTCGTATTTCAGTTTTTAGAAATGGAGATTTGGAATTATGAGAAACAACAAGAAATGCCTGCAGAACAAGAAGATTGCGACAAAGAAGAAGCCATCTTTAATGAACAAGTAATCTTAGATGGGGGAAAGAAAGGAAAGGGGAGAAAGAGAATGGAAAGTTTAAGATTGGGGAAAAGAACTCAAAAAAAAAAAAATAGAGTGAAAAATAAATATAAAATCGGAAAGCAACAGAAGAGAAAAATGTAGAAGAGAGAATTAGAACTAGAGAGACAAAGGGGTAAAAAGGGGAGGGAGAAGATGAGAGGGAAGAAAGAAAGGAAAAGAACTTATAAAGGACAGAAGCAAAATATAGAGAAACAGGGTGTATTTAGAGATAATGGGTGAAAACTTAATGGAAAAAGGATTCTGCAAAGGTACATAAGATAGTCTGGTTATATTAGAAGCAGAAATAATTTTAGAAAATATGAAACAATGTATGATTAAAATGTCTGACAAAATAGCTATCGTAATTCAGTGGAATGCTTGTCAATAAATAAATGTAACAAAAGGTATATTTAATGAAACATATGTGAAGAGAAATAGGGGAAAAATTAATTATAGAGATTATATGTGTTTTTAAGGAAGTATGATATTTAATTGAAAAGAAGTGTTAAAGATGTTATGGTTTTAATGATTATTAATGATAGAACTGAACTGGAATGGAATGAGGGTTTATAATTACATATATTTACAATCTTTCTTTTTTTAAAAAAGAATATAGTGTGTATTATAAGAATGTTCCAAGCAGAATTCGATTGGAAGTTATGTATTATGTATTATATTGAAGGTCATAAACTTAAGGTATATATTGAAGTTTAAATAAGAGTTGAATGGATGTAATTAAAAGATATAAAGGTGTAATACTCCAATTAGTAACTGACAGTGCTTCAAAGCTGAAAGGTCAATTTAATTGACACTTTTCAGAGACTCAGGTTCACTGGATCCATACAGCTTGCGCATGAATTTTCAATTCAATTTTCAGCCTCTAATGGGAGCAGTCACAGATTCAAATGCCTTATTGAAGTGGCATAAAATGAATTATGTCGATAACAACATTTCATCAACCTCAAAACTATTCTGTGTTATGTCTAAAGCAGTAAAGTGGTGTAAATGAATTGCTAAGTCACAGCAATATTGATGACTTACTTCTCATCTTTGTGAAAAACAAAGCTCCAGAAAAGTTACCTCATTCACCTTGTTTTTTCAATTGATAAAATTGGAATTTCAAGATGTTGAACTCATACAGACTGAAACCTTTCTAAGTGTACATGTATGTGAGTGTTTGATGCACAAAAGACCTAATTGAACATCGCTGATAGCATCAAACAGCTAGATTTGGGGAGTGGATAAGTGACTAAGAATAATTCTTTGCCCCATTCCTTGGCATTGTCAACATTAAATCAGAAGAGACAGTGGTGGGATTCAAATAATTTAATAACCGGTTCTCTGCCCTAATGATTTCTTCCAGTAATCAGTTCACCAAACTGCTCAGGAAGTTAACAACTGGTTCTCCTGATGTGGTGCAAATTGGCTGAATCCCACCACTGCTGCAAAGTCATACCATTAAGCTCAATAGGGTTTCTGTAGATCTTAGGATGAGCCTAATTCTGTTGTATCATAGCTTATTTACATGCACTACCACCAGTTTTACTTGAAAGAAGGTTCTGGAAAATTTTCTGTTCTGGTAAAATACAGTATAAGATACAACACATGCATTTCTTAACTGTGCATCCAATAAAGATGCATGATTATGAATGTAAAATGCCTTTATTTACTAAATTTTCAATTGTAGATATTTATTTGATGTACTGACTGATCATTTTTATTTTATATTATGATATAATATTTTGTTTTACTTTATCTAGTATGCTTCAGACTGTGTACTATTTACATGGAATACTAGTCATTAATTGTCCTAAAAGACTGAATGCCCTCAACAAAATCCAATAGTTCTTTGTTCTCAAACTCAAAGCATCATTTGAGACCTTCAAGAAGAGATTGGACTCCCATCTGTCAAAAATGGTGTAGGGTCTCCTGCTTGGGTGGAGGGTTGGACTAGATGACCTACAAGGTCCCTTCCAACTCTGATTATCTGTTATCTGTTATCAAAATAGTAACTCAGATTTTCAATTTGGAAAATGGATAAATCCTGAAAAGTTGCATTTGAACAAAAGCTCACTTTGACATCTACATTTCCTCTACAGAAGATAACACCTGTTTATCAAAATATTGTAATCATTATCGCTTTATGCCAAAGACAATATGTAAATGTGGTGGATTAATCCTTTATCCAAACCTCAGCTATCTTTGGGTTAATTTCCTAAGCTATTCCTCAACTTTCCCTCATTCCTCCTTCATATAGTGCAAATATGACCTAATTTCAGTGAAACAGTTAATTAACTGAGCAGTCTGTTTTCCAGATATTTCAGATAAAATGGTTTCTCATATAGGTCATTGTTCTCTGTTTGGTTCTATTACTTTTTGTTTGGCAGTGTCCCTCTTGGAGTGTTTTGAGCAGAGGTGGTAGTTCGGAGAACCAGTAAATACCACCTTTGACTGGTCCCACCCCCATCTATTCACTGCCTTCTGAGTCCCAGCTGTTCAGAGTCCCAGCTGATTGGCTGGATCTTCTTTTGTTGCCCTGCACAGGAGAACTGACCTGGAAAGCAGGTTAATGGAATGGGGAGGGAATGGGGATTTTACAGTATCCTTCCCCTGCCATGCCCACCAAGCCACACCCACCAAGCCACACCACACCCACCAAGCCACGCCCATAGAACTGGGAGTAAAAAAAATTGAATGCCACCACTGGTTTTGAGGTCCCAAGAAGAAGATTTCTTGATGATTACAAATAGAATGTCCGCACAATGTAAACAAATATGACATAAGAGCACCCAAATGTAACACTTTAAAAAAGTTATTGACAGCAAGAATGATCCAAATGAAGATTCAAGGAAAATCCATCATGTACAATATTATTTAAATACATTTTGTTTTATTTTTGCTTTTTACTTGAACCAACCTTGCTCCTTGAATTTGTATGTCTCATCAGGTTGGAAATTACTGAAATGAAATTAGTTGAAAAAACTAAACTGCTTAGAATAGTGAGTAATTTTAGAACCTATTTGGGGTGGGAGTCGGGGGATAGAAGATTTTTAAATAATCCATCTGGAAATAGCATGGGAATTTTTACTGATGAGGACAAGTAATTTTTAATTAAAATTTAAGTTACCCATCTTCATCCCACAGAGAGATACTTATATTGGTCTTATAACAACCTGATTCTCATTTAGATGTAATGTTGTGATGAAAACCTTTGGTTTAGTGCAGTTTTCTATAAAACTCCTTACAATTTCTCATCTGCTCACATATTTTGTGGACAGCCTGTAATGGCAATGCATAAGTGAATGCTAGCATTAATTAACACTGAGGCCAAATTTATAAAACATCACTGACAACAAAGTTGGTTTTTTTTAAAAAAAATATTGATAAAGCTCTATTGGTCCGAAAGGAGCACAGATTAATTGTGGATGGAAAGTTCAGGAACGCAAAGGAAAAGGAGCTTATGCTAATTTCGTCTAATTCTGTATCAAGTAAATGCAAACAAGTTGGTTTTTTTTCCTCCGAAGGGAAACACAAAAGATTACATTTTGAATCTTGTTTTTGATTCAGCCAACCACATCTGATCCACAAGGACAAGAGGTGACAGCAGACTTAAAAGAATGGCTTCCTTTTTCTTTATTGTGACAGGCTGGTAGGAATCAAACACCACAGTGAAAACAGGACTCAGCTTAACTTGAGGACATTTTGCGTTTATTTTATATTCTCTCTCTCTCCCTCCCTCCCTCCCTACCCCCTCCTTCCCTCTCTTTCTCTTTCCCTTTCTCCCACTCTCTTTAGATTTTATTAACTTTTTTTAAAAAAAGGTTAAAAAATAATGTAAAATAATATGAAGTGAGAAAAAGAAAAGAAGAAAGAAATTAAAAAGCTAAAAGTGCAAGAAAAGAAAAAAGTAAAAGAAAACGAGGGAAAAAAAGGAAAAAGATGCAAAATAAAATCAAGAGGAGACTACTGGCCGAGGGATATTGTTTTCAATGATTCCCTCAATTAAAATTATTACAAAGATTTAAAGTTCACAAAAGAATTTAGGATTTTGAACGCTGTAAGACTGAGATTGAAATAAAATAGCGGACAAATAATAATCATTTAATTGCTAAAATGTATACATTTCATTGAAATTCAAAACAAAAGAATGTGTGAAAGAATGTATCATCATGGCAAAAAACTTTGGTTATAATATACAGAATGAACAATGGGAAAATATACTGTGTGGCTGAAAATATGTTATAATGTTAGAGAGACATTTTATAAAATGATGTTGGTATATGTTATCAGAAAAATTGTCTGGAATATATAAAGACATTTCAAATTTACGTTGAAAATATGAACAAGAACATAGTAAAATGTTATCATATTTGGTGGACATGTAAAAAAGATAAATAATTTTGGATTCAAATGCAAACACTCATTCAGAGAATTTTAAATAGTAACATACAATTGAGACTAGATATTTTTCTTTTGGGATTTATGGACAAAAATAATGGAACTGTTTTTGATATGATAACTATAGTGAGATTAAAAATGGAAAGAATTGACATTGCCCACAATAAGGGAATGGTTGGTGAAGAAGATGGAATTTACTGAGATGGCTAAATTGACTTATTTGATTAGAGAAAAGACAATATCTACATTTACTGCTGACTGGAAACCTCTTATAGAGTTTTTACATGAAGCAAAAAAAAAAAAAACTTAAGATTTATAGTTTTGATGATTATACCCAATAGATTATAGAAAGAAAAGAGCTATGTTCTAACCACAGAGTAAGAGGTAAATTTATAACTGCTAAAGAAGATTGAAAGCTATTTCTTTGACATTTTTGCTTTAAAGAGAAAATACAGAAGCAGCAGGTAGTGCAGAAAAAATGGGTGGCCAGAACAAGTAGAAAAGGAAACACTGAGGAAGGCAGGACAGTGAAGTTGAGAAAGAGAGAAACAGGAACATGGAGGACAGAAAAGTGAAGGAGATGAAGGATGTGACAACATAATAATAACCTTAATGTTTCTTTTGTAGTTATATTTGAACAGCTATTATTAAATTTAGCAAAAAACAATCAAACTATGTGAAAAATGGAGTGTTCTGTATCATATATGTACAATGGCCTTACATTATCTGTTACAGAAATAGGCTGGGACATTATAACGTAGAAAGTAAGGAATGGAATAAGCAAAAAGCTTGGCTAAAGTTAAAAAAAAGGCGGCGGGGGGGGGGGTAGGGGGTTAAACCAGAGAGGAAGACATCCTTGTAAGGATTTATTGCTTTGAATTGTATGCCAAGTATTAAGAAGAATGTTGTTGGACCATATCCTAAAGAAGTTCCTCACCAGCTAGGCTGAGTGATGGGTTCAATCCAAAACACCAGAATGGCAAAGGCAAGCATAGTCTGGAGCCAATGAAAATTGGTGGATTTTGAAGCAAGGATTTTGAGGGCTTAAAGATGCTGCTATTCCACCTGTCTTGTAGAGGGACTTTACCATCTGCTTTGGTACATGACTTGCCTCCTCAATTGGAGGCTGTGCTTTTCTTTTCTGGCTGTAGTTTCTCCTGTCTTTCCAGCCAAGGCTGCAAATTACAGTAAGTAGATGCAGAGCGGGTTAGCCACCTGACTCTTGAATATTCTTCAAGGCATAGATAGCTGTGATCTTCTGAGCTCCTATTGCGTGTATCATTTTTAACGCTTACAATATTTGTGTCAGTTTTATTTCTATTTTGGAGTCTTGCAAAAAACATAAAGTAAACAACTAAAATTTATTTAAAAGGTTTCTTTGTAATATATTATATAAAATTGCACCAAAGTATTTATGAGAGAAATGCTCTGGGTTGTCTTCATGATGTGATCATGCTAGGTGGCAGATTCACAGTCCACAGAGAGAAATCTAAATCAGAGGTCCTTAGGAATGAAAAATTTAGAGGACAATTGGTGTTCCACCTGCAATTTCTCCTGTATTCAGGGATTTAATGTCCTTCTAAAATTTTAGGGAACTAATGAAGCCCATCAAGTGGCTTGTTTGATTGCTTGTTGTCACCAGGGGATGGGATGGAGCTTATTGTTTTTACTCTTTGTATTAGGCTTTTATTTGTTGTAAGCTGCCTAGAGTCACTGAATGTGAATGGGTAGCCAAATAAATCCTCTAAATCAGGGGTCCCCAACCACTGGGCCCTGCACTGGTACCGGTCCGTGGAACATTTTCTACCGGGCCACCGGTTTGCTGGGCGCTGCCATCTTGTTTTGATGAGAAAGTGCTTCCGGTGAGCATTTCCGGTTGGAAAGTGGCGTTTGGGTGCTGAAAGAATCCTCGCGCCTTAGTTTCATCAAAGGAGGGGGCGGCTTTGAACAAAACTAAGGCGCGAGGATTCTTTCAGCACCCAAGGCAAGGCGAGCCGAGTGACCGTCCCGAAGCTGTCCCGAAGCCCATCGAAAAAGGTACAAAGGAGGAGTTGAAGGTGGCGGGGAGAAGCGGGGGACAGCTGGCTGGCCGGTCGCTCGGCTCGCCTTGCCATGCGTGCTGATGCCAGTACCGGGCTGCGGATCATTTTGTGATGCCGGTACCGGGCCATGGCACAAAAAAGGTTGGGGGCCACTGCTCTAAATACATACATACATGCATGCATTACATTACATTACATTACATTACATTCATAAAATAATGTACATCCTTGGCTCTGTGGCCGATAATTCAAGCTTTTTACAGCGACTTTCAATAAACATTGTTGATAGTAGATGTATAGTATAGAATGATATTATCAATAATACCTGCATACCAGAAGTGGTATTCAGCAGGTTCTGACCAGTTCTGGAGAACCGGTAGCAGAAAATTTGAGTAGTTCAGAAAACTTGCAAATACCACCTCTGACTGGAGATTTTACAGTATCCTTCCCCTGCCTTGCCCACCAAGCCATGCCCACAGAACTGGTAGTAAAAAAAATTGAATCCCACCACTGCTTTGCAGCATACTTTGGGTTATTTTGGTAAAAAATTGTGACTACATTAAATATTTTAAATTCATAACCAGAAGGCAGCAGAGAACACGTTGATGTACAGTTACAACATTGGTGTGCTTGCTAAATAACCTATCCACTGGCAAGTGGAATCAACAGATGAATTAAAAGCAGAACTAAGCCAACTTGCTTTAACATTGCACACACAGGCTTATTCTACACCAATGCCCATGCATACAGAGAAATTAGTTGCACAAATGAATTATTCAGCTAGAATGACCATTCAAAATGAGATATCAGGAAATTGAGACAAAGTAGCATGTACATACTATTGATCTAAACCAATAATTGTATGCTCCAACTCCCAGAATTCTCTGCAGTGGACATGATGATAGAGGAATTCTAATTCTATGAGTTTTTCCCAACTTACAGAGTGTTTCTGAAATTAGGCCAAGGAAGTAGATGTATCAGCATGTTTCTAAACCACAGCATACTGAAATAGCAGTGTTACAAAACAGATTGGACATGATCATGGTATCTTAGAAAATGTTCTCTTTTAATACAGAAAAGTGTTTACAAGCTGATATATTGCTATCTATTTTTCCCCCAATTATTATGCTTTCTTAAGATTTGCTATCTACAATAAAGTAGGAAACAAATGTAGAAAATCTTATTTTTGCATGGATCTTTGCATCAGCTGGAATGGCAAGGTTTAAATAAAAGGTATTTCTGTAGTCTTAGCAACTTTTACTGAAAAGAAAAGGAGAATCCAACTGTTGGAGCAGCTTCTTTGACACATGAAATAAATTACAATCTGAATATAACTGCACACTCTGGAGCTTAAAGAGTTAGGAAGATTTTATATCACATTTAGAGTTCAAGCCAAAATTTAGACACATTTCTGAAATTTGTTTCACCTCAGACTTAGCTGAAGTCAAGGGAATCTATTTCGAACTTTATACCACTTACTGAAAATGGCTTTCGTAAATCTTCTAATAGGCTAAGTATATGGCTAGACATGCCCCATTTTTGATGATCAGATCATAGTAGTGTAGCAAAATCAACCCAATGGAGAAGTATAGACTCCTTGGGGAAAAGAACAAGCCCTTCTTAGAAAAATTCCCAAAATTGGAGGAAGGCCAGAACAAAATGCAGTAATTGTAATAAATATTCTTGGTTGCTATAAACTGTTTTCCAATATCATCTGATTGAAAAGAAAAGAACAAAAAACAAAGTGGAAAGTCTACAAGCAGGAACACTCCTTTTTTAAAAGTGTGGTGATTACATAGAAATAGTATTTGAGTTACAGTAGTTATCTTATCATTAAAATATTCACAACACTCAAAAGGCTACTAATCTCATTTAACAAAATATTTGATACTATTTGATACCTGTATACCATGTTTCTCCCAAAATAAGGCTGGGCCTTATTTTTTTTTGACCCTCAAAAAAACAGCTAGGCCATCTTTTTGGGGTTGACTTAAATTCCCCCCCCCCACATGCACCCTCGCCTAGAGTGGTCCGCGGGTAGCTACGCCTCACCACCAGGACGATCATGATGGAGCGTGGAGAGCTCCCTACCCCCACCAAGCGCCTTTGCTGCAGACCTGGGTATGGTGCTGGCTGCAGGCCGGGTAAGTGGGCGGGCAGTGGCGTGGATGGTGGCAGCAGTGGGGGGGCACTTTGCATCATGGGACCATCGTCGGCTGCCGCTTCCTCCGCCGCTGTTGCTTTCCCTTCTGCCCTCACCGCGGCTTATGCCACATTTGGAGTGCTGCCAGCAGCGGCTGGACACACCCCACTGCTGATGAGAACTGCCTGCCCTTCCACAGGGGCATCGCTTTGCTTGATGGCGGCTGTGTCAACAATGTCCTGCAAGTCAGTGAGTCATTCGGGCTTTGGTGGATGGAAGCGGCGGTGCCCCGCTTTGCTTCCTTTCCCAGAGCTTCGATCAGGGTCTCGTTGGAGTCTGTCCCTCCCACCTGCATTCTTCAAGTGGACTCTCTTGGCTCATTCAGCTGTAGGGTCGGGCATTCTCCTCTTGCTCCAGCCACTTGACCCCCCCCGGTGGACCTTCCCCACTCTTTAAGCTTTGTTTATTCTCATTCCCTCCATCAGTTCCCTAAGAATACAGACTGGCAGGGGAGGAGGAAGCTGAATATTCATCCTTGAAGGACAAAAATGAAGGATATGAGATGAAGGTGGGGAGTGGTTACTTCTTCCATTTAAGGGAGTGCTAAGTGTGAATGAATGAATGAACCTTCCAATCCAACATAAGAGACAGGGAGTCATCCTACAGATCCTTAGCACCCCCATAAATGCACTCCCCACCTTCATCTCTTTGAAGGACAGAAATAGGATGGAAATCCACCTCCTGGATTTCTCCTGGCAAATCCCAGACACTCTTCCTTCTCTTCCTCCCCCCTCCTTCTTTCCCTAAGCTTCCCAGAGAATTCTCCTGCTGATTCATTCATTCAGCTTCCCCCTCCCCTGTCAGTCTGTATTTTTAGGGAACTGATGGAGGAAATGCCCTCCTGCAGCCAGCACCATACCCGGGTCTGCGGCAAAGGCGCTTGGTGGGGGTAGGGAGCTCTCTGTGCTCTGCCATGATCAGCCATTAGGAGCAGCCAGGTGGTGAGGCGTAGCTGCCCACGGACCACTCCTAATGGCAAGTTTGCCCCCCTGCCCCCGCAGTGCTCCCCCATCCCCTGCCCTTCCCCTAAATAGGCCCAAATTTTGGGAGCGGGGCTTAATTTCACCCGTGCCAATGAAACAGTGCTGGGCCTTCCTATTGGGAGGGTATATTGTTGGAGAAACATGGTATTTTTATATTTAGGATAAGTAGCACATGGAGGGAAGTGGAACTTATTTAATAGTGAAACGTGCAAAGGAAGAAAGATTCACTCTGCCAAATTCTAAGGTGTTGCTTAAACGTTCTAGTCAATACTTTGATAGTATGGGAAATGAAGGGATCTATGCTTGTGATGGCCATGATCCAGCAACTGTGCAATCTGATATTCAAGAAAGGGATCCATAGATTTATGGCTGTTATGGGTACAGGTAACCATCGACTTTCACCAGTTGTTAAATGATCATTAGAAATGGGACCCCCAAAAATGGGACTCCAAAATTCTGATCAGGCTGCCTCTGCAGTCACATGACTAAACTTTGGGTGTTCAGCAACATGGCTGCATTTATGGCTGTTAGCAATAACCGGCAGTCACGTGACTGAATTTTACAATGGTTTTGTTGAAAACTGGCACTTCTGATTTTTAGCAAAATCACACCCATATCAAGCCATGGGTTTGTTTGACAAATGTGGGGTTTGCTTAATAACCACCATGTTCACTTAACAAATGTTGTAAAATCAGTTGGTACATGATTGTCCCATTTTACGACTATCATGGCATATGATCTTAATGGGCAGGCTTCATTACAGTTGTTTGTTGAGGATGACATGTATAGTTCTGCACTGCACTTGCACACACTGAATGAATCATTCATGAAGACAATTTTTACATATGTGCAGCTCTTTTAGGATACCATTAATGGTACCATAAAACCCTTTGGCAGGTCTTCATCATGGGTGCTACAATAAATAGGCATGATCCCACTTTCTTAGAATGACTCCAAATTTGGGACATTCTGGAAAATTAAAATGTCAGCTCATTGTTGGGTCACTGCAAAGTGACAGGTGATGTCACTGGTGACTGTGCAAATAATGGCCTCCAAGGCTGCAGCATTCTGCTGTTACATTCACTAACTCAGAGCAACTTCATTTATTGAACAGAGCTTGTGTTAAGTTTGGAGAATAATGGAGACCAGACATCTGACCAGTGACTTCAACTCTTTAATAACAGTAGAAAGAACAGAACAGAGCAAGGCTATGGGCAGCAGTAACCCTTTTATGGGGTTGGCTGCTACCCTATTAACCAATAATGAGTGCAACAAGTTCAACTAATAACCAATAAGAAGTGTCCTAATATTGGCCAATCAGGGGTTTGTTATGGACCAATCCTTGTTCGTTGTTTAAGGACCAATCAAGTGTGCAGGCTTTCAAAACCTGCTTTGCATTTGGGCTTAGTTACTTTTATTGATTCACAACACCCCTCCCCCTTGGGTTCCATTTGAGGGGAGCTGTAACAAAATCTTCAAGATAGACAGGCCGTTTGGTCTGTCTGGATGATTTCCGTGGCTCCACCGGGTTTGGCCTAAAGTCCGGTTCCGGTGGAGCGTTTGGATGATCTCTATTAAGTTCCGTTTCGCTGCACGGTGATTCCGTGCTGCTTTCGTTGTGGTTGTCTCCGCCAATCAGTGTTTCTTCGGGGTTTCGCAGTTCAGTTTCCCCCCCGTGTTCAAGTCCCATGGAACAGTCAACTCCCTCCCCGCTTCAATTCCCGGTACTTCGCTGGGCCGTAGGGTTTCCGTTGGCCTGCTATCTGTCATATCGAAGTCAATTTCCTCGATATTTCCTCCCCCCTCAGTTGGTGAACCCGGGGAGCCATGGGCGCTGGGTGGTAATCTCGAATGGAGTTGGTCTATGTGGCGTTTCCACACCCTCCCATCGTCTGTTAGCAGGCGGTAAGATCTAGGCCCTGTGAGGTGGGTGACGGTTGCGGGTATCCATAAAGGGTCGCCGGAGAAGTTTTTGGCAAAGATTAAATCGCCTACCTTAAATTCCCGGCATTTGCTGCTGGAGCCGAAAGGCTTTTCGGGTGCGTATGCGGGGTGGAGCCGGACGAGGTGCGATCGTAGTTTCCGCCCCATAAGAAGTTCGGCGGGCGTTTTGATGGTAACGCTGTGGGGCGTGATGTGCTGCAACAATAAAATTCGATTGATTTTCTCATCGATGTTTCCGAATTCCATTTTGTGGAGGGTCTTTTTTACAAACTGTACCATGCGCTCTGCACGTCCGTTCGCCGCAGGGTGCGTGGGCGAGGTTAGCGTATGGCGGATGCCCCGGTCAGCAAGATATTGTTCAAATGGTAATGCTGTGAACTGTGGGCCGTTATCCGAGACCAGAACGTCCGGAAAACCATGTGTGGCAAATAGCCTGTTTAATTTGTTGATAACTGAGTCCATTGTAGTTGTGTTCATTCGATGGATCTCGAGCCAATTTGAATAGGCGTCGACAGTAATAAGGAAAGTGTGCCCTTTTGTAGGCCCCGCAAAGTCAATATGAATACGGGACCATGGTCCCCTCGGAGTTTCCCATTCGGTTGGGCTTGCTTTAGGTGGGGCATTGCTGACGTCCTGGCAACGTTGACAAGTAGCGACCCAGGCCTCGATTCTTTTGTCGATTCCCGGCCACCAGGCGTAGCTCCGTGCGAGTGCTTTCATTCGCACGATGCCCGGATGTCCGTCGTGCAATACTGCTAAAACAGTTCGTTGTAGTTTGCCCGGGATTACGACTCTATCGCCCACAAGATGCAGCCCTTTTGGGAAAACAGTTCGGTTTGGCGGGCTTTGAAAGGCGCCCATTCAGGTGATAGTTGTTCTGTTGGCCAACCACGTTCAACCCAGCATAGGATGTGTTGCAGGACCGGATCTCGTTTTGTTTCGAGGGCAATGTCCCTCGCCGTCAGTGGCGGCGCGTGTAGAGCCTCAATTTGCAGCGTTGTGATGGTTGGGGCTGGATCTTCAACCGATTCTGGGAGCGGTGTTCTGCTCAATGCGTCAGCGTGGAGAATTGATTTCCCCGGGCGGTGTTGCAAGGTGTAGTTGTACGCCCCCAAGAATTCAGACCAGCGGGTCATTCTGGGGACAATATATACGGGTTGGTTTATTACCCGCAATAATCCCCAGTAGTGGTTTATGATCAGTAATTATTGTAAACGCACGCCCATACACATATTCATGAAATCGTTTAACTGCAGCCACAATAGCTAAAGCTTCTTTATCCAGCTGACTATAATTTCTTTCAGCTTTAGCTAAAGTTCGTGAAAAAACGCGACGGGAGCTTCTGCTCCGTTCGGTAATACGTGGGCCAGGATTGCTCCAACCCCAAAAAGGTGAGGCGTCACAAGTAATAGTTAACGGCAGAGTCTCGTTGTACTGCATAAGTACAGAATCAGAAGTTAGCAATTTCTTTACTTGTTGGAAAGCGTATTGTTCACGTTGTCCCCAAACCCACATTGCTTTTTTGTCTAAGAGTCTATGTAATGGTTCAGCTACCATTGCTTTATTGGGTAAAAAGATGTTATAAAAATTGATAAGTCCAAGGAACGCCTGTAGATCTGCCTTGTTCCTTGGAGTGGGGCCTTCTTAAT
The DNA here is from genome assembly GCF_049901735.1 of Notechis scutatus. Classification (NCBI taxonomy): domain Eukaryota; kingdom Metazoa; phylum Chordata; class Lepidosauria; order Squamata; family Elapidae; genus Notechis; species Notechis scutatus. The sequence goes on along the minus strand of NC_142010.1, from coordinate 38,167,592 downwards.
TGCCTTTAATTTGTCCTCAGTGGGATGGATTCCTTGACTGTCCAGGAGGTATCCCAAAACTCCACCCTTTCGGTACATAACTGGCATTTATTTTTTTTAACTTTGAGGCCTGCGTCTTGGAACCTTTGTAAAACCACTGGAGTCGTTTTTCTAGAATGTCTCTGTTAGGGGCGGCGATGAGTACATCGTCGAAATACGGTACGACCCCTCTTATTCCTTGTAACAGCCTTTCCATTAAGCTCTGAAAGATTCCTGGAGCGACGCTCACCCCGAACTGGAGCCGGTTGCATTTAAATGCGCCCTATGCGTGACGATAGTTTGCGCCTCCGCGGTGCCGGATCTACAGGCAATTGTTGATATGCCTGCGCTAGGTCTAATTTAGCGAAAACTTTCCCACCGCCCAGGAATGGAGCAGGTGTTGCACTACCGGCACTGGATATGCACTTTGCTGAAGTGCGTGGTTTAGGGTGGCCCAGTAGTCTCCGCAAATTCTCAGTGACCCATCAGGCTTGATAGGCGTCACTATTGGGGTTTCCCACCGGGTGTGGTCGGTGGGTTCCAGCACGCCCTGTTCTATTAGCTTATCGAGTTGTTCGTCGATTTTAGGTTTCAGGGCGAACGGCACCCGAGGCGGCTTAAGGCGGATGGGTGCTACCTCAGGGTTCAAGTTAAATGAGATTGGGGTCCCCTTGTACTTGCCTAGTCCGTTCGCGAAAACGTCTTGGAATTCTTGCACGAGGGCTTCCTCCCAATCGTTGCTCTCGGCATGGTGGACTCCGGCTACAGTGATTCCAAGAGGTCTGAACCATTGCAGGCCTAAAAGACTAGGCCGGTCATGGTCCACTACAGTCAGTGGCAGTGCGACGGTGCGGTCCTTGAAAGAGACCTGGAATTGGCAGGAGCCGACAACGGGAATTCGGTTACCCTGGTAATCTTTGAATATAACCCTTTGAGGGTTGAGGTCTTGGCGGCGAATCGTCAGAATGAGCTGTTGGAGCGTCTTCCAGGACACCATCAAGAGGGATGATCCTGAGTCCACCTCCATTACACAAGGTTTGTTTTCGATAGCGACTTTCACTCTGATTTTCCCGGCATCAAGGGATGTAGCGTGGCCTATGGTAATTGTCTGGTGGGTCTCTTCCCGTCTGGTTTCTTCCCACCTGGTGGAAGTGGTGGACGGTTTGTTTCTGTAGGAGTGGCTTTCCCATTGGTGATTCAGTTTGTTTCGGGGTGTGCCGAAGAATTCTGAAGACTGGCATTCGGCCTGTCGGGGTTTGGAGTTGGAGTTTTGTTTGCTTCTGCAAACCTTTACGATGTGACCTCTTTTCCCGCAAACGCGGCAGAGTTCATCGAGGAATTTGCAGCTGGATCGTGGGTGATTTGCTCCACATCCTGCACAAGGTCGAGATGAGCGTTGTGTGAACTGGTCTCGTTCCGTTCGGAGTCGGTTGACCTCTTCCTCATTGCTTTCTGACGGGGATTCTAGGTCTTCGTGGTGAGTCGATACCGGGTGTCTCTCTGAGCGAGGCGAGGTATCGTTGGCGTGTTGACGTAGCGGTGCGCTAGTGCGGCGCATTCGGGCTGCCGATTTTTTGGTTGCCTCCGCTGCAGTGGCTTCTTTAAGGGCATCGGTGAGGCTGATGTCCCCCTTAGCCATGATTTTGCTCTGGATCGTGCCGTCTTCTAGGCCCAGAACTAGGCGGTCTCGGAGGGCTTCTTCTAAGTTAGAGAATCCGCAGAGGCCTCCAAGGTTGCGGAGGTCTGCGACGTAGTTGGCAAGGCTTTCGCCTTTCCGCTGGTCCCTCTGGTAATATTCGTGTCTTCTGACTAAGGTTGGCACGGTGGGCGTGTAGTGGGCCCGTAGCAAAGGCTCGAGGACGTCCCAGTCCATCGCTTTTACTTCGGCTGGCTTGGCAAGTGATTTTGCCATTTTAAACACGGTAGGCCCGCAGTGGGTTAGAAATATAGCTCTTTTTTTGCTGGTTGTTGCATCTTTCAAATTGTTGGTCTCCAGAAACATCTGGAACCTATCCATGTACGACTCCCAGTCTTCAGTTTCTGGGTCGAATGGAGCGGGTGGTACGGCACCGCTGGCCATGTTGCCATTGATAGTGCGTGTTCGACCACGTGCTCTGTTGGTTGCTCTGTAGATCAGTCAGCTCTTCGGTCTCCGTATCCTACCCTCGTCGCCAGTGTTAAGTTTGGAGAATAATGGAGACCAGACATCTGACCAGTGACTTCAACTCTTTAATAACAGTAGATAGAACAGAACAGAGCAAGGCTATGGGCAGCCGTAACCCTTTTATAGGGTTGGCTGCTACCCTATTAACCAATAATAAGTGCAACAAGTTCAACTAATAACCAATAAGAAGTGTCCTAATATTGGCCAATCAGGGGTTTGTTATGGACCAATCCTTGTTCGTTGTTTAAGGACCAATCAAGTGTGCAGGCTTTAAAAACCTGCTTTGCATTTGGGCTTAGTTACTTTTATTGATTCACAACAGCTTGGCTTTCTTTTTTCTTCATGGGGAATCTCACTGATAGCTAATGAGAAGATAACAGGATAGCATTCTTGTGTAGTGAACCTTCCTTATTAAAGAGTCAGTTGCAGTGTCACTAAAGCAGGATATTCTATTTTGTTGGTGAATGCTGGAGTTAATTTTTTTGTAGATCTTACAGATTTACACACACAGACCTATTACTAAAGAATTATGTGGGCACTGCCATCCTTTTAAACATATCATCTGAGCCGCGGTGGTGCAGTGGTTAGAGTGCAGTACTTCAGGCTACTTCTACTGCCTGCCAGCTGCCTGCAATTTGATAGTTCAAATCTCAGAAGGTTCAAGGTTGACTCAGTGTTCCATCCTTCTAAGGTGGGTAATATAAGGACCCAGATTGTTGGGGGGGTGGGGGGGGCAATATGCTGACTCTGCAAGCTGCTTAGAGAGGTCTGTGAAGCACTGTAAAGCAGTATATAAGTCTAAGTGCTATTGCTATCTCCCAGAAGGATCAAACATAATTCCTTGTAATGGAAGCCTAGTCAGTTTATAGAGCTAGATTTAGGAGAAACTGTTCACAACCTTACTGAGAAAAGTAAGCAAGGAATATGCAGCTTGCCACTTTTCTTCTTTGATACAAAAAAGAGCAAAGTTATGTAGAAGAAGCGTAAGCCTTTCAGAAGATCTTCAGAAAGTAAAAAAATCAGAGAGATTTAAAACAGCTGATTACAATAATATGACTTATTCTAACTAGTGCAGTTTTCAGATAACAGATAACAGAATAATAAAAGTTGGAAGGGACCTTGGAGTCCATCATTCTGCTCAAGCAGGTGATAGTATATCATTTCAGACAAATGAGTTGTCCACTTTCTTCTTAAACTCCTCTAGTGATGGAGCACTCATAACTTCTGGAGAAAAGTTCAGGAAGGGACCTTGAAGGTCTTCTAGTCCAACCTCCTGCTCAAGCAGGGGACCCTATACCATTTCAGACAAATGGTTGTCCAATCTCTTCTTTAAAATTTCCAGTGTTGGAGTACCCTCAACTTCTGGAGGCAAGTCGTTCCATTGATTAATTGTTCTAACTGTCAGGAAATTTCTCCTTCATTCTAGGTTGGTTCTCTCCTTCACAATGATAATGTATCCATTAAATGGCCGCACCAAATCCAATTTGCTAAAACTCTCAGCTTCTTTATAGCCAGCAGCCTGTAAATAGGAAATGGAATGGAAACATTGAGGCTACAGCAAATTTTAAACATTTTTTTTCTTTTTCTCCCCCTCCCACATGCTCAAGTTCAATAGGATCTCTATTCTTAATTTTCCAGCTATTGCTTCTTTGTGCATTTCTAAATATGTGTCGCACTCGACACAGTTTTATTTAAATTTTGTTGTGAAGGGAATTAGTCTAAATAATCAAACTCCCTGAACTAAAGGTGAGCAGGACTTCTCAGAAGCCATGTGTGCCAAAAGCTGTCCTCAGTTCTCTAGATTTCCCTACAATAATGAAATCACAATAAATTATTCTGAAATACGTATCTTTTTCTGGTTTTCATATGTGTGTTTCTTACAATTCTTCTCTTTATCTTTTCAAATTCAGTTTCAAGTTTGCTTTGAATTCTTTCTCTCCATCAGGTTTAAATCCATTTCTTAGGTGATTTATGTATTTGACTGCCTAATTTATTGATCAGTTTGTGGGAATAGCTGCTGAGAGTCAAAAGAATATATGGTTGCAAGCTATGAAGTTTATATATCCATGAGCAATTTCCAGGAAATGGAGAACACTACACTCATTAATCCATTCAGCAATTGTCTTGGAGCTCTCATAGATGGTGTAGGAAAAATAATCAAGGTAATCTATATTCTCAAGATTCAGATAAGCAGGGTTTTTTTCTCTCTCTCCAGAATTAAAAAAAATCAGCTTGTAAAACACAGGGAGAGCACATAAATAATTGAAGCTAAGGAAATACAAGTCCTGTTTTGACACAGCTAGAAGGAAGTATTGTAATCTGACACCAAATGCGATAGAAGAACTAACAATGTGATAGGATAACTTTTTTTTTTTTTTTGCTGATACCAGCTTTACACCATGGAATAGCTTCGGTAGTAAATTTACATTTGGAATTTTGGGTTCAGTCCCAGCAGACACATATTGACAAATGGAAGGGGAGATCAACAAAGAGCAGGCACATAATTAGTGGGCTAGAAGGATTGATTTAAGAGTTAATAATGTATCACTCGGCAAAACAACTGAGGGATGAGACCTAGTCTACAAATATTTAAGAAACATAAATGCTGAGAATGAAGGGGAATTATTTAGATGGCTGCTGGTGAGGGCTCTGGAGGAAATAGAGAAGGAGAAAAATTATACTCCAACTCAGAGAAATATCCAAAGTGTAATCCATCTCACTGTCACAGAGGCCTTACTTTAAACAAGCAACTGCATCCCTTATCCTCAGTGCCATAAAAACTTGATTTACTATAGAAAAAAGCTAGTTACAGATGCACAGGAATTTCAACTGAAATTTCCCTTCATTGGTGAATACATTTTCTCATTTAAACTTATATTGACTGGGAAAATGCAAACACAGTTACCCATAGGACACTCCTGAAGCTTATCTCATTTTTGGCATCCATCCTGAAAGTATCTAAGATGTCCAGACAATGGACAGATCCTCAGGATCTAAAGCCAGATGAGCTTACTGCACTGAGACAGATGCATCATCAGAACTTGGCTAGCCCAAATACAACACTGTCCAATGACAATTCAGATTATTTCTCAGATTATTTACTGAACTGTCAGTCAAGAAGCCCAGAGAATCTGGATAGTCATCCAACAACTCATATAATATTCATTTGCAGTTTGATTGAATTTGTGTGTGTGTGTGTGTGTGTGTGTGTGCATGTGTGCATGGTAATGGATATGGATACATGGTTGTTTTAGTATTGTTAACCATCCAGAGTTGGTTGGATGGTGAAATTTTTTTAAATAAAGAAATAGCTCCTGTTTTCTGATATCGGATTCTGGTGGAATACATTTTAATTAGAACATAATCTATTTTCTCTGTATAAACTGAATCTACATTATCCTTCAGAATTCACAATTCACAAGCAGTTTTTCAGACAGTATATAAGTACAGCAAGAATGAGGAACCCAAAAATGTACTGTATGGTAGTGAAAATAATATGTAAAACACGTATGAGGTGAAATAGCTTACTACATGGGTAAAATATGCACAAAAATCCTTATATGCTTAAACCCCCTTAAACTTACATAGAAACAGAACAAACTTCAGATAAAAAAATTGAAAGGGAAAAAACCCAGTAGATTTTCAACTTTCTTCCTATATAATAGGCTCTCCTCCACATTCCAGATTTTTAAAAAATTGGCCATCTGCTGTAGAGAGAAACAACCAGGTTTAAATTGTTGCAGACGGAACAAGGACTGGGGGGATTTTACTTGACTTTTGTAATAGGCAATCTAAGCAGGAAACAAAGATATGCTAGAATTTTATGAAATGGTTCAAAACACGTCTTCTCTTAGTTTTCATTTGGTTTAAAAATAGCAACCAGCAAGGAAGCATTCTGGGCTAACCTAAAAATTCCCATAGCTTCCTCTTGTCCCTTTGAGGCAAAGAATCAGGGCCATATGTTAAGTTTCAGTTTAAGAAGATTTATTGCTCAAGTCTGTACATGAGAATCTAGTCAACTAATGGTCAATTCAACTGGTGCTACAGAAGAGTTAATGAAATTCAGGGGAGGCTGTGCACCTGTAATGATTCTAGGCTGAGTCCTCTCTTGAATCTGGCTCCAGACTACCTTTTCATCTCATACATATTCAGAAGAAATGCTGGACTTTTTTTTTTCTAGCCTGTCATTTCCTAACACATATGATTTCCTCTGGAGCTGATGGCTCCATGAGAATTGTTCAGGTAGAGCAATAGGTTGCTACAGAAAACATATATTTGCTTCTTTCCAGATATAAAGGACACTCCTTTCCAAAGAACACAGCATCATGATTAACTTTACCCTTGAATGCAGTAATTGCATTTTCATCAGGTTATCGCTACCTGTGTATATTGACATACAGGTAGACTTCACTTAGAGAATGATTCATGTAGCGATGAAAGCTGATGAAAAGCTAACATTATATTATTATATTGTACACCATCCCGAGACCCTCTTTAAGGGAAATGGGCAGTTTAGAAACATGACACATAACAAACAAACAAACTGCTACCAGTCCTTACATTTCCAGCCTCTGCAGAGGAAAGCTAAAGTAAAATCATAAGCATGGTCACAGTTTTATTTCATGACCATTTTGTTTGATGAATTTCTGAACCCAACTGTGCTTGGTTGCTACGTGTATTTTGTAATCTTAAAAAATATTAAAGCCTTTACATGTAAAGTAGAATACGAAATCAAGTACAACAAAAGTTATAATTGAAATAAGAAATTCCACAAAAATTGAAAACAGATGTTCTTTTGCTTAAACAGAAGTTCCACTACCACGGCTGAACTGATTACAGATAGGGATTTTGATTGTAGGTGCACAATCAGAGAATCACATTGTCTATCTGCCCCAGTTTCTGTTGCCCATCAGCAACAAGCTTTCATATCCAGCCACCCCTCTTAGCCTTGTTCTGTCCCCACCTCTAGCTATTGCTCCTATGAGATAATGAGATTTAGTCATATGTTTCTTAATTTATTTGAAATCACTAACTGAGAGAAAGGAGATCAATATAAGTGCACATGTTGAAATGCAACCTTTACATAGCTAAAGATGATAAATATTCAGTGAATTACATTTGTTTCTCCACTGTTGGAAGAAATATCCAGGTCCAGGTCCAAGCCAGGAGAAAGGCACTGGAGACAAAATGGAGGCTGGAGGCTGATTAGAAACAGAGTCCATTTATTGATGAAGCAGAACCACATGGGTTTGTGGTTCTGGGCAGCTAACAAAATGGAATTGAGAGTGGGGTGTTTTCTCTTGGACTTTGCATTTGAGCTTCCTGTTCCTGTGCAAGAACATGTATTCTATTGGCTGTTGTCAGACTCCATGGTGCCATGTAGGGGTCATAGCTGGCTCTATAGGCAAAGTAATCATCCTCGGTGTTTGTTTGAGCTAAGTTTGGTTGAAGTTTGGTCTGCTCTGAGGGTGATGCAATGAAGGGATTTGTGTTCTGAAAGGGTGTTGGAGAATTCCTATTGTAGCTTAATGGCTTACATCCTGTTTTGGCTTTTGGGTGAGGGTATTTTCTATGAATAGAGTTCTCTAGATACTTGTCTTTTTTCAATAAGCTCATTATCTGTTAAGTGCTGACATATGTTGTGGGCTATTAAAGAAAGTAGGGGTTGCTTTCTGCCTCTAAAAACATGTTTCTTCATTTCTCATTTAAGGAAATCTTATATTCTGCCTTTTTAATATTCCTCAAAATATTTCATTCTTCTAGGAGGGATGTGTGTAGTTTCCCATACCATCCAAATGAAATAAATTTACTTCCCATCTTTTTATGAGATCTTGTCTGCTTTTGGCATTCAAAACCTGTTATAGATGTCAATTGAATAATGACCATGACTCCAAGTTGATATACAGTATATTAGAGCTTGAAACAATTGTTTTAAATAGCATTTTAAAAAAAGCTTCACTCACTCAATATTTTTCTTCAGAATGAGAAACAAAGGCACTAGACTACATCCAGCTTTTCCTGGAGGTAAGCTAATTTAGCTTGCTTACTAGCTAGGAACTGGTCAGGAGAAGTTTTGTAGAGGAATAGACATTCACCCAGTTTTTTGTGCTTTGGGGTTGAAAAAATAAGTAATCAGGAAACCAAAGTGAAAAATCTGACCTAATTCATCAAGAACGTATTTTTTCAAGAGTCCACTTTTTCTGAATAAGTTTGCAAATGTCAAGTAGGTAATTTCTGACGATCATAAAATGTTTCAGAGAAAAGCAGATACTTTGTCATTCAGCAAGATTTTCCTTCCAGAGGAAAAAGGCTGCAGAATTCAACTTCACTGATCTTATAAAGAAATTAACAACATTAGTTTTCTTATCTTTCTAAGATAAAGCAAATTATTTTGCCTAATATTTGTTTATTAATCTTTTCTTTTCCTGAAGCAGCTGCTTTGCCGATAACTATATCCTGGGCCAATTATATATGAGTGAGGATTGTAATAGAAAAATTATTTTAAAAAAATCAAGAGAAATGAAACAATGCCTATTATTTTCACACTACCTCCCTGTTTGTTATTGTTCGAAGTGGTGGTTTTTGTTTTTGTTTTGTGCTGTATGTTGTCCTTCTCCTAGCTGATACTGGATCTCAAAATCTTGCAGTCTTATCAAGAATTCATCTCTATTATAAATGCTGTGTAAGAAAGAACTGAGTGACTGAAATCGCTTGGGCTGCACCTCTCATACATTCTGCACACCCTCTGTATCATTCAGGAAATATGTGTAGACAGGTAGAAGGGTTTACAAGTGGAACAAAGAAAGAAAATTGCTATAGGCAGCTGTGTTGGAAGGCAGAGGGAAGGCTTCTGAAGATTCTGGTGTGCTCCTGATATATTTTCCAGTTTCAAAGTTTCAGGAGAAACAACTGAAGAAGCCAAAGGGCAGGAATTTGGCAGATGGAAGTCCAGGGTAAAGGTCTACTGGTTGGCCAGTGTTTATCAGTGAGGGATCTAGGCAGGAGTAATCCAGGGAGATGAACTGTTGAAATTCTGATGATTTATTTCTGGAAGCAGCCTCAGCCAAAGAAGACTGATTTATAGTACACAGCATGGACTCTGGTTGTCAGGGATCAGGGAAAATAGGCTGCTGCTGAGTTGAGTTAACGAAAAGGAATGGCTCTGCAAAGTTTACCCTTGACAGCAGTGGAGAAGGTTTGAGGAAAAACAAGACTAGGCACAGAGGATTGAAGTACAGCCTTTCATCTTGGTTGCTGGAAGGCTCCAGTGGGAGAGGAAAACTCAGGTGGGGCCAGTTGGAAGTTTACCTAGGAGTAGAGGAAAGCTCAGCCAATGTCAGCAGTCACCAGTCTCACTCAAAAATGAGTTGCTGGGAGCCTCCAATAACTGTTGGGAATGAAGGAATGATGAGGGAAAAGGAGTCAGATCCAGGAAGCTTTCTAGGGTGAATCCCAAAGCGACTGGCAACAAATGGATCTGCAAGGGAAGGAATAAGGTTAGAGGAAAGAAAGGAGCCAAATCTGAAGCTGCTTAGGATGGAGAAAACCAGTTTCCTTCCAAATCCAGTGCTCAGATCCAATTCATTGGTCGCAGTGATGCAGAAGCAACCTGCAAAACCAGAAACAAGATGATAAGGAAAGCAAGAGGATACTTATCCCAAAATTCAGGGGCATGAAATGACCAATTAGCTTATTTCTACCTCAGACACCTGGTGGTAGCCAATTGAAGGATTCAGGTTCAGGTTCTCAGTAAGAAATGAAATCTGGGAAAATAGCCAAAGTTGAAGGTGCCCAGCTGCAGATAAGCAGGTGCAAAGTTGGAAAAGTTCCCAGCCAGTTAGCTCAAAGAGAAAATCGAAAAGCAAAAGCCTCATATCTTTGTAACAATAAAAGGAGAAAGCTTCACTAGGCATTGACTATGCATTGTTTGAATTTTTGCATCTTCCAAAATCTATGACCCATTAAAAAAATCTGTTAGTGAAGCAACTGCAAAGCATCGGATTTAAGGAATATATCACTATAGCAGAAGTCAGGTTTCAGTTTTATATGTCTGTCTTCCACCTTGTGCCCCATAAGTAGCTAAGAATTTCCTCCTTTGGAGAAGAGGAAAAGATGACTCCTTGGTTTGGTTATTGTAATGGACAGACTGATCTCCAGCTCTTTAACACCTGAAGCTGTCCAACCAATTGCCATTATACCACAACTTGCCAACAATTCCTATTTCTCTCCTGCCTTTCTAGACTGACCATTGAGAGCTGGAGAAGGAAGGTTCTTCTCTGGAAATCATCATCAGAAGAAGGATTGTAATAGCAAATTTATAAATTATAAGCTTTCTAAACAACCCTCCCCCCTCCCCGCAAAAAAGCATCAGAAAGATCTGGAGATTGACTGTACAGGCATGGCACCCTTTTCTATAGAAGAGATTAATTTCCAAAAACCACTTAGAGCTACAGTCAGGATTTTTCTAATACAGAACAAACAAACAAAAGTTCGTTTTATAACATTGCTTTTATTGATCCAGTGTATAAGATTTATTTTCAAAACTTGCTTATTATTCTAGACTAGGACTTTTCTGATACAGAATGAAGTTTTCTTTTCCAGGACTTTTCTGATACAGAATGAAGTTTTCTTTTCCATATGCAGCCTGAGGCTTTTCTGGAGCAGAATCAATATTTTATTTTAAAAAAAAGATAGTTGCACTATGTCTGAACAGAAATCCAAGTGAAAACATCACACAATTGCATTCATTTCTTCAAATTCTGGAGTGGTAAAAGAGGTTAATATTCAAAAAAGGAAATGCGTACACATTTTCTGAAGCATGACCATGACTTTTCAAGAAAGTCGTGAAATTTGGAATAAAAAAGTTTAAATATAAAAAGTTTAATCATTGGAAAATACCCCTGACGGCTGATGAACTTTGAGTCTAAGGCACTTAATCCAGTGGCAAGCCAAACAATGAGTGCAGAATAATTTACCAGCCCTTTTTTATTGCGACAGAACTTGCCATTTACAATGACATGAAGTTTCAAGAAACTGATGGACAATTAATTCTCATTAATAATTTGTACACATTCCTGATTTGGGGTTACTGAAAAGCGATTCAGCCATGGCAAGTAGTTTTTTTTTAAAACTCCAATTATTAAAGTAATAGTTGGAACTGTTGCATTTATGCCTTTAGGGCCTGAGAAATAGAATGCATGTGGGATGAGGAGTGTGTGTGAAGCATGAATAAAACATTGTACATACCACTGCACATTAAATGAACTACTTCTATTTATGCTGACATATTGGCAAGTATGTAGCGGTTATTGTAGATTCATCTTTGTCTACAGCTGAAATGAATTTGCTAAAAAGCTACGTATTGCATAGTCAATTATTCTGAGCTCATTGTGGTCTGGAATGAGTCATATAATTTCTCCAAGTATATCTGAGGTTATTTTATAATTTTATATATTTCTATATATTTTAAGAGCTGGGGTGATGCAGTGGTTAGAATTGCAGGCTAATTCTGCTGTTTGTCAGCAGCTCGATCCTCATCGGTTCAAGGTTGACTCAGCCTTCCACCCTTTCAAGGTCAATTAAATAAGGATCCAGATTGTTGTTAGGAAAATATGCTGACTCTGTAAACCTCTTAGAGAGGGCTGTGAAGCATTGTGAAGTGGTATATAAGTCTAAGTGCTATTGCTGTTTTCTCTCTCTCTCCACCCTCTTTAGAAAACATACCTTGTGGCTCTTGCCATCTTCCCATATTTTAGAACAAAGTACACAGTATCCTAGTATGATTTATGTTACTTAATATCCTAGTATGATTTATGTTGATTGCTTATTTAGTATCCATGACTATCACTAAGTGTTGTATCCAATGTTTTATGATGAATGTATTTTTACAATGACTATGATAATGATCAATCACTATTGTTGTGTGTACACTGAGAGCTTATGCACCGGAGACAAATTCCATGGTGTCTAATAACACTTGGCCAATAAAGAATTCTAATTCTAAGAAAGTGTTGGGAAGTCTTTCCTTTTATGGATACATTTGCTGAAATGGACCTTCAATGTTTAGACCTAAAAACAGATAGAGAACTTTGAGGAGGCCATTGGTATACATCATCCTACAGAAGTTAACAAAGAGCACTTACGTCTTCTTCAAAGTTGGACTAGATAAGAATCAAAGTTTGAAAAAATGGCATGGTATATGGAAGATGATTCAGCAGCTCATATAATGGGTGTCAAGCCCAAAATTGACATATGTGTAAGCCATTTTAGTTGGGCTTAATATATATTATTTTCCTTACTTTCTCTGTGGCAGTCATGGGGGAAGGGTTTCAGGCTTGCCACATTCCTAAGGGTGGGAGGAGTGGAGATAAAGATAGTGTTTTGGCTAGGTGATCTTCCTTCCCATGGGAAATGAGCTGTCCGTCCTTGGGCCCCTTGAGGTGGAGATTTATGACATCAAGCAATGTTGAATTATTTCTATTGGAGAATGTGACTTTTGGGGGTTGTTTCTAACTTGTAATATTGTGGGGTAATTCTGGGTTGTGTCAGATCAGGAATTACCATGGATTTGCCAATTTGATGCTTTCCTAAATAAAAGAATTTGTTTTGGAAGATGGACTTTGTTCTTTTTCTTTTTAAGTGAATTTCATCACTTGGAAACCTGACAATGGGGTCTGTACTTGTATCAGTAGGAAAACATAACACTCTCACTGTGTTCCAGATAAATTCATTGCATCTCCAAATGAGAGAGATGGAAAAATAAGTCTGGGAAAGTATTTATCTCCAATTAATGAAGTAGCCATATCAAAATTTTAGAATAAACAAATGCAAGAAGCTGTAACAATAAAACAGTAAACAATAACACAATAAAACATGCAGTAAAAATGAAAGGCTGCATAAAATTGAAACACCAAAAAGAAAAATCAAATCAACATTTGGAATTTGGAAGAGGACACAGTGGACTGAAGTCTGACAACAACTTGATTCCTTAAAAATAAAAAGGCAATCATATTTCCAGAGTGATTTCATCCATAAGTACATGAATCCTGGATTCCCTTTGAAGTAGAAATGCTCTTAAAACCTGACTCCAATTGTTAGGACAGATATAACAGGCTTGCCCTGTATTTCAAGATGTTCTGGTTTTTCAGGGCAATTATGAAACATTTTGATAATATGAATGATGAATACTTTCATAGACTGTTAGTTACTGTATTTACAATTATGGGAAGCAAGAAAAAAGACACAAAGCTCATTTATTTGAATATCAATTTCTTTATACTTGGGGGATGCAAATATAAAAAAAATGATGAATCATTATCAAGAAAAGATGTAAACCTTCACAAAAAAGGTTTAAATATTTTCTTGGTAAGGATTCATCTCAAAATTCCAGAAAAGGTCTAGAAAATATTAATGGAAACAATGATGTTTCCATCTAACTTTTTATCAAACTAGCATCTTTTCAAGAAGAAAAAAAATGACAGACTAACTTCTTTGAGTGCTCCTATTTTGGGGAGGATTTTCAACTACAATTGCACTCAGAATCACAGTTGGGTTTTCTGCCCTTATAAATGATGGGTCAATAAATCAATAAAGGACACCTAAGTGGCAAAGCATGAGCATGGTGCCACAGTGGTATAGTGGTTAGAATGCAGTACTGCAGGCTAATTCACTGTTCACTCCAGGAGTTTGATTCTGAGGAGCTCAAGATTAATTCAGCTTTCCTTTCTTCTTTCTGAGGTTGGTAAAATGAGGACCCAAATTGTTAGGGGCAATATGCTGACTCTGTAAACTACTTAGAGAGGGAGATAAAGCACTGTGAAGTGGTGAATAAGTCTAAGTGCTATGTGCAACAAGCAATTATGAAATCAACTCATATGACAGGGTATAAGATGGTGATGTATATGACAGGTTTTCCCTAAGACTAATGGAAAGATGCCCTGTGGTACTGAGAAGAATAAGACTTAGTATCTGACAAACTGAGACAGTAATAAAAAAATATGGCTACTGTCAGTGAATTCCATTTGCACCAATTCAACAGAAGTGACGTATGAGTTTATAGGACAGCAATATCTCATTAAGTCTCATCTTTTTTACCAATTGTTGAATGTAGACGAGAGGAATTTAGCCATCAAATTCTAATCCTTAGACCTGATGACCTATCAAAGCAGTTAATCTGAGCAAAAGAAGCATGAAGGAAAGGAACTACTAAGAATAAAAGTGGAGCTGAATTCTTTTGGAGCTATATTTTGCCCCCAAAATATATAACGTGTGCTGTCAGTTAGCATGAGCAAAGTGACTGTGGAAAATCTATTAGATTCTGCAAGTGAAGCACACCAGAATAAACCTGTAGTGTGCTCTGATGACTTCAGCTTTGGCCCTGGAAAGCATTAACCTTTTAATACTCCCCTTCTTGAAACCATGCTAATTTTAGAGAGGCAGTACTACTTTAGAGATGGAGAGAGATAAATGTTCTAGTCTTCCAAGAAACCATATCAAGACGACATGTATTCCTTGTTAAAAATTGGGCAATGTTAATTGGGACTCAAATTTCTGTTGCTAAGCACAACATCACAAGATCACATTGCTAAGTATGGCAGTCTCCATTGCTGTCATTAAGCAACGAGAACCTGTAGTCTTAGAAATCTTAGAATAACAGAGTTGAAAGGGACCTTGGAGGTCATCTAGTCCAACCCCTTGCTTGAGCATGAGAGTCTATCTTCTCCTAACTTCCTGTCAGTTTTCACAGCAAAGTCATTGGAGAAGCCAGCAGGAAGTTATGAGTCCCAGGCAGTTTGAAAACAGTCAAGCAGGCAAATAAATGTCTGCTATGGCACTGCAAGAGTGCATCCTGGCTAGGGTTGACTACTGCTTGGGGTGGTAGCAAGTGCAAGCTGCCCTATGGTTTGCTGCCCTTGTCATACCCAATTGACTGTTGCACACTTCTTCCCCCATTGCTGAAAATGGATACCTAGACCGGACCTTTGGAAGGAAGCTGCTAGCTGCACAAGCCTTCTTCCCAAGCCTGACTATCAGGGGCAGGAGAGCTAAAAAGGCCAAGATTCTGGAGTAGAGGGGAAATCAATGAGTGATAGGAAATTGAAAGTTCACCTACAGTTGTAAATATGGGTGAGCTGCCAATGACCAGAATAACAGAGTTGGAAGGGATCTTGGAGGTCTTCTAGTCCAATCCCCTGCTCAAGTAGGAAATCTTATACCATTTCAGATGAATGGCAAGGAAAGCCAGAATTGATTAATTGTTCTAACTGTCAGAAAATGTATCCTTAGTTCTAGGTTGGTTCTCTCCTTGATTGGTTTCCATCCTTGTTTCTTGTTCTGCCTTCAGGTGCTTTAGAGAAAAAGTTGGCTCTCTCTTCTTTGTGGCAGCCCCTTAGGTATTGGAAGTTATCGTATCACCTTAGTCCTTCCTTTCATTAAGCAAAGTGTCAGCTTTGGAAGCCATATTAGCACCAGAAGCTTCCACATTGCCACATTCTTGAGCGTGGGAAGATGGGAGGGGGGATTTCATGAAATGTATGTGGTTAGACATAATAGCATTTTTTTTTAAGTCAAGGTAATGTTATTTCGGCACCTGGCTGAGGAGTAGTAGAGGAGATGTCTCAAGCTGGAATGGATGGTGATAGGGACATGTGATGGAATGATGGGTGCAGGGGGTGGATTTGTAATGTTTTACTTATTGGAAGAAAACCTGGAACTTTCAGATTCAGGTTTTCCCAGATGTGCCAGTTTACTGCTACTCTAATAAAAGGGAACTTTGAGAAAATGCCTGCCTTGGAGATTTTAATTGGAGTTGGGTTTTTCTGGAACTCTGACACAAAGTTTGATGAACATGAGTAAAGTATGATCATATGACCATGCTATAAACTTGAGGACTGGTTATAGGTACTGCTTGTTTAGTATCATTGTAACTTTGACCATTTAGTGAGGAATATCTGTAGTGCATTTTAACTCAATTAGAAACAACTGCAGTTTATGTTTAGCAACAAGTTCACTACATTACCTTAAGAATCAAATTAGGACAAAAAGGTACACTAGAGAGCTCCAAATGAATTCCTCTGAACTAGTGGAATGAGCATTAACACGAGTATTTAACTGAGACACAGTTTGGTCTGATTATTAAGGCACCAGGCTAGAAAGTGGAAGACCGTGAGTTGAAGTTCTGCCTAGTCATGAAAGCCAAAGTCAACCGCCCCACTCTGTTATCTAGGAAAGAAAGACTCCTGGTCATTTGTTTTTGCCAAGAGTGTATTTTACTGAAGCTTAAGCAGTTACAGAAGTAGCGAAGCTGAATTTAAGGTCTTCTCACACAAACAACACAAAGCAATTTTTCCTCTTTCCCACCCCTGGTTATCTTGTATATTGTTTAGGAAACAAGCTCTCGGTTTCCAACTCTGCATATTAATGGCTGACTTTGGCTGGTTGAAGCTTCTCCCAATTTGCCCACCTCAGATGGGCTTCCATTCCTCCTCCTTCTTCCTTATATTCCAGTCTTTCCTCCTCCCTGCCTCCCCGGTTGCTAATGTCAGGCTGTCAGTACATGAAGCTTGGTAGAAGAGAGGCAGCCATGACAGCCAGCTGGTAGCTTTAGGCCAGTCACTGACTCATCCCAACTCACCTCTCTCACAGGTAGGGGAAATAGATAGAGGAAGGTGTGTTGGATATGTTCACCACATTGAATTATTTGTAGAAATAATGAAGGTGGGATACATTTAAATAAAAAATAAAAAAATAATTTGGGGATAGACATCAGAAGACTTCCAGTGCAGATAACAGATAATCAGAATTGGAAGGGACCTTGTAGGTCATCTAATCCAACCCTCCGCCCAAGTGGGAGATCCTACACCATTTCTGACACATGGCAGTCCAATCTCTTCTTGAAAGTCTCAAGTGATGGCGCTCCCACAACTTACATGGAATGAAAACCTCTCCTTTTTTACCATTTTCATAATACTGGTAGTCCTTGACTTATAAACACAATTGAGCCCAAAATTGACATTGCTAAGTGAGACATTTATTAAATGAGTTTTGCCCCATTTTACAACCTTTCTTACCAGACTTCTTAAATGAATCATTTGTTCATTTAGTACAGTTGTTCCGTTGTTAAGTTAGTAACATGGTTGTTAAGTGAATCTGGCTTCTTCATTGTCTTTGCTTGTCAGAAGGTTGCAAAAGGGGATCGCATGATCCCAGGACACTGCAACTATCATAAATGTGAGTTAATTGCCAACTGTCTGAATGTTGATCCCATGACCATGGAGATGCTGTAAGTGTGAAAAATGGTCACCTTTTTTCAGTGAGGTGGTAAATTTGAACAGTCATTAAATGAACTTTTGTAAGTGGACAACTTACAATTAACGTGATCTAATGCAGCTGGATTCCAGAGTAGACAAAAGAAAACTTCAGAAAGCACATATTTAAAATATGAATCTCACCATCCATGTTGTAGTGATGGCTACTAACACAGACCTTTTAAAAATAGAATCAGAGGATAATACGTAGAGGATCAAGCTGTCATATAGTTAGGCATGCTATAAAGTACTTTCAGACACCGGTTACTGAGATACATCTTATCTCCAGTATAAAAGTTGTTCAATCTGTCTGTTGGCAGAGGTGAGAAAGGACTATCATCCATTTCCCTTTCCTCTCAGCATCACCTTGTGGAAACAGGGTGTTGGAGTTCATGACCTTCGGTGTGATTCAGCTGGGCATTTCTTATAGCTGAAACAGTGTTTGTGGAGGCAGTTTGTCACCGGATCTCCCTCCTAGATCGTGGAACTTATTAAATCACAAAACTTTATGATCCAGACAGCACTGAGTTTTTCACTTCAATATCCTGCCTCAGCCGTTCTGCCTGAAAGACAAAGAAAACTCCACGCATGCTTTGAAAAACCCCAAACCTTGATTTTGTTTGCTTTCTCTTTGTATCCATATAATAGCCTGCATCTGTTGCTATCGCTATGTGCATCTAGAGAATAAAGAAATATTAGGAGAGCACGGGAAAGGGTTTCAGATGATTTGCAGTTCAATATGTCTCTGGCACCGCATTGTACATCTTCATAGCTGCTGTCGAAGAAGCTGCCTTTGCAAGCCCATCACACATATCACAATTCTTTTCTCTTCAGCCTCTCATTTGCTTGGGAAGGAAATTAAACAGACGTTTGCATTCAGCTCTTCCCTCCTGTTTTCCCTCAGTCCAAGTCATGCTTATCTTTTTTAATAAGAGTATGCAAAACCCTTTGCAAGATTTTCTGCATTAATCTTTATGAAACAATATATTGGTTCCCTTTGAGAGTGGTGTAATCAGTCTTCCTCTGTCAATATCATCCAAGGTTACATTTGGTCTGTCTTTAGGCCTGCGTGTTTCTCTTACATGTTGTACGAGCCCGCCATCTTGCCTTGAAAATAGAACGATGAGTTCCTTCTCAGGGATAAAAGTGTTGCTCTATGTGCATGTCTGTTTATGCAAATGGTCACATCTGCATACCATGAGTGCACACTTTTCTCTTAGAGCCTAGCTCAGTCAAGATATTTTGCAAAACATAATATCATTGTTCCCTCTAAGAATGAACAAAATACCATTGTTTTACAGAAACAACCTAAAGGTGCCTGAAAACTCTTTTGACATATAACCATCATACTTAATTTCTTTAATGTTCAACTTTACCAATTGTCAAGCCCAAAATTGACATATGTGTAGCCATTTTAGTTAGGCTTAGTATATATTATTTTCCTTACTTTCTCTGTGGCAGTCATGGGGGAAGGGTTTCAGGCTTGCCACTTTCCTAAGCAGGGAGGAGTGGAGATAAAGAGAGTGTTTTGGCTAGGTGATCTTCTTTCCCATGGGAAATGAGCTGTCCGTCCTTGGGCCCCTTGAGGTGGAGATTTATGACATCAAGCAATGTTGAATTACTTCTATTGGAGAATGTGACTTTTGGTGGTTGTTTCTAACTTGTAATATTGTGGGGTAATTCTGGGTTGTGTCAGATCTGGAATTACCATGGACTTTGCCAATTTGATGCTTTCCAAAATAAAAGAATTTGTTTTGGAAGATGGACTTTGTTCCTTTTCTTTTTAAATGGATTTCATCATTTGGAAAACTGACACCAATATTACTTTATTAGAATTCAGTATTCAACATTCCCAAACCTGATTCTCTCAAACCAGGAATGTCAAACATGATTTCATTGAGGGCCATATCCGGGATTTGTTTGATCTCAGGATGGACATGCCCAGCTCAGCATAATTTGTGTCAGGTACGCCTGTGGTAGCCCAAGTGCTCTGCCAGCAAAAACAGTCTCCCAAGCTCTGTTTTCACCTGCAACAGCCATTTGCAACCCTCTGCCTGCAAAAATGGAGCTTGGGAGGGCCACCTGGGGCCCTTGTGAGCTCAGTTTTCAGCTGCAACAACCTCCTGCAACCCTCTGCCAGTGAAAACAGAGTTTGGGAGGCTGCTCTGTTTTTGCTGGCAGAGGCACTGAGGGCAGGTCTTTTGTTATTTCCAGAGTGGCCCCAGAGGCCAGATCTAAGCACCCCACAGACTAGATCCAGCCCCTGGGCCTTGAATTTGACACTCCTGCTCACGGGTGGGATTCTACTGGTTCAGACTGGTTCTATAGAACCGATTGTTATGAGTTTGCACAGTTCGGAGAACCGGTAAATCGCGCTGGCTGGCCCCAGCCCTTCCTGCCTGCCCACTCCCCACCCTGCCTAGTTATTCCTCATCTTGCCCACCATTGCTGCCTGCTTTCCACCAAGGCCCTGATCTCCCTGGGTGAGTGAGCCTACAAGCAAGCCCTGGTCCAGTCGATTCCTCGGCCAGCCTAGGCCGCTGCACTGTCCCTCCCTCCCCCCCATCCCCGGGCTTGCCTGGCTTGTTTCGCCATGTCCTAGCTAACTAGCTGCCTCCACCCCAGTGCAAGGCCATGGCAGCGCTGACTGGGAGAGAAGGGAATGTTCCCTTTCTCCTCCTGGTGCTGCTGAATCCGATTGAGGGAACGCCCCGGTGTGCTCTGCTGCCCTGCCTCCAAAGCAAGGAAATTCCTCACCACCGGCACATTTCCAGGACGCACAGCCACCTCTCTTTCTCCCTCTCCCTCTCCATAGTCTCCATTGCTATACCATTAGTGTAGTTGTGTCTTCTAATCTTATCTATCTGGTTTCAGAACAGCATATACTGTATATTTTAGCTGTCTCCAAGCTAGTTTTCCTTGATTTCCTTTCCACAGAAATCTAGGGAGAAGTCCAGTCTGCCTTAGGCATGAGGCCAGTTGGGTGACTTTGGGCCAGTCACACTCTGTCTTGGGAAAAACACTATGAAAAACTACTTCCAAAGTCTTGCCAAAGAAACTGCCGGGATTAATACAGGCAGTCACCAGCCATCAACTTGAAGGCACAAAACCAAAACCAACCAACCCCCCCAGATTAAAAAAACAAACCAAACATACCTCGCTATTTAAACTAAAACTATGATTTTAGTTTTGATTTGCCATCACAATGTCTTGCATTAGGTGAACAGGAAAATATGCTCTTTCCAGCTGTAGGCACTTTGTAGAAATTATTAGGAATAATGATAATAATGAAACTTGTTAAAATGTTCTGACCTTTCATACTTGCATCCCACATTGAGTGCAGACATGCAAGTCGCCTGATGTTACAATTCATGTTTCCTCATTTACTTTCCCTCCCTTACCCGCAGCCTATAATTCCTGCCGTCTTTGATTAATATATCTGAAATTTCCAAACTGTGGCATTTTGCTCTTTTGATTAACAGTGTACTTGTGGTATCTATTTTATCATAAAATTTTAACTTTATCAGCAGATGTAAATCTTCAGACTTCATCTTCAAGAGCTTTAATTGCACAGTTTGATTTAAAATGCCTACCTCAACTTTTTATCTTCAGAGTGAGCATAATTCTTTCATACACATCACAACATCTTGTCAGTAGAAGAAAGTTGGACAGGAAATGTATACTGAAGGATAGCCAGGGAATGTGTATTCCCTTTTCCAGTAACAAATTCTTGATTTTGACAGTAGAAATAATGTAAAGGTTCGAATCATTTATATTGTCTCTATAGCAAACTGTAGAACTTTTTGATTGCTTAGCAAGATATGTTTTGGAAAAGGCACTTTGGTGCTTTGGAATCATGTCTATAACTAACAATGTCTATTATACCAGGATCCCCAACCTTTTCGACGCCGCGGCCCGGTTCCGACATCAGCTGGGCGCGCTGCCCGGTACAGCGTCAACTGGGCGCCGCCATCTTTTATGATAAAAGGCGCTTCGGTGCGTCACGGAAGCGCTGTTCGTCATAAAAGATGGCGGCGCAGCGCTTCTGGTGAGCTTTTCGGTAGAAATGGCTTTCTACCCGAAAAGCTCACCGAAGCTTCGGCGCCGCCATCTTTTATGACGAAACAGCGCTTCCGTGAACTTTCTACCCGGAAGCGCTTTTTACAAAAAGATGGCGGCGCCCAGCAACCAGCTGCCCGGTAAGGGTTGTTCCAGCGGATCGTACCGGTCCGCGGACCGGTGGTTGGGGACCCCTGTATTATACCACAATGTCTATTATTGTCTAATAGGCCCCTTTTCCCTTTAAAAAAAAATACGATTCACCCAAAAAACAATAAAAGCAGATGGATATATGGAATGAAATTTCAATGATTCTGGAAAACTGGTGGAAATGATTAGTTGTTTATCTGCTTTCATTTCTCCCCTTTGTACTAATATATTAAATACTGTACCTAGCTTAAAAGGGCAAACATTTGGCATAGTAAATACTGCATTATTATTTTTTTACAAACAGTAGTTGTTTCATCTTCACAAAGTTGTGAACTGATAACTTTAGCAATATTAATGTGGAAAATGCTTTTCAAGATTGCAACGTGTAATTCACTTGTAGCCTACATTGTAAGAAGAATATTTTAATAGCAGATTTCATGATCTCAAATCCTAAAACGTTCTTAGATCTTCTGGCAGCGACAGTGGCTAAGTGCACCTTTTATCATATTTATTTAATACAAAGTACTCTTGTGTAAACATTTTAGAAGGATTCTGGA
The DNA here is from genome assembly GCF_049901735.1 of Notechis scutatus. Taxonomy (NCBI): domain Eukaryota; kingdom Metazoa; phylum Chordata; class Lepidosauria; order Squamata; family Elapidae; genus Notechis; species Notechis scutatus. Next base: position 38,145,339 of record NC_142010.1, on the reverse strand, counting down.
AGTGAATAAAACAGATCTCTGAACCAGCACTCAAAGCTCTCTGAAAAATTGCCTATATTGTCTGAGCAAGTGTATCCACTTGCAGAAGAGTCGGTAATCCTGGTGGAAATGCCTTTTTTAAAAGCTATGATCCAAGTGTTCCACAGTGTGGTTTCAATTGGGTATCAGGTCAGCATTTAGTACAGGGATAGATGACCAATGCCTGAGCCAGGATGGAGTTGGTGCATCGATCCTTGGTGCTCCGTGATCTCTCAGTGGCTTTCAAGATCACTTAGCATGGTTCTGTTTTGAATCACCTTCAAGGTCTGTGGTTTGTGCTGTGAGGCACCATTTTGTGATAGTTCCTCTCTTTTCTGTATGGCCTGTTGCAACTGGGGTTGACAGGTGGAGAGAAATTGTAGGCATGGCCTCTTCTTATTAGGTGCCAACAATTTGACTCTCTCTCTTGACACTGTTAAACTCCTAGCCCTGCACTAGGAGGCAGTGCAGATCTGACAAACAGGCTCGACCTCAATCCTGAGAAGATTGAGTAGCTGTGCTTATTAGGCCCTCTCATTCTGGAGTCATTGCATCATTAGTTCTCAGTGGGGTTGCACTCCCCCATTCAAGACCCATCTGCAATCTGGGAATCTTCTTGGATTCTATGAGCAACTGAATTCTTCTTGGGTTCTATGATCATTTTCATAGGTAAACCTGGTATGCAAATTGTGCTCATTCCCAAATGGGGACAACCTCCAGTGACTCATGCATGCCCTGATCACCTTGTGATTGCTCTATTTAATGTGCTTTATCTGGGGCTTCCTTTGAAGTGATCCAGGAGTTATAGCTGGTCCTAAATGCAGCAGTGTCAGCAATGTCACATTATGCCCTTCGAGAGCTGCCCTGGTTACCAGTCAATCTCTGGATATAATTCAAGGAACTGATTATCAACTTTAAAGCCCTTCATGGCACAGGTATTCTGAAAAATGCCTATTTTCAGCTCTTTCTATACAGTATACCTAGTACAAGCAGAGAGAAGGATATAGTTCAGGATCCCATCAGTTAAATAATGTCAACTCATAGGACACAGAAAGCATATATTTTCTAGGGCCGAACCTGCCTTCTGGAGCAACATTCCCTCAGAGATTTGTCCTCTCAGCTCCTATCCTTGAGAGATTTAGGAAACTATCGGATAGTTGAGGAATCATCTTTCATTATGCTTGTTATCGCTTCCAAATGGCTTGGTATATTGTTTTAATGATTGGCCACAGTTCTTTTTTTTGCTTATTATCTTCTCGTGTTGTTTTTCCTTTTTATTTGTGAGCCATCCAGGATTACTAAAGGGTCAGGAAGTTTCTATATTTGGATACATAAATAACTAATAATTGAAGGGATTCAATTATTTGATGGAGAAGAGGAACAAGAAGTGGACTTTGGTCATTTTATGAATTGTCCACCCCACATCATGAACATTCCCTGTCCACTTTCAGGGCTTTAATGGTTAGTTGTTGTTTTTCTTCTGTTTAATCATATCTGATTCTCAGAGACTGTCTGGATAAATCCCTGCCATTTTCTTGAGAAGGTTTTTCAGAAGTAGTTCACCATTGCTTCCTTCCTAGGACTGAGAGAACATGACTGGCTCAAGGTCACCCAGATGGCTTTAGGGCTAAGGCAAGGCTAGAATTCATGATCACTTGATTTGTAGCTTGATAGTTTAACCACTGCTGCAAACTGACTCTCCAACAGTTAGTTACTCACACTTTTTTTCCTTTGCTTTTGTTTGTGATTGGTAAAAATATGCCTATTCCTATCTTGCTTCATTTGAAGACTTTCAAATAGCAAATTTGAATGCTTCTCCTTTCTCCCACCTGTTTTGGATTCTTAACTGAGGATATGCTTGCTTGAACAACCTAACTCTGCAACATGCTGAGCTGATCTTTATGGATTATAAATTCTGTGTTAGTTACAGAATATATAATGACATTTTATGATACTGTGCCAATTCTCATTCTGGTATACAATAGTACTAATACTATTATAGAATAGTAGTAATACATATTCCTACCCTCCTCTGTCAATGTGCATAAAGACTAAAACAATAAAAAATAATGATAATACAATATGAAACAAAACAGCAGAATCTAATCTTTCTCTCCATCACATCAGGGATAGTCTATCACTAGCCTCTAATTTTCTTGAAATTTAACCAGTTTTCAAAAACAGGAAATGTATTTTGTTTTTGAGAATTGAACAAAATAATCTTCATATTATTAAAATGTTTTGAAGTGGCTCTGTTTTATTGGAATAAAACTCAAAATATTCTGAGTAACTTAACCATGGAAACTTTCAGGCACAAATAACCAAGCCCACAGGTACAGAGTTCAAACTAGCTAGTTGTCAAGCTACTTGTCAAGTGAGGATATCAGGAGTTTCAGGCAGTTTAAATAAATATAAAGATGTTTTGCAAGCTTAAGCTATCTACAAGAATCTAACAGTTAAAGGAAATTAGTGGGAGTTAAGAAACAAATTCAAGGTGGGATGGACTTAGATCTCTTGTGAGTGCATGGGGACTCATGACTGATGATGTGTTTGACTCTTCCCTCAGGCTCAGCCTGGTCCTCCTACACTACTTTATTGTTCTTTGCCTATAATACAGGAATCTCTCCAGACTGGGAAATATTAGATTAAGCTCAAAGAGGGTGGAGATCAGACCTAGTTCTCTTGTATTGATGTGGTAAATCCTCAATGCTCCCATGCTTGAACCCTTCTTCCATCCAGGATGGTTGCTCTCTGTCATGGATGCACCTCTGCCCCCACCCCCCAGATCTGAGTTCAGAAGAGGAGGAGGAGTTGAGTCCTGGCACCTCTGGGGAAGTGGGTGCAGGGGTAAGTATAGACAAGGGAGTGGAGTCCCTCAACAGAACAGCCGCAGTTGGAACAATCAGTTGTGCAACCGGCTGAGCTTGAGCAGAGAGAGCGACAGCTGAAGCAGGTTAGCCTGGAGACTTTGAGTAAAGAACAGGAGCATCTGCCTGCAAGTCAGTGAGAATGAGGAAGTGAAGTCCACACCTCCCCTCGATCCAAGGACACACATGGTGGAAACGCAATAGGTCCAATAACAGTCGGCCAGGTTATTTGTGAAGAGGCAAGCCATGCCCTTCGTGAGGGGCTGTACCAGTGTTACCTATTTAATCCCACCCAAAGAAATGGGCATTGCTGGAACAATGCATCTGGTTTCCTTGATTTGCATTCTTTCTTTCTGTATTTACCCTTGAACTCATGTTTGAATCTTGGACTGGCTCTTGGACTATGTATCATACTTAGTTTATTGCTTTTGGCTGGAAACTCTTGTGATACCCAAGTCCTTCCAGGCACAGTGACTGAACCTGCTCCTTGTGTTGGCTACCTGAGAAAGGCTGGGGTTTGAATAAAGATCTTGAGCTCTCTGTGGTGTGTTTGTGTGTCTGTGTGAGTGAGTATGAGTGGGATGGCACACTCTTCAACAGAAGCATTGGTCTTTTTTCCAGTGTTTTTCAGCTCAAGGCCATCAAAGAAGATTGGATAGTAATTCATGCTTAATGCTTTTTAAGAATGAAATTGTAGAAACATTTGCACATTTGGGAAACATTCTTGAAATTACTAATTTCCCACTGAAGTGTCTATTAAGATTACAAAGTATTATCAAAAAAGAACAGAGAACAGAGAAATGTTTTGTGTGTCCCTACTCATTCCTATATTCCATCTTTTCATATCTCCCAGGGCTTTTTATAAAATAAAAAGGACAAAACATGCATATCCTGTGCTCAGATGTTTGGAGGAAGGAAGACATGCAAAGGAACCAAAATAAATCTTAAGAAAATGGTGAGTTTATTTTAATTAAACACTTGAGGTATCTCTTGCTTATACTTATTTATACCGTACATCTCATAGCTATGCAAAACCCATAACTGTTGTAGAAAAGCAGGCATTACGATTTATTTCTTATACTGGGAAACACTGCTGGGTAAACATTTAAAGAAAAGTAAATCACTGTATCAAGGTTGAACCATTTAAGCTATTTCTACTGCTTAAGCAGTTTGTCACCTGCAGTCTTAAATGATATCCCAAAATGAACCCATCAGTTAAAAACAGCTGAACTGAAACAACCACTGTGGGAATGATGTAGTAAAGTACCCTTGCAGTTTGCCAATGACTATTTTATTGTTTTTATCTCAATGTTAATTTTCTTTTTCCTCCTCAATTTACACTTCAACATTATCTCTTTTCCAGAGAGAAATGGAAGACTCTAAAAAGTCACCTTTCTGTGGCCATTTGGCAGCAAATGTTACAAAACAGAAGACTAAATGAGGAATCTCTGTGATACCTAAAGCCATCAGCAATTATGGAACAATGAAATTGGGCCTTCTGGAGAAAGTGTCACATATCAGAAAGCAAAAGAGACTGGAGGCAAAACATGAACAAATTAAGCTATTCTCATTCAAAGCTAAATCTTGCTAGAGAAGCTGATGGTTGCTTTATGATTGACCACATGAGCCTGAATGAGATTTTTAGTTTCTTTTGAGAGAAAAGGATATCTATTTCTCACTTCATAAGATTCACCATTTTTCTATTGCTTCAAGACATTCCACATTCTTTGAGCCTTAAAAAGATATAATGAAGCATAAGAATAATCCTCTGGTCTCAAGCCAAAACCCTTCATGAAACAGAAGAGAATTCTGGGAAACTCAGAAGCTAGATTTCAAGACAATCATTACAACTGTTCAGAAACTAGAATTCAGTGGTACAGGCTTCTGATTATAGCAATTCTGTTTTCTGGTATTTCCTGGATTCCAAAGGAAAGAATCCTTTGGATTTGAGGGAGGGATCTCCAATATGGAGTTAGGATTATGGTTGTAAGAGATTCTTCTCTTGAATAAACATTTAAATTCTTTAAGTGTGCAAGCTTCAGAAGGTACACGGGTAGAGAAGTCTAGTCTATGCTTTCTTTAGCATATGAATGTTAAAAATATTGAGATGGGAGGAAGTGATAGTCTCGTTCCTTGTGTCCTTGTGCATTCAAGGCACACCCATACACATTACTGTTGTACTCATACTTGCTTGAACAACTCTTTATGTGACCAGGGACTGTTATAAAGTAGTATCCATGTTCACGCAGAGGTATTTGACAGACATACTCAGTAGGATTTGACTGATTGCATCTGTGAAATATCCAAAAAGAAACTGAACTGTTCCATATATTTGACAAATATATTTGGCCTACCTCTTTGACACTAGTAATTTTCTTCTATGCCGGTTTATCTTCATTGTTTATTCTATGCCCTTTTTAATTTTTATGGATGACCAAGAAGTTTAATATCATGTCACTTTCAAATCAGGAAGTTCCTAATGTGCTATGTGCAGGAGCAATTAATCTGGTGAGGAGGTACTGCCAGACTCTGTATTAAATAATTAACCATTGCAAGAGAGCAAAATAATGCAGGAAAAAATGCACCATGCCATTAACCAAAGACAATCTCTCTTTAGCAACACAATGGATTTTTAAAGAGTGAAATGATAAGCTATTATGCCCTAGTCAACAGGATTGCACTTGAAATTCTGTGTTGGGGATACTGTGTTCAGGAAAGCTACCGACAAGCTTAACCAAGTGATCCACAAGGGAAATGAGGAATTCCGGAACTCATCATCAAGCAGCAAATCTTCTTAGTACATCTTTTTGAATCAGCCAATACAATGTACCAAGGAACAGGCTTTGCATGGTTGCTCTATAAACCAGTGGTGGGAATCAATATTTTTTAGTACCAGTTCTGTGAGCGTGGCTTGGTGGGCATGATAGGGGAAGGATACTGTAAAATCTCCAGTCAGAGGTGGTATTTGCCAGTTCTATGAACTACTCAAAATTTCCACTACCGGTTCTCCAGAACTGGTCAGAACCTGCTGAATACCACCTCTGGTATAAACTCTGCTCAATGAAGAAAAAGTGACATTAAGTGAGATAGATTAATTAAATGGGGGAACCTTCATTATATTATACAGAAGAGGCACAAAGGGTCAGGAAGATATGTAAAAAGCTGAATGGATACCTATAGCTAAGAGAAAAGGTTAATGGGGGTTACATTAACAATTTCATATATTTAACCTAGGATCAGAAAGAAGGAAATAATTACTCATCCTAGTGATTTAAGATAGACTAGGAAGCAGGGGGCACAAACTACTAGAAAATAGAATTATACAACATAACATTTTTTCTAATTAACAAATTTGGAATGGAACATCTTCTATGGAATAGCTGATGGTGTTTTTCTCTCTCTATGATTTGTTGGATTGAGAAAGATTGAGAAATTTTCATGGTATGTAATGATACAACCTTTCCCCTACTTGTACAAAAGTTATATTCCCATAACTAACAAAATGCTCCTAAATAGGAGTATCTACAGATGGGGGGGGGGGAGTAAGGATTAAAAAAAACAAGATGGCATCTACTGCTATGTAATCACAACCTCACTCCTTTGATGGTTGTCACTACCAACTTGAATTTGGCTCTTTGCTCCCCCTGTAGATACCTCTACTCCTAATTGTGGTAGCTGCTGTAGAATGATTCCCAGGAGATAGAAAAGGTTTCGGGGTCCCTGTGCACCCAATGCATGTATACAAAACTTAGACCAAAATTGCAACTGATGTAGAAATCTTAGGTTATTGGAATCAACAAGGGAGCTTATTTTCTCTAGTACAAACTCAAGGCCCAGGTGCTGGATCCGGCCCATGGGGTGCTTATATCTGGCCTGCAGGGCTGGCCTGGAAAGAGTGAAAGATCAGCCCACACTGCCTCTACCAGCAAAAACAAAGCTTCCGAGGGTTGCATGTGGCCCTCCCGTGCTCCATTTTTGCTGGCAGGGGGTTTCAGGAGGCCGTCCTAGCCGAAAATGGAGCTCAGGAGCCTGATTTCATTGGCAGAACACTCGGGCCACCACAGGCTCCCCTTGACATGAGTGACATCATGCTGGCCATGTGCCCACCCTGGCCATGCCCCCCAGCCCCCCCAAGGTCAAACACAACCCTGATGAGGTCCTCAATGAAATCAAGTTTGGCACCCCTGCTCATAGTACTATGAGTCTGCCAATCAAGACCTATTCCCAGTTGCTGTAAGGATCGCTGGTTTCTTTCAGCCCACTGGTAGCATGCAAGCCTCCAGTCCAATCTGAATGCATTGAGCATTACTGTAGTAAATTTTCATGGCTAAATGTAAGAGCAGAGGGGGCAGGGAGAAAAAAAGAGATGCCACATGACTCCATAGGGTTTAACATATTGATGTCACTTCAATACCTTCAACCTCTCCAAAAAGAGAAACAAGTGAAAATACAGGTAGTCCTTGACTTATGACCACAATAAAGCCGAAAAGCTCTTTGTTAAATGAAACATTTGTTAAGTAAAATTTACTCTTGTCACAGTTGTTAAGTGAATCATTCCCATTGATATGTTAGTAACATGGTTGTTAAGTGAATCTGGTTTCCCCATTGACTTTCCCCATTGTCAGAAAATTACAAAAGTTGATCATGTGACCTTGGGACACAGCAATAGTCATAAATGTGAGCCAGTTGCAAAGCATCTCAATTTTGATCACTTGATTATGGGGATGCTGCAAAAGTGGTAACTGTGAAAAATGGTCATAAGTCACTTTTTCCAGTGCCATTGTAACTTTGAACGGTCACTAAATGAACTGTTGTAAGTTGAGGACTACCTGTACTGGTTTGCCTCCATCTTCGTACATCTTCACATTAACACTGTATCTATGGCAGAACTCAGAGGCTGATTTTTAATAAATAAATGTGGCAACAGGCAAAGACAAGTGACAGAGCCTAACAAAAGATTGTCATAACCACACTTATATTGGTATGAGTTGCACATAGGCTTCTATGAACTCCTGTAGAAGCTTTTGTGAACTGAAATTAATGTTTCCATATTTTCTGACACCAAAATATCCTCACTGAAACCTCAAACCTTGCCTCATTAAACACCTGGCCCCATCATTATGCAAATAAATTGTAATACCATGCAACTTTCTATACATTATGCTTTAATCTGGTCCATTCGTCATAATATGTTTAGTTGTCAGAAAGTACTCCTTGGCCTTCCTGGGCACAAGCAACCTATAATTTCAGGATTGTAACAAGAATGGCTCAACGTGGAGTCATTAACAAATGTGTACATCGATCTAGAGTGATTCAATTCTGTGCCATTCTCTTTGATAATTACAACCTGCCTAGGGAGATTCAGAAAATTATAGAAAGCCCGATCAACATATCAGATGGTTCCTTTCTGAGTAGTTCTCAGAATATAAACAGTCTGAATTCCAACTTAATCTCTGAAGTCAAGGGCTGCTCAAATGAACCAGGCTCATGATAAACATCTTGAATGTGGGAAATGGTGAAAATTACTTTTTCTCCCTCCCACCCACCACATAGCTTTCAGAGGGCAGTTTCTTATGTTCTTTCCTGATCCCCAGCCTGCTAAATTAGACAGAGGCTTGAAATGAGAGCATTCTGATTGTTAATCATGAAATGTACTGTAATCCTTCGCAAAGCAGTGCTAACCTTCTCAATCAACAGCCTTTTCTTATTTAATTACATGATACTCAGCACATCAAAGTGCTTCTGTCAGATTTACATTGGAATTATTTTAAATGTTAGTTCTGTAGTCATGGAGATGATATATATAAAAAGACAAAATGCCAAAGAGCTGAGAAAATGTCAGATTTATGTTACACCCACAGCTTCTATCTGCCTGGGAGCTCTTTCAGTACTTCTCCATTTTCTACGCAACAAGCAATATAAACTTGGACAATTGCGATACTCTAAACACAACTGACTTATTGATCTTCACTTTTAAATATGCCATGCTGGTCTTGGACTCTTTTCGAAAATCTTTATATCCTCATATGCCTTGGTAAAAATAGGGAAACTTAAGGCTGAATATAAAATAATGTTCCATCAGGGCCTACTCCTTAATAGAAAAAATACAAGTGGTTGCATTGCAAGTGTATAAGTGGGTATACCCATTGCTGCTGCAGTCTTTATTTGTATTTTTCTTGAATTCACATACTCAACAGGAAGATGCCTTCCATGCTTGAATCTATGTGCAGTCTGAATGCCCTCTTCTTTTCGGTGATTGTCACATCCTCTTCAAGGGTGCTGTGAATAGGTACACATTCCTAGAATACAGATTTTTTTCCCCTTTACTTATGGACTTACTTTCAGGGCTTATAGGTAGGTTCAATCAGCTACCTCTAAATCTGTGATTTAGATAAAAAGCAGAGAGATGCACAATCAGGATTAAAACTAAAAGCATGCATCATAAAATGAACATACTGCATTAACCCACCCCCCCAGCTGTTATCATTCAGGGCACAAATCAAATTGAGTTGTCTTCTGGAGGGACAGTCACAACTGCCCAGCCCCCAGAGCTTTATGAAATAAATCCCTGCAATTTCACATACTTTATAAAATCCCTAAGGAACAGGGCTACTTGAATAGGGGAGCCTTTGAAGAGATAATTTAGGGCAAGGGGCATATTTTTTGAGATCCAAAGGATTGATGGAAAATTGCAACCCGCAGCCATTCTAAGAAATCTGTGAACTTTATTATTATTATCCTTCCACTTGGTATCTGCTCAGAATCTTATTATGTTTACATATTTAAATGTTTTCCATTCACCTTCTCCCTCCACCAACTCTTGCTTTCTCTCTACATGCTTTTCCGTCACTATCACCTTCAAAAGATATTCTGTAGAAAATAATTTTATTGTCCATCTGGATCTGTATTTGATATATTGGATACAATCAGGCCTATTTCCTTCCCAGTCCTTCTGAGCAATTAATCCTAATTTTGTTCATTTGCATTACAAAAAAACATTAGGAGAAATGGCATTTGCTAACTAGAAATGGTAGCATGTTAATCCCTAGGGGTATTTTTTTCTTCAGATATATTTTGAAACCATTTATTGCAGACCAAATTCCATAAAGAGCACGCTTAAAGGCATTACAACATAATGACTTTAAAAAGCTCTTTTCCAATACCAATTTCTGTGACTTATATTAATTCTACTCCTACTTATTGGGCTGATGTCCCATTTCTTTCAGTTTAGTCATTATAAATACAGACAAATTGGAATAAGGCAAAGACAGCTAACCCTGGTTCCATTTATCCTTAGTGACTTGATGTCATTGAATCCTACTGCATTCTGGAAACATCCTACACTTGCTCCTAAAGTCACCTCTGTTTGCTCACATAAGAATGCTTGTGGCAATTTGGCAGTCACTTGCTACAGAAGCCAGGAAATACTCCAGCTCATCTGCACTCACCATATTCATTGAAGTTGATGGAAAGCCCCTTCCAGCACACCCTTTGCCTTCCTGCTGAAGAGGCTGACCTTCTGCCATGCCTCCAGAGATTGATATAGGCTCTGTTAAACCTTGGCTGACAATGGCTGCAATTGCTTGTCAGTCCAACAGTGCAAGAGGCAAGGCTCACTGATGCAGAAACAGAACTCATTTTAGATTAATCTGTTACATATCAAATGATAGGAAGTAGTGTATGAAAGGTGCCACTGCAAAGTGATGTGCTTGGTGTTCCATGTACAACTTTGCAGCGCCTTCTCAGTTGTGCTTGGAAAAAAATCCTCATCAAGTTTGATGCATTTGGATATTTAGAATGACAGTGTCAGTTCTTTTGTTACAAAATAACTCTGCTGTTTTCCTTTCTGAGCATAAAAGCTCATTTTCCCATGAATGTATGTACAGTATATGTCAAAATAAACTTGGGGAACTTTTTGAACTTTCATGTATATCAGGCTCAGTTGTGAGAATGCTCATATGCCTGTTTTAGAAGGAGGCAGCAATTGGCTAATTTTATCTAGATTGCAAGCTAAGTAGATCTCGGTCTGTTTAATTCCTGAATGGGAGACTTGCAGAGAATATCATGGCTGTAGACTTGAATTGGAAATTAAAAAAAAAAAACATCCTGAAAGAAATCAATGGCATGCAAATGATGTAGATATGTCCCTGAATTCATGTAGGAATTGAGCTCAGTTTGAAGAAATGTTTACTATATGTGGGTTGGAGCAAAAGATCTGAAGTAATTAATCATTACATTGCTATAAAATTTTCTTTGACAAAACTACATTTAAACATCTGAGTTAGGGACTGCTTCCGAATGATGTACACTGTTCAGCTTTGTTCTATGAATTATGCATCCCATAATTCACAACTTACATATACCTCTCAGTGTCTTGTTTGCATCACCCCAGAACAGTGCCGCAAAAATTAAACACAAGGTGGAAGTTTTTTTCCCAGTGGGATTCAGTAGACATAATGTTGAATGCAAATGGGGCCTTCTGCTTTTTAAAAAAATATCCAGCCTAAACTAACTTTTTTATTTTTATTTTGGAAAGTTTAAAAGGTGACAAATTACCTGCTCCCATTCCTGTCATTAATTATCCACCAAAGACCAAAGATGAACTTAAACCCAGCCACTTCCATTACTTGGCATTACAATGTCACAACACTATGGATAGCTTTCTGTGGTTGGAATGGGACAACTTGATGTGGCCACCTCACCATGGCCAACCTACCATGGCCAACTTGGCATGGCCAATTCACCACGAGACAACTCACTGCAGGACAAATCAATTTAAGTATTTAAAATATTTTTTTAAAATTATTTTAATTTTTGTCATTCACATTTCATTTTGTCTGTCCTTTCTTTAATGATTCTATTCCACTATTTCTTTGATATTATTGTAACTCCTGCAGAGTGTTGGCCACACCAAATTGTCCTACATCTTTCGTGGATCCTCAGTTCATCAAGAAGCTGAGCTGATCCCAAATCACACACACACACTCCTTGAAGACACACTTCAAAAAGTATCTTTTAAAACTTCATTAAAAACTAAACATCTTCATTCACTTTTTAGTGTTAGGTCAAAATGTAAATGCAAACAATAAAGAATTGAACTCTCTGAAGTATTTATGTGTGAAATAACAATCTGGGAATCTAAGAATGCTTATTTTTATAAAGTTTAGTCCCATGAATAATTAAAATAAATTCCCACATCTGACATGTAATCAGCAGGCAATAAATCCTTGTTATCCAGGTTTCTGAGTATACATTCTCCATATGGCTTGAGCTAAACATATGGATATTTTGAGTGGGGGAAGGGAAATTAAAAAAAAATCTCTAGTTAATGATTACTTATCTGGGTTCTTGTGGTGCTCAGATATTACTACAAATAACATTTTGTTATATGTAGTTTTAGAATTAATGTCAAAGTTAGAGATAAGAGTACCATTTTGTACAATATAAACCCAGCAATTCAAAGGGAGATCATTGTATAAAGCTAGATAGAAGAATGTGGCAGCCAATGAAGTGTGAAAAAGGCAGTAGCTGTTAATAAGATGTTGTGCATTATTATTCTATTAAGAACTTCCAACTTCTAATTCTCCTTTGTCTTTACATGCTATGTTCTAGCACAGAAGAAATGATATCATCCTTTTGCAGTAATGCAACTGAATTCAAAATTTAACCTTGGGGTATAATTATTGTTACTAGGAGAACTGAAGGAGTAATATTTGTTATATTTGTCCATAATATCTCCATAAATATAGCAGTGTCACACAATAGCAATATAACTAGAGGTCATGCGATAACAGTTATGCTGATTGGTAAATGAGCTGGGTTTTTATATAGTTACGTTTTATAATGTTGCTTGCATTGTAACCTAATTAATTGTTAGGAAATAAGCATTGCATTGCTTATTCAAAATGTTGGATATCATGTTCATTTGTATTCCAAATGTTGAATATAAGGAACAATTGAGTTCATTTCTGAAATGAACGTAATTGTTGCATTGTATTCTTTGAATCATGTGTGTGCAGGAAAAGGATACATGAATAAACCTGAATGTCTTATGTAATGATATATTCATCATATCTCATAGAACTTCGCAGACTAACTCCCTCCTTTCAAGTTATCTGCATCTGGTAAAAGTTGGATGGGTCACAGCATGTGAAAAATGAATTTAAATGTATTTTTTTATGATGCAGGGTAGATATCCTGATTAGGCAATAGAATAGTGTCCTCAGACATCATCAATCAAATTTTGCAACTCTTCAGGGGGGTATTGTAGCTGCAGAAAGAGCCAAAACAATCACATACTTGCTTCGTGTAAGAGCTGTAGACAAGTGGTACATTTACAACTCCATGTACTCTAAAGCATCACTGGGTATTCGATCCAAAACTCTAGACAACCCTAAAAAAAGTATATGGCACAGCTGTGCAAAGCTGTGAATGGGTGTTTTAGTTTAATTTCTGAATTAAATTTTAAGGATTGGATTTTTGGATCATTTTGTGCTCTCCCCCCTCCCCCCTATCTAAGATAGCTTTCGATTTGGTGAGAAACTTTGGGAGATGAACAGTCTGAAGGGATGTCAATAAATCAACTTAACCAGAAGAATAAGTGATAAGTAAAAGTAGAGTAAGGGCAACATGCTATTCATTCTTTAATAAGAGCGTACTTTTAAATATTGGAAGGATGATGTAATGACATACTTTTTGCAGAAGGAATCTGTCCCTCTGATAATGAAGGAACCTGAGACATGTTTCCTGCATTACTTTGGTGCTCTCTTCACAATAATTTATCCTTCTTTGTGTCAATAAAACTATATTTTCTCTTGAGGACAATCTTATTTGTTTTTTTGCTGTTAGACTAGATCACCAACACTCCCAAGAGAGTGCAAATTTCTTTCATCTGTCCTTGGCTTATACAGAAACTCATTTTTCTAATTTTATTAATGCATAATTTTATTCTATTCTGTTTGGTCCCTTAACTGCACCTAGGTTTTATTTCTCCACTGTATTTTATTTGTAAATGACCAACATATGATTTTATTTATATTCATTTATGTTCACATAAACTCATCAATAAATATATATTTACTTAATAGCTCAATACTTCACAGGTAGAACTTAAGAATTGTACAGTTATGGTACCTTTACAATTAGTATTTTAACTAGTTACTTTGTTTCTATTATCTACCTTATATTCCTAAACTCAGTGCATTGTAATTATAATATGCACTCTTATTGATATTTCTGAAATGGTTTCAATTTAAGCATTTTACTGTTTTTCCCGATAACATCTATGCTTTCTCTTCCTATCCCATAGTTTCTTGGGCTCAGTTTGCCAACTGATTAATTTGCTGGTCAGGGATTGTAAAAAAGATTATATATCTAACTACATTTAAACATGCTTTGAAAGCTTTTTTTTTAATTAATTAGGTAAAGACACTTTATACACTGGGTCTGCAAAATATTTTTACAGATTCTTTAAAGGTGAAGGGGAAAAAAGTTGAAATGACCCAAAGAGGCAACTGGATTTTCTTGTTTTACTTTCAAGATGTTTCATTTCTCTTCCAAGAAGTTTCTTCAGACTTCAAAGCTATGATGGGAAGTGAAACATCTTCAAAGAAAATATATATATTTTCATTAATAATACATAGCCATATAAGAAAATGTAAGCAGTACTCTGAGCAGTAAAGCAAAATAAAAATATGTTGCTGGTATAACTTCAGTGAGAGAAGGGTGAATGCAATCCTACATAAATGCTGGTGGTTGTGATAGGACAGTCATTAATCAATTGCTGATTTATTTGAAATGTTTTTTGCAGCTGAACTTATATGTGAGTCTCCCAAAGTGACAGTACAGTAGGAATAGATAACAGTGTGAATATCTTCTCATAGCATAATATTTCCCTCCCTTATGGATGTTCCTCACCTTCTGCATATATTTTGTTCATAATAAAATATTTAAATCTGTCTGTAAGTCTGGATAATATTTGCAGGTGAATCTATATATGGATTTTGCTTTTCATATCACTGTTAAATTTTTTTCAACTTGTCCAAAATCTAAATGCCTCAATTTTTCCCCTTTCTTTTTCCTACTTAAATAGCAACAGCAAAATATCATTAAAGATTCCATTAACTAGCACTGTGAAGACTGTAAACAAGGTTTTATAATTATGAGATACATTTGGAAATGTGTTGACAGGGATTTCGATATGTTACAAATTTATTATGATATATGCAATCTCCACTCAAGAGGTTCTAGAATAAAATTGATGACCCATTTTTAATTTATCTATGTTTTCCTCAGATTTTACTCAAACAAAGGTTCTAATTAATATTAGTAATGTGCATTTATTTCAGGATACATTTACTTTGATTTACATTCATTCCAAAATAAATTCCTAAATAAAGGTACCAAGAAATGCATATTAGTGTTGGAAGAAAAATCCAATCCAGTTCCAACCTAGGAGAATGCTTCTGGAAATAAAATGGAGGCTGATTGGAAAGAAGGACTCTGTTTATTGATGAGCAGAACCACAGCATGTAGTTATGGGACAGCTGACAAAATTAGCTTGATGAGTTCAAAGATTTTTATACTGTTTCTGAAATGCTGCAGGAATTCTGCAATGTAATAAGCCTGGTGTCTTCTGCTATTCTAATGGTGGTGGGTTAATCCTATTATGTCCTAAAAGGTCATGTTCTGTTATTAGAATTTGAGTGGAATTTTAATCCCATCATTGGAGGTGAAAGTATTTTGTTTGTGAATAGATTTGCCCAGTCTTTCTTAATGGGCACAAAATATCCATCTCTAAAGACTTCAGGCATCTGCTGGAAGCTACTAAGAAAGATTGGGGCTGCTTTCTGCCTTTAAGAACATGTTTTTTTCCATTTCTCCTTTGAGGAAATATAATGTTCTGCCTCTTTTAATAGTTCTCAAAATATTTCATTCTCTAGGATGGTGGGGGGAGATGTGTGATTATTTTTTAGGAATGACTGAAATGTACAAAATAAAATCCAAGAACTTTTTCTCCCTGGAGGCTTTTCTTCAAGATAAGAAAAAGTTATAAGAAACACTAAATGATGAGATGTGAAATATATAGCCCTGCATAGTTGTATAAGAACATAACAGATTAACAGAGTTGGAAGGATCTTATAAGTCATCTAGTTCAACCCCCTGCCCAAGCAGGAGATCCTATACTATTTCTCATAGATGGCTGTCCAGTCTCTTCTGAAAAGCTTCTAGTGATGAAGCTCCCACAACTTCTGAAGGCAAGCTCTTCCACTGATTGATTGTTCTCACTGTCAGAAATTTTTTCTTCATTTCCAGGTTGAATCTCTCCCTGTTCAGTTTCCATCCATTTTTCCTTGTCTGGCCTTCAGGTGCTTTGGAAAATAGCTTGACCCCTTCCTCTCTGTGGCAGCCCCTCAAATATTGAAACACTGTTCTCATGTCTCCCCTGGTCCTTCTCTTCACCAGACTAGCCATGCCCAGTTCCTGTAACCATTCATTGTATGTTTTATCCTCCAGTCACCTAATCATTTGGGTTGCTTTTCTCTGCATTCTTTCTAGAGTCTCAACATCTTTTTTATAGTGTGGTGATCAAAACTGGATGCAGTATTCTAGGTGTGGTCTTACTAAGACTTTATAGAGTGGTATTAGTACCTCACTTGATCTTGATTGTATCCTTCTATTAATGCAATTTAGGATTACATTGGCTTTTTTGGCTGCCACCGCACACTGTTGGCTCATATTTAATTGGTTGTCTACAAAGACTCCAAGATCCCAACATAAGTAGAACCTCTTTAGATTGTACCCCTGACCCATCCAGCTCAGCAGAGTGTTCTCCCACTGACCAGCCAACTACACAAGGATTCCTACTAGTCTCTCAGCAGATGACCTTCAGAGGTAGTTATACTGACATCAAGGATAATGGTCAGTTTTCCTCATGATTTCCATGATTTGGTCCAATCCTTTTTTGAAGCTGGTGGCAACACAACTTGTGGTAGTGGACTCCAAACTTTAATTAAATATGTGGTGTGTAATAATTTATTTCATTTTGTCTATCCTGATTCTTTCAGGATTCGGGATATGTATGTGACTTCAGTGTGACTCACTGACTTCAACATGCTCATTGGTAGATGACAAATGTACTCATTTCTGGATAAGTGATATATTTTTTGCTAAATAATATAATTCACAAATGAATGTGCAGCTTTATCAGGTTAGAGTCTACTGTAGCCTTTTCACTTATGTCTCTTTGGCAGCTCTTTGCTCATTAAAATGATCCAGCAGAGAAATTCCAAAGTACTGTGAGAAACATTTCAAGAGGTCTCATCAAGAAGTAGTAAGCACCCATTACATTTTCAACATACACCAAAAGTGAATTATTCAGCAACGATTAACATCAAATAAAAATTCTGCTTTTTCCAAGACAAAATTATTCTGGAAATGACCAGTAACCTTTGATGAAACTGTACAACTAGGAAGAGAAAGGGATGCCTTCTAATGAGGGAAATAAATAATTGTACAGAATTTTTGTGATGATATACATACATCTAGTATTTTAATTTGGTTGGAAGGGAAGTGAAGGGAAGGGAAGGGAAGGGAAGATTCCTTAAGATCTATTGCTATCACTATTTCAAATGGATCTAAGAAGGTGACTATTTTTAAAGATTATACAATAGTATAACAAGGCTTTAAAAACTAAAAATTTCATTCTTGGAAATCAAGATGATTCTGGAGCTCAGTGCTTGCTTTGCAGCATTCCAGAACCCCATATTTTTAAGTATTGTTTGTTTTTGTAAAAAGCAATGTTTTTCATTGAAACCAAGTAAGGTATTTTAGCTTTATATCATGCAATAAGAAAGCACACTGTGCTACAAAATTTATTTCAGCAAGTCTCAAAACAACACTGAAAAGAAAATCATGTTGATGTCTCATCTGTAAAGAAATTAGATTGGGAGATAAGATAAAGTATTAAGATGCCTTCCAACAAGCAGAAACATCTGAGCCGATGTATGTGCATTTTACTCATTCAATCCCATTCATCTCACTGAGATTTTAACCATCAACTAATGTACAAGTTATCATCTCTTGTTCTTTTTATCAATTTCCACCAGCCTCATGAGGCAAGCCTGCGGCTTTGATCTCTGAGTGACACAGCAAGTGCTGATGAAAAAACCCAGCACAAGATTGGCCAATCTCAGCAGTCTAGCTGCCCGTTTTGAATGAATTGGAATTTCCAGATCATTTTCAAAAGCAACTCCACATATAACACACTGCAATAAACCAAATGGGAGGTTACTGGAGTGTAAGTAAGAAGCAACTGTTACAAAGACATCTCTGTCTATGTAGCATATAGAAGGCGTTTAACCAATTTGCTTTTGAGTAACAATCAAGCATTCTAGAGTGGTCTATCATTTTGCCATTTCCTTTTTAGATGTCCCATTATCTATCTATCTATCTATCTATCTATCTATCTATCTATCTATCTATCTATCTATCTATCTATCTATCTATCATGCCCCTGGTGGAGACTGACTCTGAGGAAGAGGAGGAACAGCCAACAGGGAGTGGGAGTGTGGCTCCAGAGTTGGTGGAGGAGGCTGGGGAAGGGCAGAGGCCGGCTGAGCAGTCAGAAGACGATCCAGGCCCATCCCCTGTCCATCCTAGGTCACGCAGGGAGGAGAGGATCAGGGAAAAGCGAGGTCTACTCAAGAGGAAATTACCATGATCCTCCTCCTGGCTTGCAGGTGGGAGCTATGTATATAAGTTTGTAACTGTGCAGTTAGAATTTGCAGGAGTCAATTTTAGTGTTCACCTTGAAAGAGGTTTATCTGTGCTGGCGTTCTTCCCATGGACTCTCCTCAATTATTTTCCTGGAGTTTATGATTAGCTATCTTGGCTTGCTTCGGAACTCTCATCAATGCGGTTTGTTTTGGTTTTCTGTTTGCCTCATTAGTTACTTTTGTGATTTTAAACTGTGCCAAATAAAAAGTGAAGTTAAGTTGGAGGCCTTACCGGACTTTAATATATGTTTTGGGTTTTGGGTTATTTTGAGAGACTATGGGTCATCCCATTTTGACTCCTGCCACCCCTTCAACTTATTTTTGCTTTTAGTGAGGTGACCATGGATCAGCTCAGAGCAGAGATTGCCCAGTTAACTCAGCAAGTGGCTCTTTTGACTGCACAGGTGGCACAAATGCAAGCTGCCCGGCCACGCCAAAAATGCCCAGTGGCAGTGCCAGATAAATTTGATGGTTCGCTGGCCCAATTTCCAGCATTTTTTGGGCAGTGCCAGCTTTACATGAGCCTTCGGCCTGAGGACTTTCCCACTTTTGATTAGTTTGTTGTCAGGCTCTGCAGCATGTTGGGCGACACCTCTGCTGACCCAGCCCAACCAGGTGTTGGACAATTACACCAAGTATTGCTGTCAGTTTCAGGCCATGTTTGAGGACCCTGTTTGAAGCCAATCAACAAACAAATGTTTGAGAGAGTTGAAGCAGGGGCGTGGCTCACTCATGGATTATATTGCTAGTTTTCAGGTGGTTGCTCAGGATGTACAATGGAATGAGGCAGCACTATTAGACCAGTTCCAGGAGGGTTTGTTGTCGGAGCTTCTGGATGAGTTGGCGCGCACTGAACCCTTCAGGAGCTCATGCATTTGTGTCTTCGTATCGATGCTAGACTTCAGCAGCGACGGGTCCGACGACAGACAGAGACCGTATCTGTTTCCAGCAAGATGGCACCCTTGGTGGACGTGCCTTTGGAGGAACCCATGCAGTTGGGGGCTGGCCACCCTCGCCTGACTCAAGTAGAAAAGAATAGATGTCATCATGATGGTTTATGCCTCTATTGTGGAAATCAAGGCCATTTTGCGGCCAAGTGTCCTGTTAAGACATCCACAGCAGCGATACCTGCGGTGGCGGGAAATGAGCATCGCTTGGCCTACGGGGGTCTGCAGGTCGGGGTGTAAAGTCTATAGGCCCGCCATCTTCACCAACCTTGCCACCCTCGCCACCTTTGACATCTTCAACATCTCCACTACAGTCGCTATTGGTGAAGCATCTTGTGCTGCCAGCAAGTGTGTTCGTGCCTGGTGTGGGAGTGGTGGAGATCCCAGCTTTGGTCGACTCAGGGGCCACAGCCAATTTCATGGATGCTCATTTTGTCAAGCAGTGGTTCATTCCTCAGCCACAGGCATCCTCACCAGTAATGGTGGAGACAATTGATGGTCGGCCCCTTTGTTTGGGACCTGTGGTTGCTGCAACCAAACCCCTTTGCATGCGTATTGGGCAGCATGTGAAGGAAACCGTGTTTTACATTGCTGCAGTGCCTCATTTTCTGGTGGTGCTGGGTTTGGAGTGGTTACAGGCCCATGATCCACAGATTGTCTGGTCGTCTGGAGCTGTGCAGTTCCTTGATAGGAAGTGTGCCAACCATTGCTTGCGCTCCTGTGCAGGAAGTGTGGCTACGCCCGTGGACCTGGACCTACCTGCGGAGTTGGTGGACTTTGCTGATGTGTTTGGGGAGAAGGAGGCGGATCAGTTGCCTCCGCATCGGGCGTATGACTATCCAATCGACTTGTTGCCCGATGCAAAATTGCCGGTGGGTTGGATATATTCCCTGTTGGAACTGGAGTTGGCCACGTTGCAGGATTTTATTGACAAGAACCTCCGGAAAGAGTTTATCTGGCCTTCTACCTCCCCATTGGCTGCACCGGTGCTTTTTGTGAAAAAGAAATCGGGGAGCTACGTTTGTGCTGTGATTACCGCAAGTTGAATGCAATCACAGTGAGGAATCAGTACCCGCTTCCCCTCATCCCTGAACTGATTGAGCGGCTTTGTCAAGCTAAGATCTTTATGAAGTTTGACTTGCGTGGGGCCTACAATCTGGTTTGCATTCGTGCAGGTGACGAGTGGAAAACAGCTTTCTGGACAAGGTATGGGCATTTTGAGTATACCGAGTATACCGCCTTTTGGATTAACCAATGCCCCAGCTGTGTTCATGCATTTCATGCACGATGTTTTCTGTGATTTGTTGGATCAATTCGTGGTCATTTATTTAGATGACATTTTGATTTACTCAGACTCCCTGCAGGAACATTGGCAGCATGTGCGGCTGGTGTTGCAACGTTTGCGTGATAACCACCTGTTTGCTAAACGTGAGAAGTGTCAGTTTGCACAAACCACGATTGACTTCTTGGGACATCGTATTTCATCTTCTGGGGTGGAAATGGACCCAGAAAAAATTTAATCGTTGCAGGAGTGGGAACCTCCACAGCAGGTTAAGGATGTGCAATGACTGTTGGGGTTTGCGAACTATTACTGCACATTTATTCCCCGCTTTGCTGCCTTGACTGCTCCCCTTTTTAATCTGCTCAAGAAGAGGGAGAAGTTCCATTGGGGTGCTGAGGAGCAGGAAGCTTTTGAGGCATTGAAAGTTGCCTTTGCTTCTGAGCCTATCCTCAAACACCCTGATCCAGGCCAGTGGTGGAAACAGATGCTTCCGATGTGACTGTTGGTGTGGTGCTCCTCCAGGCCTATGCTCCCGCAGGCACCTTGTTCCCATGCGCTTATTATTCACAGAAGTTGTCGGCTCCAGAGCGCAACTATACAATTTGGGACAAGGAGCTATTGGCGGTTAAGGTCACTTTTGAGGCATGGTGGCACCACCTGGAGGGGGCTTATCACCAAATCAAGGTTCGGATGGATCATCGCAATTTAGAACACCTACGTATGGCTCGGACATTGAACCAGCATCAGATGAGATGGTCCTTATTCTTTGCTCGATTTGATTTCCGGGTGACCTATGTTCCGAGTGGAGGGAATCAATGCGCCGATGCCCTATCTCGGAAGCCCGAGTATACCCGAAGGGAGAATAAAAATCTTTCCCCAGACGGTGATTCTGTTGGAGTGGTTTGCGGCCACTGAGGAACCTGTGGACCTTCGGGTGAGGATTCAGGAGGCACAGCGGCAGGACCCATTTGTGACAGCTCGACGTCGAGAATTGGATGAGAATGGGAGACAAGAGACTCCTTGGGTGTATATTGGGGACCTGTTGCATTCCATGATCGCATTTATGTGCCTGGAGGTCCTCTTCGTGGCCTTATCCTATGTCAATGTCATGATAGTCCGGCAGCAGGACACTTTGGGGTGTTCAAAACACTGCACCTCATGTCTAGGACATTTTGGTGGCTGAGACTTAAACATGATGTGTTGGGATATGTGGCGTCCTGTGGGATCTGTCGTCAAGCAAAGTATGCTCCTGGTGCACCCCCTGGTCTCTTGCAGCCCTTGCCCACGCCAGAACGACCATGGGGGGCAGTTTCATTGGATTTCATCATTGAGTTACCACCATCGAATGGTGCCACATAGATATGTTGACTAAAATGGCCCACTTCATTCTGTGTGCAGATCTTCCAAGATAATGGCTCAATTGTTTATCTCCCATGTTTTCCGGTTGCATGGGTTACCAGACCGCATGGTATCAGATTGGGGGGTACAATTTACGGCACACTTCTGGCAGACCCTACTCATGAAACTGCAGGTTCAGGCATGTCTGTCGTCTGCTCATCACCCCGAAACTGATGGGGGGACAGAGAGAGTGAATGCTATTTTGGAGCAGTACCTCCACTGTTTCAGCAATACTCAACAAGACAATTGGGTGGAAGTGCTGCCGGTGGCAGAACTCGCTTATAACAATGCTCAACATGCATCCACCCATGTGTCCCCTTTCTTTGCTAACTATGGGTTTCATCCATGATTTTTCCCTTTAGCCCCATCTGATTCCCCAGTTCCTGCAGTGGATACGTTTTTGCAGGAGTTAAAAGTCGTGCATCACATGGTCCGTGATCAACTAGAGAGAGCAAAGAAAGGCTATAAACGGTTTGCAGACCGACATCATCGTGATGTTCCACCTTTAGCAGTCGGTGATCGGATTTGGCTCTCTACTCAATATTTACCAATGACGCGACCATCAAAAAATCTCAATCACCATTACTTGGGACCTTTTCCGGTCAAGGCGGTGATCAATCCTGTGGCTTATCTTCTCTCCCTGCCATGGACCATGCATATCCATCCTGTTTTTCATCGTTAGTCCCTGCCTCGGCCAACAGTCCGCATCAACCAACTCCATCACTGCCGTCCTCAGTAACCCCTCTGGGAGAGGAGGAGTACGAAGTAGATAGCATCCAAGATTCATGCCAGTTGTGGGGCCGATTTCAATATTTGGTGGCATGGAAAGGTTATGGACCACAGGACATCACCTGGGTCGATGCCACTGATGTTTATGCTCCTCGTTTGCTCCAGGACTTTCACACTCGGTTTCCTCAACATCCTCATCTGCCTGGTCCCGGGGGAGTGGGCCCTGTGAGGGGGGATAGTGTCATGCCCCTGGTGGAGACTGACTCTGAGGAAGAGGAGGAACAGCCAACAGGGAGTGGGAGTGTGGCTCCAGATGTGGTGGAGGAGGCTGGGGAAGAGCAGAGGCCGGCTGAGCAGTTAGAAGACGATCCAGGCCCATCCCCTGTCCATCCTAGGTCACGCAGGGAGGAGAGCATCAGGGAAAAGCGAAGTCTACTCAAGAGGAAATTACCATGATCCTCCTCCTGGCTTCTATCTATCTATCTATCTGGCAAATTTCCAGTTTGGAAATAAAATGTTGCTAATTTATATACTGTGTTTAATGACTGTGTGAGCACTGTTTTCCAATAGCTCACATGATAATGACTAAGACACCGGGCTAGAAACCAGGAAGCTCTGAGTTCTAGTTCCACTTTCGGCATGAAAGCCAACTGGGTGACCTTGGGCCAATCATTCTGTCTCAGCTCTACCCACCTCACAGGACTGTTATTGTGGCCAAAAAAAGAAGAGGAAGGAGTGTTAGGTTTGTTTGCTGCCTTGAGTTATTTCATTAAAAATAATAATAAATAAATAAATAAATGATCAATTCTTGAAAAGGCACAACTGCTATAAAGATTTGCTGCTTATGATTCACAAAATCCTAGTATTATAGCAGAGCATTTCGATCTTTTAATCCAATCCCTATTCAGAGGAGGAATCCCAACTAATCCCAACCATTGCCTAGCCTTTGCTTCTACATATCCAAGGAAAGTGAACCTACCATTTGACCCCACTGTCAAACTCTTCTGATAGAAATGTTTTACTTCAGAGAGTAATTAGGACTGCAGGAAAAACAATTACTTCCAACCTGCCTTCCATTGAGGACCTGTATATTGCATGAGTCAAAAGAGGGCTATGAAAATATTTACAGACCCCTCACATCCTGGACATAAACTGTTTCAACTCCTACCCTCAAAATGACAGTATAGAGCACTGCACACCAGAACAACTAGATCCAAGGACAGTTTTTCCCCGAAAGCCATCACTCTGCTAAACAAATAATTCCCTCAACGTTGTTCAACTATTACAAAGTCTGCATTACTATTACTATTAATCTTCTCATCACTCCTTATCGCCCACCCCTCCCACTTGTGACTGTATGACTGTAATTTGTCGCTTGTATCCTTACGATTTATATTGACTTGTTTCCTAGTATGATTTGATTGCTTATTGTACCCTATGACTATCATTAAGTGTTGTACCTTATGATTCTTGACTCTTGATGAATGTATCTTTTCTTTTATGTACACTGAGAGCATTTGCACCAAGACAAATTCCTTGTGTGTCCAATCACACTTGGCCAATAAAGAATTCTATTCTATTCTATTCTATTCTATTCTATTCTATTCTATTCTATTCTATTCTATTCTATTCTATTTGATTAAGCATTCAGCCAGTATCTCCCTTCCTGTAACTTAAATTCTTTATCCACTGTCCTCATGCTGTAATGAGAGATAAAATGTCTTGACCTTCTTCTATATGGCATCCTTTCACATATTTAAAGAAGCTGTCATATTCTCCCTCTGTTATCTTTTCCCAAGGCTAAACTTACTCACTTTTGCCTATTCTCTAATGGTTTCTTAAGCATAGGATTCACAACTGGACAAAGTACTCAAGATGGAGAATGACTAAAGCAGAATAAATTGCAGTAATTATTTCATATGATTTGGAAGTTATGTTTCTGTTGATACAACAGTGAGATCTCAGGAGAGGCACAACTATTAATGCTGATAGAGGAGAATATTTGTAACTTGGTGTTGAACTGTGGGGTCCTTGGTGCTCCCTAAGCTTTGGTGTTTTCTTGCAGATGATGTTACCTGGCTGAGTAATGAAACATCTGCAAGTAATGAAACATCTGCATAGACAACAACTATTAATTTCTATTCTGCAGAAACTTCACCCAGCACTCTGGAAATATAAATAACAGAAGATTCATAGACTTGGCTTGTCTGGTAGGCTGATTTATTAAATATTATTACTGAGATAATAAATAACAAAAATAACATCATTGAAAGAAGTACATACTTAGTGCTGCCTGCTGCAAACTATGAGAACAAAACCTTCTACACATCTCCATCCCAGGACTTAAATTCTAAGCCTTTTCCTCCCATCTTTGGAAATCAACAGAATTTGGAGAGTTGGAGGCATCCATTCAATATTTACATTACAATTTTCTCAGGATTGAGAAGTGTTGTTCCCATATTTCCAGCTACAGCTCTGATAGCAGCCTATTTTTTTTTTTTTTGAAGCTATGTCACGCAGCTGAAACATAACTCATTTTGCAATCAACCACTATTTTTTTTTCACAAGAATCATTACCAGCCAAACATTTCCCATCCTATGTTTACATTTTTAATCTAAATGAAGAAAAGTGTACTTGATTCTTAACTTACTTTCAGTTACTTACAATCCTGTTTTTTTCTATCCTCTTTCTACATACAGATCAATTTGAATTTTATTTCTCTCTTCTAAGGATTTAGCTGCCCTACATAACTTTGGATCATCTATACATTTGACAAATGTTCCATACAGCTCCTCATTCAAATCTTTAATTGAAAAGTAGGACTCCAAAGTGATCCTTATAATCCTTATGGCAACTGACTCAACTCTATGTCCAATCTGATGAGAAATTTGTAGTTACAAAAATACAAGCTATATCCCTTGCAACTTCAGTCTAAAGAACTTCAGTTAGTCTAAAAATATTAAGCAGGGTTGGACCACATTAGTACTTAGATGGTAGACTCTAGGGCTATAGATTATATTCAGAACTTGGAGAAAAAAATATACAGGAAGAAAGCCATGACAAATCACTTACATATTGTTGCCAAGAAACTGCACAACAGATGTGTTAATGTAATCGCCAGAAGTTGAGCTCATATCCAACACAATTCTTTGTCATTTTTTTCACTTGGCACCATACCTTGTTGTTGCCTTATTGTTGTACACTGCTGGCTGTGATTTCTACAACTTGTATTCTACTAGTTCTTCCCATTCCCAATTTTGATTAATTTGATTATGCTTTTTATGTTCTCATTTAAAACCAAGCATTCTAAATCACTTCCTTTAATATGAGGGCTACAAAAATTAGTCTCTGTTGGATTCAGCCCATGAAGCATCTAGTCAAGTATTCTATGGCACACAATGACTAACTGGATTCTTGGGGGGAAAAATTGACCAGAATGAGATATCCTTTTCTACTGTTCTCCCTAGAAACTGATATCACTGATACCTATAACTGAAGAGTACAATTATCAAAACTAGCAGCCATTTGCAACCCATTTCTCAGTGAAAAATGCCTCATCTCCTTTTAAGAAATAGCAAACAGATGCTATATTTATGCCCCTCTGGTTTCAGATTTGAAGTGGGCTCAGCTGTATATAAACAGCATTTCTAGATGATACCAATTCACCAGCAAGAAAGCTGTTTAGCATTCTGAGAACAGAAGTTTTGTATACTTAGTAATAGACAAAGGCAACATGCATCACAAGATGTACTAGCTTTGCTAAATGGATGTCAGATCTTGCACTTTTGGAAGTTAAAGACAAATTGTCCTAGAGAAAATCTATGTGACTCTTAAGGATTGACAACAATTCAATGGTAAATGATCAGAACCATGGCAGTAGTTATGGCGGGCAAATTTACATGTTTGGGGTTTCTTTATGTCTGTAAGTTTTTGCTCTTCTGGCAGGCTTTAATTTTTTTAAAGAAAATATAAATGAAGAAAATCTGCTTTCTTCAGATTTTTATTATTAGAGCCAAGCTTCATAACTTGGGAAAAAATTAAAAGATGTCAAAACTGCATTTTCTTTGTTCTTGTAGTACATAACCCCACATTCCATGGGAGGGTTTTGAACCTGCAGCCTTTTCAAATGAAGGCAAACAGTTGTCAGATTTGTGACACCCACTATTATTTAACAGAAATGTAGATTAGATTTAATTCTAAGTGCCTGATTAGCAAGCTGTCCTCTTTGAATGGTTTCAAATCTTCTCATTTTACTACCCTGGTAATTTTCCTGTCCCTGAGATAAAAAAGGAAGAGTAAAATCGTGACCCAGTATTTATGAAAGCATTTAAAAATTACAAAATGCTCTTTTCTACCATCAGGCAGAAAAAAAGAGCCTTTTTTATTATTGCACATCATTTATAATATCATTTTCCTCTGTAGCTCAGCACTGCTTCTTAAATTGCTGTTTGCTTTGGGTTTTGTGGGGGGTGTAATTGCACCCACTCCCTTTCAAATTATCTCCATGGATGCTCAGGAAATACAAGGCTAGGAAACAAATGTCATTCCTGTTTTCAGTTTCAAGATCATAAATTGTTTTACAAAAACAAAACATTTAGCTCAGCATTTAACTATACACCCAGTTAAATTACAAATTCACAATGGAACTCTAATGTCTTACCTGAACTGAACATAATTAACCAGTGATCCTAAATATATTGATAGGACAGACTAGAGCAAAACAGTGAATGTTTCATTTGCAGACAGTCCCAAATTCAGTCCCTTAGGATCTCCTATTAATTAATAAGGAATCTCAAGTTCCAGGATTTGGAAAGACATGCTAAAACACCAAACAGCTGCTGCTCAGCTTGCCTGGGGTGAAGTGGACAGCAGCTGGATTAAACATTTAAAAGGCACTGGAGCTACAGATTACATAAACCATATTCAGATCGTATTAATTTGAATATTAAGGAGCTTGTATCTATATCTACAAAGATCAAATTTGGTAGGGAATGGTTTCGTCTCTGATACTCTAAGGAAGCAAAGGTTGTTGCACTTTGGAGAAGCAGAATAGAAACAGTATTGATGCTTTTGAATTTTTTTGTTAGAGAAAGCTCCTGACACCATCACAGGTAGCCAAGAAAACAAACTAATGGATCATGGAATAAAGAAATCCACAGTTCTCATTTGAAAGCAGGACTGACCAGGGTCAACAATACCACTTTGGACACTGGCTGTCTGGAAGAGGATCTAATGCTGGAAATGGTTGAAGGAAAGAGAAAAGAATGACCAAAGACTGAATTAATTAAAGATAAAATGAATAAATTTACTCTGAGAATTTGCATTATTTGGAAATGGAGATGATTTGTCAATTTAGAGAGGAGACAAGATTAACTCTTTCTACTTCTGACCAATATTTCTATACTTTTATGTAACCAAAGCCTATACTAGATAACACTGTAACAAGAGTAGAGACCTTCAAATTTCTAGGTTCTATTATATCACATGACCTAAAATGGACACCTAACATCAAAAACATCATCAAAAAAGCACAACAAAGAATGTTCTTTCTGTGCCAACTCAGAAAGCTCAAACTGCCCAAGGAGCTGCTGATACAGTTCTACAGGGGAATTATTGAGTCTGTCATCTGTACCTCTATAATGGTCTGGTTTGGTTCTGTGACCCAATAGGATAGACACAGACTTCAGAGGATAATTAGGACTGCAGAAAGAACAATTACTACCAACCTGCCTTCAGTTGAGGACCTGTATACTGCAGGAGTAAAAAAGAGGGCTGTGAAAATATTTACAGACCCTCACATCCAGGACATAAACTGTTTTAACTCCTTCCCTCAAAACAAGGCTACAGAGCACTGCACACCAGAACAACTAGACCCAAGGACAATTTTTTCCTGAAAGCCATCACTCTGCTAAACAAATAATTCCCTCAACATTGTTCAACTATTACAAAGTCTGCATTACTATTACTATTAATCTTCTCATCACTCCTTATCGCCCACCCCCTCCCACTTGTGACTGTAACTTGTTGCTTGTATCCTTACGATTTATATTGACTTGTTTCCTAGAATGATTTGATTGCTTATTGTACCCTATGACTATCATTAAGTGTTGTACCTTATGATTCTCGACTCTTGACTAATGTATCTTTTCTTTTATGTACACTGAGAGCATTTGCATCAAGACAAATTCCTTGTGTGTCCAGTCACACTTGGCCAATAAAAGAATTCTATTCTATTCTATTCTATTCTATTCTATATAGGCAGGATGATATTTCAGTTTTCACACACACACACACACACACACACACACAAAGCATCACATAACACAACAGAGAACAATTTACAAATTACCTGTACAGGAAATCAGTAAAAATAGTCATAAAATAGTCATTCAGTATGATGGAGCACACAGTACTGGTCTTTATGTTTGTATTGCCTGGGGTGTTCTTATCTATTATACTTGACATATAATAATATATCCCAAAACTTTGTATCCATGGGTGTTCTGCTTCAATGATAGCAATGATACAAAGAACAATGGCAAGCCAAAATAAGACAGGCTACACTTTACAGATCTGGAAGAAAACTTAGTCATTTCAAGTGGGCATATTTTTAAGTGATATGGATGGTTCCAAGTGCTCGGATTTGATTTTTGCTTTGTGATTTTTTTTTTAAAAAAAAATCAACCCCAAAATTTGCCCTGGTTTCTGGTTTTTAGCACATCAGTAGATTGAATTTTACAGACTTTGGAGAAAAATAGTTAAGTTTCATGTATAAGTTGTTTTAAGTAGGTGCCTATTAATGCCTGCTGATATATTTGTTCCTTTTTGTCCCCATTATTTTAGATGATAAAGAAATATTAATCATGCAATTGTCCCCAAACCTACCATAACTTCAATAGGAATGAATTCAAGTAAATGAATATTGATTGATTGCATGAGTGAATGATTATTCACCATCAAGTTGATGTCAACATTTAGCAACCATAGGAGTAGACTTTCTCCAGGATTCTCTGTTCCCATCCTGACCATTCAGGTCTCCCAACAATGTATCCATCATCCACATAAGCTAAGTCCATTCTGTTTACTTTTGGCTTATCATGCATTTTGATCATTCAGAATTCTTTGTCTACTTGTAACCTTGGACCTGAGTGTTTTGAATGGCTTGAGAATGAATATGGATTTGGCTTTACTCTGTCTTTTGTGGAATGGGATAAAGGAATTACTAGTGGTATTAATATCCAAAAGAAGATATATCTCAGTAAATATGCTGGGAGCATCTCCAAGAGGTCCTTTTTCTGTGGGTTTGGACTGCTCATCCAATAATGAGAGAACTTTTGCTTCTGGCATTCAGTGCTATAATCCCTTGTGATCATATATCATTTCTATTCTTCATAAATCATCTTCTTCTTCTTTTAATAATCCCATAATCTCTTGCAGGGTGAGGTGTGGGCAACTGATTGGAGCTGAATGGCCAGATGCTTTTCCTGTCACCAATGCAGAGTTTTGTTCAGCAGATAATATTTTCAGTGTGGCCAGAAAGAGAAATATCTGCCTCTACCTAGGATTGAATTTACAGCCTCCTCATTGGGAGGCCAGAGCTCCACCTCTAGGCCACCATACCACTCCTTGATTTCAAACTAAAATGAAATGCATTATTCCTCCTGACTAATTGGGACTACTTCTATAGGAGAGTAACTTATATACTGTGTCACCACCGGACTCAATAATTCAGCCACACAATTCTTGAATCATTCTATAAAATTATTTTAGTGTGCACATGTATGCAATACTGACAAAATGAATGCAAGGCAGTATATATTGGAAAATACAGTAGATTGAAGAATAAAAATGGGTCCAAGTTCAATGCCGTACTGCAGTTTTAAACCTTCCCTTCCTCAGTCTTAATCCAATATTGTAATGATGTCCCAACATGGGGGTAGGGTGTTGTTTTGTTGTTGTTGTTATCATGAATACACAGCCTTAAACATGAATTGCAACCAAGTTCTTTCCTAGAATATGTTAATAAATCTAGGAAAGGGAGAATACCTCTAATTACCTGCAACATAAAATTGTTTTGTTGGTTAGTAACTGCTTCTTCTTTGCAGAACTACCTGGAATAGTGGAGCTCTCTGAATATCATGGATTCTGAGCATCTGAGCTGCTCATAAATGGAATGAGGCATATCCATGTTTTTCTTCTTCTATGAGAGTGTATTTCCTCTATTTGGATGCCCAGTGCATCGCATCGTATTAGGTCAGTGAAAAGGACAATAGGCATTTGTAGGGCAACAGACCATGATGAATCTCACAACATTTTAAGCTGTGCCACAAATAGCAAGATGAATGCTACCAACCACACAGGACAATCCCATGTGTTGCTCCACTGCCATCCTTGTTTTCAAGCAAAACAGAGCTAGCGTAATGGTAGAGGTTACAAAGTACCTCATTATCCTTGCCTCCAGACAGTGCTGAAAAATAACCAGAGAAATGCTGTGTGAGTCGAATGTATAATAGTGAAATAAACCTTTAAATAAACTTGCAATGCCTCATCCAACACACACACACACACACACACACACACACACACACACACACGGGAAACAGAAACAAAACGCATCTCACACATGTTTAATGCCTCGAATATAAGCATGCTGGGGTTTAACAGATTCTTTTTGTGCTGCCAGAAGCCATTTCTAACTGGGGAGCTTTAGAAGATGTCGCCTCCTTCTGACAAACACAGACTTACCTTGAATTCTAGCTAGATCTTTCACCAGAGAGTTCCTCCCCACAAAACGCTATTAATAAATCATTTGAGGATGAATCTTCCTTCCTGTCCTCTATTAGTTTCTCCTTTAGCCTTTTGTTCTTTTTGCCTCCATTTATCTTCTAACACAGTATCTTCTGATGGTGACATTATCTTTAGGTCTTCTAATAGACTGGGAGATCAGAAGAAGAGAGATCATTGACTAAGTCAGAAGAGCAGTGGAAGTTTCCATAAAGTATCATTGATATTTGTCTAATTTGACCCAGTTCAGCAATCAGATTTTTTTTTAATTTGGATTACCATAAAATATTAATGAGGCAGGCTAACTATATTATAAATGCTGTATCTGAAAGTACCCACAATCGAGGGATTAAATAAAGGTGAAAATGTAACCATAATCTAACCCTTATATTAGATCACATGTAATACACAGCATACGCCATCACATTGTCTAACATTGTTCTGAATTACTACAAAACAGAAGGTAAAGTGATTTATTCCAGGAAGGTGAAGAAAATATTTATTGGCAGTT
The DNA here is from genome assembly GCF_049901735.1 of Notechis scutatus. NCBI lineage: Eukaryota > Metazoa > Chordata > Lepidosauria > Squamata > Elapidae > Notechis > Notechis scutatus. Next base: position 38,113,026 of record NC_142010.1, on the reverse strand, counting down.
TTAGCATTCTGGTGTGTTAGTGTGTCTCTCTCTGTGTGTGTTTGATGAGGGGGGAATAACAGGTTAATTCCAATCATCTAATTACAAGAAGAACTTTTTAACAGTAGTTAGATCACTATCTGCACTTTTTCGTTGAAGCTACAATTGTCATTTAAAGATGGATCAGCAATAAAATATTTCTGCCTTCCAGAGACCATAAAGAGGCAAAAGGAAGTTTATGAACTTGACAAATTAAAAGGATACTGTATGTCAAATCATTTCTTTGGAGCCCTGATCCTTTAAGTTTCCACCTCTTTTAAATATTAGCCCCCAGTCAAAATTAAATAATTTGGGAGAAGAAGATATTCTCCCCCCACCCCCACCCCCCAAAAAAAACATCCTGGAAAAAGATATCAGACATATCAGCCTCCTTTCCTTCTTGAACCAACATTATTGATGCTGATGATGTTACCTAGTTGGGTAATGAAACGTCTGCAATAACTAAGCTCAGAAAGCACCAATGTCTCACAGTTCAAGCCTGAGATATAAATATTCTTTTCTATCCTAGTTTTCCTCTATTCCCAGAGACATTTTTCTTGGCGATGAAAAAACATGGATTTTCATCCATCTTAATGAAGGTATTCCGTTACAGAAGACACACAATTTCAAAATTCTGAACAATATTTACTGGGCTTCATTTGGAGTAATTTAGTTGTACTGTTGCAACTAAACAGTAGCACAAGGATAGCTACAAAGAGTTTGTGACTGCTTTGTAGAGACCCAGAGTTTTGCTGCTAAGTTCCAAAAGCTTTTTGACATACAATAAAGAATCCTACTTTTCTCTTTCTCTGTAGATTTACAGAAACTCCTCTGTGAGATTTTGCTAATATATCTGCTGGGAGTTTATATGTAATACTACTAATAAACCTGTTAAATTACCAAATGCTGTATGCAAATTCTGTTCAGAAAAATAATATGATTTTCTTTCCTTTTCTTGGACCTTTAATTTCCTTTGCTTGGTATTTCTTACTCTTTTTGTTAGGCTCTCCATAATGTTGCTTACTCCAAAGGATAACAACATGATAGATTGCTGAGGTAGGAAGAGTGCTTTCAATAGACAGCAAAGTTTAAGGAGAGAAAAATTGAGGACATTTCTCAAACTGGGTGGGCAGGAATGTAAAATGTTTGGGGTAGGATTGCCTCTCTATTATAAACATTGTGAGAGGAACAACTATTTTTCAAATACCCTAGAGTAGCATGCTGTATCTCTCACCCCACATTTCTTGAATCTTTATAAATACAGGTAGGCCTCAACGTACAACCCCATTCGGGACCAGAATTTCCATTGTTAAGCAAAGCAGTTGGTAAATGTATCATGCCTTACTGTGCAACTATTTTGCCATGGTTGTTAAGCGAATCATTGCAGTTGTTAAGTGAACCATGAGGTTGTTAAGTGAATCCATCCTCCCCCATTGATTTTGCTTGTCAGAAGCCGGCTGTGAAGATCACAAATGGCAATTATATGACCTGGGACACTGTAACTGTCAGGGTTCCAAGTAATGTACCCATAGCTAACAGAACTCTGAGGCAGGTAAATTCCTCAGAGAACAGTTTTATTGGATATATCATATTGGCACAGGCTGGTGAAAACCAACTCTGAATGTTCCATCGATTTCGCCTAATTAAAAGTAAAACTTTCCCCCTTCCCCAAACAATCAGTCACATGGTCCAATGAAGGTGTCAACTGGTTGCCTGGTAAGTTCACTCCTCCTCTCTCCAGCCACCTGTGGGAATGTCCTTGTTTTCCAGGAGAAAGTATTTCGTTTTGGCTACAAACCCCAGCTATCTCTACCCCTCCCTTCCTATTCCCTCAGCTCCAGCGTGGCAACACTGAAGCCTCAAAATGGCCTCAGTCAGGTCAGCTTTTGGGTTGACAGTAAATACAGTCCAATGCCAAACACCTGAATATTAACCATAAAACTAGAGGGTAAATGTGACTATCAGTTGTAAATCACTTGTTTCATGTATTGCTCTAACATTGAACAGTTGCTAAATGAATATTTGAAGTCAAAGACTATCTGTACATCAGAATTTAATTCAATTTCCACTCAAGCAGCTTCCTATTTTATCTTATGGTAGATTGGCAAATATTTGAATGTCATTATTCAAATGACATCAAAAGGCAAATATTAGAGCTTCATCTAAATTTGGAGGAACTATTTTTTTTTTCTTACAGAAGAATGTATATACAATAAAATTCAAAATCGTCTGAGAAGATGCTGGGGCTTCCGGTGATGTCGCATCGTGGCGGTGCAGGGGAACTCTGTCCTGCTCCCATGCATCATTTTTTTTCCTTTGGATTGCCGTACATGGGGCGGTTGGATCCTGGAGGGATCACCGAAGTGAGGAGAGACTCTTGGAGCCTAATCGGGAGTCGCAATCCTGGGGCAGTGAGGAAGAGAGCCCGAAGTCCGAGGTGAAAGAAGTCAGCCCGGCACAGGCAGACCCGAAGACGCAACGAACCAGCAAGGAAAGGAAGCAGCGAGGAGATAGCAAGCTGAGATAGGGCAAGCTATCGGTAGTAGAAATATCTTTTGGATTACAACTGGAACATCGTGGGAAGAAGAACTGCTTGTATTACTGAAAACCAGAGTGAAAGGGGTGAAGGTGGAAAGTGGTGGCAGCGATCTAGTTTTCTACCCCCAATGCTGGGAAATAGTGGAAATACAACTTTAAAAAAGAAAATCGAGAAGGAGAGACAAGGAAATATTACTGGAAGGAGCTCTCTGTCATCAACTGCTTGAAGCAAGACTATTGAATCTATTCCACTTGAGAAAGGGACTTGGGACTTAGACAGAACTTTAAGAAAGCTTTGAGGAGTGATGGTGCAGACTTTGGAGGCGGCCATTGAAAGTAGCAGACCTCGGTAAATTGTATCAACGTAACTGGAGTGGTTAACAGAACTGAGAACGGAACAAAATTGATACAAAATAAGCTGGATAAATATTTTCTATTTTGGCTGTCTCTACTATTGTATTTAAAATTTGAATAGAGTTAGCTATTTAGGTATTTAGGTATTCATTATTATTTAATAGTAAGATATTAAGATGACATTAAAATAATAAGAAATTCTATACCCCCCCCCTCTTGAAGCATTTATTCCCCCTTTGAATTTACTGGGCTTGGATAGTTTTAATAAGACTAATACTGATTGGTTACTCTATATAGAATTTGGCTTGGAAAGTGATATTTATTAACCTTATAATTTAATCGCTTTGTAATTTCTCTGTTTCGGATATTCCCCCCCACCCTTTCCTTTCTCTTTCTTATATATAGCTGATTTATTGTAGATTAATGAATTTAGTACATTGATTATTACAATGACAACATAAACAATTGCTCTTTCTTTCTTTCTCTTTCTTTTCCCCTCTCTTGGTTGGATATTGTGGTCCATTAAGAGTAAGGAAGTGTTAATTTAAATTTTGAATTTTATACTTTATTTAGAAAAGCAATAGACAAAATATAACGAATTCAAATATTTATATTGGGTTATAACACTGTGGGATATTTATTTAGTTGATTAATGACTGGACTATCTGAGATCTGACATTAGAATACAGTTATTAAGATTTATTAAGTCCTTAATTTATTCCTAACTGAGAAGTTAGTCTAATAACGATTGATAAGGTTTTGAATGGTTGAGTACATAGTTGATTAACTGGCAATAAGCCAGTATATAAATATAAAGAAAATAAAGATTTAAACAAAATAGAAGAATATTTGAAAGAAGGAGCTATACATCCGCTATCAGAGGATAAAAAGGAGCTACTTAATAAAGTAATAACCTTGAGTGAACTAAAAGAGGCGAAAAAAAAAAAAAGAACGATAAAGCCCCAGGCTCAGATGGTTTTCCAAGTGAGTTTTATAAAGTGATAGAAGAGGTATTAGAGAATGTGTTGCTAGAGATCTGCAATGGGGTATTATTGAAAACTAAAATTCCAGAATCATGGAAGGAAGCATATATAACACTAATCCCCAAAGAGGTTGCAGATGCCAATCAAATAAAGAACTATAGATCAATATCTCTTCTAAACTCAGACTATAAAATTTTCATGACTATAATGGCAGAAAGACTAAAGAAAGTGCTCAATGACAAAATTCACCCTGACCAAAATGGATTCCTTCCCACGAGACAGATTAGGTATAATACGAGAAGGATAATAGATGTATTAGAATTTTATGAACTGCACCCAGGAAATGAAGCCCTTGTCTTCCTGGATGCACAAAAGGCCTTTGATAACCTCAACTGGGATTCTATGAAACACCAGATTAACTTGATGAAATTTGGTGGTAATTTTGCAAATATGCTAAATTCAATTTACGCCACACAAAAGGCAAACATACTGATAAATGGAGAAGCTACCAAACCATTTGAGATAAAGAAGGGCATCAGGCAGGGATGCCCGTTGTCACCTCTGCTCTTCATAACAATCCTAGAAACATTATTGGACAGAATTAGATCGAACAAAGAAATTAAGGGAACAAAAATTAAAAGTCAAGAGTACAAATTACAAGCATTTGTGGATTACATGGTATTTGTCATAGAAGAACCAATAGATTTGGGACAAGTATTATTAAATCAAACAGACAAATTTGGTAAATTGGCAGGATTAAAAATTAATAGGGAAAAGACCAAAATGTTAGTTAAAAACCTAACAAACAGTAAGCAAAAAAAAAACTAGAGGAAACTATGGGAATACAAATCGTGAATAAGATTAAATATCTAGGCGTTTGGCTAAGACCTAGAACATTATCCCTGAGGGAGGACAATTATACCAAATTATTACAACAAATTGGAAACAATTTGGAAAAGTGGAACAAAATGCAAATTTCACTATTAGGTAGAATAGCAACGATTAAGATGAATGTCCTACCCAAAATCTTGTATTTATTTCAAACAATTCTGGTACTATTGGACAATTTTTTTAAAAGAAGTGGACAAAATCGTTATGAAATTCATTTGGGCAGGAAAAAAAACGAGAATAAAAAAAATCTATTTACAAGACAATAAAAGCAGAAGTCGCCTTGGTCTCCCTGCCTGGGAGACCTACCACAAAGTGACGGCACTAGTATGGATAAAAGACTGGATCAAATTGAAAAGCAAAAGAATTTTAACACTCGAGGGCCATGATTTGCAAATAGCATGGCACACATTTTTGTGGAACCCAAATAATAAAAGTCATTCATATTTCTCCAGACACACTTTACGTAAATCGTTGATTAAAATCTGGATAAATATTAAAAGAAACCATTATACTAAAATCCCGAGGTGGCTCTCAACAATGGAGGTGATGTTCCATCCTAACACAATGGACATTAGCAAAAAGCTTAAATACCACCAAATACTAGATAATGAGGGATCACTTAAATTGATTCAGGTGCTAAAAACCCAAGGAATAATTATTGACAACTGGTCCTACTTTCAAATAAAAATGAGACATATTAGGGACGCAAAAGAACACGGATTTGAAACAAAAGATACTCAATTAGATAAAATACTCCTGGGCCCGGCGAAAAATATGATATATAAATTGTATAATTTTTTACTAGAGTATGAATTAGCTGAGGAAATTGTGAAAGGACCAATGTTAGCTTGGGCAAAAAACTTGTTATAAAATAGATTGGGATGATTGGGAGGAAATTTGGCAAAAAAATCTTAAATTTACAAAATCAATACCATATAAGGGAAATTGATATAAAATGATATATAGATGGCATCTGGCACCTTCTAGATTAGCTAAAATATATCCAACAGCAAATCCAAGCTGTTGGAAATGCAAAGAGAAACTTGGTACCTATTTCCATCTTTGGTGGACATGCCCTGAGATTAAAAATATTGGACAAGAATAAGAATATGGATAGAAGAAATTATCGAATGTGGACTGGAGCGGAAACTGGAACTGTTCCTCCTGGGAATGATTAAAGGGGAATACCCTCCCAAAGTGAGATATCTGATCATCCACTTATTAACAGCGGTGTGAATTTCTTTAGCACAATATTGGGAAAGGCCTGATGTACCACCAATACACATTATTATTCAAAAAAGCTACAAATGCACCGAAATGGAGAGGCTCACGCTCAAATTAAATGGGAAGGAAGAGTCAGAGTATTTATTTGGTTTGGGATAAGTGGTACAGCTGGGTAGAGGGCAAGAAAAAAGGTATACAGGATAAATGAACCCAGGACACATACTATAGTTGTATATATTGAATGTATAATAATAACGATTTCAAGCTTCTTGTCTATTATATAAATATTATGAAGGCTCCATTCGATTAACCAATACAGTTATAATCCAATAGTAATAGCAGAATAATATATTATTTATTAATTAATAGGTAATTGATAAGGGATAAGGAATACTTGCCAATGATTACTTACTACTGTTTACTATGAGCTATCAATCTTAATATCAAATGTAATAGAAAGAAATACGTTTATTGTTCTATTTATATTCTTTTTATTCTTACATATTTGTATGTTTGTTTGTGTTTTAATCTTTTGTAAATAAAGTCTATTTTAAAACTCAAAAAAAATTTCAAAATTGTCTGCTTGTCATCTGTTTCTGCCCATGTCTCTGCTTTAAAAAAACAAAAAAAAAATTACCTTCTGGATCAACCGGAGAAACAATATTTAGCAGAAAAATAGTTCTGTTGATCTTGTGGACTTAAGGGGAAAAAGCTATTACAATTTCTATGATGATCAATGAAATGATGAAGACGCTCCCTGCCTGCCCCCTTCCCCTGCCTCAAGTTGCTTTTTGGCTTTTTCAATAGAAACGAGTAAAATTAAAGTCTATTTGTTTCTTTTATATTGTGCTTGATTCCTGCTATGTCTGTGGAGATATTATAATTTGGGGATGGGAAGTCATACATTCTTGTAAGAAGATGGGATGATACCCAGAGTTAATCTCTGTTTGTATCTCTAGCAATTCTTTTACAGGGATGGAGCCAATTTTGAATTGCTTCATTTAAATTCATTCCTTTTCCAGTGTAAGCCATTTGTTCAAGAAAGATTATTATAAGGAATGAGACTTACAGTTATTCAGTGGAATAATGTGCATTACCAGCCAGGACAATCTACAAGGACCACAACAGACAATAAGTTCCTTCTGCTTTTACAACCAGACCTTAGGTAGCAGAACTTATAAATCTGATGGTCTAGGCCAGAGGTCCCCATCACCTGGTCCATGGACCAGCAATGAGCCACAGCATGCCAGAAACAGGACTACACAAACAAGAAAAGCCTCATCCATGGGATGCAAGAAGCACATGAAAGCATACCCCCTCTTGTCCTGTCATGACCCTGTTGGAGTGACAGGGAGTGGGAGAGTGGCTCCGTTGGCTATGGAGGAAACTGTGGAAGGGCAAAGTCAGGCTGGGCAGAGCAGGAGAGAGGTAGAACAGGAGAGAGGAAGACCAAGGCCCACCCCTTCTTCATCCTAGGGCACACAGGGAAGAACAGAGAAGAGAGCAATGTGGGTTACATGGTTTATGGATTCCCTTCACAAGGCACACCTGGAGATGAAGTTTAAAGGAGAGGCAGATGGGAGGGAGGGATGGTTGTCGGGAACAAACATTCAGTTTATCTTGTGTTGGCTGCTGTTATCTGGGTTCCTGGCATCCTCCCAACTGGTTTGATTTACTGCCTTGTTACTTCATTTCTGTATCTTGCTCTGCCAGATTTATTACCTTATTTTGCCTTGTTGGATTTATAGTTTAAAGTTTTCAGTTCACAACATTTGGATTGGAATATCTGCAGTCAAAGGCTGGTGCAGGTTCGTGGGAGAGTTTTTCTCCGGACTGGAAGGTAACTGGGGGCAAAGTTGGAGCTAATAAAGGAACTCATTCTTATTCTCTGGCTGTGTTGCCTTTGTGCCATGCCCCGGGTCATCACAGGTCCACAGAAAAACCTCTCTTCACAGAACTGGTTCCTGGTGCCCAAAAGATTGGGGGCCATTGTTCTAGGCTAAATATTGGCTTGACGTGATTGCTTTCTCTTCCTCCCCCTCCCCCTCCCTCCCTCCCTCCCTCCCTCCCTCTCTCTCTCTCTCTCACACACACACACACACACACACACACACACACATACCAATTGTATGCAAAACCTGTTTCAGGCAGTGCAATCCTATCCAGTTGTGAAGATGGTAAATTCCTACATCCGTGACTTCTAAATCACAATAGCTATATTCATAATGATATGCTAAATCACCCATAAGAAAACCAAAAATTACATGTTGTCAAAGCCAGTCAATAACTACTGCAATATCCTCTTGTTAGTTTCAGGGTTTTAAATTTTTCATTTGGTTAACAATTTACTTTGATCACTTTCAAGTTTCCTCCAGTCCTGCTGTTCCACGATATTCTAAACAGTGCAAGTGACATTTTATTGTAAATCAGTGGTGCATAGTTCTTTTTGAGCTGTTTTATTTATGGGTCAAAGAAATCAGTCAAATTCTTTTTCACCATATTCTCTTATGCTAATTGCTTCTTAATGAAGCCCATCTTATTAGCGCAAAATTTCTTAAAAGATGCTTCACAGGCAAAAGGCCACTGTTCCTCACTCCCCCTCAGCCTAATATCTTGTAGTCATTGTTGATTAATGGAGCGGCTTTCGAGCCATTATATGAACTTTGGGGACTTGACTTTTTTCTCAAATCAAGAAGACTAATCTAGGTCTCATCTGAATTGGAGAATCAAGAACACTGCATGCACCTTTTTAAAAGGTGAATGAATAAGAGAAGATGTGGCTTGAATATTAACAATTCTTAAATAGATTAAAAGAAGTTACAAATCCAATCATCTTAAACAGGGATAGCAGTATTGCTATGATTCAATGCAAAGTTTTTGCATTTGGTGTACTGCATTCCAAGATAACAGAATAACAGAGTTGGGAGGGACCTTGGAGATCTTCTAGTCCAACCCTTTGCTCAAGCAGGAAGCCCTATACCATTTCAGACAAATGGTTGTCCAAACTCTTCTTAAAAACCTCCAGTGTTGGAGCATTTATAACTTCTGGACGCAAGTTCTTCCACTGATTAATTATTCTGACTGTCAGGAAATTTCTCCTTAAGGTGGTTCTCTTTTTGATTAGTTTCTACACATTGTATGTTGTCCTGACTTCAGGTGCTTTGGAGAATAGGTTGACCCCTTATTCTTTGTGGCAGCCCCTTAGAGATTGGAATATTGTTATAATTTTACCCAGTGGTGCGATTCAAACAGTTCGCACCACTTCAGGAGAACCGGTTGTTAACTTTCTGAGCAGTTTGGCGAACTGGTTGTTGGAAGAAATCATTAGGGTGGAGAACCGGTTGTTAAATTATTTGAATCCAACCAGTGATGTTACCCCCAGTCCTTCTTTTCATCAAACTAAACATACCCAATTCCTGCAACCGTTCTTTGTATGTTTTAGCCTCTCTTCCCATTTGATATTGGGACATTGCTGATTTACATTACTTTTACTTCTGCCATATTAATTGACATTTATGATTACCCTGAAGGCCAAAAAGTAAAGTAGAAGTACATCATAAAAAACATAAAATAACATTTGTTGTATATGCTTTACATTAAATTACTACTTCTTAAGTTAATGCATATCACTAAGCAGTCACGTTGTGATTAACAGAAGCTACTGTCAATATGAGAATAAATGTGCTTTTGGAGAAAGAAAGCTTCTCCAATAATTTTCCTACTCCAGCAAAAGATCTGTAGATATCTACAGACTGATAATCCTCAGGGTTTAGGCAAGCAGTACCTTGAATTAATATTAATATCAGTCTTTTATTGCCTTCCTCAGACCCTTTTTCTGACATCCCCTTTTTTCTCTGTCTTTCCATTTCTCCATGAAAAAAAGGTAGTTATTTTGTGATTTTTACTTGTACAGGCAGAAAACAATATTCTAATTGAAGAATCACTAAGAAAAAACCCATATCCTACAAAAACTGGCAGAGCAAGCTACTATATATAAATAAGCAACCAGGGAATTTGGAACAATAAAATCCAAATTACTTGTAAAAGTATGGGAGAGAGAGAGAGAAAAAAAGTATAATCCTTAAAAAAGAAGTTGTACCAATTATACAGGTTCCAATTCCACCAAAACATCTAATTTGTCAGAAATTTGATAAATTCCATGCCCTTAGAGACAGCTCTTAAATACAAATTTGACCCAATGTTGTCAAAAAGTTAGAAAACAACAACCATTCACTTAAATATATGCACACAGAGACTTCAGTTTTCATCATTGAGAAGGGGGATAGTGTTATTTATAAGCATTTTATTGAGTTATAGAGTATTATAAAATACAAAATGCAAAATTAAATAGAAGTATAGTGAGGGGGAGGGAGAAAGGAGGAAAAGAAAAAAAGCATAGTCTTCTGACTCTCTCTGTTGCAGTAAAATAAAGCATTAACATCAAATCACAACCTTTTGTTTTTCCATAATAGTATAAGCAAGCCATTTCTACAAATATCTATTAGTCTAATCTGTAAAACCCAAAGTAAGAGTTTCATTCTTTTCCACATCAAGCACAAAGTTTAGAAATGGTCTCCATGTGAAAACTTCTGGTGGGACCCTCAGCTTTAACAGTAAGGGGAACTTTTAGCTTCCCTTCAGAAAGGGGATAGTGTTAATGGATGCCATCTAATTCTGGCAAATATTAAAAATGATGGCCACTTATTACATTTTTTCTTTAGAGTCAATGGAGAAGCATAATGGATTGTTCAAAGCAAGGTTCTATCTTGTAACTAATTTGAAATTAGTTGTCAAAATGGCCCAACGTGAAGTGTTTTTTTTTTATCCAGTGAGATCTGACCTTTACTCTGTTATATATATTCCTAATGCTAGCTTTAAAAACAAACAAAAATGATGGGAAGAGGCTAGGTATATAATCTTCTAGAAAGAATTTGTCTGATTATTATTGGAAATTGATCTCTGCAGTTAACCCTTGACTAATAACTATTCATTTAATGACAATTTGAAGCACTGAAAAAAGTCAATTCACAATAGCCTTAAAATAGCAACAGTTGATGTGTCTCAAAGCATAGAGAACAGTATAAATGCACTGATTTGGGAGATTGACTTCAATGGGAGGTAGACTAGAATTTGGTCATATGTGAAAACCGTTTTGATATCTTTCAGTTTCAAGGTATTCATTATGTTATGTGATGCCATTTCTAAAAGATAGGGAAAATAAAAACAAAGGTCAGATCATTTTTCTATGTTTCTTGCCATTAAAAGCACTCTGATGAAGTAAGATATAATATATTGATACTGCTGCAAAAGCAGAAAAAAAGGTAAAATAATAAACACTTGTTTTCCTTGTATTATTTTCAGGGGTTATGGATATATGGTTCTTTGTATGTGTCACACAAACACACACACACAAACCACACACAGTTGTATACTTAATATAGGCAGATAGATAAATAAACAAACAAATAAATAATGCTTTTGTAATGGTGTGAGTTTGCACAAAGCAGTGGAAATAAGTGGAGCTGGTGCAGACTGGTACAGATTTTGCCATGAGAGGAAATGAAATAACTTGGGTTGCCTAGGGTTGGTAATTAGCAGCATCTAGAAAAGAGAAAAATTTGTAAACATGAGGAAAATAAGATAATGAGAACACAGCATCAAGTGAAGTGTTTCCTATTAGACAACGGAGAACTTGCAAGGGAATCAGAATAAGGGAAATGAGAGGTCACCCTGGAGACATGAAAAGAAAAAATGAGATACAGAATTTGAAAAAAGATATAAAACACAAGAAATTCGAGCAGAAAAATTTGTACACAGGCTGAAGGGCAAGAGAAGACTTTGGGACTTTATCACACAGACAAACTTAACTATATATTCCGGAAGAAAGAGCTAGGAAAGAGAAAAGAAAGTGCTTGGCTTAGGAAAGCAACCAGAAGAAATGAAAAAGAGTTAGAGATTTAAAATGAGATAGGAAGATTACTTGAGAATAATGGAAGAAAGAATATAAGCTTTCAAGTGGAAAAAGAATTCCTCAGTAGTCATGTACTGAACAAGACAAAGGGAGATAAGAAAGAAAGCAGTCTAGTTAGGAGAATACAGTAAATGACAGAATAATTACTCAGGAACAAGAGAAAAAAACCCATAAGGCTTTTCTCCCTAAAGTAGAACTTTAGGAAATCTGCCCAATATATCCAATGGAGAGAAGTGAAGAGTTGGAGAAACATCCAGTGTGTGAGACATTGGAGGAGTGGATCATGATTGGAAGAACCAATGAGTATCCCATTATATTTAAATTGTGAACCTTGAGAAGATATGAGAAGAATCCCAAAGAGGCAAGTGATAGGAATAGAAAATCCTTCCATGAGACTTCAGCAAGACAATTATAGTTATTAAATTGTGTGAATATGTTTCAGATTTAAGAAGGGCAAGAGTTTAAAAGAAGCCTGCTTTTCTTATTGGACAGCAGAAAGAATAAGAGACTACTTTTTCCAAGAAAATAATGACAGAGTCAGAGGTGAATAGGGTTAGGTGGGATGAAAAGAGTCATTCATATTTAGGCTATGGTTTTTTTAAGTTGTAGTTGTAGTTCCATATGTCTTGTTCTAATTCAAATAATAGGCTAGACTTATTTTCACCCTTCTGAAAAGAGAAAATTAAGTTGTTGTCCTTGGGACTTACTGGAATTTCCAGGGATTAGATTTCTCTATCACTGCATGTCAGGAAACATATGCATCTATGGTTCAGACATGATTGCATAGCTATTACATTTATAGGTTTCTGAATGTTAACATTCTGGCTAGGGGGCACTCAAATGCTCCCGGTGTTTTAGGAAATTGCATCAACCAATCAGCAGGATGTGCACCTCCATTGGGATTTAGGAGGTATGTATGTTGGCCCATCTGAAGCTCTCTACAGCAGGGCTGTCAAACTCCTGGCCCATGGGCCCAATGCATCATGTGATGGCCATGGCCATGCCTCATTTAGTAAAGGAGGGGAAAGTCCTGATACGTCATGTTTGACACCCCTCCTCTACAGCCTCTACTTCAGAAGTGGTATTCAGCAGGTTCTGGCCAGTTCTGGAGAATCAGTAGCGGAAATTTTGAGCAGTTCAGAGAACCGGTAAATACCAGCTGTAACTGGAGATTTCCCACCAAGCCATGCCCACAGAACCAGTAGTAAAATAATTTGAATCCCACCTCTGCTCTGCTTATCTATCAATTCCTTCACAGCATAGGTAAGAAGTGATGCCTGCACACAGTTGCAGGAAACTCTAAATCAAGTTTGACTTCCCTTAAAGCCATTTGTTTGCTTGGAGAGTTACCAACAGCTTTGTCCTATAACCGGCTTTAGATAAGAATTAAAAAGGAAGCAGCTATTATTTGAGAGCATAGAGTTTTCCCTTAAAGCACTTTCTGGAACTCAGAACTAGCCACCAGAAAAGTACAAGGCTCCCCAAAGAGAGCTAACACTTTTTCATCCCTCTCTTTTATTTTTTATTAAGAAATACCTAATAAAAAAAGATTAGTGCCATGTTCCACACCTTGTAAGTAAGTTGTTAATTAAAAATAAAGTATCTTTAGTTTTGCTGATTAAAATACAAAACTGTATATTGGCAGTAGTAAAATGACAAGGTTTACCCAAAATCCACGAAGGAAAAGCAAAAGGATTAATGAAGACTGTACCAAATAAAGCAAACAAGGAAAATATTAAACAATGGAATTAGCCAAGGGATGAGGGAAACATGATGTGTTTAAAAAATAATTACAAATGTTGTTCTCTAAACAGCAGAAATAACACAAGAGTTAGCCAGGATCACCAGTTTTTGTCTTTTCCCAACCACTGACATGAAATCTCCACCAGAGTTTTCTGACACCTGCCCTAAAGTTATATTATCTGGCTTCATAGATTTTCATCAAATGTTGAACTGATCATTTGACTTAGACAGCCACTGACAGCACACGGAAGATACAGCAGACAGGTCTCACAAAGTTCTATCTGCTATACAATGTTTAAGCTCTGGAATTTATGTCAAATAAGGAGAAAACATGGTGGGAAATAGAGTATTCTGGAGGATGACATGGCTGCTGATCTGAACCTTGTGTATAAGCAGAATATTTATCAGGTAGTAACCATAAAGCTTTCCCGCTGAGAAAGTCTGTATATTTTCCCAAAGCATCTGTCACTCATGTACAACTGTCTTTCAGTCTTGGAATCCGTTTTCAGCATCACCAAGCAGTTTCCTCACCTGCTGACCACCAATTATCAGCGTGATAAACTGCCAGTGCTGTTTTCTGAAATCTCTCACAGTCACATTGCTAGGATCCAGAAACAACATGACATGACAGCCGTGAAGCTTCATCTCCCCCACATAATTTCAAGGAACAAGAACACTTGCTCAAGGAAAAGAGCAACTGCTGCTACTAAGGGAAATAGCTAAAGAAAGACATTTATTTCATTCGTCTGGCATGATGAAAAGGTAATAAAACATGGCCCCATAGTTACTTGACTTATATAGCAATAGAAGAGAAGAAAAGAGAAGAGAAGATAAGAGTTGGAAGGGACTTTGGAGGTCTTCTAGTCCAACCCCCTGCTTATGCAGGAAACCCTATACTATTTCAGACAAATGATTATCCAATCTCTTCTTTAAAACTTCCAGTGTCGGAGCATTTACAACTTCTGGAGGCAAGTTGCTCCACTCATTAATTGTTGTAACTGTCAGGAAATCTTTCCTTAGTTCTAGGTTGCTTCTCTCCTTGATTAGTTTCCAGCCAAAAAATGTATAAGGTTACATAAGCATTTTACTTCTGCTTTCCAACTGCAGGCACAATTCACAAGAGCTTAGTCTATGAGGTAACACAAAGAATGCCAGAACAAATCTGCTGTATCTTCACAATCAAGTTTTGCTCCATGTTGTTCATGAGTTGATGAATACTGTGATTGCAGGACATATCAAGGCCCAACAGTTGGTAGGTTTCCTAATAGAAAGGAAACTATCACCATTTACTTTCCTAACAAAAGCTGTGAATCTGGGAGATGACAAGTATAGACTGTGGGGTTTATCTGTCCATCAAAATTTGATCTGAAAGATCTGATTTTGATTTACCAGGAAGTGGTCTCTCACATTATGGATCACCTATATGGTCCTGATCTATAGGGTGAGTATAAACTGACAGGAAGGTGAGGCATCTTTGGGGTCAAATGATCAAGATGTGTGAATTTCTTGGTAAAATTCTTGGTAAGGTGAGAGAGGGCTCTTCTCATTTACAAGGATTTCCTACTATCCCATTGGATCAGTCATGACTCACTGTGGTGGGATACCAAGACTGTCCAGATGGGGGCAGGTCCTAGTAGATCATGAGAGAATCTCCTATCTTTTATTACTGAAAAATTCCTACTCTTTTCTGTAAATTGTCTGCAGTACCTGAAACATTGATGTGGAATAACAGAAGCTAGTAACATTTATCATCCTACATCTCTGGTTAAGATACTGTAGATGATCCACAAGATAGGGTGAAGCTAATAAATAGGTCATTTAGTCCTGCCAACAGCTCATGCTGGATGGGCGCCCTCCCATCTTGCCTGTCAATCAGGTTTTTTGCTTATATTTTGTTTTGTTTTTCTATAGAGATCAAGCAATATAGAAGAATAATGCCTTAACTGGCTGGTCACCTCAGGAGAGGAAGCTTCCATCACACAACCAGATAAGAGGAACTGGGGAGATTCCAAGGATTGTGTCAACTGTGTCAAGATTCTGCCAAAGCAAAGCTTGTGTTAGCAGAAAGCTCAGAACATCGCTTTCACCTTAGATCTACATCAGAGGTGGTATTCAGTCAGTTCTGACAGGTTCTGGAGAACCGGTAGTGGAAATTTTGAACCCTGTCCCCATCTATTCACTGCCTCCGGAGTCCCAGCTGATCGGAGACCAGCTGATTAGCTGGGTTTTCTTTTGTTGCCCTGCACAGGAGAACAGAGCTGGAAAGTAGCTTAGTAGGGTAGGGAGGGAATGGGGATTTTGCAGTATTCTTCCCCTGCCACACCACACCCACCATGCCCACCAAGCCATGCCCATAGAACCAGTGGTAAAAAAATTTGAATACCACCACTGATCAAAATACTTTAAAGCTAAGTAGCTTCACCTATGTAAGAAGGAAGTAGCCTTAAAATGGTTAATTAGGCAACCCTGTGTTAGGGGGAATAAGAATGTGCTCTGACTTTGTCTTCTAGAGTCTGCTGTGGAAAACAGAAAAACATTTATGAGATCACTTTCACTTACCAAAGAGTACTTGTCACTATTCACTGAATGTATTCCAGTCATATATTAATTTCAATTGTTCCTCCAATGTTTATTAATATATTACCTTTCTGCCAAGATTCTCAGGGGGACTTAACTTTTTTGAAATTAAAAAAGAGCCCCAGAAGATTATTGAACAATATAATCAAGGTCTTTCAAAGCTCCCTCATTTCTCCCTTTCTGCAATTAATAAACAGAGCTATCACTTTTATGGGTTTGAACTTCTAGTCTCTTAGGACTGTGGTCTAGTTATAATACTGAAATCTCAAGGCTGAACTAATGATTGCTTCCCATTGAACAAAGTAGACCCATTAAAATTCCTGATACCCCATCTTCCTTTTGAAAAGAAAACCACATGCAGTACATTGGCAGTTCTATCATTCCCTTCTTTGGTAGGCAACGGGAAAATAACAATTGACAGTGGGTCAATTTCAACACCACATACTGTAAGATGAACACCTTGAGTTTGTTAAATGCACCAAATAGAAAGTGCCAGGGATTTTAAGGATCCCCTCTCCAAACTGTGTGCTTTTGCAATTCCCCAGTGGAATTTTATCTCAAATCTTCTCTATCAGAGAAGCTTCTCTTATTTAGAGGCTTTGGCTGTGATAAGTGGACCCAGAATCCATCTTCAAAGGTATGTGTCCTAAAGGAAAGGTTGATTCTTCTCTCTGGCTTATGAGAGAGGAAGGGAAGGAGGAATTGGAGTTGAACCCATACCAATTTTATTCTTGTTTAAGATGTGAAGTTGGTAGGTTTTCATTGAGTGAAATGCTCTTTGCATCTTCAAAGCCTGGAGAGATGAAGGGCAAATCCCACTCAGAAGATCCTTGGGAGTATTTCCTTTCCATTGTGGTTTGTCTTGTCTTGTCTTTCTTGTCTCTCACTAAGAAGTCCTTTTGGTTGCATTTCTGGATCATTGACCAAACAAAAGTGGTAATCCCAGAAAGTAGTTTAGAAACACCGGGGCAACCAATAGCATGAAGCAGTACTTTTTCCCTTCCAATTCCCTTAAGAAGATAGGGTTTACACCAGTGGTGGAATTCAAAAAACATTACTACCAGTTCTGTGGGCATGGTGTGGCTTGGTGGGTGTGGCTTGGTGGTCATGGCAGGGGAAGGATACTGTAAAATCTCCATTCCCTCCCCATTCCTGGGGGAAGGTTACCACTGGTTCGCTGAACTACTCAAAATTTCCACTACCAGTTCTCCAGAACTGGTCAGAATCTGCTGAATACCATCTCTGGTTTACACAGTCCTGGAAATATGGAACAGGAATCCTTCAGATTCCTAGCAGCAGATAGAAGTAGAAGTTCATTTTTTAAAAAAATGGGACATGTCCCATTTTTCCACTTGTAATTTAAAACAACATGCCTCTTTCCCCATTTTCTAAGTTTAATCCTCAACAACAGCAACCCCATGGAGGAAGCTGGGCTGATAGATACTTACATGGCTAAAGTGGCCCAGTGAGATTCCATGGTCTTAAATTGGGACAAGTGAGATCATTATTGCTCCCTATAGTGGTTATTAACTGGTTCCCTACTTCCTTTTTAATACAGAAAAGCTATAAATCCAAATTTCCGTCTCATTCTTTCTTTCAATCATTCTGTTCCCTTGCTAAAGTTACATAATTATGAATTAATGCAGCAGAAAATATAAGCTTTTGCCTGACAAAAACAGGTACAATTGTTCTCTTCTATCCCACATGACAAAGTGGAACAGAGAAAGAGTAGATGGATTCTATGAAGTCAGGTTACCAGCATGGCTCACTGCTAAAATATTCAGAAATAAATAACTTGAGGGCATAAATTATCCTACCACTAAGCCACAAGATAATACTCTCAGAAATCCACATTATCTATTCTCTTTACTTTCCTTCTTGGCTCAAACATATACACACATACACCAACACAAAAACACACATCCTATTCAATGGTTTGTAAGCCTGTAGCATAGGTGAACTGCAGAGATATTGATGCAATTTTGTTTTATTGGCAATGCAGAGAGAGAGAGACACAGAGAGAAAGAGAGAGAGACAGAGAGATAGACAGACAGAGAGATAGACAGACAGAGAGACAGAGAGAGAGTGAGACAGAGAAAGAGACAGACAGACAAACAGAGAGACAGAGACAGAGAAGTAACTGTGTATAAAGTTACAAGATTACTTGAAGAAAAATTGCGTTGATCAAGGTGGTATTCTTTTGAAGAGTCAGAAAAAAATTAAATATAAAACTTCAGATTTATAGGGGGGGGGATATGCAACTACTTTTTAAGTTCAACATTCATCCCTAAAACTTGAAAATAACCAACTTCAATTATTTAAAAAGAGATCAATGAGATACCTAGGGAGTTGGGGATAATTAGCTAAGTATTAAATTTAATACTATTCAAAAGAAAATATGGAAGAATGGATTTTACAAAAAGAAACCAGCATGGAGTCTGGTCTTATTAACCTTCTAAGTTTTAAACAATTTGAGAGAGGTCATCCAAAAACACTTTATATTAGTAGTTTAAAATAGCTGTTCACCAACTCACAAATTCTTGAATTGAACGTAACATGGAATGGAAGAGCATGATTGGCTAATAAAGCAGGGATTAGAAATACATGGATTCACATTGGAGAGATATTAAAAGTGAAATACTATCATAGGAGTTGGTGTTGTGACAAGATGCTTTTAATTTAAATGACTTAGAATTATGATTAAATAATAAGATTGGCAAAAATGTTGATAACACAGAAGTGCTCATAGTAATAAAAGTAAAAACAAAAACAAGGATTGCAATGGGCTCCAAAAGTATACCTGAAAACAGTATGGATGGAGTTTAAAATGCAAAGGTGGTTTTTATGTTAAGAAGAGCAAAGTGATACATGATAGCTCTAAAAATCAAAACTTTGGAATTTGAGCTGGCAGTGACTGATCAGGGAAGGGCATCTTAAAGTAATGGTATATTGCTCAATAAAATGTCAAATTTGTACATGCCTGTTGTTCTATCGCCAGGACAAAGCAGATTCGAAGACCGGAGTTGAATTCAGCTCTTTATTAGCAACTAGTAACTTCAACTAAAGTCGAGCCGCGGCAGCCCTTTTTATAGCGGCTGCTCGCGGCTCGTAACCAATGGCATTTATTCAAACTTCCCGCCGCTCAGGCGGCCAATCCGAGACTGTCATTATTAACCAATCGTTAAGCTATATTAACTAACCAATAGAAATGCAGTATTAGAAGTATGTACATGAGTACACTACACCTGTTGTAAAAAAAAAAAAAAAAAGCAAAAATCCATGCCCAAAATAATTAGGAAGAAAATTAAAATAAAATGGCTGATATAGCAATGATTTTATATAATCCTATAGTGAATTTATGCTTAGAATATTTTGTACAGCTCTAGGTATTACATTTATAGAAGGATCTAGCAGAGCTGCAACCAGTTAAAAAAAAAACAGCAAAATTTTTCAGGAGCTATAGAAGCAATTTTATAAGGGAAGATTTCAATGTCTAAGGCCCCTTAGCTTGCAAGTTCAGGGAGGAGATGAAATAATTAGTCAATCATACATGATATGAATGCATTAATTTGGAGAGTTTTTTATACAACAGATAGTTAAACTGGAATTTTTTGCCATCAGAGATGGAAATGATGACCACCATGTTTCATAGCTTTTAAACGACACGTTAGATAAATTTATGGAGGATTTGAGCTATCAATAGCTACTAATCTTGGTGATTACTGATTGATTATGTGCTATTTTGACTCACTGAAACCACATAAATAGATTTTTTTCCCCATGATGAACTGTCCCTAAGCTATTCTTTCATATTTCCCAATGGTACACTCATCACTGTTATAATTGAATCCATTATTTTTGCTGCAGGTTGCCTTGTTGTTCTCTTTTTTCCTGCCTTTCCCAGCATTAGAGTCTTCTCCAGAAAGCTACATCTACAAATAATGTGTCCAAGATAGGATACTTTGAACTTGGTTATTTGTGACTTGAGGGAGAACTCTGGGTTGATTTGTTTGACGGCCTTCCGGTAGGCTTGCTTGGGTGTCTACAGTATTTTCAGAAGTCTTCTCCAACACTAGGTGTCAAGGCTCTTCCTACTTTAAAGTCTTTCTTTAAAGAAGCAAGAAATGGTTGGCAATAATGTATTCAAAATGAGTAAACAATTTCAATGTCAGCCCATCATTAACTTTAAAATATTTTTTCATTTAAATATATGGAACTTTTTGAAAATAAACATTCTATTTGAGATAGCATGTCTATAATGCTAGTCAAGACGGATCACAATTCTTTCTTATTCTTTTTTGCTCTTCACATGGAAGTTTTATTAAAAATAGCATACTTTATCTAATCATAATCTGGCCATTTCTTTTTAACTAATACTTTCTGACATTTATCCTTTGTTATCCTGTTATGTCCAAAAAACTTTATTCAGGGAATAATAGAAGCAATTGCTGCAGAAGAAAGGAAACATTAAGGATGTAGATACACACTAGAACAATTTTTCATTGAGACCCTTAGAAATATTTTTTTCACTGGAACCACCCTTGAGTAAATGTTTGTGCTCTTAGGCAGTTGCTTATTAAAAACAAATGGAATATTGAAGGCTGCATTTAGCCTACACACTGTTTTCCTAAAACATTAAAATAATATAAAAATTAAAGTGTTGCCTCCCAAACACACTTCACAGCTGCTTCATTGAGTTTATTACTGCACCAGCTAAATATTAGATTAATTCTCAAGTATTTCCACTATCTATCAAGGGCATATAGGAAAAATTAAATACTTCTTGCTTTGCTTATTTCAGTGTAGTGCTTATATTCTCTCTGTTCTGCTTTTATAAACTTACAAATGTTAATAACTTTGCTTCAGAAATAATCATGCAATAATGTAGCACAGTTCAGTACATATATAATGATAATTATATAAACATTACACTGAAAGAATGTAGAAATTCTAATAAAAGATTTAAAAGTTAACCTAAAAATAAGCCAGCATACAGTAACCATTAGTTCATTGCAATTGGTATTTGTCCACTGATAGCATGTTTGTAACCTGTGTTCTGAATCTGTTTGATCTACAAATGTCCAATTATAACAATCTTACATGAACACTTATTTCTAACCTATGAAAAAGAGTCTACTGGTAGGCTCATGAGCATCATCCAATTTTTCTCTACTGGTGCAAACCTAAATGTTCTATCATCTTCTGTGGGATCATATGATAATAAGGGAAGTGAGAATCCACTGTTTTCAAGGGAAAAATTATTCTGATTAGCAAAGAAAGGAAGACTAAAATATATGAAGAATGGTTACAGGAACTGGGCTTGGCTAATCTAGTAAAGAGAAGGACCAGGGGAGACATGATAGCAGTCATCCAATAGTTGAGGGGCTGCCACAGAGAGGAAGGGATCAAGCTATTTTCTAAAGCACCCGAAGGCCAGACAAGGAATAATGGATGGAAACTGTACAAGGAGAGTTTTATCCTGGAAACAAGGAGAAACTTTCTGACAGTGAGAACAATCAACCAATGGAACAGCTTGCCCTCAGAAGATGTGGGAGCGCCATCAGTTGAGACTTTCAAGAAGAGAATGGACTGCCATTTGTCAGAAATTATATAGGGTCTCCTGCTTGGGCGGGGGATTGGACTAGATGACCTACAAGGTCCCTTCCAATTCCGTTAATCTATTAATCTGTATTATGGAATTGTTTCCAGATTTTTAATGAAGTTGCAGACTGGGAAAACTCTGGAAGCTGTGAGCCAAAGAGAAAAGGCAGAGGCTAGAGGAAAATGGATGCCCCCCACCACAGCAAGTGAATTGGGAAAAGTCAAAAATCCACCATAGAAGCGTATCTTAGTGAACCTAACCTTTCCCCAAAAGTTTCCCCAAAGGCTGCAGAGATACCAGGAGAGGGCAGCCTGGATAAATCACACTCTACAAGCATTGTGTTCCCCATTCTCATAGGGAAAATCCCTTCCAATCCACCCCCTCTTTTCCCTAATCTCTGCCAGAAACACATCCCCCCACACACACACATATGTGCATACACACACACATATGTGCATACACACACACACATCCATGGCAGGAGCTAATCATGACAACGTGAAAAGTCCTGGACGTGTTAAAAAGTGCCTCCCCCCTTCTGCCTTTCTTTTTCTTGCTCGCTTTTCTTGGGTGTGAGAAAGAAAGCGAGGGGGGAGGTGGTGGTGGGGCTTTGGATGAGCAATGACTGTGGCAGGGAAAGCTGGGATCAAAAGAAGCAGCACGGTGGACAGGCTGGCCAGGCTTTCCAGAGTATACAACAGCAGGCTACAGGTAGGCAAGCAAGGGTGCACGTGGGGCGCTCCTTAGGGCCACTAAAGTTTGAGTTTGACACCCCTGGTGAACACTAATAAGAAAAGAAATCCATGGAAGTTTATAGTCTTGCATAAGCATTATACACACAAGTTTATCGTCTTGTATAAATATAAAATAATTGCTATTGTAAGTAGCATGTTTGCTTTGAGAAAAATGAAATGTGTTTTTCTTTCTTTTTAGAATTCATAGAATGTGTAATCTGCGCTCTGCTAGCTGTCATTGTGGGGACAGACTGTGGACCAGGAGTGCATTATGGCTGATTGAAATCATCCAACCCAGAGATTCTATCCTCTATTCCCTGAACATAGAAAGAATGCTGCAGTGAGATAGTGAGCAGTTGCATTAACCATTAAGCAGACTAAGCACTAACCATTAAGCAGACTAAGCACATGCTTAGGGCACTAACCATTAAGCAGACTAAGCACGTGCTTAGGGCACAAGGCCCAAAGGGGGCATCACAAAGTTGAGAATATGGCTTCGTTTGTACAGTATGTACAAAGGAAGGGAGCACCAAGATGTGTCAGTGCTTAGGGTACCAGTGAGCCTTAATCCGCCATTGGCAGTAAGGTTCCTTGAAAGGTGGTTGTCCCCTTGGGACCCTATTAGAGGGATTGCTTGGGGGCCACCCTTTCATAAAGAAACAATGAAAGAAAGATAGATAGAAGGAACTGCTTCATTTTCCTAGCTTTATTGATTAACCTTGACCAGACAGATAAGGGAGAATATCTAATGGAAGTCTAGATAACTATTGCTTTTATGTATTTTTCCATCTGTATGAGAACTATACAGCTTATTAAAAGAGCTACTGGCATTTAGCAGCTGTAATATGTAATCAGCATGATAATCATAAGGGCAAAAATATCTAAATGGTTTTATTTGTATGCATGTTTGTTTATATAAATTGTCTCCTGCTCCAATTCTTCAGACTCCTAAGCCACAGCAGTCAGCTTTTTTGTTTGTTTGTTTATAAAACTTTTACCTTTAAATGTAAACTCTTAAATATTTCATTGTATTTCTTGCTGTCAAGGCAACCTTGTCTGAGAAGTTTTAAAACAGGGGTGGGGTGGGGTTCAAAAAAACCTGAGATGGCAGATTCAACTATATGATTGAAACCCTGCTCCTTTTTACGTATGTTGTACATGCAAAACACATAAATAAGACTGGAGTTTTGATTTGCAGGCATCATCATGAGTTGGGATGGCACAGTGGTTAGAGTGCAGAATTGCAGGTTACTTCTGCTGGCTGCCAGCTGGCTGCGATTTGGTACTTCAAATCTCACCAAGCTCAAGGTTGACTCAGCCTTTCATCCTTCTGAGGTGGGTAAAATGAGGGCCCAAAATTGTTGGGGGCAATATGCTGACTCTGTAAAAGGTTTAGAGAAGGCTATAAAGCACTGTATCGCAGCATATAAGTCTAAGTGCTATTGCTATTGCTATCTTGAGGTTGGTTTTTTTTTTTTTTATCCTGTACAGTTGGATGCCCTTTTTAAAAGATTAAAAATAGCAAATTTCTTAAGAAGAAGCAAGAAATTCATCTCCCTCATGTCCGGCTCAGTGTAATCTGAATGACTTTAAAGTAAGAACAGCCGGACAGATTTTCAACTACTTAACTGTAGGAATACTAAGTTCCTTTATCAGCCAGTTGCAGTCATTGGCACTTTGGCTTGCATATCTAACAAAGCACTTCATTTTCATTAGACCATTTATAGATCTAACATTTATTTTTCATTGCACTTCGTGTTCTAATCAATCAATTTTTCTAACACCCCATAAAGCCTAATCATTACCCCCCCAGGACTCCCTAGTCATTAGATTATGTGATGACATGCATCTCACTTAGCGCTCTTTAAATGCCAAATACATGATGAACTTGAAACAAATGCATAACGTTTCTAGTTAGAAAAACCAATGAGCTCAAACTATTCTCAGATAAATTGTGCAAACGGTACCCACACACGAGGAGTTTGATGAGTGTTATGAATGTTGCCATCACCACCTGCTCTTATAGAAACTCATACCTGATGATAAAAATAAGACTTGGTGCCAAAGACAGAATATTTTCAATGCACTACCTTCCAGGATGTGGTGATTCAAGGTTGTATTTCTGAAGATCTGCAGCCAAAATGATTATATACAATTTCCTTTTTCTAAATCTGGCTATGTGCAGAAGAAATTGCCAGTGCCTCATCAGAAGAAAACTGAAAACATTTCAAATATTCAAGGAATAGTAAAAAGGTAGAACATGACACCAGCTGCTTTTCCCTTGTTTTTCAGCCTGGGGTGCAAGAAGAGGTATTAGACCAGGGGTGTCAAACTAAATGTCACTGAGGGCCGCATAAGGGTTGTGTTTAATCTTGGGGGGATGGGGTGGGCGTGGCCAGGGTGGACACAGCCAGCTTGATGTTGCTCATGTCGGGGGTGCCTGTGGTGGCCTGAGAGCTCTGCCAGAGAAAAGGGGCTCCTGATAGAGATGGTATTCAGCAGGTTCTGATCAGTTCTGAGAGAACCGGCAGCAGAAATTTTGAGTAGCTCAGAGAACCAGCAAATACCACCTATGACTGGAGATTTTACAGTATCCCTCCCCTGCCACGCCCACCAAGCCACGCCCACAGAACCGGTAGTAAAAAAACTGAATCCCACCACTGGCTCCTGAGCTCTGTTTTGGGCTGCAATAGACTCCTGCAGCTCTTTGCCAGCAAAAACGGAGTCAGGAGGGCCGCATGCAGCTTTCCCAAGCTCCATTTTCACTGGCAGAGGTACCTCAGGCCAGCCCTTTGCTGTTTCCAGGGCTGCCCCACAAGCCAGATCTAAGCATCCCACAGGCCAGATCTGGCCCCCAGGTCTTAAGTTTGACACCCCTGTATTAGACAGTCCATGTTGAATGCCAACCTGCCAGAGAGAGCAGCTTCATGCACTTCCTATATAAGGTTTTCTTAATGCGGGGCCATCCAAACTTGGCAATTTTAAGACTTGTGGGTTTCAGTTCCCAAAATTCTGGCTGGGGATTTCTGGGGGTTGAAGTCCACAGGTCTTAAAATCATCAAAATTGGACACCCCTGTCTTAACATTTTATATATTTTTAAAAATAATTTATTTGGTTTGATCAAAGTTGTGAATACTTTTTGGCAGCCTGTCTGCCAACTGCAAACCCAGCATAAACGGTGTTGCATTTTTGATGTTTTTGTTTACATATATAGGGAATGCTGATTGTTGCTCCTGAAAATCAGAAAGGAACTATCTGCAAATCCTTCTTAATGCATTCCAATAAGATGTGTAAAATGTATCCTGAATGCTGACACATAGCAAAGTTTGATAAACCAACCGAACCAATATTATACTATTAGTTTTTACATGTATTAGCTCAACATAACATTAGCAAAGTCAACCAAGGAGGGCACACACAAAAACATGTCATACTTTTTGTATTATCTATAGTTAAATAACAGCATTGCCCAACCCAGTGGTGGTGTTCAGCAGGTTCTGACCAGTTCTGGAGAACCGGTAGCGGAAATTTTGAGTACTTCAGAGAACTGGCAAATACCACCTCTGACTGGAGATGTTACAGTATCCTTCCCCTGCCACACCCACCAAGCCACGCCCACAGAACCAGTAGTAAAAAATATTGAATCCCACCACTGGCCCAACCCTTATGAAACCTACCTATCCAGCCACACTTGCACTAACAGCTCCATAGAAAAGGTGTTTGGGGATTTGTTGAAATATAATTTATCAGTCAAGACTGAAAATGGCCTTCTTCTTTTGATTGGACTTATCTTGAAGCATATTACTCCATCCAGGCTAAATCAAGAACAGTAGGGATATGAGTACTCACTAGGCAGAGCAGAAAACATTTGACAACAAATAAGTCACAGAATAACAAGTCCAACTGCAGTGCTCAGAGGAACCACATTGTGTTTCGTGCTTGGGACTCAAAATGGCTGTTCAGAGGTCCAATAATTTTGTACTGTCTGCTGTCTAGCAAATTGGCTGTAGCAGTTTTTAGTAGCAGAAGCTTCTGAATCCAAAGCAAGTACAGTACAATAGATCACTGCTTCTCGGTGCATTTGAGATATCAGATTTATTATTTATTCTTCTCCTATGCTTGCTCTTTCTCTCCTTCCCTCCTTCCTTCCCTCCCTTACACAGATGCACACACAGAGACAAGTGCTTAAGGTGCTGAACAGTGTGGAACATGGATAGATTTGATTCATAATTAAATATGTGTAATTCCAACACAGATCAAATGTTGAATTGGTTACAAAAGGCTGTACTATTAATGTCGGTTTTCATCGTGGCCTTTTCTTCTTCCTGATAAATTCCTTTATTTTCAATATTTAATTTGGAGCCTTTCCTAATAAAATAGTTAAAGTCCTCTTAAACTGGGGAAGAGGAGAGGAAGGCACAAGGTCCCTGTATTTTGCTTAGTGAAACAAAAGAGCCTGCTTTCAGATGAGAAGGCTTTTGCTTTTCATTATTTTATTATGCGTAATGTTGAAAATGTTCAACTGATCAATAGAAGAATGAAGCTGTTGCAAGCTGATCTCTGTGGAGTAAAAATAGTGTGGAGAGCTCGGGGAAGAATTATAGGGAAAGCAAATTAAATTTACACATTTCAGATAATCAGGCACGTGGTTTACCCTCCGTGGGTTCTGTAATCTAGCTTTTCTTAATTACATTCTTTGTAAGATGCATTGTTTGACTTTTCCCTCCATGGACTTCTTTTTTTTTTTTTTTTTTTTTGCTGGGGGAGATTGCATTGTAATTACTAAGCTCTTGGCATTATTTCTGTGTTTATTATGAAATGTCAAGATTTTGAAAGGAACATTTCATGCACTGTATCATGTCAATCATTTTCTTTTGTGACATGGAACACCGTGAGACAGTCTTTTCTTCATATATGTTATTGTAAATAGGCTAGATCAGTTTGTTTGCATAGCAACTAAAAACGAGCATTTACTGTAAACATATCAGCTGGAAAAGCAGATGCAGGCCTGCTGACAGCAGGGCCCAATTACTTCATTGCACAGCCCAGGAACATAGTCAAACTTGGAAAAAAAACATGTATAGGCTTAAGGACAGATTGACTTGCTGTCTGTGACTGGTACAATTAGTCTTCCCTTAAATTCCCAGAGCTGGGTGGTAGAATGCAAGCCAAATATTTTTTTTAAATTTCTGTGTAGTTTTACAGCAGAAGATAGGCTTCAGCATTTATACCAAGCTCAGAGTATGAGGACCCTTCATAGATGTCCCTAAAACTCTTCTGCATCACAAAAGGCTTCAAGGAAATCTCCCAAAACTAACTTTGGAAATTCTACAAGATGTCATTGGCACAATTAGAAATGATATTTGTTTACAAATAATGAATACGGTCATCCTTGACTTACAGCCATTCATTTAGTGACCATTCAAAATGACAACAGCCCTGAAAAAAATTTGACTTACAACCAGTCCTTGAACTTATGACCATCGTGGCATCCCTGTGGTCATGTGATCATAATTAAAGTGTTTGGCAGTTGGCCTGTATTTACAATGGTTGTAGAGTCCTGTGGTCTTGTGATTGCCATTTACAACTTCCCAGTTGGCTTTTGACAACCAAAGTCCATTGGGGAAGACTGATTTACTTAATGATTATGTAACTCACTTAACAACTGCAGTAATTTGTTCTGTCTCACTTGTAGCCACAAGTGAGAGTCCAAATGTCCCAAGAAATAAACATGAACAAATAATACCAGAAACCACAGAGTTAACTTTTCTCTGTAATCGTCGTTGGCAGCTTTCCCAGAAACTGTCTTCAAGCCGAGATAATGAGCCACAAGATGATTCAGGAACAGGAGGCTTCTTCAAAGCTGCACAGTAATTAACAAAGTTTGATCCGGACAAGGACCGTTAACTAACACGCCTCCTTATATTCCTTGAAGGGGCATGTCAGTCTCTCTAATTAGTCTCTGACTTGACATTTCTTTTCAAATTGTGCTTGACGTCTCAACCTGCGTCTAGTCCTTGCATCAACCCAACATTCGTCATCACTCAAGGACTCTAGTATGTTCTGTGGATCAGCTGCTGACACCTGAGGCATGATTGATGTGGAAGGTTCAGGAGAGGATGGTGTTTCCGACACTCCCTCATCCTCCTGACTCACGTCTGCATCTCTCATGAGAGCAGGCTCCAATTCCAATGCCAAACCTTCCTCATCACTCGAACCTGTGTCTTCTGATACATCAGACTCAAAGCTCACAGCAGGCTCAAACCTTCCAGTCACAACACTATCCCTCACCGCAGGGCCCTTCCCCTGAGTCTGATGATCCAGATGTGGTTTCGATGGGAATTGTGCATGATATAGCCGGATAAGGTCCGGGGCATGCACCTTGGGCGCATCCTCCCAGGAACGAATCTCTGTTTCATTTTCCAGCCTCCCTACGAAGTACTGAAATCGTCCCTTCAGCCATCGTGAATCGTAAATGCCAACCACCGTGGTATCAACAACAGGATCAGCGCTGGGCCCAGATGGAGGACCCGTATCGTCGGGAGAACGGAGAGTACACAATGGGGTGTCAGGTACCAAAAGGGAGCGGTGGAAGACAGGGTGAATGCGCATGGAGCGCGGTAGGGTGAGCCGATAAGCCACGGGATTGATAACCGCCTCGATAGGGAAGGGACCAATAAAGTGATGATCCAACTTCCTAATCGGATGATCGACCCGGAGATGCTTCGTGGACAACCACACCTTGTCTCCCACAGCCAGCGGAGGCATCGCCCGACGTGAACAATCCGTGAAACGTTTATAGTCTGCTTTCGCTAGTTCCAATTGTCTGGAAATCAATTGGTGCACCGCATGTAATTCAGACAAAAAGTCTCGTGTCTCTGGAACCGGAGAATGCAAGATCGACAGGGGGGAAAACCTCGGATGGTAACCCACATTTGCATAAAAAGGCGTCATATGGGTGGAGGTGTGCTGAGAATTATTAAAAGCAAACTCCACCAACGGAAGATAGGTCACCCAGTTGTTTTGCCATTGATTAACAAAACATCTGAGGAATTGGGCGAGGATGCCAATTACTTTTTCAGTCCCACCATCGGTTTCCGGATGGTGAGCCGACGCTAAACATACTTGCACCCGTAATGCATTCATTAGGCTCTTCCAGAATTGAGCGGTGAACTGGACACCGCGATTTGAAACAACTCTGTCCGGTAAGCCATGCAAACGGAATACATGTTGTATAAAAAGCCGGGCAGTAACACGAGCCAATGGTAACCTTCTACATGGGATGAAATGGGCCATCTTGGTGAGCATGTCAACCACCACAAGTACCATTGTATAACCCGACGACGAGGGCAAATGTGTTAAAAAGTCCATGGAGATTGCCCCCCAGGGTCAGTTCGGAGTCGGTAATGGTTGAAGAAGGCCAGGAGGCGCACCCGATGCAGCTTTTGCTTGCCGACACGGTATACAAGAGGGAACATAAGCGAAGTCGTCATGCCAGACTCTAGGCCACCAAAAAGTCCTTGTGACCAGGTGAAGGGTTTTGAAGAACCCAAAATGACCCGCAGTTGGGTTGTCATGACATTGGGTCATGATGAGTGCTCTAAGTGTTTTGGTGGGCATGTACAATTGACCCCGATGTCATAATAAACCCTCTTCCAGAGTCCATGGAGAATCAGGACCAATTTCCCCCATTCGTTGCTGCGACCAATCGTCCAAACGCTGCACCTCTCATACGCAAGCCCTCAAATCCACCGGTTCCTGGATCACGGCCAAAGATTCCAGTGGTAGCACTGTACATGGAGGAAGAGGTTCTTCAGGACACAGATATTCCGGTTTATGGGATAGGGCATCAGCTCTTTTATTTTGACCACTGGGGATGTACGTGACCGAAAAATTGAACCTAGCGAAGAACAACGACCACCAGATCTGTCGTTGGTTCAATTTCCGAGCAATGGTCAAGTGCTCCAGATTACGGTGATCTGTCCTAACCTCCACCTTGTGCCGAGCCCCCTCAAGGTGATGTCGCCAGACATCAAACGCAGTCTTGATGGCCAGCAACTCTTTCTCCCAGATTGTATAATTACGCTCGGAAGTAGTAAGTTTCTTTGAGTAATATGCGCATGGAAAAAGAGGTGCACCTTCTGCTGGGGCTTGTAACAACACCGCTCCAATGGCCACGTTGGATGCATCCGTCTCCACCACAAATGGACAATGGGGGTCGGGATGTCTCAAGATTGGTTCCGCAACAAAGGCTTTCTTGATGGCCTCAAAGGCCTGTTGCTGTGGAGGTCCCCACTGGAATGGAACCTTCTTGCGAAGGAGCTGGGTGATGGGATCCGTCAGTTTGGCAAAACCCGGGATGAAGGATCTGTAATAATTAGCAAACCCCAAGAGACGTTGCACATCTTTTACTCGACGAGGGGGTTCCCAACTACACAGAGCCTCCACCTTATGCGGGTCCATGGCAATGCCTTCGGGAGAAATGATATGTCCCAAGAACTCTATGGAAGTCTGGAAAAAGAAGCACTTCTCCAGCTTCGCATAGAGTCTATGCTCCCGAAGACGTTGTAATACCTGGCGGACTTGGCGAAGGTGGCTTTCCCTGGAATTGGAATAGATCTAAATGTTGTCCAGGTACACCACCATGAACTGATCAAGCATGTCCCTAAAAATATCATTCATGAAATGTTGAAAGACTGCGGGGGCGTTGGTCAATCCAAAAGGCATTACAGTATATTCGAAGTGGCCGTATCTAGTACCAAACACCATCTTCCACTCGTCTCCTTTGCGCATCCGCACCAGATTGTAAGCCCCTCGAAGATTGAGCTTGGTGAAAATAGTGGCCTCTCGTAGTCGTTCCATCAGCTCGGGAATGAGCGGCAAAGGATAACTATTTTTCACCATAATGGCGTTTAACCTGCAGTAGTCACAACATAAGCGCAAATCCCCTGTCTTCTTTTTCACAAAAAGGACAGGAGCGGAAAGAGGAGACGACGATGTCCTAATAAACTCCTGGGCCAAGTTCTTGTCCAGAAAATCTCACAGAGCAACCAATTCGGGCTCAGACAGTGAATACAAACGACCCTTGGGTAGCAGAGCATTGGGCAGGAGGTCCACAGGACAGTCATAAGGTCGATGCAGGGGTAACCGATCCGCCTCCTACTCACTAAAAACATCTGAAAAGTCAGATAGTTCAGGAGGTACAGAGACGGCGGGGGCAGCGATGTCTTGACCAGCACAGATGTGTCTTAGATGGTCCACACACTGGAGACTCGGGAACGAAATAGCGTTCTGTGCCCATGCTACCCGAGGATCGTGCAACCATAGCCAAGCCATTCTGAGAACCAAGGGGAGATGGAGGTCCGAGGTGATATAAAAGCTAATCGCCTTCTCATGGTCCCCAATGACCAGGCGTAATGGCTGAGTAGCAAAACGAATAGGCCCAGACCACAGTTCTCACCCATCAATGGTTTCCACTTTAATGGGAGGCTCCACAACAACCAAGATAATTTTATAATGGGTGACAAAAGCCCGGTCCATGAAATTGGTAGTAGCCCCCAAGTCCACCAACGCAACCGCAGGAATCCCCTCCGACCAGGACTGCAAGAAAACCTGCGTGTCCAAAAGCAAATGTCGGGGAGGACCAGAGTTCACCTCCGCTACTTCAGGTGGTTGTGTGGTATGTGCCCGACCTAGGGTTTCCCCGAGGCCGGGCCTGCCCCGTTTCTCCAACAGTACAGGATGAGATTCGGGTACTGGCTTTCGTGCCCCCCGTCGTTTACCAGGACAGGAACTGGCAAAATGTCCCGACCCTCCGCAGTACAGGCACAAGCCTCCCTGAAATCTCCGCGTGCGTTCTTGTGCCATCAACCAAGGGCGGAGCGCACCCAACCCCATTGGTTCCTCGGTCCTGGTCACGGCATTATGGGATACCAGGGGCATTGGTTGTATGGGAGGTTGAGGCCGTGAGTGGGAGGGTGGCTCCGGAACTGGGCGTCTGGTCTTGCGCCATTGAAGACGGGCGTCAATGTGCAAACATTGCACCACTAGCGCATCCAGGGTTAGAGCCGGCTCCACATGCACCAACTCATCTTGAATTTCCTCTGCCAAACCCTCCTGAAAAGCATCCATGTGGGCTGCCTCATTCCAAGCAGAGTCCATGCAGAGCAGACGAAACTCTGCAATAAACTCTTGCAAAGGGCGTTTCCCCTGACGAATGTCCTTTAAACGTCTGGCTACGGTTTGAGTTTTTATGGGGTCCTCATACATAACACGTAAATGGTGCCAAAAGCCCTGATAGTCATTTAATAAAGGACTATTTTGCAACCGAACCCATCTTGCAGCCGAACCAGACAAAAGACTGATAACAAACCCCACCCGAGCCCAGTCATCAGGGAAATCTTCTGGCCGTAAAGACATAAACAGTTGACACTGCCCCATAAAAGCCGGGAACATTTCAGGCTGTCCAGAGAATTTATCCGGCACAGCTACCGGGCATTTCCTACGGGGGGGAGCAGGAGGATTAACTGGAGCTTGCATCAGCGTTAGATGATTAACCAGCTGGGTGACTTGGTTCTGCAATACCTGGTTATTCTGCAGGAGTTGGGTAATCTGCTGCTGTTGCTGCTCAAGCTGTGTTTGGTCCATCTTGGTTAGAAGACGGGATGAAGGTCCGGATCAAAAAATGTTCTGTCTCATTTGTAGCCACAAGTGAGAGTCCAAATGTCCCAAGAAATAAACACGAACAAATAATACCAGAAACCACAGAGTTAACTTTTCTCTGTAATCGTTGTTGGCAGCTTTTCCAGAAACTGTCTTCAAGCCGAGATAATGAGCCACAAGATGATTCAGGAACAGGAGGCTTCTTCAAAGCTGCGCAGTAATTAACAAAGTTTGATCCGGACAAGGACCGTTAACTAACACGCCTCCTTATATTCCTTGAAGGGGCATGTCAGTCTCTCTAATTAGTCTCTGACTTGACATTTCTTTTCAAATTGTGCTTGACGTCTCAACCTGCGTCTAGTCCTTGCATCAACCCAACATTCGTCATCACTCAAGGACTCTAGTATGTTCTGTGGATCAGCTGCTGACACCTGAGGCATGATTGATGTGGAAGGTTCAGGAGAGGATGGTGTTTCCAACACTCCCTCATCCTCCTGGCTCACATTTGCATCTCTCATGAGAGCAGGCTCCAATTCCAATGCCAAACCTTCCTCATCACTCGAACCTGTGTGTTCTGATACATCAGACTCAAAGCTCACAGCAGGCTCAAACCTTCCAGTCACAACATGGTTTAACAACCATGGCAAAAAAAGGTTGGAAAAATCAGGCAGGACTCACTGAATAGGTGCCTTGTTTGGCAATAGAAATTCTGATCCCAATTGTGACTGAAAGTAGAGGACTATCTATACAGGAAAATCACAAATACACAAAAATGCTTATTCAGCAACTATTGTTGCATTCGTCCCATTGTGGTGGTGGTTACAGTACTTGTGGAGCATTGTGGTGGTTACAGTACTTACAATGCAAACCTACATAGCAAAATGTGTCTGTTTCTCCTTGGTGCAATCTATATTTTTGACTCGCGTGGTTAACCTTTCTTGTATATATAAATATATTTTGTTCCGTATACAGTATTTAAAATGCTGACCGGTCATTTCCCCATCCTAGAATTATCCTGATATTCCATTAATTTATTACTTGGTTTCTTTGAACATTTAGAGATAATAGACAAAGGCCTTTACTTCTCCTCACACATTGCATTGATTTAAAACAGCTTCAAGTTATAAATAGTCTTTAGCAATGCTTCAAGCGGGGAAGAGGGTTTCTCTCCTCAATTTCATTTTGACTAGAACTTATCTCTATTACGAAAAAAAAATCAACAGTTTTACTTGGTTATCTCCATTTATTTCTGCTTTTCCAGTATGTCCACAAATAGAGAGTGAAAGCACTCCAGGACCCCTCTAGCAGGGGTGGGATTCTACCAGTTCAGCCTGGTTCGGGCGAACCAGATGTTAAAGTTACAACTGGTTCACCGAACCAGTATTTCAACTGACCGGCTGGTCCTGCCCCTCCCACCCCACCTCTCCCAGGAGCCTCCAACGCAGCCCATTTTAAATGGAGGTAAGTGCAGGGTCTGCCCAGAGGCTCTGGGTGTGGGGGAAACAGGACTTCTGGAAGTCCAGAAACAGGCCTTTTTCTGGCTTCCAGAGGGCCTCCAGAGACTGGGGGTGGCTGTTTTTGCCCTCCCAGAGGCCCTGAAGAGGCCTCTAGACCCTAGGGAGGAAGAAAATTGCCTCCCCGGGTTCTGGAAGCCCACCGGAAGCTGGAAAGAGGAAGTTCCAATAAGCCCTGCCCACCATGGCCATGCCCACCCAGCAACCAGGCAGCGAACTGGTTGCTGGGATTTTTGAATCCCACCTCTGCCCTCTAGTAAAGGTTATCACTTGGTGGGACTTCGGTAGTGTTCTTCTTTGTCAGGGATGTCAAACTTGAATTATCACGGTAGCGTCATGTGACGTATCAGGACTTCTTTCCCCTTCACTAAACTGGATGGCGGCGGGGCCAGCACATGACACATCTGACCCGCAGGCCATGAGTTTGACACCCCTGTTCTTTGTTGTAGCCCTTGCCATTTGGAAACCACCCCCCTTCAAGAGAATATATATGGTTCCCAATCTTCGTGTGTGTGTGTGTGTGTGTTTGTGTGTGTAATTGGGAAGGAATTTTAAGAATGCTCAGGTTCAATCTCGTATCATTCTCAAAATTTGCTGCTTTTTCTTCACAATAAGTCTGAGAACCATGGTCTACCAAGAAAAGTAAATGTAGTCCTGGACTAACCTTCTGTTGTGTCCTAACAATTTTATTATTATTTTTATTATTACTATTATTCCCAAGGGATTCCAGTTTCTCCAACAAACATCAAAAAGTTATCACTCTTACTGTATATCCAAGAGAGATCTAAGTGTGTGTGTGGGGGGGTCAAACTTTTGATAAAATCAGGAGAGGGTGTTTCTTGAATAGATCATAAATTCACTGCAATAATAATACTAGGAACCCCTTCTTTAAAAAAGCTTTCTTCACTTCGCTGGAAGGTATTGTCTGAATTTTCTCTACCTGAAGAAGTGGTTTTCAGAGAACTCATTTCATTAGAACGTGAGAATTTGGTTTGCCACTCCTTTTCATGGGTTTTATCTCAGCATGGCTCTGCTGGCCGCTACTTCTGAGATTTGCAAGGGATTATCGGAACTCTGCTTGTTAGATATTTCACGGCTCTCCTAACACCCACCCTGTGTAAATTTGCTTTGTATTTCCTAATGCTTAATGAATGCTTTAATGTCATATAAAAGTATTTCTCTTTTGTTACTAGATTTTTTTTTAAAAAAAGTTTACATTGTGGTTTTGTAATATCTCATCTATTATCACTTATTACTCATTAAATTAACAGTAGCTTAAGGGTGTCTTTGCACGAACCTGCTCATTATTTTTTCATCATCTCCTCTTCCCTCTTCTGTCTGTTCTTAAAAATGTTGAAAGGTACCTGCAGTATTAAAGCTATTATATTATTGTCATTGCTATCTCTTCGGTGAAGATTAGCATTACCTTTAGGCTTAAGTGAATACATTTCAAATACCACGGAAAAGGTAGATAGGATTTTCAGGAGGATTAAAATGCAAAGAGAGAATATAAAGTTAAATGTATATGGCACTTAAACTGCAGTACTCTTGTGACAATGCTCCTGATGCATCTGAGGGCCCATAAGCAGGTCATTAAAGGAACAGTTTTCTCCTTTTGTTGCATCCTTATTCATGGTATTTATAACTTAGACTATTAACTATTGGATTTGAATCTGAAAAACCTGTCGTCTTTGTGCCTGAGCTTTTGGCTATATCTTGTAACAATCACATTATAACTTTGTAATTCGCTTCTGATTTATCAAGTGCCCAAGTGCCTTTCACAAACCTTTATCCAGAGGTGGTATTCAGCCAATTCTGACAGGTTCTGGAGAACAAGTAACTGTCATGCTCCTGTTGGAGTCTGACTCTGAGGGAGAGGAGGAACAGCCAACAGGGAGTAGAAGTGTGGCTCCGGAGGTTGTGGAGGAGGCTGGGCAGTCAGAGGAAGACCCAGGTCCATCCCCTCCCCATCCTAGGGCATGAAGGGAGGAAAGGATAAGGGAGAGACATGAATGATGTGGTTTACGGGGGAGGAAAGGGCCTTGATACTCTTCATGGGCTGCAGCTGTGAGAACTGGTTAAAAGGGCGGACATGCGTATGGGCCACTGCTGGAAACAAAGCGTGGAAATATCTCTAGTCTGTCCTTCCTCACTGAGTGTGGTGTCCTTCCCAGTGTGTGTTCCGATATCTGTGGACATCTTCAAGCCCTTATCTTGGCTGGTTCCCTTAATTGCTCCAGTGTGGTTTGTGTTGTTTTTACTCTTTATAATTTCTAGGCATTTTTCGTAACTGCTTGTGAGGGAGTTTTTTGTTTCCAGTCAAAGATATTTGGAGCTTTGAAGCAAAGTGAAGAAATAAACCACCTATTTTTTGTGACTGTGTTTATTTTGTATCCCACCCTGGGTCATCACAGTAGAAGAAATTTTGAGTAGTTCGAAGAACCGGCAAATATCACCTCTGGTTGGCCCCGCCCCCATCTATTCGCTGCCTTTGGAGTCCCAGATGATTGACTGAGTCTTCTTTTGTTGCCCTGCACAGGAGAACGGAGCTGGAAAGCAGGTTAGTGGGGTGGGGAGAAAATGGGACTTTTCAGTATCCTTCCCCTGGAGTGGGGTGGAAATAGGGATTTTACAGTATCCTGCCCCTGCCATGCCCACCAAGCCATGCCCACCAAACAATGCCACACCCACCAAGCCATGCCCACAGAATCAGTAGTAAAAAAAAAATGAATACCACCAATGCCTTTATTCCAGGAGCATCCCTTAAAATGATTTTCAAATCTTAGTATACTCTCCATAATTATAGCAGCTAACCTACAAAATCTAAATATATAAATTGAGGGTTCCATTGAGAGGTCACTAGAGGTTCACAACCTTTCACAGAACCTCTAGTGACCTCTCATGGAAACTTCAAGTACAGAAGAACCTTGCTAGAGGCATTAAAGACAAGAAGCAGATTCTATCACTGTATAGCGATAGATTTTCCTAGGTAAGCGAGAACACTTGCAAACAAAACATTGGTCTGCAATCTCTTGGTGGTTTTATTTTTCAAGAATGCCTATGAGGCTGATGTGGGACCACGAGGCCTTGAAGTGATTGGAGATATCTAAACGTATTAGTGTCAACAAGTTTTGGATGCCTTGTGGCTGGCAATAAAGGAAGTATTTGGCAACATACGGATGTTTTGGATTGGGAATCATATTCCTACCTCTGACAGAAATAGAACAAAAAAGAAGTGGTAAAAGAAAGGCAACTATAATATGGTTATTAATTTATGGCACTAAAATTATGCACTTCTTAGCTACACATAATGCACTTCCCATTTACTGTCCTTAAGAAGTTCCTCTGACATGAGCATATATAAAGTGGATCAGCTATTTTTGAAACATATACCGTACATGCAGTATGACTTGATTGGCATTAAATTATGTGACTGATCGATAGATTTAATGAATGATTACATGCCATCAACTTGGTGTCAAATTTTAGCAATTACAAATAGATTTTCTCTATGTCAATCTACCTCATCTGACAAATGTAAACACTGCACCAAATGTTTTACTCTTATTCAAACAGTGAGATTGAGTTCATTCTCCATACTAATTTCTATTTATAGATCCTTACAGATATTGGTAGATGATAAATCCCACCATCTTTTATAATGCTGATTAATATTAATGGGGGGATTTTAACTTCTCCAAAATGTATAGGTTGTTTAGAGCACTTTTTTTTTTTTTTTTAACCCATGACAGATTCTTATTTTTAGGTGCCTTTAAAAATTTTCTCTCAGATTATTCTAAATTCAGCTGCACTTAGTTCCAATATCTAATTTCTTTTTATCTGGTCATGAAGTTAGGTTTATATGCTTAATTTCAGCAAATATTACTTTGGTTTATGGAGCCACAATCCAGTCTAGACACAAGAAATAATAATGGAAGCTTCTTCAAATGTTACAGTATCTTACACAATAAGCCAGGGTGTCAAACTCATGGTGTCATATTGTCATCACATGATATGTCACAACTTTTTCCCCTTCACTAAACAGGGGGTGGGGGTGGCCAGTGCATAATGCATCCAGCCCACGGGCTGTGAGTTTGACACCTCTGCAATATTCATTAAAACAACCTTTTCAATATTTAAATCTATAGGTGACCTATAAATATCTCCTTCACATTGAGATATCACATTTCACATAGATCTACCCTAAGCAACAAATATTGTAGACCCATGCAATACACTCCTCAAAGTAGTCAATATCAAACCCCTAGTGTTGTTGTTATCTTTATGTACAGTCCAATGGTGGGATTCAAAATTTTTTACTACTGGTTCTGTGGGTGTGGCTTGGTGGGCGTGGCTTGGTGGGCATGGCAGGAGAAGGATACTGTAAAATCTCCATTCCCACCCCACTCCTGGGGGAAGGTTACTGCAAAATCTCATTCCCTCCCCACCCCACTTGCCTGCTTTCCAGCTCTGTTCTCCTGTGCAGGGCAACCAAAGAAGACCCAGTCGATCAGCTGGGACTCGGGAGGCAGAGAATAGATGAGGGCAGAGCCAGTCAGAGGTGGCATTTGCTGGTTCTCTGAACTACTCAAAATTTCTGCTACTGCTTCTCCAGAACTGGTCAGAACCTGCTGAATACCACCTCTGGTACAGTCCTACTAGATAAAAGTAGCTTTTATGAAAAAGGGTTGATGAACAGAATGAAACTTCATGAAGGGTCGATGAGTTAAAGAGATTGGGATCACTAATATAGAAACAGAATAGGGGAAAAAAGAATCCGTTTTCCAAAGTTCCATTGTAAAGGTTTCAAGTCACAAAAGGGTACTTGTGACATTTTGACAATTTAGTCTCTGGAAGCCAGTGGCCTGCTCCCAGGGAATAAGTCAAAGTCCCTATTCCAAGAAATTGCAGCAAGTTAACCTAACTTCTCATTTTCCCATTCAGTGTAACCTATTTATTTGAAGAACTTTATAAACAAAAATATGTGCCCTCTTAAAATCTGTTAGTAGTTTTGCTCACATTTCTCTAAGAGGAAGCATCCATGGGTGAAATGGAGGGGAGGATGGGAAAGTAGCATTATATGTATCTTGCAAAGACCAGAACAGGGTGGTCAAACTTGCGGCCCATTGGCCAAATGCGTCATACACTGGCCATCCCCCTGCCCAGTTTAACAAAGATGGGGAAGTCACAATACATCAAGTGATGCCACAGTGATGATGCGAGTTTGACACCCTTAATCTATAAAATGAACAGAGTCTATATGAAAAGATTATAACATTGCTTGCATCATTTTGACAAAAGCACCAGCTGTTGCAGAGCTCAATGTCTCCATGCTTATGCATTTTTTTCAAAGTATGTTCAATTTATGCAAACATTTCCTCAGGGAATATATCTTTTTTCATTCAAAACATGTGCATTTCTATGCAAGCTTTCCTCCCTCTAGACAAATTGTGCTGCCAAAGCCA
This sequence comes from Notechis scutatus, assembly GCF_049901735.1. Classification (NCBI taxonomy): domain Eukaryota; kingdom Metazoa; phylum Chordata; class Lepidosauria; order Squamata; family Elapidae; genus Notechis; species Notechis scutatus. The sequence goes on along the minus strand of NC_142010.1, from coordinate 38,072,749 downwards.
CATTTAAACATATTTACCTTTATCCAGACTAGCCCACCTGGTGATGGAAAAAAATGAAATCTAAACTCAACTTCTGAACCCTTCTATTGTTAAATCTATCCCTTCTTCATAACTTATTTATTCAAGCGAAGTCTAGCATGCCTACATCATGTGCTGTCAAGGGCATATGAAAATGAATGTTTGTGCGCCTATTTTAATAAAAGGACATCAGTTTTAGGCAGCCTGTAATTAATTAAAGAAAGCAGAGCATTTGGCAATTCTTGGATCTAAATATGCTACCATGTGTAACAAAGTATTATTAGACAGAGGGAATAGGAAGCAAAGCAATTTACAATATCCTGCTTAGTGGGCAACAATAATCTTTAATCTCTTTTCTCACAAATAATATTCTGCAGCTGTCCTTACAATGTTTAATCACTTCCTTGTTTAATATTGCCTTTGCTTAAAATGGAGATTTACAGGAGCTGTCTGCAGGATGTACTCTTGCCATAGTTCTCCTGTACTACTACTGATAATATAATTAGTTTGATTCTCACCCTTGTGTCTGCTAAGTGGCCGATCAGATTCCTTCTGTTTCACTGATCACACCTCCTTCCCTCTAGTTGCACCTGAAGTTTTCTATGAACCTCTGACCTTATTTAAATACAGTTTGATAATGTATCAAAACATAGTTCATTATAACCTCTTATCAGATCAGTAGGACATTCAGAGGACTCTTCCAAAATTTTCTATTTAGAGTATTAAATGAATAGATTGCAAACTTAGCATTGGTATTTCCTAACCACCTAGAACAGCATTGCGTAGAAAGCAATGTATATTTTGAATAGTGAGTGATCAAACTTCAACAAAAAGTAATTATAGTACATATAAGAATTATTATTGGAAGTTCAAAGAAATTGAAGTGTTTTCCATAATCCTTGATAGCTGTTGACCCTTCTCCTCTTTGGATGTTTTGCAGAAGTACTTCAAATGGAACCAAATAGAATTTTATTTAATGACCTTTAGAGGGGAAGGAATAAATTATAATTGTAAGGATCCTTGAAGTTGCACCTTAACCCTTTTTTTGTGGGGAGGGGGAGGGCTGGCTTGACATCCTACAATACAAAACTACTGTTTGTATTTGAAGGACACCCTTTCTCCCCTGCTGTTCCCATTTCCCAGTGGTGAGTATTTTTCAAAGCTTTTTCAAATGGGACAAAACACAATTTAACCTTCAAAACAACTTTTCAGTATTATTGCCATGAGGATTAATCTATTCCCTAATTTGGGTCCCTAATGTAAATTAAGGAAATGCATAGATATTTAGAAAGAATGAACATGGCTTTTTTTAATTCTTCTTTAACTCTCTTTAACTCTCTCTCTCTCTCTCTCTCTTCTCTGTGTGTGTACAAAGAGCGTTTATGGATAGTTTGTGGGAGAACCCTAACAACTATTTCAAAGAAAGAGTTAATTCCACTCATCATGAAGTTTCAAAAATTGTATTCGCCAAATTAAACTGTATCGAAGGACACGTGTTGTTTCTATGGGGCAGGAGCTTATCTTCTGCTCATGAATAATTATATATCTAAAATTAAGTACCGTTTCTCTCTCTTTGCCTTCTGTATCTGAGGGCCAAATTAAACACGATGCCATTTCTGCAATTAGCAACTGCAAAAATAGCTTGTGAAATGTAAATAGCTGGCCTTCTCTTTCTCTTCTGGGGCTTTAATGGGGCAGGTAAAAAAGGTCAAGTCCTCAAGATGATGCTTGGTAAATTTATGGACCTATCCACAAACTTTCCTTAAGGAAAAAAAAATCATCTTCTGAATCTCCTCCCCACTTTTGCTTTTTCTGGAGATCACCAATGTAATTACTAACTATATTGGATTCTGATGAAGATTTCAAATTCAAAAAAAATTCAGCTCAGTGCTTGCTCTGATAGGTAGCGGGGAAGATACCTGTACCCTCTTTTCTTTTCCTGATCCCATGGCAACTTTGATGTAAGCGTGTCAAAAATGCTAAAATTTTGTATGAAAATGGAAGAGCCTCATTTATCCTGGGGCAATTCGATATCAGATTATATTGCAGGTACTTCGGGTAATGAGGTGCTTGCTCTCTTTGGTACTCTCTGAGCTTGGTTGTTTTCTTGCAAATGTTTCATTAGCCAAACTAAGTAACACCATCAGTGCATCCTCAGGCAATGACTGGCAAACTCTGCCTCTGTTATCAATATTACAAGGGGGAAAATGTTGCCCCAATCCCTTGCATGCCTATTGCCTTTTTCCTAAGCAAGCATATATATATAAAGGCATGTGTATATGTACACACACACATAGCAATTTTGGCAGTGTTTTGTCACTCCCTTCTTCCTAGAGTTGACAGATGGCTACTAGCCTAAATTTACCGAGCTGGCTTTGTGCCTAAGGTAGGACTAGAACTCACAGTCTCCCAGGTTCTATCTTGATATTTTTACCACCTCCTCAAATAGGCTCTCACATAATATTATAATTATTTATGCAAAGACCTAGTTGTCTTAAGAAGTCTATCCTGCTGGAAAGATGAAAAGAAAGAGGACAGGATGACCAACAGCATGTACATGGACTCAGTTACAAGTGCCATCAATGCACCATAGGAAGAATTGAAGGGCTTAGTCATGTGCAAAAAAAGCTTGGCTCCAAATATGTACAGAGGGTCTTAAAGATCCATATTCAGTTAAAGTGAGGACTTTCCCTTTTAAGATTAATGGATAAACAATTTGAAAAAAATGGAAGATTATTTCAATATATGACAATTGTAATGAGATTATTATATGTACAGAGATTGAAAGAGTCAACATTACGCACTATGGCGGAATGGTTGGTGAAGTTGACAGATTTTGCTCTAATGGATAAATTAACTTCTTTGATTACAGAAAAGATGCTATCTACATTTATGGCTATCTGGACTTTTTCCATAAAAATGAAAAAATATACTTGTTATAATTTTCATGATTAGATGAGATAGATTATAGAAAGAAGAGTAATATGATGTAACTTTAGAAAGAGAAGTTAAAACATATTTGTACTTATAACTGCTGTGAAGAATATTGGAAGTTCTTGTACCTTTTTCTTTTAGTTTTTTCTTTCTTTTTTTGCTTCTTACTTTCTATTAATCTGTGTTAGCTATTATATCTAGTTTAAATGCTTTAATAAAAAAAGTTATACATGGGAAAGGGAGAACTGAAGAACTAAATTGCCCATCTCTGTCTATTCATTGGGATTAAGTTTACAGGGAGGCTCCTTGTATGATTTAAAACACTGGGATTCTTGGAAGAAACATGGGATAAAAATAGAATTAAATAAATTGTAACCTTCCTTGACGTTATCAGGTAGATGAAAATAGTATATGCAGAACAGATACATTTTAAATCCAAAGAGAAATGTTGCATTATTGGTAATCTTTTCTGTAATGTAATCAAGTCAATTCTCTTTAATCAGACGTTGGCCAAATGTGGATTAATATATACCTAGAAAAACATTTACTTGGGAGGTGAAATTAAAATGCATCTCCTATGGTATTAAGGCATATGCTTTATTGCTTTTTCTCATAATACAGACTTAAATTTGGCAGTGTTTATTCAAGAATCTTCAAAATATGTTTGTAGTTCCAACCAAAGCTTTTTGTGTGTTGGGGGGGGGGGGAGACGTAAGCTGAATGTTGTGTGGTTGAATAACTTTAGATATTTTTCCCCCATTGATTTTTACAATTCTGTAATTAAAGATCGCAATGCTCCAAAAGCAGTTCAAAAGCATGTAGGTATGAGTAGATAAATAGGTACCACTTCAGTGGGATAATAACAGCATTCCATGCACTTGGGTGTATAGTCATGTTGGCTATATGACTGCGAAAAGGGTCTTTAAACAACGCTGACTCTCTTGGCTCTCAGATCTTAGAGCACTGCCCCCTAAAGTCAGATACAACTGGACAGGGGAAACATTTTACTTTTAATGCTCCAATAACTGTGGATAAACATTTGCCAGTTTATTTCATAATCTCTGTATTTCAGTTATTAACTTCCAGCAGTTCATCACTTTTTTCAGTTTTTAGAGCTATACCACTGTTAATTTATATTTCCACAGAGTCTAATGCTGGGAAAGATTGAGGGCAATAGAAGAAGGGGACGATAGAGAATGAGGTGGCTGGTGAAGTCACTGAAGCAGTCGGCATGAGCTTAAATGGACCCCAGAAGATGGTAGAGGACAGAAAGACCTGGAGGAATGTTGTCTATGGAGTCGCGATGGGTCAGACATGACTTTGCAACTAACAACAACAAAATGCACTTGTTCTCTTTAACTTTAACCATGCACACAAATGGAGCATGTGCACGTCACATACTACTTTCCTAGGTGGGAATGTGTGCACACATGCTTATGTGTTTGCCTGCCACTTCTGCGGCCCAGTTCTGAATGGCTCACAGCCCAATAGTAGGTGACAGCCCAGGGATTGGGGACCCCTGTTCTATATCTCTTTGTCATTCTATCAGAATTCTGAAATCTTCTTTTTACCTCTTTACTTATCTGGAACACTTCTTCAGTGTTATGGTCATACTCAGAGGTGGGATTCAAATTTTTTAACAACTGGTTCTGTGGGCGTGGCTTAAGTGGTGGGCGTGGTTTGGAGTCATGTGAGTGAGTGGACATGGCTCGGTGGTCTTGTTATGGCTGGGCGTGGCCAACTAAATATCACTCACATTGACGCATGCATCTCCTCGCCTGGCCTCTCATGACTGTGGGGATGCTGCAACAGTCGTAAGTGTGAAAAATGGTCACAAGTCACTTTTTTCAGCGCCATTGAAACTTTGAATGGTCACTCCACACAAGCAAAGTACCAGCAAAGAGGGGAAAAAAACTCCAGAGAAGTTCCTGACACAGGAAGTCTAGTCCTGCCAAGAATGTAATAAGGGTTAACGGAGAGGCAGTTTCTGTAAGCAACACCAGAATGTTTCCTTTCTGCCTTCCTTACAGGATTAGGCCAATAATTTCTTCTATCAACCAGTTCTCAGAACTGCTTAGAATGTTAACATCCGGTTCTAGCAAATAGTGAGAACTGGTACAATCCCACCCCTGGTCATACTAATAATTTGGAACACTAAATATGCATGATTTGCATAAATTCCAGTATACCATTTTTGCAAAACAATTTCATTTGGGCAACTTTTCCTATAGCTACCTGACAGCCTTGCCTTTCTCTTTGTATGAGCTGTATTTGGTGGTGTTCCAGCATTCCGAACGTTTATTTTTATGGGATTTATCATTGCGACTTGTTCTTGTGCTGAAAATATTAATGCTTCTGTTTCATGAGGAGTCCAATCTGAAGCACCTGCCCAATTTTCTTGCCTCTAATTTTATTTTCAGTATTGACCATGCAGGGTTTCTCTTTTGGATAATTTATTTCCTATTGTAACCATTCAAGGTTAAATACTGCCTTAGGTTCTGTCAAATTCAAAATGATTTTTTTATAGAAACTTATTATCTATTTATGTTATTCTCCTATTGTTATCATTATTAATATTGTTTTGTATGGAGGAAGCTGGCACAATGCTTGAGAACAAAAGAGTCTGCCATGAATTGACACACCATATGTATAATTATTTACTTTGTTCTAAAAGCCATCACCATGATAAATTTTCAGTTTTCTCTATCTGCCAGGACTAGTAATACAGAATGTATCTAACAACTACATTTGCATATAGAAAGTATTATTGACCTTTTAGTTTAAAAAGACAGAATTTTACAAGGACACCCATTCAAAACAAACTACTTAGATTAAGTGAAGCAGGGTAGCACAGAGAAGATATAAAAGGACTGCTTATTCACAAAGAAATATGAAAAATAGCATGAACATCTCAAAGTAACATCTATTTTCAGAAGACTGAATCTTAAGTGAAATTCTTTTAGGTTTAGGTTTTTTTAAAACATTCACACTGAAACCAGTATCGGCCCTGTCCAGGGGTGGGATTCAAATTTTTTAACAACCGGTTCTGTGGGCGTGGCTAAGTTAGTGGGCATGGCTTGGTGGTCATGTTATTGCTGGGCGTGGCCAACTCAATATCACTCACATCGAGGCATGCATCTCTCACTTGGCCTCTTATGACTGTGGGGATGCTGCAACAGTCGTAAGTGTGAAAAATGGTCATAAGTCACTTTTTTCAGTGCCATTGTAACTTTGAATGGTCACTCCACACAAGCAAAGTACCAGAAAAGGAGGGGGAAAAAACTCCAGAGAAGTTCCTGAAACAGGAAGTCTAGTCCTGCCAAGAATGTAATAAGGGTTAACGGAGAGGCAGTTTCTGTAAGCAACACCAGAATGTTTCCTTCCTGCCTTCCTTACAGGATTAGGCCAGTAATTTCTTCTAACAATCGGTTAGGATGGAAGGCTGAGACAACCTTGAGTTGGTCAGGATCGAACTCCTGGTAGTGAGTAGTGAGTTAACCTGCAATACTGTATTCTAACCAGTGCACCACCATGGCTCATTCTCAATCTAAGAGAAATAGATTGCAGAATCCTCAGTGTAATAAACAACACCTTTTCTTTATATTCCTTTCCTAATTATAGATGAAGAATAGAAGAGTCCATGGCATATAGGGGACTTAAAATCTTCCTCTGATACCATTTTTCCAGTAGAAAATGGTTTGCCCCCAATTATTTCAAGTATTTGGGTCTCTTATAGATGTCGTGGCAATGTAGTTGGGTCTCTTATAGATGTCATGGTTGGCCCATTATTGTTCCATCTTTGAAAAAGTTCATTCAGAACCCATAAATTCACACAATGTGACAAAGTTGAGTTCTAGATTCACAAAGCTCAATTGCTGTGTCCATATAAAATGCTATCCCCAAGTGACTAAACCATAATGACCTTGGAAGGGTGGAAGGTGAGTCAACCTTGAGCCGGTGAGAATCAAACTTCTGGCAGTCAGAAAAAGCAGCCTGCAGTACAACATTCTAACCACTGCCCCACCACTGGCCATTATAGTTGTAAGTTGAGTCAGACCTGATTTTATAACAATTTTATGGCAGTTGTTAAGTGAAACCAGCTTCTCTAATTAGCATTGTTGCCAGAATTTGGCAAAAAATGCCAAAATCATGATTGCATGACTGGAGAACACTGTTAAATGTGTACAGGTTGCCAAGTACAAGAGTTGTGATTACATGACTGCACTGCACTGGTGGCACGATGATCATAGACACAAGAGCAGTTGTAAGCCACTTTTTCTTTTATAATTTATCAGATATAAGTCTAATAAATGGTCACACAATTGGCAACTCCAAATTTCAACTAACAAATGCTCTGTCCTACACATTGGCAAAAAGAATCAGAACACCAACTACAAGTTAGGTGGAAGCGATCTAGTAGATCAGGGATCGCCAACCTTTTGGACCTCAGGGACCACCAAATTCATAATTTTAAATCCCACAGACCAGAGACCCTGGGAAAATCCCCCAAAAAAGTCAGCAGGAAAATTTCCCACCCTGTTTTCCCACCAATTGATCATTCTTTATTTGGGATTGCAGGATGCCATCTCCAGCTCTCTTCTCAGAAGGAGAGAGAGAGAGAGAGAGAGAGAGAGAGAGAGAGAGAGAGAGAGAGAGACTTTTGGCTTCATGCAAGGAAAGCAGCAGAAGCAGCAGAAGTCTTTCTCTCCCCAAACTCCACCAGAAATGGGTCTTTGTGAGACTTGTCATGCCAGTGCAGCCTCTTGGAGCAGGAGGCCTTGCAGGGTCCCAAAGACTCATTTCTGGCAGAGTTTGGGGAGAGAAAGAAAGACTTTTGCTGCTTTCCATACGTGCAGTCAAAAGCAGAAGAAGAAAGAAGTGGAAAGAAGCATCCCGGTGGCCAGGTGAGGCGTTTGGGGCAAGTGGAGCAAGTTCCCCCCTTCTTCCCTTTCCCCCATCCCCTCACTACCTCATGCTGTTCTCAATGCAAGTGATGCAAGCCTTGTGTTCCCACTGGCAATGTGGGTGGCTCAGCCTTGTGTTCCCGCGCAGCCTGGATTAATTGCTTTGGGGGTGCTTTGCCTCTGCAGACCACCAGTGGTCCCCAGCCCACTGTTTGGCGACCAATGTCATAGATGACCCTCACTCTGTCAAGGACCTAGGAGTACTTATCTCAAACAATCTAAGCCCCAGAGCTCACTGTAACAGCATTTCCAAAAAGGCTTTAAGAGTTGTTAACCTTATTTTGCAAAGCTTCTTCTCTGGAAACATTGAATTGTTAACTAGGACATACAAAACCTTTGCCAGACCAATTCTCGAATACAACTCATCCACCTGGTACCCACACTGTATGTCAGACATTAACACAATTGAGTGGTTTCAGAGGTATTTTGCGAGAAAAATACTCCCCTCCTCCACTCACAATAGAATTCCCTATGCCTCCAGGCTCAAAATTTTGGGGCTGGACAATTGAATTGTGCCACCTTCAGTCTGATCTAAGCATAGTTCATAAAATCGTCTGCTATAACATCTTGCCTGTCAATGACTTCTTCAGCTTCAATCACAATAATACATGGACAAACAACTGACACAAACTCAAGGTAAACCTCTCCAAACTCAATTGCAGAAAATACAGTTTCAGCAACAGAGTGGTCAACACCTGGAATGCCCTACCCAACTCCATTGTTACAGCCTGAAGCCCTCATAGCTTCAACCTCAAACTGTCTATCATGGACCTCACCCCATTCCTAAGAGGTCCTTAAAGGGGCATGCATAAGCGCACTAACATGCCTACCATCCCTGTCTTACTGTCCCCATTTATCTGTATTTATTTCCTTTGTTCTTGTATATGTTCATACTTATACATATTATCTTGTACATGTTTGACAAACAAAATAAATAAATCAAAATAAATAAATAAACTTTGAATCACCATGAAATAAACAGTCATAAGACAAGGACTATCTATAGCAAAATTGGTAGATGGTGCTTGTGTGATCAGGCAAAATACAGGACTTTTTAAATAAAGGTTTAAAAGAAAGACAAGGCAAGACCAAAAAAATAAAAACAAAACAAAACAAAATAGAACATCTTTGGCATCATTTAATATTGTAAACAGTACTATTTTTCCTACTTATAAAGTACTGAGATGAAATCAGATGCTAGTATATAATAGAGGAAGCCCATTTTCATCTGTCATGAACTTTTAATGGGGGAGTGGGCATTTTACCCACTTCTAGCCAACAAAGTTTTAAAAAGAAAAAAATCCTCCAATTTTTAACTACACCTTTAAACCATAGATCCTGGTAAAACCATAGATCCTGGTATATATATATATATATGAATAAAGAAAATTATTTAATAAACAATTTCCAATTATAAAGGTCTTTAATAAAGGTCCAATTATACTTCTGCAAACTGATGGCTTCCTTTTAGTAAACTTTAATAAAGGCTGTAAACATGTTAGCTAAAAATTCAAAAAAAAAAAAAAAAGGAAAGAGCAAATCCTATGAATAAAAGAAAGTAGGCTGGGAGAGATAAGACAAATGACAATAGCAAAACAAAGCTATAACAAAACTGTCACAATCTTCCTTGATGTTACTTCTAAGGAAATAACAAAAGAGAATTACAAAAAGACAAATGGAGTAGAGAATATAAATCAATAAAAATAACAGAACAATCTTGAAATACAATATTGTATAGTATTGTATATTTTTTGTGTGCTAAAAGTGTGTTCATGGTAAACTCTCACTAGCAGATTGCTGTAGGTACCTATAATAAACATATTGAAACTACTGGATTCATTTCAGCATTCCCAAGAATTGACTTACTATAGCAACTACAGGAAACTAGCTAGAATGTTGTAAGATCACATTTGGGTATACCTTATATTAATGAAGATTTTTATTAATAAAGCAAATTCCAATATTCTGTATATTAGTTTACTGCATGCATTTTTAGTGACAGGCTATAGGCAATAATATATAGTCTTTAGATTAAAGATCCTAGTTTACATAGAATATCATGAGTGTAGTTAAGACATTAAACAGAATAACAGAATTAGAAAGAATCTTGTAGGTCTTCTAGTCCAACCCCTGATCAAGCAGGAGACCCTATACAATTCCACATTTTATTATACTTGTGTCATTTTAGCCAAATGTACCAAAATCTACTGTCACTGCAATCAGTCTTGCATATGACATGGATATAGCTAAGGCTGATAAGCTATTCTATACCTTCTGTACTTTCTGAAGGGAAACCATAATATACCAGTGACAGTAGAATACACATGTGACATGTAGCAGGGTGACATGATGTCAGGGTTCCAATATTTGAGGGACTGCCAGAAAGAAGAGAGGGTCAACCAGAGCTGGGATTCAGCTGATTCAGGGGAACCGGTTGTTACTATTTTGAGCAGTACGGAGAACTGCAGTATAATTGCACCACTGACTGGCATCACCTCTCCCTGCCTGCCCTGCCATAATCCTCCCATTTACTCCTTGTCTCACCTTGCCTGCCTTGGTCAATGGCTGGAGTCATTCCCGCAGCATAGCTGCTGCTGCTCTCTGGTTCTCTTGCTTGCCTCAACCACACGGCCCAGCCAATCTCTGCTCCTCAGCCAGCTGCCTCCCATGCAGCCCCTCTTCACCTAGCCTGAGAAGGTAAGGCCGACGGTGGGGGAGGGGACCTGCCACGCTCAGCCAAAGAGCTGCAAAAGGGACATGGCCCAAGAGAAAGCACCTGGTCTGGGCACACAGCACCCCTGCATGATGCTCTCCCCTGAGGTCTCCTGCTCATTCGCCCACCACAGGGTGAGCAGGTGGCATCCATACATGCATACCCAAAATGCAAGGCATGCTCCCCATGCATGCGCCCCCATGCCCCCCATGCCCCTCACTCCCATGCGTGCGCGGCAGAGACCTGAAGGCCAGCTGGCCAACAGGAGGTGCATGTGCATATGCAATGGAGCTGAGCTGGGGCAATGCTGCGTATGCCCACAGAGAAAGCTCTGCATGCCACTTGTGGCACATGTGACATAGGTTCACCACCACAGGTATAGGATTTTCTGCTTGAGCAGGGGATTGGACTAGAAGACCATCAAGGTCCATTCCAACTCTCTCTCTCTCTCTCTCTCTCTCTCTCTCTCTCTCTCTCTCTCTCTCTCTCTCTCTGTGTGTGTGTGTGTGTAGGTGACTAAGGCAATCATAGAATGGATTCCATTTGATAAAAAGCCTCCACAAAAGATACCTAAAAGAAGATGGATGGATGACATCAATATGTCTTTGGGCCCAATTGACAAAAGAAAGCTCAGGATCGTAAGGGTTGGAAACAATGGCTAAAATAATGGTAATATTGACTAAGCACAGTAGAAGATCTACCTTTAGTTATGCATCAGACAGTAATACATCAAATATAAAGGAACCTATCTTGGAGAGAGTTTGATGATTTTTTTTTTAAAAAAAAAACTTGTTTGCTTATTCTAAAACCGCACTGTATGTTTCATAACAAAACGTTTGCAATTTGCCCATTAATTAAATGAGTCTTTATCATTTTACATCTTGATAGATATTTGCTGTGGTATCATTTGATGAAAAAAGGATATTTAAATAAAGAAGTACCATTTTTATCCCAATCCTGCCTACTGAAATTGCAAATATAGGCTTTGGGTCACCCTATGATTTTAGTAAATGTTTTCAAATGAAGAGGGGAAAATGTCAAGGAAACTTCTATGACCACTTATTTAAAACTTTTCCCCTTGGCTCCTATGACAGCATCAACATAAGATGCCTAACTTTAGTAGGGCCTCAAAAGAATAATTAAAGTAGGGCTTGACCCAGCACTATTAACTGTGCTGGAAGGTTAATCTGTTCCTAAATTTGTTTCCAATTGTTTCACTGTTTCGTGCCAAATGTAGGGCACTGTGGTCCATCCAATCCTTCTGAGAAGCACATTTGGGAGTAGCTGCCAAAGACACGGTGTAAATATTTGAAAGATAGTTTCCCCAGAAGCTGTTGTAAAGTACCAGTTGCCTTATGAGGTTCTTCTTAACCCTCCAACCAAGATATGCAGTTAGGGGAACATGGAACAGAACTTTTTGATTTCAGCATCATGGTTGTGTTTATTTTTCATTTTAGATTATAATGCTCAATGCTTGGTTTTAGCATCCCATTTTGACTCGGTTCTAAAAGTTTTAGGTATGGCTGTGTGTGCAGAAACATGCACATTTGCTTTATAGCTCTTCACAGATAAACAATTGTTATTATTTATTTAGTCATATTTTTGGTGTAATGGTTAAGACACCAGGCTGGAACCAGGAAACCATGAGTTCTAACTTAGGCAGGTAGCCAGCTGACCTTGGGCAAGTCCTTCATTCTCAACTCTAGGAAGAAGGCAAGGGAAAAAGCACTTTCCAAAATCTTGTTAAGAAAATTCAGACACTTATCCAAACAGTTTTCAGGAGTCAGGAAACCAATGGAGAAACAGGGATTACCAGTTTACAAATGCTAGTTTTGCCTTTGGTTTATATTCATGTTTTTATTTTGTTTATATTCAAGCTTGTTTTTGAAGAAATGGGCAAATGTTATTCATTCACTATTTAACATTATGCTTTATATTCTAATAATTTTGGGGAAAATCCTTCATGGTGCTCCTTCTCTTGGTAGTCTGTAGTTAATTGTTGAGAAAGCTCTTCTGGAAATCATGGTTTATAGGTTTATTTGTTTTTCCTCTGCCATGGAAGTTGCTGGCAAATCATAAATTGGCCTTACTTTGATTGCCTGTCCCTATAGGAATTTATCTTCTCTGTGTAAATCTTCTATGAAAAAGCTGCTATTTTTCTCTGCATGCTTGTGGGTTCACAACTAGGACATAGTTGGTTTCACTGAGTAATTCATAGTTAGATAAAGAGATATTACATATTAAGTTTTATGGTTTATCCATAAGCCATAGTGACTGTATTCATGCAACATATTCCAATCTGCTGCCCATTCTTGTTCTTTTTATATTTTGTCAGCTAAATATAAAATAAAAAGGGTACTTATCTGCAGTCACTTATCATGTGGAAAATAACAAAAATTAACAAAAATTTAAACAGCATTTTATAGTCTCTTAACCAAAAAGTCTAAGCCATAAGAGCTGACTCAACTCACTGTGGTATCTGAATTCCAGATAATTATAATGATGATTTATATTGTATATAGTACTATATTGTACATAGTAGATATGATGAACATCACTAAAATATCTCCTCCTCCTTCTGGCGTAATTCCTGCCACCCATAGCTGATAAAAAAAATGTGGCTTTTCCATTTCATGACTGATTTTCATTACTATAACATTATTAATAGTGTTGTGATACCAGCTGACACTTTCTCTGCTTGGGTAACTATTTCTGATCTTTCAACATTTTGGTGGAGAATAGCAATATCATTTAGACTTATATACTGCTTCACAGTGCTTTTACAGCCCTCTCTAAGTGGTTTACCAAGTTAGCATATTGCCCACAACAATCTGGGTCCTGATCTTTTACTGATCTCAGAAGGATGAAAGGCTGAGTCAACCTTGAGCCTGGTGGGATTTGAACTGCCAAATGGCAGTCAGCAGAAGTAGCTTACAGTACTGCATTCTAATCACTGCACCACCGCAGTGACAATACTCATGCACTGGATCTTTTGACATATTTATTTTAATTTTTCATTTCTGTTGCAATATGAGATTATAAATTTGAATACAGAATATCTAAACTTATACATAAATATTTACCAACTAACTACTTACCAACTATCTATCATGAATGCAAACTGCAAACATGAATACAAACATGAATACAAGGACAGTTTTTCCCCGAATGCCATCACTCTGCTAAACAAATAATTCCCTCAACACTGTCCAACTATTTACAAAGTCTGCACTACTATTACTATTAATCTTCTCATCCTCTTCATCCTCTTCACCCATCCCCTCCCGCTTGTGACTGTATGACTGTAACTTTGTCGCTTGTATCCTTATGATTTATATTGACTGTTTCCTAGTATGATTTGATTGCTTATTGTACCCTATTATTAAGTGTTGTACCTTATGATTCTTGACTCTTGATGAATGTATCTTTTCTTTTATGTACACTGAGAGCATTTTCACCAAGACAAATTCCTTGTGTGTCCACTCACACTTGGCCAATAAAGAATTCTATTCTATTCTATTCTATTCTATTCTATTCTATTCTATTCTATTCTATTCTATTCTATTCTACTCTATTCTACTGTTAGGTTTATTTTGAAATTCCTTCTATAGTTATTGTACATATATTTCTACCATTACAGTCTTTACCAACCTTTGTTATATTCTAAATGTCTTTGGACTGGAATTCCTTCAATATCCACTCCTCTGGTTGGGAATTGTGAGGGTTAACCCAGCATTTCATGGGATCATCAGGTTGGGAAATACAACCTGAGAATGTACACTTTAGCAAAAGTTTGTTCAAAATTGTGATAAAAGGGAGAAACATGAATCATATACAAAAATAACAGCATGAAAACAACTGGTGGGGAGATATAAATCAACTTTTACCGAGATCAGTCAAAGATATCAATTATTCACAACTACAGCATTCCTGGAAAATGTATCAGACAGAACCTTGAGAGAACTTGCCTCATTCCACAAAACTTATTTGGAAATTATCTCTGTGTCTTTGTATCATTATTTTTCTTTTGTAGTGGTCCTTCCACATCTTTAGAAATCTTTATTAAGGTCATCTTTATTTGCACATCTCTGGGAAGGAATTTAAAACAGCCATAATGGAAATATTTCTATAAGACAATTTTTGAATTAATCATGTCTAGTGTATTTATTCATTCGCTTATAATCTTATCCACGTACATGATATTTTACTGAGTACATAAACAGAAAAACAAGTATGCAGATGAGAGTGAACAAGAGCAGCATGGACAGACAATTACCCTTATTGTCAAGCAACTAGTATTTCACCAGCGATGAAAGTTAGAAGAGAAAGAGAACAAAGTAAATAAAATAAGGAAGAAAAGGGAAAATTATATTTTGTAAATTCCATCAATAGAACAATATGGATTTGAACATTCTGGGCAATCATTAGTAGGCAGAAAACAGTTTTTGTTTAAAAAAAAATCTTCTGCCATCTTCTACTTATTCAGGTTTTCATAATTCAAATACAAAATATCTAATTTTATCATTATTTAAATATTGTCCACCTGTATAAATTGAGAGAAGGAAACTTATTATCTTTTATTTTAAAGTACCTCAGTTTATCATTCACTTTAGTACCAAATAAGCAAAATGCAAAAACATGCATATAGAATATTACTTTTATTTTAAATCAGATTGATGAGTTTGCTTTACAACATGAATGCTATAGCTTATGCTCAGTGCTAAGCACACTGAGACCTGAATCAGAGGCATTGCACAAATGCTTTTCCCAATACTTTTTCTGCAGCAGAGAAAACTGATCTTCCCTAAATCTACTTATCTTTTGGCTTTCTACCAAATATAAAAACGAACACCTGTGCAATAGCTAAGGATCTGTTTCAGAGCCCACACAGATTCATCTGCAGGGGACATCACTGGACTATTTTCTTTCCTTTGGGTGTAATGGAAGATAGCTTCATTAAAGGGAGCCTAAAACATAATTAAAGGAACAATATGTTTGTCCAGCTGACTACCCATCCTGTATTTTCATTATCTCTCTAGCAAGTGAGACTAAATTCTAATTTTCTTTTTTTCCCACACTTTACCACCCAACAATTCAGCAAAGTTTATATACTGTTAGTGCTCTTTTTCTTCAAGGCTAATGTAGCTTCTCTCCCCACCCCCTTCTGGCTTGTACGTTCTGATCCAAGGTCAGAAGCTTTGGGGAGGTTTTTTTAGAAACTCCAGCACAGGAAATAGGCAAAGTGGAACTTATCTCTAATGAAAAGGAAATGGTTAGTGATGTGTATGCTCCACTGGTCTAAAGAATGAGTATTCTGTTTCTCAAACCACTGGATGTGAGTTTAATCTATTTTGTGTATGAATTTCTAAACAATTTCATGTATATTGATTTACAGATGCATCCCATTGTGTTCAAAAACATTTATTTCCTGGTATCTGTGTTTCTGATTATAATTTTCAATTGCTATCTTAATTTGGAAATAAGCTGCCATGAATTTGATGGAATTTAAATAGATGTGTACATATCTTGAATGCCTGTTCTAAATGGTTATGGAGAAAAAGACTCTTCTTTAAACATGGAAAGACTCTAGAGATAAATCATATCTATTACTAAACTTCTGTAATGATTTTTAATACGAATGAGAGAGAAAGCAGATATTGTAAGATGCAGACACACAACTGCATTTAACATATTGTTTAGGCACAATTGAGTTAGCTGATATACTCTATTCCACCAGAAGAATTCTAGAAAGAAATACTTTGCTGTTCCCATGCTTAAACTAAATGCATACATCAATTATCTTAAATAGATCAAAGGAGTAATTGTCTTGCATTTTCCTTTATCATTAATTGGGAAGCCACTTCTTCAAAGCAACACGGGGAAAAGTGACTAATTCCCACCTCCCACAATGTCAAATTCCCACCATGAAATCAAAACCAAACTGATACACAATTCAGCTGCCAACAAGCTTAAGAAGAGCTGTCTTAAAATAAGCCAATTGTTGGTGGTCATGAAAAGCAATAAAAAACAAACATGAAAAGATTTTTAAATGATTGACCCCAATAATTCAAGGATCTTTTAAAGCACATCAATTTATCATTCACTTTACTACCAAATAAGCAAAAATATTTATTTTCATCTCAAACAGAATGCTGCCTTTGATACAGTGTATAATAATTGCAAGTTATCATCGTTCATTTCTTAGGGCCATAGACTACATTGGATGCTTGTTAGCTTTCTGGCCTATAAATTCTCTTGGCCACTGGCCATCTGGCTTTATTCAAGATTTTCAAAGGTTAACTTGGAGGATTCAATAATGGTGGATTTTTGCTGTGATGTCAAACTAGAAAGAGGCCCTGGTGTACAATGACTTCCCAAGATGACTTCTCTTGAACCAGTTATAGCAATAGCAATAGCACTTAGACTTATATACCACTTCACAGTGCTTTACAGCCATCCCTAAGTGGTTTACAGAATCAGCATATTGCCCACAACAATCTGGGTCCTCATTTTATCCACCTCAGAAGGATGGAAGGCCTCCTGAAATTTGAACTGCCAAATTGCAGACAATCGGCAAACAGCAGTAGTAGCCTGCAATACTGCACTCTAACCACTGTGCCACCACAGTTCATGTTATGTATGTTAACCAATACTTTCTCACAAATACCTGATCTAAAGGCAAGGAACTTGAGGTGTCTGTGCAGCAAAATGGTATGTTCATGGATAAGCCTGGTTATTTTCAGTCTTTTCCATTTGGATTCATGATTGATTTTAGGACAGAATTAGCCTTAGTTACTCTGATTTATTACTTGCAGAAAAAGACCGTTGAACCTTCTTAGCAGTTTTTGATATTCTTGACCAGAGAATTCTTCTGGCCAATTTTCATAAGTGAAAGGCACTTTGCTAAAGTATTTGTATTCATACTTGCACAGATGAAGTTCAGAAGTAATATTCGCAGAAATATTGGCTTGAGGGCAGTATATTGTCTCCATTCTACTTAACAGCTATATGACTATGTTTTAAATTATTGGCCCCAATAATTTAAGGATCTTTCAAAGCACATCAATGTATCACTCACTTTAGTACCAAATAAGCAAAAACATTTGTTTTCATGAAAAATAGAATGCTGCCTTTGATACAACACATAACAATTGCAAGGTATCGTTTTTCGTTTCTTAGGACCATAGACTACAGTCCTGTCACATTCACAAAAAAACACTACATTGTTTCATCTTTTAGTTACTGGTTTTGTGGCTGTGTTGTCTGGAATTTCTCCTCATTAAAACTCCCTGAAATATCTTTGGTGACATCTTTTAGGCATCTTTAAATACTTTGTCTCTATCAAGGTTTTCCATGAATAAATGCTGCAGTTAAATAGTTGTTTTCATTTTGTTTTTCCTGGTCTTTATCTCCCATACCTTACCCCAGTGATGGCTAACCTTTTCAGCTTGGTGTGTCGAAAATCGGGAAAAAGTGTAGCCTTCCTCAGGTCGTGTGTCACTTCAAGAAATATCAATAATTTGGTTTATGACGGACTGGGCTGGGCTGATCACACAGGGCTGTGAAACTCGTCTCCCTGGTCTCAGGGATGCAGGTGCAGGATGTGGGGATCGGAAGGCCACCTTACAGGGCTGTGAACCTCATGGATCTCCTTTCCTCCTGTAGCGTTCCTGAGGTAATGAAACTGACAAACCTCAGTTTATGGCGGTTAAAACTAGTTCTCAAAACAGTTTTTGTTTAAAAAAAAAAAATCTTCCACCATCTTCTACTTATTCAGGTTTTCATAATTCAAATACAAAATATCTAATTTTATCATTATTTAAATATTGTCCACCTTGTATAAATTGAGAGAAGGAAACTTATTATCTTTTATTTTAAAGCACCTCAGTTTATCATTCACTTTAGTACCAAATAAGCAAAATGCAAAAACATGCATATAGAATGTTACTTTTATTTTAAATCAGATTGATGAGTTTGCTTTACAACATGAATGCAATAGCTTATGCTCAGTGCTAAGCACACTGAGACCTGAATCAGAGGCATTGCACAAATGCTTTCCCAATACTTTTCTGCAGCAGAAAACTGATCTTCCTAAATCTACTTATCTTTTGGCTTTCTACCAAATATAAAAATGAACACCTGTGCAATAGCTAAGGATCTGTTTCAGAGCCCACACAGATTCATCTGCAGGGGACATCACTGGACTATTTTCTTTCCTTTGGGTGTAATGGAAGATAGCTTCATTAAAGGGAGCCTAAAACATAATTAAAGGAACAATATGTTTGTCCAGCTGACTACCCATCCTGTATTTTCATTATCTCTCTAGCAAGTGAGACTAAATTCTAATTTTCTTTTTTTCCCACACTTTACCACCTAACAATTTATTTATTTATTTATTTATTTATTTTATTTTATTTATTTATTTATTTATTTGATTTGCCAATTGTTTACAAGATAATAAGTATAAGCGTATACATAGTTGTGAATACATGAAATGGGTACATATAAGAAAAATAAAAGAATAAGAGAAACAATAGGACAGGGACGGTAGGCACGTTGGTGCGCTTATGCACGCCCCCTACAGACCTCTTAGGAAGGGGGTGAGGTCAATAGTAGACAGTCTAAGGTTAAAGTTTTTGGGGTTTGGGGAAGAGACTACAGAGTCGGGTAGAGTATTCCAGACGTTGACCACTCTGTTGCTGAAGTCGTATTTCCTGCAATCAAGTTTGGTGCGGTTTACTTTGAGTTTGTATCTATTGTGTGCTCTTGTGTTGTTATGGTTGAAGCTGAAGTATTCATTGACAGGTAGGACATTGCAATGTATGACTTTATATACCATGCTTAAGTCAGACCGAAGACGGCGTAATTCAAGGTTTTCTAGTTCTAGAATTTCAAGTCTGGTGGCATAAGGTATTCTACAACGAGTAGAAGAGTGGAGAACTCTCCTTGTGAAATATTTCTGGACTTTCTCAATTGTGCTAATATCAGATACGTAATGAGGGTTCCAGACTGATGAACTGTATTCAAGTATTGGTCTAGCAAATGTTTTGTATGCTCTGGTTAGTAGTGTGATATTACCAGAGAAAAAGCTACGTAGGATTAGGTTAACAACTCTTAATGCCTTTTGGCTATGTAGTTGCAGTGGGCTCTAGCACTTAGATCATTAGAGGTGAGTATTCCAAGGTCCTTTACAGAGCTTGGGTCATCAACAAGATCTTGACTATTCAGCTTGTATTTTATTTTCTGATTTTTTTTGCCAATATGTAAGGCAGAGCATTTATTTGTTGAGATTTGAAGTTGCCATTTGTTTGACCATTCAGATACATAGTCGAGATCTTTTTGAAGGGTAGCAGTATTGTCTGTGGTATTGAACAGCTTTACATCATCAGCGAAAAGAACGCAATTGCTCTTAATATGATCGCAGAGGTCATTTATGTAGAGTATGAAGAGAGTTGGTCCTAGAACACTGCCCTGGGGGACACCGCTATTGACAGGTACTGGATTTGATAGGATGCTCCCGATTTTGACCATTTGTTGTCTGTTTGACAGGAATGCTTCTATCCAGTTATTCAGTTGTCCAGAGATACCATAGGATTTTATTTTTAGGAGTAGTTTGTCGTGTACCACTGAATCAAAGGCTTTACAGAAGTCTATGTAGATTGCGTCTATTGCTTTGCCCTGGTCGAGTTGTGTCATCCATATGTTTTTGCAGTGTAAGAGTTGCAGATTACAGGATAGTTTTTTCTGAAACCAAATTGTTTATTGGAGAGTAGGTTGTTTGTCTCTAAGTGGAGGATAATGGATTGGTTAATAATTGATTCCATGACTTTACAGGTGACGCAGCATAAGGAGATTGGCCTGTAATTTTCAACTAGGCTTGGGTCTCCCTTTTTGAAGATGGGGATGACTGTGGCTTGTGACCATAGGTTAGGCAAGGAGCTGGTTCTGAAAGATTTTTCAAAGATTATGCTTAGAGGTTTGGCTATGGCAGTGGATAGCTTTCTTAAGAAGTAGGCACATATTCCATCCGGTCCAATAGATAGAGATGGTTTTAGATTGCGTAGTGATTTTTCAACATTGTCTTCTGTGAAATCGATATGTATTAGATCATTGTTGTTATCTGTGGTACGGCTAGGAAATACTGGGCATGATCCATTGCTGTTTACAAATACTGAGCCGAAGAATGTGTTAAAGATGTTGGATTTAATGGTGTCGTCAGTTGCAGTCTTTACCATCAGGTCCTATCAAGGGAGGGATGGACCTTGAGTCTTTTAGTTTGTTGTTTACAAAATTGTAAAAAGCACGGGTGGAATTGGTGCTTAGAAGGTTTTTCCTCTTGTTTAATGTGATAATTGGTGCATTCGGTCTTTATCTGGTGGCATAAATTTTTGTATCGGTTTTTGAAATTGGCAACGTGACCAGATTTGTTTTTCCGCCAGAGTGATCTCTTTTTGGATTGAAGTTTCCTTATTGATATGGGTAATCTGCTTTTTGTTTTGTTTTGGGAGTTGTTGTTGGTACATATAGTTTGATGACTCTTTTGACTTCAAGTAAAAATATGTTGTAATGGTCTTCAACAGTATTGCATCCAGTGAATAGAGATTGCCAATCCAGGGATGAGAGATCGTTGTCTATAAGATCATAGTTGCCTTTTTTGAAGTTACAATTGGGGATTACATCATAGTGGTGATTTTTGTGTGGACGTATGTTGAGACAAAAGTCAATCATATTGTGGTCACTACTGGAAAAGGGTTCTTTAGTTTGTATTCCGTAAATTAAATTCAAACTATTGCAGAAGATGAGATCAAGGCAGTTGTTTAGTCTAGTGTTGTTGGTTACTAGTTGTTCCAGTCCCAGATTTGTAATAGCATTATAGAAGGTTGTGTGTATGATTTTAGTTGTACAGTCATTTAGGGTCCAGTCAATATGAGGTAGATTGAAATCACCAAGAAGGATAAAAGGGTATGGGCAGGATGCAGCCCATGTTAGTAATGTATTTAGCTTGTTTACATGTTCGATGTCATAATCAGGTGCTCTGTAACATAGTAAGAATCGAATTGTGATATTTAAGGATAGTTCACAGATGATGGTTTCAGGAAGGGCAAGCTCCTGGGTAACTTGGATATTTTTTAGATGTAAGGATTTTTTATAGAATATAGCAACACCACCTCCTCGACGATTTTCACGATCTGATCGGTAAACATGATAGTCTCTTACTGTGGTAATGGAGTCACGGAGAGATGCATTGAGCCATGTTTCACAGACAAATATAATGTCGAAGTTAGCCATATTTAGGAGGATGAGAAATTCAGGTATTTTATTCAGCAAAGTTTATATACTGTTAGTGCTCTTTTTCTTCAAGGCTAATGTAGCTTCTCTCCCCACCCCCTTCTGGCTTGTACGTTCTGATCCAAGGTCAGAGGTTTTTTTAGAAACTCCAGCACAGGAAATAGGCAAAGTGGAACTTATCTCTAATGAAAAGGAAATGGTTAGTGATATGTATGCTCCACTGGTCTAAAGAATGAGTATTCTGTTTCTCAAACCACTGGATGTGAGTTTAATCTATTTTGTGTATGAATTTCTAAACAATTTCATGTATATTGATTTACAGATGCATCCCATTGTGTTCAAAAACATTTATTTCCTGGTATCTGTGTTTCTGATTATAATTTTCAATTGCTATCTTAATTTGGAAATAAGCTGCCATGAATTTGATGGAATTTAAATAGATGTGTACATATCTTGAATGCCTGTTCTAAATGGTTATGGAGGAAAAGACTCTTCTTTAAACATGGAAAGACTCTAGAGATAAATCATATCTATTACTAAACTTCTGTAATGATCTTTAATACGAATGAGAGAGAAAGCAGATATTGTAAGATGCAGACACACAACTGCATTTAACATATTGTTTAGGCACAATTGAGTTAGCTGATATACTCTATTCCACCAGAAGAATTCTAGAAAGAAATACTTTGCTGTTCCCATGCTTAAACTAAATGCATACATCAATTATCTTAAATAGATCGAAGGAGTAATTGTCTTGCATTTTCCTTTATCATTAATTGGGAAGCCACTTCTTCAAAGCAACACGGGGAAAAGTGACTAATTCCCACCTCCCACAATGTCAAATTCCCACCATGAAATCAAAACCAAACTGATACACAATTCAGCTGCCAACAAGCTTAAGAAGAGCTGTCTTAAAATAAGCCAATTGTTGGTGGTCATGAAAAGCAATAAAAAACAAACATGAAAAGATTTTTAAATTATTGACCCCAATAATTCAAGGATCTTTTAAAGCACATCAATTTATCATTCACTTTACTACCAAATAAGCAAAAATATTTATTTTCATCTCAAACAGAATGCTGCCTTTGATACAGTGTATAATAATTGCAAGTTATCATCGTTCATTTCTTAGGGCCATAGACTACAGTGGATGCTTGTTAGCTTTCTGGCCTATAAATTCTCTTGGCCACTGGCCATCTGGCTTTATTCAAGATTTTCAAAGGTTAACTTGGAGGATTCAATAATGGTGGATTTTTGCTGTGATGTCAAACTAGAAAGAGGCCCTGGTCTACAATGACTTCCCAAGATGACTTCTCTTGAACCAGTTATAGCAATAGCAATAGCACTTAGACTTATATACCACTTCACAGTGCTTTACAGCCCTCCCTAAGTGGTTTACAGAATCAGCATATTGCCCCCAACAATCTGGGTCCTCATTTTATCCACCTCAGAAGGATGGAAGGCCTCCTGAAATTTGAACTGCCAAATTGCAGACAATCGGCAAACAGCAGTAGTAGCCTACAATACTGCACTCTAACCACTGTGCCACCACAGTTCATGTTATGTATGTTAACCAATACTTTCTCACAAATACCTGATCTAAAGGCAAGGAACTTGAGGTGTCTGTGCAGCAAAATGGTATGTTCATGGATAAGCCTGGTTATTTTCAGTCTTTTCCATTTGGATTCATGATTAATTTTAGGACAGAATTAGTCTTAGTTACTCTGATTTATTACTTGCAGAAAAAGACCATTGAACTTTCTTAGCAGTTTTTGATATCCTTGACCAGAGAATTCTTCTGGCCAATTTTCATAAGTGAAAGGCACTTTGCTAAAGTATTTGTATTCATACTTGCACAGATGAAGTTCAGAAGTAATATTCGCAGTTGAACCCTCACAAATGGCTTGAGGGCAGTATATTGTCTCCATTCTACTTAACAGCTATATGACTATGTTTTAAATTATTGGCCCCAATAATTTAAGGATCTTTCAAAGCACATCAATGTATCACTCACTTTAGTACCAAATAAGCAAAAACATTTGTTTTCATGAAAAATAGAATGCTGCCTTTGATACAACACATAACAATTGCAAGGTATCGTTTTTCATTTCTTAGGACCATAGACTACAGTCCTGTCACATTCACAAAAAAACACTACATTGTTTCATCTTTTAGATACTGGTTTTGTGGCTGTATTGTCTGGAATTGCTCCTCATTAAAACTCCCTGAAATATCTTTGGTGACATCTTTTAGGCATCTTTAAATACTTTGTCTCTATCAAGGTTTTCCATGAATAAATGCTGCAGTTAAATAGTTGTTTTCATTTTGTTTTTCCTGTTCTTTATCTCCCATACCTTACCCCAGTGATGGCTAACCTTTTCAGCTTGGTGTGTCGAAAATCGGGAAAAAGTGTAGCCTTCCTCGGGTCGTGTGTCACTTCAAGAAATATCAATAATTTGGTTTATGACGGACTGGGCTGGGCTGATCACACAGGGCTGTGAAACTCGTCTCCTGGTCTCAGGGATGCAGGTGCAGGATGTGGGGATCGGAAGGCCACCTTACAGGGCTGTGAACCTCATGGATCTCCTTTCCTCCTGTAGCGTACCTGAGGTAATGAAACTGACAAACCTCAGTTTATGGCGGTTAAAACTAGTTCTCTGCTGCAAAGATCTTGCGGCAGCGGTGACACCACGCCTCCACACAACAAGCAGGGAGCAGGGATTGGAGCAGAGCACAGGCAGCCTCTAAATGTGCAGGTTTTCCCCCACACCAACAGGCGTGTCAGTCAAAGTGCCTCGGCGTGTCACGAGTGACATGCGTGTCATAGGTTAGCCATCACTGCCTTACCCCATTTAAATAGTATATTTTATGTAGCTCTGACTTCATACATTTGATTATTAATAATTTCTGTTATTCATTATTAATAATAGAAAACAATGTTTTCTATTTTTATTGTAAAATGCTTCAAGATGAAATGGAATGGAATGGGAAATGGTATAGAAACATAAAAAACAATAGGAGAAATGGGGAAGCAAAAGCAAGAGGAAATAAAACAAATAAAAAACAAGGGAAAAGTGTGTTTGTAGACAGCTGTGGTTGTGGGATCCCTGATGCTGTTGTTGGTTGGTGATCTTCTTACAGACATTTCGTTTACCAACTAGCTGCTTACCTGGTTGGGAAATGAAACATCTGAAAGAAAACAACCAAGCTTAAAGAGCACTAGGAACCCTACAGTTTAACCCTGAGCTACAAATATTTTCTTCTGTTGGTACTCTACTTTAGAAAGAGAACAACTAATTATGAATAAATACAGTGAAATGTATCAGGGATAAAAAATATGAACCGAACTCAGCATCTTCTCTCCCCCAAATCAGGGGTGGGATTCAAATTTTTTAACAACTGGTTCTGTGGGCATGGCTAAGTTGGTGGGCATGGTTTGGTGGTCATGTGACTGGGTGGACATGGCTTGGTGGTTATGTTATTGGCTGGGCGTGGCCAACTCAATATCACTCACATCGAGGCATGCATCTCTTCGCCTGGCCTCTCATGACTGTGGGGATGCTGCAAAAGTCGTAAGTGTGAAAAATGGTCATAAGTCACTTTTTTCAATGCCACTGTAACTTTGAATGGTCACTCCACACAAGCAAAGTACTAGCAAAGAGGGGGAAAAAACTCCAGAGAAGTTCCTGAGACAGGAAGTCTAGTCCTGCCAAGAATGTAATAAGGATTAACAGAGAGGCAGTTGCTGTAAGCAACACCAGAATGTTTCCTTCCTTCTTTCCTTACAGGATTAGGTCAATAATTTCTTCTAACAAATGGTTCTCCAAACTGCTTAGAATGTTAACAACCTGTTCTAGCGAATAGGTGCGAACTGGTAGAATCCCACCCCTGCCCCAAATGTTGTAGCTTTTCTATTAAGAACTTTTAAAAGAATAACAGAGTTGAAAGGGATTTTTGAGGCCTTCTTGTCCAACCCCGGCTCAGATATAAAACCCATTGCAGACAAATGGTTGTCCAATCACAACTTCTGGAGGCAAGTCTTCCATTAATTAATTGTTCTAACTATCAGGAAATGTATCCTTAGTTCTAGGTTGTTTCTCTCCTTGATTACTTTCCATCCATTGCTTCTTGTCCTGTCCTCAGGTGCTTTGGAAAATAGCTTGACTCCTTCTTTATGGCAATCCCTTAGATATTGAAACACTGTTATCATGTCATCCCTAGTCCTTCTTTTCATTAATTTAGACATACCCAATTCCAGCAACTGTTCTTTATATGCTTTAGTCTCCAGTCCCCTAATAATCTTTGTTGCTCTTCTCTGTACTCTTTCTAGAATCTCAACACCTTGTTAACATAATGGCAATCAAAACTGGATGCAATATTTCAAAAGTGGTCTTACCAAGGAATTATAGAGTGGTATTAACACTTCATGTAATCTTGATTCTATCTCTCTGTTTTTCTTCATTCTGGTCTAATTAACTAACTTTGCTAATTTTTTCACTTTTGACATCACTATTTTAATTCTAAGTTGCTTTGAGCCTGGTTTCATAGCTCTAAAATTTACTCCTTTTTGCCCTATACACTGCAATTACAGCACTAGCAGTGGTGGGATTCTACTGGTTCCCTCCAGTTCTATAGAACCGGATGTTATGATTCTGCTCAGTTCAAAGAACTGGCAAATCATGCCCCTGGCTGGCCCCGCCCCTTCCCCTCCCAGCCACTTGCCTTTGATGAGGCTGAGGATATGTTGCTGGAGCTGCCCGGCTTTAAGCCTGGAGCAAGAATCCCTTTCTCTTCTCCCATTTGGAAGATATTGAGTTTTGCTGTTGCTGACGACATCCTCCATGCTTCCTAAATGAGGTAGATCGAGTGGCTGGTGTGTGCGCATGTGAAATTAAGCCTCCTTCCTATAAAATCCATTCAGGAAACAAAGGAGCAGATATGGTTTAATTCTGCTTCAGCGCAGATTGCTGGGAGAGAAAGTCGTTTAAAAGTATTGTTTAATTGACCAATTCATTGGCTTCCCCTCACTTCTTGTAGCACAGAATAGCAGCTTGCCTTTTAAAATCCAGCACTGAAGCCCAAGTGTGCTGGATTTCAAAATAAAAGCCAAGGAGCTCAGTGCTACAAGGAGAAGTTCCAGGAAACATTGTTGGAGCTGAATCAGGCTTTAAAGCAGGGGTGTCCAACCTTTCACCTTCCCTGGGCCACATTAGAAGATGAAAATTTGGTTTGGGCCTCACATATAATAAATTATTATAAAATAATTATATTATAAAATTATATAATAAATTATAAATTATTTTTATTATTTATTATTAATTATTTATTAAAAATTATTTATTTTTTATTAATTTTCTGGCCAAATTTTGCAGGGGGAGGGGGAAGAAAGCTCGCCCGCCTCGCGCCTACCTCTCCTCCTGCAAATGGCCTGGCTGGATGCAGCAGGACTGGAAGGCGAGGACCGGGAGGCTCGGTGCAGCAGCGGCGGCGGGGGCAGAAGCGGCGGTGGCGGTGGGGGCAGAAGCGGCGGCGGCGGGGCAGAAGCGGCGGTGGCGGGGGCAGAAGCGGCGGCGGCAGAGCGGCAGCGGGGGCAGAAGCTGCGGCGGGGGGGGCAGAAGCGGCGGTGTTGGCGGGGGCAGAAGCAGCGGCGGCGACGGCGGGGGCAGAAGCAGCAAAGGCGGCACCCGCCTTTTCTGTTGCTGCTTGGTGTGGCGCTCGCCTCGCCCCACCTTGCGCCTGCCTCTCTTCCTCCTCCTCGCTGGCTCTTGCCAGAAGGTTGGGGTGGGCACTGGGCCGCATTACGAGGCGACCTGGGCTGCATGCGGCCCATGGGCGCGGGTTGGACAAGCCTGCTTTTAAAGCATTTTAAAGTATCCTGGAGCCAGTATCCCTTGTGTGTGGGCGGGGGGACTTAAATATCTAAAAAGTGTCCTTGTGATGAAGGGGCAGTTTATATTACATTTTATAGATTAATCCACCAGTAGAAAATAGGTAACTTCCATTTGAGGTCAATCCATGCGTTTAGTGAGGAGGAGGAGGAGGAGGAGGAGGAGTAGGAGGCAATATTAAATCAGAGCCTTGGTACAAGGGGCCTTGGTACAAGTAGAAGTGCTTTGATGGTTCTGTTCAAGCAGAGGCAGGAGTATGGTAAGTATGGAATCTTACTAAATCAATTCATACAGAGATACAATGCTTAGTATCTTTAAAGTTGGTAATTCTTTCATGTTACTGACTTGGGAGTAATCAAATGATCAGGTGTCATGCTGCCTGGGGAATTCTGGGAATTGAAGTCCACATGTCTTTTTTTAATATAAATTTTATTTGGGTTTTCACAAAACATAATACAAATAAAACATCTTTTTTTGAGAATAGCATGGTCCCGGGTTATCACTTCTCCATACAGACACAAACTCAATTTCATATTCGTCTTCTATCTCATATCTTATTACTATTTTAACATTTTCTCTGTAATTTTCCCCTCCCTTAGTTTTCTCAATTTTGTTTTTAATTATCTCATACCTATCTAAATTCAATTATATATCTTTTTTTAAGTTTCAATGTATTTCTAATCATTATATTTATACTTTTGTCTGTCCTGTTTCAATTTCATATTTTCTTTTCTCATTAAACAATATTTTCCCCTGTAGTTACTGATTGGAGTATGACACATTTGTATCTTTTAATTTTGTCCATTCAACTCTTATTTAAACTTCAATTTATGCCTTTACAATTATAACATTTTATATAACACATAACTTCCAATCAAATTCTGCCTGGTATATTCTTAAAATACACACTATGTTCTTAAAGAGAAAATATATATATAACAATAGTAAATAAAACACTTATTCTATTCCAATTCAGCTCTATCATTAATGTTAGTTACAATCTTTAACATCTTTAACATTTCAATTTTCAATTGAATATCATACTTCCTTAGGAACACTTATAATATTTCCATATTTTTTTTCATATTTCTTTCATATTTCTCTTCACTTAAATTTTTATAAATCATTAATAATAATTAAAATGTTCCCATCCTTTCCTAATTTCATTCTCTCATTCTCTTTATTTCATTTATTTATTAGCAAGCATTCCATTACATTACAATTAGTATTTTATCTATCATTTTAATCACACTTGTTTCATATTTTCTAAGTTATCTCTATGTCGTCTAAATAGGCTTCTACCTTTTATCCTTGTACATTTTCCCTGTTTCTCTATATCTTGTTTCTGTCCTTTATAACTTCTCTTCCTTTCCTTCTTCCCCCTCTTCTCCCTCCCCTTTTTGACCCCTTGTCTCTCTAATTCTAATTCTCTCCTGTAATCCTCTCTTCTGTTTCTTCCTAATATTGTAATTACTTTTCAAACTATTCTTTTTTTTTGGTTGTTTTTCAAATCTTAAGCTTTTCTCTCTCTTTCACCCCTTTCCTTTTTTTCCCCACATAAAATTACTTGGTCATTAAAGATGGCTTCTTCTTTGTCCTGCCCTTCTTGTTCTACAGGCATTTCTTGTTGTTTCTCATAGTTCCAGATCTCCATTTCTAAAAATTGAAATACGAAGAAAAAAGAACCTCTTCCTTCTCGTGCATCTTCTTTCTGTTTTTTAAGTTCCATTTTCAATTCTTCCAAGAGTGATACCATTTTAAAAACTTTTAAACAACCACCCAATTGATTTTAGTCCTTTTGATCCAATAACCAAAAATCCAAAAATCACCAAGTAATCCAAATAATCCAAAGCTGTTTCTTCTTGCTTCTTTTTTCCGCTTTCTCTTCCTGGGTTCTATTATCTTGTTACAAAGTTTCAGTTAGAATTTATCTTTTAGGAATCTTGTTGAAGTTTCGTTGTAAATTCCTTTTACTTCCAGGCAGTCTCCTCCATTTTTCCAGATCCCGCCCTTTTATTTTTTCCTTTTCCCTCCTTTCCTTCTTTTAAAGGTTTTTAAATATCCAAAAGTCTTTGTTATCCCTTTGACATTTTATTTTCAGCTTGAATGCCTATTGATGTCAAAGTGGATTTTTGTCATTTCCCACTTAAATCTCTTAGCTGTCAATATGAGGAAGGAAAGTAAAAAAAAAAAAGCCAAATCCTTTCCCTTCCCTCTCTCCTTCACCACTTCAAAATCTTCTTTGGGAACAATGTTATTCTTTATAGTTCAAATTCCAGGGTACCTTATGTTATTGATTCTTCAGTTCAGCCTCGTCAGCTAAAACTTTCTCTTCTTATCTTCCTCCTGCACATTCTTTTCTGGTCAAGTTCTTCTTTGAGGTGGCCATTTCTGACCACCGCTGCAACCACCTTCGGGAAAGGGAGTAATGGCCAGCTGGGGAGGAGAGATGCGGCTCTCATTGACCCTGCTGATGATTTCCCCCCTCTTCACAACCTCTACGGGGTGGCTTTGCCCTGAATCCAGCCAGCTCGGCGGTGAGCACGGATCAAAACCACGTACTATTGCGGATTTCAGTCTGTCACCGAAGAAACTCAAACCGGAAGTCAAAATCCACATGTCTTAAAGTTGCTAAGCTTGAAAACATTAGAAGTACAACTTCTTGTGAGCCTGGGTTATTATCCTGCATTTTGGGAATAAGGAAATTATCCTATGTGCTTGGTGCAAAGATGCAGCTGAAATGCTAATTGGTTAAAGGTTAAAGCCACAAATAGAGATAGTCTTTGACTTACAACTATTTGTTTAGCCTACATTTAAAGTTACAACAGCACTGAAAAAAAGTGACTTATATTCCTCCCCAAGGGACAGACAGAGAGAGACAGAGAGAAAGGGGGGGGGAGAGAGAGAGACAAGACACAGAGAGAGAAAGAGAGAAAGAAAGAGGGAGAGGGGGAAAGAGAGAGACAAGAGACACATACAGAGAGAAAGAAAGAGAGGGAGGGAGGGAAAGAGAGAGGAGACAGAGAGAGAGAGAGAGACAGGGAAAGAGAGACAGAGAGATGAGAGAGAGAAAGAGAGAAAGAAAGAAAAAGGGAGAAAGAAAAAAAGATGAGAAAGAGGGAGAAAGAGAGAGAGAGAGAGATACCTGTTCAAAAGAAAATAGAAAAATGGCTCTTTGAGTGTTTAAGGTTGCAGACTCCTGGGTTAGGCAAACACCATGGTCATTAAGTGAACCTTGTGGTCATTAAGCAAACACTGTAGTTGTTAAACAAGTCCATTTTCCCCAATGGGCATTTTTAACTGGAAACCAGAAGGAATTGTTGGAAACTGGCAAAAAACATAGAAAACCTCAGTCACAAGACTGTGTGGGATGTTGCAACTGATCATAGGTGGGTGCATGCACATGGCTGTCAAAACACCAAAAACAGGTCAAATAGCTTTAGGGAGGTCAGTCGTAAATTAGAACACTTGCTAAACAACTGGCTATTAAGCGAGGACCACTTATATTTGGTTTGCTAGTCACCTAGCCATGACTACCCCCCAGTCACATGACCAACAAGCCATGCCCAGCCAGTCACATGACCTCCTAGCCACACCCACCCAGTCACCTGACCACAAAACCATGCCCAGTCAGCAAGCCTCACCCACCCAGTCACATGACCACCAAGCCACACCCACAAATTAGGCCATGCCCACAGAACCGGTTGTTAAGAAACTTGAATCCCACCCTTGAGCACTAGTATTCAAAAAACTATGAATTGGGCAACCAAACTTCTGTCCACAAATGGTCTCCATAAATCTGAATTAGCATAGGTGCTATAGATGATCACTGTAGGGGCTCTTCCATTTTTGCATTTCAAAACCTAACTAAAATGGAGAAATGACTTCTGATTCCACAGACAAAGGATTGTTCCAAGGCACTTGAACAAGGAAGAGGGTATCTTTAATTTCAAAACTTTTTGGTGACTCTCATTTGCAATCAACCACTTTGTGAATTTCTAATCAGATCAGATTCTTGCTGTGCAGGAAATGGAAGACCAAACGCAATGACAGAAATCTGTGACACACCACTTTGCAAATGTTCAGCATGCTAAAATGCAAGTCTCATATATCCTCAGTCACTGACACCTTTTTAACTCAGTTTTGCTATAGAATAAATATCTGTGGCTTCATAAAATTATTCTAGTTTTATGTCTTTGCTGTTGTTTTGAAGAAATGTTGGCACTGTGTCAAAAGAATCTGCATCATTTTCAAATAGGACAAATTATGTATGACTGTGTAATTTTTTTTTTTAGATGTTCCTTTTTTTGTCTTTTCTTTTCCAAGATGAATACAGAAAAGACAATAAAATGGAACATACACGTAAAGGGAAGGATGAATAAACTGTGCTGTTATTTTATTAAAACTGAGCCATTTTTTACGCACAATAGAAAAACTGTAAATAATCTATCTATATATTTTGTTTTCCTTTTGTTTGGTAAAACAAAAAGAGTCTCTCTCTCTTTCCCTCCCTCCCTCCCTCCCTCCCTCCCTCTCTCTCTCCCTCTCTCTCTCTCTCCCCTGCTCCCTCCTTGCCTCCCCTCTCTCTCTGAATACATATGTGCTTCGAATAGACAAACAGTTAACTGTGATGTTCATATAGGCAGCAGGTCTTAGCACAAATCAAATACAATGCTAAGCAGACTAGCAAGATGGAGTGTGATTTATGTTTCCTCTTTTTAAAAATAATTCCACTGAAACTGTGTCTGTCTATCATCTATCTATCATTCGTGTATCATCTCTGTCTCCATCATCTATCTCTCTATCATCTCTCTATCTGTATCATCTATCTCAGTCACAAAGCAACTATTTCCATTGGAAGGACAGTTTCGAGGTGAAGTTGGGGAAAGGATCATCGCAAGGGAAAAAGATTAAACTCCACATTTCTATCTACCATGGTTTTGCCCAGTATGAATACCTGTAATTACTATTTTACCATTTTCTGAATTAGGGATGGTAAATGCAAAGATATATTGAATGAAACATCTGGTTTGATTGTCATTTGTGGTTCCAAGGGCAAATATTTCTAAGTGAAAAGAAGTCCATTGAGTTTACAACCCATTACAAAGCAATGATTTACTAGAATGTTACCTAACTTCTCTCAAGCTGTTCCCCTCATTAGCATATTTTCTTCTTTTTTTTGCTCCTTATTGGCAGCTGGGGATACTCCCATACAAGGACAGAATTACCATTTGTCCATCCTTTCTACTTCTTAAGAAACCAATTGTCACGGTTCCAAAGTAAGCCAGCAAAAGAAGAGGCCACGCTGTGAGTAGAACATGTCTCTTTACTGAAGTCTCAGCTTGGCACATGGCGAACAAAACAAGTAAATTCTAGCCAGCATTACTGGCTTCTGCTAGCCATTTGGCTACACGGACTCAGCATGCCCTGCCCTCCTATTCCTGGTTGTTCCCAGATGGTTCCAGCAAAAAAAAAATTTGGTCTAGCTCCAGCAAGTACTCTTTGAGCCTGGTTGCTCTCTGGCCAACTCCAGCAAGTACTCTTCAGGCCTGGATAGCTTCTGAACCAGCCGCAGCTGGCTTGCCTTCTTGGCTCTTATCACAGTGAGAGTCCCATCACTCAACACCGATCTGTGCCCCCTCCTCCTGCGCATATATCCCGCATATATGAGCATGTGTACAACTCCAAAATGGCACATTGTGGCCACTTTGAACTGCGCGCTGTTTTGGAAGTTGACACCAATTTTAAAATGGCAATAAAGATGGTGCTGGGAGCTGTGCTTTCCACACGCTTAAAAAAAAATGCTTTTTGAAGTGAAATGAAGGGAAAGGAGGCAGCAACGGAAGAATTCATGGGCACAAATGCCTTGCATACCACAGGGCTAGAAGTATTCAGTCAATTCCAGAATTGATTGGCAGTATGATTACAGCAGGTTGTCAAGAAAAAATATTTCATAACATGAGCAGAAGGGGCTTTACAAGTATCAGGGCACTTTTCCAATACCCACTACTGTACAAAGGGAGACCTTCCCATAGGAGTTACGTCTAGACTCTGAAATTACCTTTGACAATCAAATTATTATATCTTCCTATTTTCCAACATGATTAAAATGATGCCTCTCTTAAGCTATTTTCCAGGATAATTAAATGCACCTTAAATGTCAGCTAAATCTGTTTGCAGAAACATATGCATGTTCACAGTAATTTTCTGTGTCTATGCCACTGTTCTGTGTGTTTCTTTTTTCCTAGCTGATAGCACAGGAGAAAAATCCCAACTTTTGTGGGTCAGGCATATTCCTCTGGAGAATTGTGTTACGAATTATTTTTAATTACAGTTCCTTCCTATATACAGTACTTCTCTGTTTTATAGAACTAGCAAATTGATGAGAAATGGGATTCATGATGGCAAAACTTGAAACGTGCTCTCTGTATTTCTATCTGTATCAAAATAGATTCCTGACCATTACCAACAATAAAGTGTATTTGACATTCATATATGCTGCCCTGAGTTTTTGTTTTGTTTTGAAGAATAAATACTTCACTGAATTTACACACAGAAAGAAAAATATATATACAGTAGAATCTCTGGTCATGAACACTTCTGACCATGACCAAATTGGGTTCCGACCAAAAAATTCACCTCCCCAAGAATTTTTGCAGCCAATTTCCCCTTCCGCATCAATTTTTTTGTAAGCGCCAAATTTCCAACATTAGGTTCAGGTCTCAGCCAAATTGGGTTGCGACCAAAGTTATGGAATGAATTATGGTTGTGACTAGAGGTTCTACTGTATTCATCTTTGAAAGCTGCTTCTATATATTATAATTCCTATCAGAGATGTTAATCGTTCAGTTCAGAAATAATATAACTTGAAAGTTTGAGTTCCAATAATTGGAAATTATGAACAAAATTATTCCCATTTCAAAATATGCATTATTAGACTTATATTCTCATTTTTATGGATTATTGTTAACTATCCAAGAATCATTTTTTCTGAATGTATATAAATATCATATATAAATATTTTAAATTGAAAATATAAACTATTAGTGAATAGCAATTATTGTCATGAACAAGAAACCAGGAGACAGGATGGTGTTCAAAAGCACTATTTTATTCCATGCTACTTATACACAAGAATCTGGTCTACTAATAGTCAACATACATTGGAATCAGATAAGAGTCAACAGACTTCAAAGGGAGCTGGACTTAGGTCTCTTTTGGGGGTGAAGGGACTCCAGATTGAAGATGTGTTTGACCACACTCTTGAGCACTGCCTACACTGGAAGCTTTCAAGAACAGTCTGGACTGCTATCTGTCAGAAATGGTGTAGGGTCTCCTGCTTGGGTGGGGGGTTGGACTAGATGAACTACAAGGTCTCTTCCAACTCTAGAAATAAAATTGATATTATTCTGATACTAAAGATTTTTAACTGATCAGCAATAGTTGAATAAAGATGAAACTCTAATACATATTTACAAAATATTCTAAGACCAGAGAGCATTTGATTTAAAGCATAAGTTCATACCTCAGTGTAATATCATCCAGTGGCATTTTTCCTGGTACTACAGGATTATACTGTAAATAATATTCAATACTGAAGTGATACGAAATTTGAGAACAATTACATCCTGTTTTAATTATCCAAATGCAATATTCTTTTAATGACATCTACTGATTACCTTGTGTAGGTGAGCATAACATATTGTACATATAGCTGATATAGCCTCCCCTTTCCATATCTCAAACCTCAAGAAAAATGTTATGGGAACATAGAAGACTGTGGTGAATGAGAGGGAAAATTAGAGTACCTCTTGTTCAGAAAACATGTCTGATAGTAAAGATTTCTAATTGGGTGTAACCCTATGATTGTTAACACATATATCCTATCCTTCATGAAGTCTGAGTTGCTCATAGTAATTGCTAAAGACAGGAACCCAAGCCACTTTCTATTTGTAAAATGGCTTTTTTAATTTTAAAAACTTTTACCAGAAAATAAAACATTCTAAGTCCAAAGTTATCTCTGCAATTTTGAAGATTTGCAAGACAACATTCAGGTATTATTGCTGAAACTGATTTAGTCTTCTATGGTACCCAGATAAAATTCAGACCGACCAGACCTCAACAAAAAGCCTTAATTAGAAGACATGGGGAATTTCTACCTGGGACTGGAAATCATTTACGGTTTTAATTATCAAAAAGTCAGAAACTTGACTGAATGGAATCCAGGAACTAGTGAGAGCTAATGCAGTCCTTTCATTAAGAATGCCATATGCTCCCTCTGGCTGATTCCTGGAAGGAAACAGACTGCTCTATTTTAATATTTAGTAATAGTCTGTAAAATCAGCCACACATTGGCTGGAGTCAAACATGTTAAACCACAATGGGACTTGTTTACCTTATTGTAAAGTTTAAAGCCATTCACTATCTCTTATATTATATATATACGCTTTATCTCAATTCATATACAAATCAAGTAAGGGGTGGGGAGACTCTGGTTTGTTGTGGTTATTGTTATATTATTATGCCTTTGAGTCATTATTATGCCTTGCTCTTGGCCGCTGCCTGGACAAGTCCTTGCAGTTTTCTTGACAAGGTTTTTTTTTTTTTTTTTTTGGAAATGGCTTGCCCTTGCTTTCTTACAAGAGATAAAAGAGTGACTGGCCCAAGGTCATCCAGCGGGCTTCATACCTAAAATGGGACTAGAATTCATAGTCTCCCAGTTTCTACCCCAATGCCTTAACCCTTTATGGATGTCATTTTTAAAAAAAATAAATGTGGGAATCCACTGTGCTCTAAAATCTCAAGTATCATTTTTAAACCTCATCAACCTGCTTAGAAAATGAAAATGATGGATGACTGCTGATAAACTGTTGCTGGTAGTGTAGCCACCTGCCCAGCAGGAAAACAAAAATGCTGGCAAGGCAAAGTCCCAGCTATCTTCCTTTCTACTAAACTTTTTTTTTTTGCTTATTGGTTTTATTTTTATTATGTATGTGTTGTTTTATTCTTGGCTGAAAGCCAGAATTTGGTTTAAGATGGACAACTATACAAATGTTTCAGATAATAGATGGATGGATGGATGGATGGATGGATGGATGGATAGATAGATAGATAGATAGATAGATAGATAGATAGATAGATAGATAGATAGAGAGAGAGAGAGAGAGAGAGAGAGACGGGCAGTGTTGTGGCCTAGCGGTGAAGCTAATTGCCTCCTGTTCCAAAGGTTGAGAGTCAATCCTAGGTAGCGGCAGATGTTTCTCTCTCCCCAAGCGCAAAGAAAAAGTATCTCTGCGAATTCCACATGGTGTCAGGAAGGGCATCCGGCCAGTAAGCTCTTAGCTCCATCCAGTTGCCCTGACTCTACCCTAAATAACTAGATAGATAGATAGATAGATAGATAGATAGATAGATAGATAGATAGATAGATAGATAGACAGATAGATGATAGGCAGCCAGGCAGGCAAGCAAACATGCAGGCAGGCAGGCAGGCAGGCAGACCATGGCACTCATTTTGCAAGCACACCCACAATATATACTTAATATTTCAAATGTGCCAACTATCAAAAAGATTAGGGGCACCTGAGCTAAGATATGGAATATATACTGTACCAGCTACAAGATCAAGAACCTAATTTCAGATAGCTATTAAAATAGTTACTTAAATTATATTAGTGAAAGTGTATTTTATGTTAAAGCTCTAAGCACCTAATTATCTACCTTTGACATTTTACAAGTATTGCAGCGTTTGGTATTTGTCCCTGGGTCTGAAGCAACTAAGAAAAATTGTCTGGTGCTCTTCTTAAGAAGCAGAAAAAGTGTTGTGTAGTTCTGACATTCCACGGTAGAAAAAAAACCATGCCTGTCACATTTGTTTTCAGCGAATAACACCAATTTTCTTTTATAAGAGTCATAAAAAAGCTTAATTCAAAATGTATGAGTATCTGGAAGATAGATTAAAGGTATGACAACAGATATCAGACCAATCAATCCCTCTATCAAGAATAAGTTCCTAAAAACAGAAGAAGTTCTTCTTGTATTTATTGTTTACCAGCTGTCCTGATATGTTTAATCAAAAATGGATTTTTGGCTCACACTATTAGATGTTGTTATTACAATATTTTTGGTCTGGTTTTCAGCGGAGATAGAAAAGAAAATATCTTGTGATCTATTTATCAGACTTAACACAGATGCCAGTCTAATGAGTTGATACATTAGACTGGGGAGAATGGGGTTGGAGGTGATGAAAACAGAGGGACGAATGCTGAGGTCTCAAGCTGAGCATTTGTATTCAAAGCCAGTTATCTGGAAATGCTGAAAGTTTGGTAGCTGAGAGTTGAGCTAGAAGTTTAGCCAGACAAAGGATGTCACAATTTTTGCAAAGCAAGAAGATGGAGACTTGGAGGAACCCATTTCACAACTGTTACTTGCATAATTTGCTCATAATTTCCACTAATGATCGGCACAGAATTTTAACCTGCTCCGTCTCCAACCTAGGCCGGTTCACTCCTCTTTAGGCAACTGGTGGCCCAGGCTCCCCGGGCAAAGCCCACTGCACCCCAGAACTCCTGAGTTTAAGGACTGATATTATAGTATAATGTTAGGCCACATATAACTTCTAGATTGAATGCCAAATTTAATACATATTTTATCTGTTATTTATTACTTTATTCTATAATTTTTAGCTAGATATTTCTTGAGTGTTTTCATTTGTTCTGGTCTCTGGTCTTTGACAGTAATAAACTTGATTTGATCTGATTTGCTCTTTACAAAATAGGAACTCTTCAGAGGAAAGGAAAAGATCTGTGTAATCTATGCTGGTAATTCAGACATGATACTTACACATATAATAACACTGTAAAAGTAATTATTGCATCATCATGATAAAATGTGTCACACTAATTGACATTCTGGACAGATGTATGGTTGTGTATAAGCGCTTGGATAATTCATTTTAGATATTTGCTTATCATCTGATATGCCTAAGATTGAGTAAAGACGTGTGTTTTGATTGTTAAATAAATTTACCTATACTGTTTGCTTTGGATATTTTTGTTAGAATATGCATTCTTGTAAAGTTTTTCTTGGTTTTGCTATTGAAATTTCCTTTGTAAAGCAGATTAATAAACAAAAA
Organism: Notechis scutatus; assembly: GCF_049901735.1. NCBI lineage: Eukaryota > Metazoa > Chordata > Lepidosauria > Squamata > Elapidae > Notechis > Notechis scutatus. The sequence goes on along the minus strand of NC_142010.1, from coordinate 38,033,809 downwards.
CAATTACATTTTTTGTCCTTATCTATTCAAATTTGCCCCCTTTTTAAGTCTGTCCTTTATTTATTTATTTTCAAGAAAATATAGTCCTTGTAAGCATTCTGCTCCCACTGTTACATACACTTTAAACTATATCGGTATGAATCTCTATATATTTATGAAACTGAAACAGTGCAGATATATTCTGAAAAAGCAGTCACCAAGGCAGCACAAATTACATAACTGATACTCATTTCTACACTGACCTCAGCACCTTTACAGCCAATAAATTATCATTTTTGTGAAACTGCCATAATTCACATGATCCAGATACAATTATTATATGTAAATAAAAACTACCAAAAATAAGCTAGTGGTACTGTAATAGATGATTTCAGAAATATAAGTTTTGTAAATATGAGACTGTTATTACAATCTACACCTATATTATCAACAGGTCCTGTGTTTATCTTATTAGTGTATTTTCACTGCTCTAATTAGGCTGTCAAACTCCCAGCCTGCGGGCCGGATGTGTCACACACTGGCCACGCCCACACCTAGTTTAGCGAAGGAGGAAAAAGTACCAATATGTCATGTGATGATGCCGCTGAGTGGTAGGATTCAATTTTTTTACTACCGGTTCTGTGAGCATGGCTTGGCAGGGGAAGGATACTGTAAAATCTCCAGTCAGAGATGGTATTTGCTGGTTCTCAGAACTACTCAAAATTTCCGCTACCAGTTCTGCAGAACTAGTCAGAACCGGCTGAATACCACCTCTGATATCGCTGTGACAACATGAGTTTGACACACCTGCTCTAGATCTATTGGATTGGGATCTGTTGAGGCAAATGTGGCTTGAAAGAATAATCAGATCTCTGGAACAACATGTGGGTAAAATATGGTATTTACCTGAAAAGAAGACTGTTTTCTAAAATAATTTAACTTTAAAATGGAAGAGCCAAACAGATTTACTGAGAACATAGGTAGGGATATATGGGTAATCCTCAACTTACAACAATTCATTTAGTGACCATTCAAAGTTGCAAGAACACAGAAAAAAAGTGATATGACCATTTGTTCATAGTTACAGCCTTTGCAGCATCCCCATGATGATCAAAATTCAGTCACTTGGGAACGGGTTCATATTTATGATTGTTGCTGCATTCCAAGGACATGTGATCACCTTTTGTGACCTTCTGATAAGCAAAGTCAGTGGGGAAGCCAGATTCACTTAACAACCATGCTACTAACTTAACAACTGCAGAAATTCACCCTGCAACTGTGGTGAGAAAGATAGTAAAATGGGACAAAGCTCACTTAACAAATTTCTCAATAGAAATGTTGGGCTTGATTGTGGTTGTAAGTTGAGGACTACCCGCACAGTATGATAGCCCTACAGGGCTGGCGTGTTGTGCAACAAGGTGTAATAAGATTAGGACTGGGTTAGGGGCTTCTGTCCTCACTGTGAGTTGTGTTGTGGGGGGGTGCACGAAGGGAGACTCATCCAATCTCATTGTACACATGTTGTACTCTGACAATAAAGGTAATATTTTTTAAAAAAAATGTGCAAGAGGGGAAGATTTATAGGGGAAGATTTCTTAAATTCAGGATTGTTTTCCTGGTGGATTAATATGGTAATTGGTTAATATGGTGCAAAAAAATCCATTTGACTCTTTTTTTCAACTATGTAATGGAAAAGCAAGCACATTCAATAACTTCTTTTCCAAAAGAAAGAACAAGTTAGCCAAACTTTATTTCCTTTTTTAAAGAAAATACTGTGTTTTGTACTTCAGTATGTAGCAGAATATATAATACAAAAATGCTGAAAAAATTTCAGGACCAAATACATGATGTGGTGCTGGCAAATGTGCTATGTTCTACTTGGAAGTAGATAACACTGCACTCAGTGCTGAATCTTGCATTCAGATAAATGCTTATGTGAGTGCAATGAATCTGTTTGCTTCTCTAGTACATTTATTTATAGACAGGTTCAGCATCAGTGAAGATCTACATGAAATATGACATTTATAGGCAGATCACATCTGTAATCATGCAGATGCACTAATTAAGTATTTTCAAACTCAATTTCCAGACCTCAGATTATTTCATAAAACGGAGAAGTAACAGCAGGCACTGAAAGGCAGTCATGTTAATTTATCATGAACTGGCTGATTTCAGTAGAATTGTGGTCAACAGATAAGAATGTAGTCGAGACATTTTAGAGAGTGAATTAATACATTTCCATACATTAATAATTCCATTAATTATTTGGCTTTTTTTCCCCCCAGTCCTCTTTGGTTTAATATAAATTCGCCTTGTGTATTAAGTGAAGAAGAGAACATAAACAAAAGCTCAAAGAGGGAAAAGATAATAAAGTACCCATTTTTATTCTGAATTTTAAAACCGCATCAACTGGTGTATCCCTTCTGATCAAATTCAATGAAGATAAATGATACATTCACACTGATGTCCTGGGATATCTCATTTACAGGCTTGATCATCATCATTAGATTCTGCCTACCATCTAATAAAGAACACTCTTTTGTTTGTCAATCCTATTCATATTTTATCCCCCTCAATTTCTTCAAGTAGTTTTCTCCTCAGGCATGCAGACTAGAAGGCATTGCATTGAAAACATCAGAACTAATGTCACTTCTATGAGCTCCATAATTTTTCCATTTTTAAAGTATCTTAATTATAAGGCATGGGCGAGCAATACTTTCAACTTTCAGAGACACACACTCATTCCTTTCGGACACTTCCTCTAACCCTTCCAAACATAACACAAAAATTGTATCACTCTATACAACCACAAATAGCCCATATTTATTGCAGAGTGAACTGGAAGGAAGAAAAAAGAAAGAAATGTGATTCTTGGAAGGCAAGAGAAACTCCTTCTCTAATCAATCCTGCTTTCCATTTTGTTCCAAGACTTTCTTATCTTTGATGATTGATCAATGGGCAAAATTGGAATAAAAGGAAATTCATGAAACTTCTGGGAAGAATTACTTGATTAGAAGAATGAGAAGCCTTCCTTCCTTCCTTCCTTCCTTCCTTCCTTCCTTCCTTCCTTCCTTCCTTCCTTCCTTCCTTCCTTCCTTCCTTCCTTCCTTCCACCTTCATTAACCCTCAGTATTTAACTGAATACCAACTTTATAGAAACTACCTGTCCTTCTACTGAGGATTCTAAACAACTGATTAAAAATATCCCTCCTCCTGGTATATCTGTAATATGCAGCTCTCTGGTAGGCACTTAAGCATTCTGAGAGTTTATATATTTATTTTCAAATATGTATGACATTCATGATGGAATGTCATGTACTGCATATGAATAAGGCCGATCATCAGGCAGAAATCCATAAGGTATATCTAGAAAAATGACTTGAGGACAGACTCTTAATTTTTTGGATTTCTGCCTACCAATGTTATTTAAATAGAATTGCAGATATGTATCAGGTATAAATTAATCAAAGGCATCATTGTGGATTGATCTAAGGAGAAAAGTAGATTGAGCAATGAACTTGACTATCATCTACATGATTGGTTGTTTAATTGTGGGCACTGCACTCAATGGAACATGGACAGAACAGAAGGAAAAAGCAAGCATTGTTTTGCGCTGCACTCCTGGATGTTATTTCACCAATAAATATATAGGTGTAAAACATGCTGTCATGGCCCTGGGTGAAGACTGACTCTGAGCAGTCAGAGGAGGACCCAGGCCCATCTCTTATCCATCCTAGGGCATGCAGGGAGAAGAGGATCAGGGTAAAATGTGGTGTACTCGGGAGGAAATGGCTATGATCCTCTTCATGGGTTGCAGATGTGAGATCTGCACAAGAGTTTGGACCTGGGTGCTAACAGATGCTGGAGACAATTTAGTGTTTTATTCCTAAAGAAGGTTTATCTTGGTTGGCGTTCTTCCAATGGACTATACCTGGTTATCTTTCCGAAGTTGGCAATTATCTATCCTGGTCTGTCATGAAACTTTATTCAGTGCGGTTTGTTTTTGGTTTTTGCTTCATGATCGGCTCTTTGAATTTGAACTGTGCTTTTTTTCCCTTTGAAATGTTATTTTGAAAATAGTTTACTCCTTCACTGTGAACAATTAAACAGTGAAGCCAAGTTGAAGGCCTTAAAAGACTTTTAGTTACGTTTTGGGCTTTGTTATTTTCTGAGATACTCTGGGTCATCACATTTTGTCTCCAGCCACCACTTCAACTTGTTTCTGTTTTTTCATTCGGGACCTGTGGTTGCTGCAACCAAACCCCTTCGCATGTGTATTGGGCAGCATGTGGAGGAAGCTGTGTTCTACGTTGCCGTAGTACCTCATTTTCAGGTGGTGCTGGGTTTGGAGAGGTTACAGGCCCATGATCCACAGATTGTCTGGTCATTTAAAACTGTGCAATTTCTTGATAGGAAGTGTGCCAACCATTGCTTGCGTTCCTGTGTAGGGGGTGTGATTACGCCCATGGACTTGGATCCACCTGAGGAGTTGGTGACCTATGTTCCAAGTGGGGGGAATCAACGCACTGACGCATTGTCCTGGAAGCGCAAATATACCCGAACGGAGGACAAAATCTTGCTCCAGATGGTGATTCCTTTGGAGCGGTTTGTGGCCACAGAGGAACCTGTGGACCTTTGAGTGAGGATTCAGGAGGCGCAGAGACAGGATCCATTTGTGGCAGCTCGGCATCAAGAATTGGATGAGAATGGGAGACAAGAGACTCCTTGGGCATATATTAGGGACCTGTTGTGGTTCCGTGATTGCATTTACGTGCCTGGAGGTCCTCTTCGTGGCTTTATCTTACATCAATTTCATGATAGTCCAGCGGCAGGACATTTTGGGGTGTTCAAAACACTGCACCTCATTTCAAGGACATTTCGGTGGCCGAGACTTAAGCATGATGTGTCAGATATGTGGCGTCCTGTGGGATCTGTCGACAGGCAAGTCGACCAGGGATCTGGTGTGCCCCCTGGTCTCTTGCAGCCATTACCCATGCCAGAAAGACCTTGGGGGGCAGTTTCTTTGTACTTCCACGCTTGGTTTCCTCAACGTTTTCATCTGCCTGATCCCGGGGAGGGGGTTTATCTTTGTTGATGTTCTTCCAATGGACTGTACCCAGGGGTGGGTTTCTACCGGTTCTGTCCACCTATGTAGAACAGGTAGTTCTGAAGAGCAGCAGGCATAGAACTGGTTCTATGTCTGCTGCTGTTCTGCCCCCTCCCCCGGGCTCTTACCTGACCTTTATTTCCTGCTTTTTCAACTGCAGCTGCTTTGCGTGACACAGCTGCAGTTGAAAAAGCAGGAAAAAAGGGCTTTGCCAACTGCTGCGCACCCACACGCAGCACTACTCAGCTGTCCTGGCACCTTAGCAGGTTGTAAATTGCACTCGCGCAACTTGCACATACATGTGCAATGCTAATAGACAGAACCGGTAGTTATACCAGTCGGATCCCATCCCTGACTGTACCTGGTTATCTTCCTGAAGTTGGCAAAGATCTATCCTGGTCTGTCATGAAACTTTATTCAGAGCGGTTTATTTTTGGTTTTTGTTTTGTTATCGGCTCTTTGAATTTGAACTGTGTTTTCTTCCTTTGAAATGTTATTTTGAAAATAGGTTACTCCTCCACTGTGAACAATTAAACAGTGACGCCAAGTTGAAGGCATTAAAGGACTTTTAGTTACGTTTTGGGTTTTGTTATATTTCTGAGATACTCTGGGTCATCACACATGCATTTTATGAATGCTTGCACACTTTTCAAGGCACTGAATTTTGAATGGCTATTTAATATTCCTTTTTTTATTTAACACTTCATACCTCACTTTTAGAAAGATTTGAGCTGTGTGTGTGTGTGTATCTCAAATCTTTCAAAAATAGTGCTTTCTCAGCTCACAAAAAAGGCACACAATTAGAAATGTACCCCTACTTGCTCTTCTGTTTCTTTTCCTGCCCTTCCTTCCTTCCTTCCTTCCTTCCTTCCTTCCTTCCTTCCTTCCTTCCTTCCTTTCTTTCTTTCTTTCTTTCTTTCTTTCTTTCTTTCTTTCTTTCTTTCTTTCTTTCTTTCTTTCTTTCTTTCTCCAACTTGGTATCTTCAGATATGTTGATTTACAAATCTGAGAACAAGGAAGTTCCAGTGTACCTATTATCATTACTCAACTGGTACTGTCATGAGGTATAATCGTTGGCCTGTTTTACATGTTTGTCCAGCAGAAGATTTGATTTGCACTTATTAGATGCATAAGGCTTACAAAATAATCTTATATGTCTGCAAAAAGTTTTGGGACTCGTGTATGAACTATTTACACAAATAAATATGCTCTCCAATCTGTTGCCTTATCTTCTGACTAAAGGGACAGTTTAACATTTTATTTTCCATGGTGCTAACTTTCATTTTCTAAAACAACAAAGAAAATAAAATGCTGAAATGAGATAAACACAAAATAATTTTGTAGGGTGCCATCTTTCAGAAACACTGAAGGAAAACATTAAATGTGTGTGCTGTGTAGATTTTAAAGTGAACTTGGCATGACAGTTTATCTATTATTAAATAGACATTGAAGTTCAGCTGATGAATTATTAAATTCTTGTTACATTTGCTTGCCAGAGGTTTTTTTTTTTTTTGTTATATTAAATTCATCATAACTATTCTGTGCACATCTTCACTATTATCGTAAACATCTTTAGCATGAGGAGAGGAAATGTATTTTAATGTACTTTTTAAAAAATACTAAAATTTTATTGTGATATGTTTAGTAAATGGATCTTCTAATTGTGAATGCAGAAGGAATTTAGAATTGTAATGCTTTTGACTCTGTCCCCATAAAACAACTTTGTTCAGTGCATGAATGCTCAGTTAATGTATACAACCATGATGGTCATTAACCATGGATAAACCATTTGTTTATTTCTCTACATTTGTAAATAGCCCACATTTTCTCAGGCAATGTGCACATTACTCATGAAGGCTATTGCTATATAAGAGAGCTGTAACTGTGCTACAAAGAACACATTTGACTTTAGAACTTAGAATGAAGTACTGCAGTAACCATTTATGGAAAATCAATAAGTCCAGACATTAAAAAATGTGAACTATACGTATTGGGATTTAATTATTTTGTATTTATTGGATGTTTTAAAAGAAATTGAGATTATTTTTTTATGTTGGCATTATAAGAAATCTGAACATTCTTTAATTCATATTGTCTAGCATTGTTTAACTATAATTAAGGATCTTATTGTGAGATTAACTTATATTTCTAAAGTATGGAATCCGTCATCTTAAAAAATGCTTTGACACTGTTGAAATTGGGACATAGAAAAAGAATAACTGTTCATAATTGAAAAGAAAATTATTTCTTTATAGAGAGCTGTGGTGGTGCACTGGTTAGAATGCAGTATTGCAGGCTAATTCTGGTCACTACCAGGAGTTCAATCCTGACTGGTTCAAGGTTGACTCAGCCTCAGCCTTCCATCCTTCTAATGTCAGTAAAATGAGAACCCAGATTGATGGGAGCAATATGCTGACTCGGTAAACCACTTAGAAAGGGCTGTAAAGCATTATGAAGTGGTATATAAGTGTAAGTGCTATTGCTATTTAAGTAATGGATCCGGGATATTTGTTTTTGAAAAGTTTCTCTATTCTACAAATGAGAAGGTAACATCATGCAATATGTCTTTATATGATCTACATTTAATGAAAAACTTATGGATGGAATTAACCTTGTGCTATTATCTGTAGTTAGTATTTGTATCTTTTTTCCTATTTTTGTAGGAACACACACACACACAGAGAGAGAGAGAGAGAGAGAGAGAGAGAGAGAGAATGAATTAAGGTGATTGCCTCTTCTGGTTAGTTGTTTCCTGAATTTTCCTCAAAATAAATGCTAAGAGTAATATCAATCTAATTTCCTTTGAGTCTTAATTGAATATTTCTATAATTTATACATTGCATTTGAAGATAGCAAATGTCTTCTCCCTAAATTGTCCATAGTCTCACCCCAAGAAGTTCAAAAGCAAATTTCTCAATTGGAAAAGAATAAAGCTCCCTGTAAAAATTTAATCTTATCATAATTTTTAAAATTAAACCCTATATGTTGGCATTTGTCCTTGTTCCCTTTTCATAGCCGTAACCATTCTGCATCTCTTAGCTGAAGTTATTACAGTCAGTCCAAAGGTACCACTATGTAGATTTTAAAGACCTGAAGGCAGTCTTTGATTCTATTCCATTAAACAATTATGGAAGAAATTAACCTCCATTACAATAGACTTCTATCTTCACAATTATGTCCCAGCAGCTCTAATGCTATTTAAAGACAAAGTACTGGCTACATGGTGCTTGGTCAAATATTTATAAGGACTCTTCTAGTTTACATGCAGTCCACTCAAAATTCTTGAAACTCTCACTATGAGTTCCTTATTCAACTTCTAATATCCTAACTTGAATAGGATTAGGCTGCATTTCCCTTGGGGCCTGATTAAGACTTTGTTGTCTTAGATTCTGGCTGAAACAAATCTACTGGGGAACTTCCTTACTTCATCTCACCTGGCTGGATAGGTTCTCTTCTAACTTAAGGAGACAAGTTAATGATGATTTAGCATATTGCAGTTTCATCTTGTCAGCACCACCTGCTTTGGGATTTGATAAAACTCTGGCTGAACTACAGCAGAGAATTTGAAGTCTAGATATTGAAAATAACAGAGCCAAAATCTCCTATCCCTTTTATACTGGGAATGTTGCTAGAAATTTCTTCAACATCTTATATGCTACACGTAGAATTGGCCTGAATTGGAGAAGTACCTATTAGGATAATAACTGGTAGATATATAATCATCCCATACAAAACGCAAAGCAGATTCTTTTCAGATTTGAAAGTAGAATCTGTCTCACATAAATTTTTAAAATGGCCATTATACACACAATGGTGATCGAGTTTAATACTTCCAATTGTTAATAACTCTAATTGCCATTGTCATCAGGAGTATGTTATTCTTTTTCTAGGTGACTACTCTTCAGAAACCTCTAAGAAGGTTTAAAAATTCTTATTTATTGTTTATTAAATTTGTTTGCCACCTATCTAGATTCAATCATCAATAGCAGGTGTGTCAAACTAATGGCATCACGTTGTCATGTGACATATCGTGACTTTTTCCCCCTTTACAAAAACAGGGGTGGACGTGGTCAGCATGTGATGCATCAGGCCCATGGGCCATGAGTTTGATACCCCAATCTATAGCATGGGTCCTCAAGTCCTGGACCACACAAGCAGAGGTCAAGCATGTGACTGCTCATGCAACTCCATTTGTGTGTACAACAGGCACATTGCCTGTGGCTTGCACAAATGGAGCTGTACACACAGAACCATCCCCTTTCCATCACCTGACATCACTGCTGGTGCGCAAAGCCAGAATGGTTAGGGATTGCTGATCTATAGGCATTAGAAACTATTGGCTTCCTCTTTCATGCCACTACTTGTTAGCTGCTAATTGTTTTAGGATTTTCTTGCAATTAAAAGAAATAAAGTTGTTGTATAGTATACTAGACTTTTATTATGGTTGTACTTTGAACCCTAAATACATTTTGATTGATCAGTCACTATAATATACTTAGATCTTTTTTTCTTCACTGCATAATTACTATTTTTGTTGTTGTTGGTGGTGCTATAATTGTTGCTTTTTTTACATTTCACTTGATTTAAAGAAAAACAACAATAACACAAAATTTTTACTTTAGAAGGACTTCAAGACTTTGGAGGTGGAATGACAAACTTGCAAAAGGTTGTAGGGAACACAGTTAATTCTCTTGATTCACAAATTCTTATGAGACAGAATCTTGAATTCTCTTACGTGGCATAATAATACAGTGGCATCACTTAAAGGATAAGACTTATAGTCTATATTTTTGCAGGTTTGGGGTTAGGGATGGAAATAGGCTTCTAGAGGCTCTCCAGAACTTCAAAGTAATGCCATTTTTTAAAAACAATTTTTTAAATTTTTGAATATACATGAACATCATTATATGAACAGTTCATATAATGATACTGGTGTATATTAAAAAAAATGGTGCTGTTGAAATTCAACCATCTTCCCAACAATCACCAGAAACAGCATGATGTGGGCTTATATGTAGTTTGGATTTTTCTAAAAATCAAAATTCAAGTAAATTTGTTTATAGTTCAATTTGTTCTCCCATTTCTTTCTTTAGTTTAAAAGAAATGCTCCATATGAGGGTGAACCTGGGGTCTGATGCAGCCCACAGGGAATTGGGTGTGTCTAGTCAAATGAACACAATGACAGGGTGACATAAAAGCACTGTTCCAATATTTGAGGGGCTCCTACAAATACAAGGGGGTCAAACTATTTTCCAAAGAACCAAAAAGCAAGACAAGAAACAATGGTTGGAAACTAATCAAGGAGAGAAGCAACCTAGAACTAGGGAGAAATTTCCCAATGATGAGAACAATCCAGCAATGGAATAACTTGCCTTCAGAAGTTGTGGGTGCTCCATCACTGGACACTTTCAAAAAGAGACTGGACAACTATTTTTCTGAAATGGGTAGGTCTCCTGGTATACCTGCAACCCTGCTACACGGTTGTACTAGAAGATCTTCAAGGTCCCTTCCAATTCTATTATTCTATATGCTATGTTCTATGAAATGATTGCCCGCTCTAATTTAAGGATGAGCAAACTCTTTCAGAACAAATCGAAAGCCATTCATTTAGATCAGGCTTGTCCAACCCGCAGCCCACAGGCCGCATGCGGCCCAGGTCGCCTCGTAATGTGGCCCAACGCCCACCCCAACCTTCATGAAAGATCCAGCGAGGAGGAGGAGGAGAGGCAGGCGCGAGGCGGGGCGAGGCGAGCAACAGAAAAGGCGGGCAGCCGCAGCCCAAAAGTCCCGCTGCCACCTCCTGCTGTTGCCGCCGCTGCTGCTTCTGCCCCCGCTGCCGCCACTGCTGCTTCTGCCCCCGCCCCCGCCGCATTTGCAGGAGGAGAGGTAGGCGTGAGGCGGGCGAGGCGAGCAACAGAAAAGGTGGGCAGCCGCAGCCCAAAAGTCCCGCCCGCCACCTCCTGCTGTTGCCACCACCGCCGCCACCGCTGCTGCTTCTGCCCCGCTGCCGCTGCTGCTTCTGCCCCGCCGCCGCCACCGCCGCTGCTGCTTCTGCCCCTGCCACCGCTGCCGCCACTGCTGCATTTGCAGGAGGAGAGGTAGGCGTGAGGCGGGCGAGCTTTCTTCCCCCTCCCCCCACCCCGCAAAATTTGGCCGGAAAATTAATAAAAAATAAATAATTTGCAGGAGGAGAGGTAGGTGCGAGGCGGGCGAGCTTTCTTCCCCCCCCCCCCGCAAAATTTGGCGGAAAATTATAAAATAAAAATAAATATTTTTAATTAATAATTAATAATAAATAATAAATAATAATTTTATTTTATTTATTTTATTATTAATAATTTAATTTAATTTAATTTAATTTAATTTAATTTAATTTAATTTAATTTAATTTAATTTAATTTAATTTAATTTAATTTAATTATTTAATTTAATTTAATTTAATTTAATTTAATTTAATTTAATTTAATTATTTAATTATGTGCGGCCCAAACCAAATTTTCATCTTCTAATGTGGCCCAGGGAAGGTGAAAGGTTGGACACCCCTGATTTAGATAGATGAACCACAGATGTTTCCTTTTGTCAATACTTACTTATTGGCCCTTATCCAATCTATTACTTAAGCCAGACACTGACTGAGCAATTCCACTACTTCAGTAAGATCTGATAGAAAGAAAACAAAACTGCTGGAAGTCATCTATGGCATTTTAAATCTCATGGCATTTTAAATCTCCAAATGATTTGATTCAACAGTTCCATATTAAATAGCCTGTATAATAAAATCAACCCCTGCAGAACCCTACAGAACAAAAGTTATTATGCTGAAGAGAACTCCCTAAGCACCACTTTCTGGAGTCCAGTATCCAAGGAAAATGGAAATATTGCTTTACTATTTCACCCACATGAAACCATGGTTACAATTTCAAGGTCATTTATTTATTTTATTTATTTATTTGATTTGATTTATCAATTGCTTACAAGATAATAAGTATAAGTATATACATAGCTATGAATACATGAAATGGGTACATATAAGAAAAATAAAAGAAACAATAGGACAGGGATGGTAGGCACGTTGGTACGCTTATGCACACCCCCTACACCCCTTAGGAAAGGGGTGAGATCAATAGTAGACAATCTAAGGTTAAAGTTTTTGGGGTTTGGGGAAGAAACCACAGAGTCAGGTAGAGTATTCCAGACATTGACCACTCTGTTGCTGAAGTCGTACTTCCTGCAATCAAGTTTGGTGCGGTTTACCTTGAGTTTGATACTGAATGTTCCTGAAAGTTCAAAGAAATTCAGTATTTTGTATCCCTACCTTTTCCAGCAAAGATCATCCCATGGAATATTCAAAATGGTTCAGTTTACACTGATTACAGATTTTCTAATAAATATACCTGTTTTCATTATGTAAAGAATGAAGTAGAGTCTGTCATTATAATTTTAAGCATTTACTGAAAGTGCAAATGAGCGGTCCAAGAATATCAATGAAACTATTATGTTGATCAAAACCACACTGAAAATATGCCTAAAATTCATACCAGAGTGACAATCTATCAGGAGCATCACCATGTTACAAAGCGAAGAGCAAGTCTGAGAATTTTATACAGGAGCAGAAGGAAAAAAGGACAATGAGAAGAAAAAGGTAAGCTCTCGGAAAAGGTTCTAATGCTAGAAAGGTTGGGGGGGAAGAGAAGAGGACAACAGCAGCAAAGTGGATGGACTCCATTACGGCGGTGATGAGTGCACCATTGGAAGACTTGAAAGTATGGATTAAGGATTGAAAGAGCTTTGGTGGCACAGTGGTTAGAATACTGCAGTACTTTTAATCCTTACTGCAGGCTAAGTCACTGCTCACTCCAGGAGTTCAATCCTGACTGGCTCAAGGTTGACTCAGCCATCCATCCTTCCAAGATGGATAAAATGAGGACCCAGATTGCTGGGGGGCATATGCTGACTCTGTAAACCGCTTAGAGAGCGCTGTAAAGCATTATGAAGTTGTATATAAATCTAAGTGTTAGAAGTTGAAAATGACTTGATGATAACACATAATCACGCAATCAATCAATAGTTGTATTAGCTTTGAATTGTGGCTAGTCAAGTTCCAAGCCTAAGTTGTAATATATTGCCTGTAGTAACCAGGCTGCCCTGGTTGTCTTGTGAATGTTTATAGAACTATTGGCATGTTTTATATTACATGTATTCAAACTGCAGCTTGAATATTCCACATATTTCAGTTTCTTATATGGTTCTGGCAATTAATAGATTCAAATTGTTCCTTAATGCATCATTACTCACAACAAATGCTGTAGAACTTTTTAAAAAAACGTTTAAAGTAATACCATTTTGGTGAAATCCACAATCACAATGTGATCGGTCACTTTCTACCTTTTTCCCAATTTAAAATGATACAATCAGAATAACAGAATAAAAGTTGAGGGGGCATATATATTTGAAATCCTCTGAACATATAGCAGTCAGAAGTGAAATCAAGGTTTAAATGACAATTTATTTTGGGATTAAGGAAAACCCAATTCAACTAAAATGAGTGACACCTCTGCCATGACAGTTAATCAGATTGCAGTGTAGTTCTGCAGAAAAGAATTCCCTTTTCAACCCAGAAGGCAAATTCTTCAATGCTGCTTCTTTCAAGAGACTAATACATTTTATTGAACAGACAGAAAATTACCTTTATGTGAATCCAAGCCTAATGGAATTGAAAAAGTGGCTTTAAAGTTCCAGGTACTTTCATAACAGAATAACAAAAAAAAAAAGAAAAGAATTGGAAGGGACCTTGGAGGTCTTCTAGTCCAACCTCCTGGTCAGACAAGAAACCCTATACCATTTCAGACAAATGATTGTTTAAATTTTTCTTAAATACTTCCAATATTGGAGCATTCACAACTTCTGGAGGCAAGTTGTGCCACTGATTAATTGTTCTAACAGTCAGGAAATTTCTCCTTAGATCTAGGTTGCTTCTCTCCTTGATAAGTTTCCATCAGGGGTGGGATTCTACCAGTTCTGTCTGGCTCTACAGAACCAGTAGCTCTGAAGAGCAGCAGGCACAGAACTGGTTCTATATCTGCTGCTGTTTTGGCCCACGTGCCTGCCCGGGCTCTTACCTGTCCTTTATTTTCTGCTTTTTCAACCACAGCTGCTTTGCACGGCACAGATGCTTTTGAAAAAGCAGGAAAAAGGGCTTTTCGAACTGGTTCACACCTGCATGCAGCGCTGCTCAGCTGTCCGGGCAGCTCAGCAGGTCGTAAATTGCACTCACGCGACTCACGTAACTCGCGCATGCGCACGTGATGCAGAGCAACAGAACTGGTAGTTATACCGGTCAGATCCCATCCCTGGTTTCCATCCATTGCTTCTTGTCCTGCTTTCAGAATAAGAATTCATCTTCAGAATGGTCTGCTTTTCTTGAATAAAAATAATAATATTTTTGTGTCTTTTAACAAGAATCCAAAAACCATCATCTTTATGATTTGCAGTGGAAATATGATCATCTTTCTATTATAAAACACAAATGTACTGCTACATTACTCCAAGGTATATATTTTTTAGTCACTTAGATTCAATTTTCTCATTAAGATCAATTACACTTTGGGGTGGGTTTTTTTTGTTTAATGTATGTACATTAAACAAAAAAAAAACCCAAATTGTAATTGATCTTAATGACAAAAAAGCAACTATATCTTTATAGAAATCTTTATATCAATTCTGGATCCAAATTAAATGGAAAAAATAGGCAAGATTCTTGGCACAAAGTTTGGCACAATTGTTTAAAATGATCAGGTGCACAATCTCCAATGACATTACTGGGATTTGATTGAAGTTTTTTTATGGTGGGAAGTACCATTAGTTTCCTGCTGATTATTGAATAATTTGACAAATACATACATTGAACCTAAAAAAATAAAACTGTAAAATTGTATTGTAATAGACTAATTAGGGATGGTGTATTTCTTATTCTGCAATTACCATTATATATGAAAGCACACAATTGCAATGATTTATAGCATTTTCATTATAAAGACATTATGCAAATGACATCATTTGTGTCACTTCCATGATGACTCCATATTTGTGTAATGAGGTCATTATCCAAATGACACAAGTTGATGCAATGATCACATTCATGAAATAAGCATAATGACCTAATTATGCATACAGAGTAAATTGCCATGGACATTTTTGTCCATTGCGTGCAAAGTCAATTTTATCAAGATCCCATAAATTGAGGTTTCACCCTAGTCTTTTGGACTGAATGCCCAAAAGGCAACACACAAACTTTTTCAAAAGGGACAATAGAGCAAGTTTATTGACCAAAACCTATTAAAAACATTAAAACAACACAAATCAGGGAATTCGTAAAGGATCTAGTGTATTTTTAATACTCTTCTAACTCTTCCAGTGCCAATGCATATCTTTTTTAGGATAATAATATAATTTGGAAGCAACAGATCTCTGAAACCAAATCAATAGAAAGTAACACTTGGCACTTATTAATTTATTATTATTATTTACTTAATGTTTTTTTCTGGGGAAACATTGAATTGTTTCTTTATTGTGATTATCTTCATCCAAGGGATTCAGAGAATTGTACATTCTATTTATGTAATAGCTTCTGTCCCCACAACCAATTTACCAGGATAAACTCAAATCCATTTCATGTGCCCACAGCATAAAATGTATTTCCAATCAGAAGGTTGTTTATTATTTTTCTCAAAAGGATGAGATCTAATCGCCAAAGAAGTTTAATTTTTTGTCCTTACAGATATAGGAATAAGAAACCATAAGACCAGAGAATTAGTAATATGATCTCTTTCATGGATAAAATGTATACATGGAGAAGAGAAGAGGAACATACTATTCACTGGGAATGATCCTTATACTTTGTTCTCCTTATCTTCTCAAGAAAATCCTATAAATATAGATATGTAGGTTCTTTTTCAGAGAATTAGGAAGCCACAAATAGCAAGTTTTTTTCTCTCTAATATCACCAGGAATCCATTTATTAATTTCAAGTTTTGAATCCTGGATCTCATGTGGCTATCCATTTTCCAGCCTGCAAGGTTTCTAATATCTCTCCCATGTTAACAATACAGCTTTCTCTGGATTGTAAATCAAAGGTTACCATCTCGCTTCCTTCAACCCATACATTTTCTACTTGCTTCCAGATAAGTCTGTCCTGATAACAGTCTTCCTTTAAAGTATCATTTAAATGTGGATTTCAAGCCCCAAGGGATTTCCAGAAAGGAAAGTTCTGGAAGGTTGCCTACAGACTTGCCACATCGGCATTGTCAGAAGACTTATCTGGACCATAAGCTCATAAACAAGACTATTGTAAGAAAGATATTTTTAATAGCCTAAATAGTCTACAATTCCATCCAACTCTAGACTCAATGATATAAAAAGGCTCAGACTGAATTTGTATCAACAAATTATAACATAATCAAAGACACAGTTTGAACACATAGTATGAGAAGTTCTGTAGCTTTCAGACTTACACCTACATAACCTTGGAAGACATAACATCAAGGAAGAAGAAAAAGAAGAGACCTAAAAGACTTACTAGTGAGTTGCAAGGTCATAGGAGATGGCCATCTTTCAGAGAATGGAAGGAAGGAAGACAGGAAGACTTTTTGAAAAGTTGGAAGTGGTCCACATAAATATATAGACATAAATGGTTTCTTTTTATTATGGTGACTCTGTAAATTACTTAGAGAGGGCAGTAAAGCACTGTGAAGTGGTATATAAGTCTAAGTGCTATTGCTATTGCTATTTATGAAGTAAGATCTATCACTTAGCAATTAGCAATATTGAATAAGTACTAGAAAATTTTAGCATGGATCTTTAGTGCCTAGTGAGCCGTACTGGCACAGTTGTTAAAGTGCGGTATTGCAGGCTCTGCCGACTGCTGGGAACTTGATCCTGACCGGCTCAAAGTTGACTCAGCCTTCCATCCTTCTGAGGTCTGTAAAATGAGGACCCAGATTGTTGGTGGAAATATGCTGATTCTGTAAACTGCTTAGAGAGGGCTTTAAAGCACTGTGAAGCAGTATATAAGTCTAAGTGCTATTGCTATCTCCATCAAAGACTATCTTACACAGTGCTGGAACTGGAGTGGAAGATCTACATCTTAACTCTGGAATGTTTATACAAAATGTACAGTTCATTATTCAACAGCAGTACAGCAATTCAGCAACATAATTTCACAGAGGTTGCTATGTATGATTAATTCTCAGTAGGAGAAAAAGATCAACAGTGCTAGATTTTAAAAAAAGAGGCTTTGCATTTTTAGTATTCTCTTGCCAATTGGCAATAATTATTTCCTAAATAGGTCTCTGGTCTAGTTAGGAGCATTTATGCTGGTCTTGCCTGGACCTGTTTTCAAAGTGTAGTCATCACATTATCTCCAGACAGAAAGAAAAAAATGATCAATGTGTTGATTATGTTGAGTTCGGTTTTCCCTCCAGCCATTCAACCAACTGTTCTCCTTCGTATCAAGAAGAATGGCTGGCCAAAGGCCTTGTGATTCTTATTATCCTGTAGGCCACAGGGCTGACTCTTAACTTCTTGAACCCAAAGCAAAGTCTGATCAATTCATTCATAGAATTCAAAAGTTGTCTATCACTCGGGACAACATAACACAGATTTCTCCAATATGTTATTCAGATATGCTGGTTGATAATTCTGGGAAATGATGCCTCATACAATCAGACGAAAATAAGATCAGAAAGGGTAAAACACCATGTTCGCCCACAGAATGAATACTAATAGAGGTGTAATGCCAATGGCAAGGAATATTCCCATTGAAGTTGTCTTTCCAACACAAAAATAAACTGTGTTAGTTATAAGGTAGAGAATATTTGATTTAACAGAATAACAGAGATGGAAGGGACTTTGGAGGTCTTCTAGTCCAACCCTCTTCTCAAACAAGATACCCCATACCATTTCAGATAAATGGCTGTCCAATCTCTTCTAAAAAGTCTCTAGTGATGGAGCACTCACAATTTCTGAAGGCAAGCCCTTCCACTAGTTAATTGTTCTCATTTATTTATTTATTTGATTTGTCAATCACTTTACAAGATAATAGGTATAAGTATAAACATAGTTATGAATACATGAAATGGATACATATAAGAAAAAGAAAGAAACAATAGGATAGGGATGGTAGGCACATTGGTGTGCTTATGCACACCCCCTACACACCTCTTAAGAAAGGGGTGAGGTCAATAGTAGACAGTCTAAGGTTAAAGTTTCATTGTTAAGAAAATGTCTCCTTAGTTCTGGATTGCCTCTCTCCTTGCTTAGTTTCCATCCATTGTTTCTTGTCTTGTTTCATTTTCTCCTGAAATAACAATATTACCACAATGAGATATGAGCATCTTATGAAAATGCTATTCTCACTTTGAGTAATATTGTGATAGTTTTTTCAAGTCAGAATGGCTAATCACCTGTAAAGGTAGCCCTTGATCTATGACCTTATGGTGAATGACTATTCAAAGTTATAACAGCACTGAATGAATGATGTTTACAATTGGTTTTCACAATTCCATCTGTTCCAGCACCCCTATGATCACATCTGGGGATTTGGCAACCCATTCGCACTTATGACCAATTCCCAAGTTCCCCATAAACATGGGATCACCATTTACAATTTTACCTGCTGACTTCTCCAGAAGGTCAATGAGGAAGCTAGTAGAAGATTGCACATTGCCCTGGTAAGGCTCTTCTACTCAGCCCCTCTATACTATGCCATACTAGCTATTCATGCACCTCCACATACCTTTTGCACATGTCACACTGTCTATCCTGTGTGACACTCCTTGTGCCCCCTCCCCTACTTGTGCAGGGCCTCTTGTGCACCACCTCACACCCTCAAGCATGTTCTCCAACCATTCTTGTGTAGACTCTTACATCATCACCAACTCTCCCTGGCACTCCCTGCATGTTCCCTTGCTCCTTCCCCCCACCTGGCAGCTGCTTATCTTATATTATCTCCCTACTGGCCTAGGACTTGCAATCTCCTCTCAGCTTCCCCACCATTGGGACCTGCAACTTCTTCCCAGCTTCCCCCTTGTCTTTGATTATGGGAAGTCAGCAGGAAATTGCCTCACCTAATGACCATTGGATTCAGTTAATGATGGCAACCAGAACTGTAGGAATTGCCATCATTATGTGATACAGAAAAAAAAATAAAAACAAATAAATAAAAAATTTTTTTGTTACTAAACCTTTTTAAAGAGTTTTGTCCCACTAATGGTCACATGGCTCATGCAACCAAGTTCCTAATCCCCCTCTGAATCTGTTCCACTTGCCCTCATAAGTCAAGGACAACCTGTGATCCTTCTTCCCTTCTTATTTTACTGTGTGGTTTGATCTCTACAAATATCTTCGTAAATGTAACAAACCTTACAGTCTAATTTATCCATGTGCTTGATGGTGGCTTATATGTGGATCTTTTTATCAACAATGTCAGTTTGAAACTGCCTGATTTGGAATAATAGGAAAATGGAATCCAATAAATTACAAAGTACATCTATCACAAAGAGCACAGTTTTCCGTTAGGTTGGTTGTTGCTAAAGACAACACTACACAAACTACAAGAGCCAGTTTGGTGTAGTGGTTAAGGAATCAGGTTAGAAACTGGGAGACAGTGAGTTTTAGTCCCATTTTAGGGGAAAAGTCAGCTGGGTGACATGGTCCAGTCCCTTTCTCTCAGGCCTAGAAAGCAGGCAAACCACTTTCAACAAACTTACCAGGAAAACTGCAGGGACTTCTCCAGGCAGTCACTAGAACTCAAAGTCACACACATACGCACACAAATAATACTATAACGTATTACTAATTTATTGTGGCTAATGCTAATTATTTTCTTTAAATGTAATTCTAGGAGTAATTTCAAATAATAGTAATAATAAACTTACTATTAACAAATCAATTCAATCTGTACCATCTACTCTGAGGGTCATGTTAAAACTGCAGATCTTATGGTTGAAACAACACCTAATTTTGGACCTTACTGCTTCCTTCCCACCTGTTGCTTTTTCTAATTTTTTTGTCTGGGGAAACATTTTATAGAGACCAAAACTTTCTACACACATTTGTGCCATATTGATTGGTCCTAACAAAGGTATTGCTCAACTATGAATTTTAAATTTGTATTTAATAGACCAACTTGGCTGTGCTTGCTTTTTATCTCCAGAGGTAGGCTTAGCATAAATATTACTTATTTTTCCCATTTGTGACAGAAAACTGATATTCAGTGCTGTGCAAACTTCAGAATTAAAATCAGGGGAAAAATATCTACAGGGTTTTATTTACTGCCTACTTAGATTCATGATAGTTTATAATTAAACAGAATGATATTACACAACATAGCATAGAACCCACAAACTAGAATTAGAATTCATTATTGGCCAAGTGTGATTGGACACAAAAGGAATTTGTCTTGGTGCAAATGCTTTTAGTGTACATAAAAGAAAAGATACATACATCAAGAGTCAAGAATCATCAAGTACCACACTTAATAGTCATAGGATACAATAAGCAATCAAATCATACTAGGGAACAGTCAATGTAAATTGTAAGGATACAAGCGACAAAGTTACAGTCATACAGTCACAAATGGGAGGGGATGGGTGATAAAGAGTGATGAGAAGATTAGTAGTTATAGTAGTGCAGAGTTTGTAAATATTTGGACAGTGTTGAGGGAATTATTTGTTTAGCAGAGTGATGGCATTTGGGGAAAAACTGTCTTTGTGTCTAGTTGTTCTGGTGTGCAGTGCTCTATAACTACCAACTAATTAAGGTAACCCTCATAGCATTGGCACCCAAACACCTTGTTGACAATCCAGGTCTTAACAGCTTACCAAAGGCCAGAAATGGTGGGGCATTCTGGATCTTGGAAGGCAAAGTGTTCCAAATTTGGGGACAGGTGTGTCATAATGGTATTCCTTTCTTCTCGTATGTGTGGGAATTCTCATTTTACTTTTTGCTATAGAAGCACACAGACAGATGAAATATAACTATCAATCCTGTAAGAACCAGGAAATCACTTTTAATTGAACCTATGAGCATTGATGAATAGATCATAGCAGAGGTGCTATTCAGCAGGTTCTGACCAGTTCTGGAGAACAAGTAGCGGAAATTTTGAGTAGTTCGGAGAACCGGCAAATACCACCTCTGACTGGTCTTGCCCCCCTCTATTCTCTGCCTCCTGAGTCCCAGCTGATTGGCTGGGTCTTTTTTTTTGTTGCCCTGCACAGGACAATGGAGCTGGAAATCAGGTTAGTGGGGTGGGGTGGGAATGGGATTTTGCAGTAACCTCCCCCTGCCACACTAATTAAGCCACGCCTACCAAGCCATGCCCACAGAACTGGTAGTAAAAGTTTTTGAATCCCACCACTGGATCATAGATAAATCTATTATCTCCAAGTAGCCGATTGGCCACTGAACCTTGTCCCATTTGATGTTTCTGAGTCAACTTCAAAGATAAACTCAACACGGCAGCATTGTGATAGCATCCTCAGATCATATTCTACCTGTCTTGAGGTGAAGATAAAGTCCAACATGTAGGCACTTGTATATAGCAAACCCAAGTTCTCTTGAGAAAGACCCAAGATCCCAATGATCCCAATGGAGACTATAAATCCCTGAACCCATTGACTTCTCTTCCCAGAGGTGGGATTCTACTGATTTGGCCTAGTTTGGGTGGACTGGTAGCTCTGAAGATCAGCTGTTGGGCCCAACCACCTGCCCTAGCTCTAGTCTGTGCTTTACTTCCAGGTTTTCCAGCTCAGCTGCTTCACATGGCACAATGGATTGCCGCGCATCAGCTTTTTACACACAGGGCTTGCAGCAAGTGAGCTGTAAACGCAGTGCATGTGCGAAGCACACACTCACTGGACCGGTTGTTACCAGTGGTAATATTCTACCAGTTCAGCCCAGCTGGTAGCACCGATGAACAACGGAGACCAAACCGGTTCTCTCCAATGCTCTGCCCACCCACCCGCCTGGGCTCCCATATTAACCTTTATGTCCTGCTTTTGAAGCACAGCTGCTTTGTGCAGCATAGCAGATTGTCACACGTTAGCTGCTGAAGCAACAGGGAGAATGCAGGATTGCAGGAGGCAAGTCGGAAAGCCTCTGTGCCTGCACAAAGTGTGCATTTTGCATGCATCCGCACACGAATTGCTTCCACCAAGCCACACCCACCAAACCGGTAGTAAAAAAATTTGAAATGCACCACCGGTTGAATCCAACTGTCTATTCCACTAGCATGACAATTAAAGTCTTCCGATACCAAAGGTCTATCAGTCCTAGAATAACTTCTAGGATCTGGGGTGGCTGGTTCTGGATGATGGGTCAATTAATTCATTAATAGCAGCCCTATTCAATCCATAAAGGTGCTTACTTTCCATCACTGTTCTTCTCTTTCTACCTTCTAGCTACACTTAAGGTAATTTCTAACAGCAATAATTAATTGTATAGATGCAAGTGATCATTTTCTCGCTATCATATGAAGTTTTGTTGCTGTGGTAATGATTTTCGTTTTAGATCTCTCTCCCTCCCTTCCTCTCCCTCTCTTCATGTAAACTTCCATACACATTTCCTAAATTATATTCTATAACAGTTAAATTGCAAGCTGCAGAAAACAGCAACCTGGGCAACCCACGGTGATGAATCCTTGAAACAAATGTTGGTTATAACAAATTATGCTGAAAAAAACCATGTGGCAGTCTTAAGCCATTTGCCCCCATGTAGCCTGGCAAGCTAACAAGGTAAGATAGAAAATGAATATCGACTTCACAGTTTGATTCTTCTGGCATCAGCTTCAACAATTGTTGGGATACGTTTTTTCTTGCTTTTATTTTCATTCCCTCCCCCCTCTCTTTTGCTTCTTGCATGACTCACGTTAGACAACGGAAAGCACAAGGAAAGATAACTGCTATGTTTAACCAAATAGCCAAGTAATGCCTGCTGCTTTCATTATTCTCTGGGTGATGATGGCAGTCAGATTAATCAAAGGTGGCAACAGATGGGAAAATTTCATAAAAGAAATAGTTCAAATACATCCGTGTCCTGGGATATTGACAGTTATTGTTGCGAGGTAACAAGGGAATAAGCTTGTAACCATTTTTTTTACCAATTATAAAAAATTGAATTATCTTTTTGGGCTTCTGGCACACCATTCATTGATTGCAGTTGTGATTTCCTAATTGAGTTGTTCTGTTGTTTTTCAGGTTTTTAATTTTTCATTTGCCACCCAGAGTCAGAATAGAGAGGTGTGGCCATGTAAAAAAATAAAATTAAATTAAACTCCAAACAAAACCCCAGTTTCCAAAGATTGGCAGTACTGTAGATTCCCACTATTCTGAGGTAGAAAACAAACAAAAAATGTAAGATTAGCCTTAATGCAGAGTTATTATACCATTTTTAAAGGAATAAATTTCCATATCTAGGATTAACAAAAAAATCTTGGGGCCACATGGGATCATTTTACCCACTTTCCATCACTTTCATATTCATCTTACTCCATGGGTGTCAAACTCACCACATCATGTGATGTACTATGACATTTTCCCCCTTTGCAGAGCTGATGTGGGCGTGGCCTGCACACAATACATCCGGCCCTCGGGGTGCCAGTTTGGCACTACTGATCTACTCCATTCCTTATTTTTTCCTCACTACTCCTTTTAAGGAGCGTTTTAAAGGAATAAGTGTGGGTTTGGGTGTTATAACCCAAACCTGACTCTCCAAAAACAACCAAATCACTTTGAATCTACAGCTTAATTTTATTAGCATGCAAACAATAAAGCAGTGTAGACTGGACTCTCAGCAAATTAATGGCAGCTTGTTGGGTGGCCCTGAGCAAAGACAGAACCATAGTTTAAAAAAGACCAACGGGCCGGATGTGGCCCACGGGCCATAGTTTGCCCACCCCTGGTTTATATACTCTTGCCCTATTACATTACAAAGGGAAAATGAAGAAAAAGGCAGGCACGGAACAATATTGGAATATTTTGGTAAACTCATCTGTATGACTTATTATTTATCAATTCCTACCAGGTCAACATGACATATCAGTGAATTTCAACAGTTTGTTTATTGGGTCACAGATAGTGAATACAGCTCACATGTATAAGTAGTCTTCAACTTACAACTCCAATTAAGCCCAAAACTTCCTTTCCTGAGCAAGGCAATTATTGAGTTTTGCCCCATTTTATGATCTTTTTTGCCATGGTTGTGAAGTGAATCATGCAGCTATTAAGTGAATCTGGCTTCCCCCATAGACTTACTACAAATGGTGATTACAGGATCCTGGGAAAGTGCAACTGTCATAAGTACATGCCAGTTGCCAAGCACCCAAACTTTAATCACATGACCATAAGGATGCTGCAACAGTTGTAAGCGTGAAAATTGGTTATAAGTCACTTTTTTCAGTTGTTGTAATTTTGAATGGTCACTAAACAAATGGTTGTAAGTCAGGGATTACTTGTATATGGGAGAAGGTACTTTTTACCATCATATATGTCATTTCTTTTTAGAAGAAGGTATCTCCTTATAAATGATTGATAATTTGGAACTACATCAAGATTCTCAAGAATGGAGAAGGTACTTAATTGTTTGACTGATTATATTTCATCAAGTAGTTTTTGACTCCTAACAATAACATAGATTTTCTCCATGATGATCTGTCCCTTATCTGGTTTTTCAAGTCTTCTAACAGTACACTCATCACCACTGTAAATACCGTATTTATCGGCGTATAACACGCACAGGCGTATAACACGCATCTTCATTTTAAGGGGGAAATTTCAGGAAAAAAATTTTTAAAAAATTCTGCCTGCCTGCCTTAGTTTCTGGTTGTTTGGGAGCAGCCTGGCTGAGAATAATAACTATTCGCCTCTTTTACTCAGCCGAAGCTGTTCCGATTCAACCATTAACGAAGGCAGGCAGGCAGGCAGAACGGAGCACTGCGGGCGGGCGGGCGGGCGGGCGGACGGGGTGGGGGTGGGAGACGGGCGCTTCAGGAAGCTGCGGCGACAGGAAAAGCCCCCGCTTCTTTGAAGCAGTTTCTTCCTGTGCTGGTGGAGGAGCGAGAGAGCGACTGAGAGAGCTGACCCAGAGAGAAGGACAGGCTTCGGTTGCTTCCTCCCTCCCCTTCTTTCATTTGTGTCCTTGATCCCGATCCCAGCAGCATTCACCGAAGGCTTCTTAACATTATATCGGCGTATAACACGCATACATCATTTGCCCCCTATTTTCAGGGGGAAAAAAGTGCGTGTTATACGCCGATAAATCTGGTAAGTCTGTAAAGAGAATAAGAGGATGGCCAGCAGCAAGGTGGACTCATTCAACTTGCTGATGGCCATCCTCTTTCTTTCCTTCCAACTTTCCCAGCATTACAGCTTTTTCCAAGAGTTGGGCTTTCCTCTCTTTTTCAGAGAGCTGGGTTTTTTTCATAATATAGGACAATTCCACAAAAGTAGGTCAATTCAGTATAAAAGTTCAAAATGGAAATAAAAAGCTGAATTGTTCAAGAAGAATTGAACCCCAGGCCAAATCAATGCAAAAAAAAAAACAATCAAAAGATACTGGTTTTTGTTTTCTTCCTTCAAGACATATGAGCAAAAATATACAGAGAAAAGAATAACTTAAAATATGGTATTGAAGTGATTTGTGATAAGGCAATGAACTAATTAGTTCACTTAGTCTCTTTTCTACCCATTTGTGTCAAAAAAAAACTAACTTATAAAACTTCATAGAAGACTGGTTCTGGCTTTCCTGCAGACTGCAAGACCAT
Source organism: Notechis scutatus (assembly GCF_049901735.1). NCBI lineage: Eukaryota > Metazoa > Chordata > Lepidosauria > Squamata > Elapidae > Notechis > Notechis scutatus. The sequence goes on along the minus strand of NC_142010.1, from coordinate 38,007,908 downwards.
TTTGCTTTCTTCTTCAACTCAACGAAGTATCCAGCATGAGTTGAATAGTTGCTTCAAAATATGGTCTGTCTTTCTTTCTCTTTGGGACGGGAGGGAGGAAGGCATTCCATCTACAATCTACCAATGACCCAACTGCTTCAATTCTGATCCATATTGTTTTATTTATTTTTTTATTTATTTATTTATTTATTTATTTATTTATTTATTTATTTATTTATTTATTTATTTATTTATTTATTTATTTATTTATTTTATTTTATTTTATTTTATTTTATTTTATTTTATTTTATTTTATTTTATTTGTCAAAAGCTTACAATACAACAGAAACAAGAATAAACATAAGTTTAAATACAAGAAATAGGAACTAATAATTGGGGACAATAGGACAGGGACGGTAGGCACGATTCTGCGCTTATGCATGTTCCTTACAGACCTCTTAGGAATGGGGTGAGGTCAATAGAGGTTAGTTTGAGGGTAAAGGAGTGGGGGTTTGAGCAGGTGACAACAGAATCAGGCAGTGAGTTCCAGACATTGACCACTCTGTTGCTGAAATCGTACTTCCTGCAATCGAGTTTGGAGGGTTTGGTTTTTTTTTTGTAGGTCTTGAGGACATAGATGGTACAGATCAGTATAGGTGGGTCCATACAGATCTGCCTGAAAAGCATAATAGCTCACTTCTGACCTTCAGCCTCTTTGCTAAATCTTGCAGGGTAATGGAGACTAGCCTATAAACTGAAGGCAGATCCACAATTTGTCTCTCTAGCTCTAGAGAACCTACATGTGACCTAAATGGTTAAAGAGTAACGAGCTGTTTTGTCACTTTACACTGCTGCAAATTATTGTCTGTATCAATACGTTTTAGGAAATCAATAATATTGGGGAGATAAAACACTTCAAAACAGAAAGATGTTGAAAATCTCACCCTTTTTTTTCAGGGCATCCAGGGGAAAGATTAAAACAAGCTGACTCATTGCTCACTCCAGGAGTTCCATCCTGAGTAGCTCAAGGTTAACTCAGCCTTCCACCCTTCCAAGGTCAGTAAAATGAGGACCCAGATTGTTGGTGGCAATATGCTGATTCTGTAAACCACTTAAGAGGGCTGTAAAGCACTGTGAAGCAGTATATAAGTCTAAATGCTATTGCTATTGCGTGATACACTTAAAATGGATGGATTTTTATCACATACTTATGCCAACACCTTGAGTATTCTTACCTCTTTCCCCACCACAACAGATACTAATACTAATAACAGCAGAGTTGGAGGGGACCTTGGACGTCTTCTAGTCCAACCCCCTGCCTAGGCAGGAAATCCTACACCAGACAAATGGCTGTCCAATCTCTTCTTAAAAACTTCCAGTCCTTTCCCTTGTATTAGTTTTAATAATGCCTCAGTGTGGCTTCTTGTAGCTATAAGGTAAAGGTTCCCTTCGCACATATGTGCTAGTCATTTTCGGCTCTAGAGGGCGGTGCCCATCTCCATTACAAAGCCAAAGAGCCAGTGCTGTCCGAAGACTTCTTATGATCATGTGGCCAGCATGACTAAATGCCAAAGGTGCATGGAATGCTGTTACCTTCCCACCAAAGTGGTCCCTATTTTTCTACTTGCATATTTACATGCTTTCAAACTGATAGGTTGGCAGAAGCTGGGACAAGTTATGGGAGCTCACTCCGTTATGCGGTGCTAGGGATTCATACCGCTGAAATGCCAACCTTTCTGATCGACAAGCTCAGTGTCTTAACCACTGAGCCCCCATGTCCCTATACAGTGTAGCTACAGAACATTCCAATTTTATTTCAATAGATACCCATATCAATTTAATAATCTGAGACTAAGATAATGAGCGACCACTTTCAGAAAATCAAAATTCTGTAGCATTTTGTTATTTTCTGGAATTGAAGCTCAGCTAAATGATAGTTCCAAAGAGCTAGAGGGGCACTAAATAAATTAGAAGCAGTGTATTAAAACAACTAATGGCTAAAATTAGTCAGCTGAAATGGAAAACAGTTGAACAACAAGCTATAATGTCTAAATTTCCTTGAGCACAATTGGACAAATACATTTCTCTGGCTGCTACTAAGTTATATTTGGACAGGAATTGAAAATATGTCAAGGACCCCCAAATTATCCCTTGCATTGCTACACATAAAAGTTTAGCAACCTCTACTAAGAGTGTCTTAATATGCAGGGTTTCACAAATAGAACTTATAGTCACAATTAATGTCTTAAAGATCCTTAGCCATGACATAACTTGACTGAAATGCAGCTGTAGCAAAATGTGTGATAAAATTAGGAGAAGAAATATATAATTGGGGTGTATGCAGAGATATAACAAGATGTGGACTATATGGATTGCATCCATGGCAGGCAAAACTTTTTGAAAACACTCAGGTATAATATATAGTCAGTGACAAGGGTCCATGAAGGAAAGGGTATTCTCACTGTGTAGCATGCTTCATTCTCATCTAATTTAAGCTTCACTAGAACTAATGTATTCATATAACTCTAAATACAGCAGTTTTCATCTTTTATTTATGCACTAAAATGCAGAAATGAAATTACCCAAATATTCAGAAAATCAACCTCTTGAACGGTGTCACATTTATGGCTGGTTTAACTCTGCTTCTCAAAGACATAAGTAGACATTAATTAATTCTGGAAGTATACAAGGTGATTATGCTTTTTAATGATTCATTTTCCCTTTACCCTTCATTGTGGATCAAATTTCCTGGCCAGGATTGGCAGAGAGGAGGGAATGAAGAAAAGAATCATAGAGCAAGCTGTAGAACTTTTAGAAAAACCAATAAAAGAAGCCAAATAATTTTCAGCCAAATAAATGTCTTAATTTAGACTTCTGCAAAAAAGAATTTAAAAGGGGGGGAGGGAATCTAGACCAGCCTAACAACCACAACAAAAGCCTAACAATTTATTATACTTTTTGTAGTTTGTTTCCAGATCCTGTAAAGGAGCTCATTAATATTATAGTGAAGGTACAGGTAGAGATAACTAGGATCCAGCACAACAGTCATATATAAGGTCACAAGCAAGTCTTATACTGATTTTCTGAATGATAATAAAAAAAATCTACACATATATTTAGACTTTCTGAAACATGGTACACATTAAGCACATGATTACTTCTAAGACCATTCCAAATTTGGTGATTTAGATGAGGTAACATTTTTAGAAAGAGACAACACTGATTTACTTTCACTTTCAGTCATTTAAGAGAAGTTAATGGAAATGAGGCAAGGCAAGCAACCCTTGTCAGAATTTATTTGGGACTTTAGAAGGGTCACAAGCCACTTCATGGATTGGCCTGAAAGAATGACTTTACACTATTTTAAAAACGCCATTGATCCAGAAGTAAAGAAGGCCTGTGAAATTAGGGAAATCCCAGAGACCTTATAATCGTGGTATGCCGCCTCCCTCAGCTTAGATCGCAGCATCAACCCACACAAGAAACCCCTTCCTGCAGCCCCGCCTAAGGGAATTGTGGCTAGGAGACAGCCAACCGGACCAGCCGAAACTGCTCGTACCCAACCCACCAGGGTGTTGAAATGTTACCGATGTGGCCAAGCCAGCCATACAGCAGCAGACTGTCTGGCCCCTGCTCCTGTACCACAAGCTCCACAGTTGAAGTCTAATCCAGCTGTTAGAGGTCAGAAGAATCAAGGAAGACCTCTGGGCAGGGGTAGGTTCACTAAACAGAGCTGGGAAAGCCCCCTCTGCACAGATAGGAGTAACGGACCACCAGACAGACACCACATCCCCGAGAACCCAACCTGCGAAGACGACCTTTAGAGGCGTGAATGCCGTATGCATCAAAAACATGTATCCTCTCCCCCTTATGAAGGACTTATTGAACCACCTGTCGAAGGGCAAGGTATTCACCAAGCTAGATCTTAGGGAAGCTTACTACCGGGTCTGCATCAAAGAGGGAGATGAGTGGAAAACTGCTTTTAACTGCCCTCTGGGTAGCTTCCAATTCAAAGTCATGCCTTTCGGACTTCAGGGGGCTCCTACAGTGTTTATGCAGCTCATCAATGAGGTGCTACAACTGCACCTTTACCGGGAGGGGGGGTCCTCGTGTACATGGTGACATCCTTATCTTCAGCAAAACCATGGAAGAACATGTTCAATAGGTCCAACAGGTTCTAGAAAGACTTGTAGCCGCCAAATTATATGTGAAACTCTCAAAATGTGAATTCCAAAAGAGTAGCTGGACTACTTAGGCTACCGAATATCCAACCTGGAGATTGAAATGGACCCCGGAAAGGTGAAAGTGGTGCTGGACTGGCAACCCCCCAGAACCCAAAAACAACTTCAAAGTTTCTTGGGGTTTGCCAACTTCCATAGACAATTCATTCCATCCTTTGCTGAAGCAGCCCTCCCGTTGATGGAGCTATTAAAAACGGGCCTGCGACCCACCAAACTGAAGCCAAGTCAAACCCTGGTTTGGACTATGGACTGTCAGAAAGCTTTTGAGACCTTAAAACACCTCTTCGCAGCTGAGCCCATTCTCCAGCACTCAGACATGACCAATCTTTTTATTGTCCAAACAAATGCAAGTGATGTAGCGGTGGCAGCCGTTTTGCTGCAGAAAGACTCTCAAGGCCGACTGATGCCTTGTGCTTATGTGTCCAAAAAGCTGACAGACACAGAGTGAAGGTGGGCAGTCTGGGAGAAAGAAGCATTCGCTGTACGATGGGCTTTATTGACTTGGAGGCATTTTCTAGAAGGGGCGCCAGAGGCCTTTGAGGTATGGACTGATCATAAAAACCTCGAGGCTCTAAAGACCCCTAGGAGATTATTGCCCAAACAACTCTGCTGGGCCCAATATTTCGAGAAATTCAACTTCAACATTAAATATATCCCTGGAGGGAAAAACGTACTAGCGGACGCTCTGTCCAGAAAACCTCAGTTTGACACCCACCGAGAGGAAATAGTACAAGCCTTAATTTCAGAAACTCAATCAGCAAGCCAAGTGACCACTCGAGCCCAAGCCAACTGCAACCCTAACTGCCTGGAAGATAAGGTGACTAAAGAATTGAAAACGGCCCTATTGACCGATCCTTGGTTCCTGGAGCATCAAACCGAGTTGACAATGAATGATGGACTAGATTGGAAAGGGACTAAACTTTATGTACCCACAACCCTGAGACTAATTGTACTAAAGTGTAGGCCAACTCCCAGCTGGGAGGCCACTTCAGATTCCTTGAAAACGGCCCTATTGACCGATCCTTGGTTCCTGGAGCATCAAACCGAGTTGACAATGAATGATGGACTAGATTGGAAAGGGACTAAACTTTATGTACCCACAACCCTGAGACTAATTGTACTAAAGTGTAGGCCAACTCCCAGCTGGGAGGCCACTTCAGATTCCTAAAAACCCTACATTTACTGAGAAGACAGTTCTGGTGGCCAAAAATGAAACCTGATGTCGAGGACTATGTAAAAAGTTGCTCAATTTGTGCCACAATGAAACACAGAACTGGAAAAATCCCTGGCCTCCTGCAATAAGTTGCTGAACCAACCCAACCTTGGGAAGAGATCGCAGTGGACTTTATTGTTGAATTACCTAAGAGTGAAGGGAATACGATCATCTGGACTATAATTGAGTTATTCTATAAACAGGCCCACTTTATAGCCTGCAAAGGACTTCCATCTACGAAAAAACTTGCAAAGCTGTTTGTGAAACATATCTATAGACTACATGGAGTACCTCATAGAATAATATCAGACAGAGGGGTACAATTTACCACAAAATTTTGGAGGGAATTTCTGAAATCCATTAGTTCCTCTCAAGGGTTATCCTCAGCTTTCCATCCTGCTTGTAACAGAGCAACAGAGAGAGCTAACACCATGACTGTACAATACATTAGATGCTATGTAAATTATCAACAAGAAAATTGGGCTGAGTTATTACCTTTTGCAGAGGTTGCTTACAATAATGCAGTACATAGCAGCACGGGATTGACTCCATTCCAAATCAACACTGGAATGGATTTTGTCCTGATGCCAGAGTTACCTAGACAACCTCCCTCATCCATGTCCCTAACAGAATGGATGAACTCATTAAAGAAAGGATGGGAAGATACAAAAAAAGCTTTGACTGAAGCTGCAAAAAATTATAAAAAACAGATGGATAAGCATAGATCCCTTCAACCGCCTTTTAAAGTAGGGGACAAAGTATATTTGTCGACCAAGTATCTTAGGTTGAAACTGCCCAGTAAGAAGCTGGGTCCAAAATTTTTGGATCCGTTCCCAATTTCAAAGATAATCAATCCAGTCACTGTCCAATTAAGTCTTCCTTTGACTATTGGGGAAAATTCATCCAGTGTTCCATTGTAGTTTATTAAAACCAGCTACTTCATCAATGATAAGACCACTGCCAATCACTCCCCCTAAACTGTTAACAGTACAGGGGGAAACACATTATGAAATTCAAAAAATTCTCGATTCTAGATTACACCATGGCTGATTGCAATATTTGGTCTTATGGAAAGGATACCCCCTCTCAGATGCTAGTTGGGTAAAGAGTGGGGATAAAACAGATAAACAGATAACAGATAACAGATAATCAGAGTTGGAAGGGACCTTGTAGGTCATCTAGTCCAACCCCCCCACCCAAGCAGGAGACCCTACACCATTTCTGACAAATGGCAGTCCAATCTCTTCTTGAAAGTCTCAAGTGATGGTGCTCCCACAACTTCCAAGGGCAAGCTGTTCCATTAGTTAATTGTTCTCACTGTCAGAAAGTTTCTCCTTATTTCCAGGTTAAATCTCTCCTTGTTCAGTTTCCATCCATTATTCCTTGTCTGGCCTACAGGTTTAGAAAATTGACCCCTTCCTCCCTGTGGCAGCCCCTCAAATATTGGAAGACCTCTATCATGTCTCCCCTGGTCCTTCTCTTTACTAGACTAGCCAAGCCCAGTTCCTGCAACCGTTCATTGTATGTTTTTGTCTCCAGTCCACTAATCATCCTGGTTGCTCTTCTCTATACTTTTTCTAGAGTCTCAACATCTTTTTATAATGTGGTGAGCAAAACTGGATGCAGTATTCTAGGTGTGGTCTCTAGGTGTGGATGTTCATGCTGATTAATTGGTTAACCAATTCCATGAGGATTTTCCCCACAAACCGAAGGGTCCTCGTGGAGGGGGAAAGGGGGTTAAGGATAATGTGTTAACTCCTGTATCTGTTTTTTTTCCCTTTTCTTTTAGGAGGAGGAGTTTTCAAAGGGGGATGCCTGTCAGCTTTAAAATTCAGCTGCCACATTTCATGGAAGTGGGGGAGGAGTTGAAAAGTTCAAGGTTATTCTGTATGTCGTATTAAGACATTCCAGTTGCAGTTATTTGGTTCTCGTGATTTATGAAGTGTAGAAGTGGAAGAAGAGAAAGGAGGAGAGAAGGTGGATTCTGTGTAACGCATGAAAATATTTCACTTTGGGAAATTGCCTTAGACATTACCAGATCTGTTTCTAAATAAATCAATTGAGAAAATGTCTCGGAGTGATTGATATCATGGATACTTTCTGGATGCCTTACATCTAGGTTGAACAAAATGTTTGGACCTTCTATGCCTTGATATGTAAGATCCTGTTCTTACTGTCCAATTTCCTAAATTTGGGAAGTATGGGTAGAAATTAGAAAATAGCGTATTTATTGTTATCCTAAATAAGTGAATATAAATGCAGATTACCTGGATGCTCTGGAATGCATTTAGAAGTCAGATAACAGATAATCAGAGTTGGAAGGGACCTTGTAGGTAATCTAGTCCAACCTCCTGCCCAAGAAGGAGACCCTACACCATTTCTGATAAATGACTGTCCAATCTCTTCTTGAAAGTTTCAAGTTATGGCACTCCCACAACTTCTGAGGGCAAGCTGTTCCATTGGTTGATTGTTCTCACTGTCAGAAAGTTTCTCCTTATTTCCAGGTTAAATCTCTCCTTGTTCAGTTTCCATCCATTATTCCTTGTCTGGCCTACAGGTTTAGAAAATTGACCCCTTCCTCCCTGTGGCAGCCCCTCAAATATTGGAAGACCTCTATCATGTCTCCCCTGGTCCTTCTCTTTACTAGACTAGCCAAGCCCAGTTCCTGCAACCGTTCATTGTATGTTTTTGTCTCCAGTCCACTAATCATCCTGGTTGCTCTTCTCTATACTTTTTCTAGAGTCTCAACATCTTTTTATAATGTGGTGAGCAAAACTGGATGCAGTATTCTAGGTGTGGTCTCTAGGTGTGGATGTTCATGCTGATTAATTGGTTAACCAATTCCATGAGGATTTTCCCCACAAACCGAAGGGTCCTCGTGGAGGGGGAAAGGGGGTTAAGGATAATGTGTTAACTCCTGTATCTGTTTTTTTTCCCTTTTCTTTTAGGAGGAGGAGTTTTCAAAGGGGGATGCCTGTCAGCTTTAAAATTCAGCTGCCACATTTCATGGAAGTGGGGGAGGAGTTGAAAAGTTCAAGGTTATTCTGTATGTCGTATTAAGACATTCCAGTTGCAGTTATTTGGTTCTCGTGATTTATGAAGTGTAGAAGTGGAAGAAGAGAAAGGAGGAGAGAAGGTGGATTCTGTGTAACGCATGAAAATATTTCACTTTGGGAAATTGCCTTAGACATTACCAGATCTGTTTCTAAATAAATCAATTGAAGAGAAAATGTCTCGGAGTGATTGATATCATGGATACTTTCTGGATGCCTTACATCTAGGTTGAACAAAATGTTTGGACCTTCTATGCCTTGATATGTAAGATCCTGTTCTTACTGTCCAATTTCCTAAATTTGGGAAGTATGGGTAGAAATTAGAAAATAGCGTATTTATTGTTATCCTAAATAAGTGAATATAAATGCAGATTACCTGGATGCTCTGGAATGCATTTAGAAGTCAGATAACAGATAATCAGAGTTGGAAGGACCTTGTAGGTAATCTAGTCCAACCTCCTGCCCAAGAAGGAGACCCTACACCATTTCTGATAAATGACTGTCCAATCTCTTCTTGAAAGTTTCAAGTTATGGCACTCCCACAACTTCTGAGGGCAAGCTGTTCCATTGGTTGATTGTTCTCACTGTCAGAAAGTTTCTCCTTATTTCCAGGTTAAATCTCTCCTTGTTCAGTTTCCATCCATTATTCCTTGTCTGGCCTACAGGTTTAGAAAATTGACCCCTTCCTCCCTGTGGCAGCCCCTCAAATATTGGAAGACCTCTATCATGTCTCCCCTGGTCCTTCTCTTTACTAGACTAGCCAAGCCCAGTTCCTGCAACCGTTCATTGTATGTTTTTGTCTCCAGTCCACTAATCATCCTGGTTGCTCTTCTCTATACTTTTTCTAGAGTCTCAACATCTTTTTATAATGTGGTGAGCAAAACTGGATGCAGTATTCTAGGTGTGGTCTCTAGGTGTGGATGTTCATGCTGATTAATTGGTTAACCAATTCCATGAGGATTTTCCCCACAAACCGAAGGGTCCTCGTGGAGGGGGGAAAGGGGGTTAAGGATAATGTGTTAACTCCTGTATCTGTTTTTTTTCCCTTTTCTTTTAGGAGGAGGAGTTTTCAAAGGGGGATGCCTGTCAGCTTTAAAATTCAGCTGCCACATTTCATGGAAGTGGGGGAGGAGTTGAAAAGTTCAAGGTTATTCTGTATGTCGTATTAAGACATTCCAGTTGCAGTTACTTGGTTCTCGTGATTTATGAAGTGTAGAAGTGGGAGAAGAGAAAGGAGGAGAGAAGGTGGATTCTGTGTAACGCATGAAAATATTTCACTTTGGGAAATTGCCTTAGACATTACCAGATCTGTTTCTAAATAAATCAATTGAAGAGAAAATGTCTCGGAGTGATTGATATCATGGATACTTTCTGGATGCCTTACATCTAGGTTGAACAAAATGTTTGGACCTTCTATGCCTTGATATGTAAGATCCTGTTCTTACTGTCCAATTTCCTAAATTTGGGAAGTATGGGTAGAAATTAGAAAATAGCGTATTTATTGTTATCCTAAATAAGTGAATATAAATGCAGATTACCTGGATGCTCTGGAATGCATTTAGAAGTCAGATAACAGATAATCAGAGTTGGAAGGGACCTTGTAGGTAATCTAGTCCAACCTCCTGCCCAAGAAGGAGACCCTACACCATTTCTGATAAATGACTGTCCAATCTCTTCTTGAAAGTTTCAAGTTATGGCACTCCCACAACTTCTGAGGGCAAGCTGTTCCATTGGTTGATTGTTCTCACTGTCAGAAAGTTTCTCCTTATTTCCAGGTTAAATCTCTCTTTGTTCAGTTTCTATCCGTTATTCCTTGTCTGGCCTTCAGGTGATTTAGAAAATAGCTTGACCCTTCATCTCTGTGTCAGCCCTTCAAATATTGGAAGACTGTTATCATGTCTCCCCTGGTCCTTCTCTTCACTAGACTAGCCATGCCCAGTTCCTATAACCATTCTTCATGTGTTTTAGTCTCCAATCCTCTAAGTCTGCTGCAATCAAACAGAGTTTTAAAAATCATTATCATTTTGATGTTGCCATGTAAATACTTCTGGATTCCTGGAATTTAGCAATCCATGGTTTATACCCCTGCCAAGTGCTTCAGTGTTGAGCATGGATTTAAGATTTATACGGTTTGTTTTCTGAGTGATTTAATTGACACAGCATGGTCTGTTTCTGCTACTTTTTTACTTTTGTCCTTTGCAGAGAAAATTGTTTCTTTTCACTCATTCCTGTCTCCAAAATAAGACAATAATAACCCTCTTAAAAATCACAGGTGATGATATATTGGAGGCAAGAAACAACTAGGTTCATGATATGAAGTTTCCTTTAGGGAGGAAATTTCTGTTGAAAATCTTGCCCAATCTAATGCAGAGAACATAACATTGTATAAAACCTGTTATCATCACCAAATAATATTTCCAGCTGTGAGAGGTAGAGTTTAGTGCAATTTGAAGTTCTGAACGTATTGTGGGTTAAGGGTAGGACAAATATCCTAAATCTTATTATTTGACACTTTTTTTCTTTCTGTCAGTCCCGGAAAGAAAATTAACTTAAAAACTGTATGGCAAGAGCTTTCAAATACTAAAATGCATGATCTGTTTTTGAGAAATTCTAAAAATTGAAATGCAGGGATATAATTGGTTCTGACTAGTGAATGGACTTGAAATTGGCCTACAATCATTGTATGTGTATTTATCTTTTCTCTGTGTCTCTTTCTCTCACAAACATTCACACAGAGATAAGTATGTACTCCTATCCTTGTGCAGTGTATTGTAAATGCTCAGTGCCGTTCAGCTGTAACAGAAACAACTGTTGAGGTAATTCTCCGTTAGGAGAATGAGTGCACACAGGGAGACGTAGTGAGAGTGGTGAGGAATAACACACAACCAGCACATAGATACACTGTATAGTAAAATGTAGGTTTTTACTTCCAGTAAACGGTTAAGTAAAGTTCAACAAACAGTCCAAGTCATACATGGTTATAGCAGTCAGTTTTCAATCCAGGGATAATCCAATAACAAAGTCCAGTATCAAAAACAGTTCAGTAATAGACTCACATCAATCCAAGAATAATGACAATCAGCAATAGGGAAATGCAAGAAACAAAAACAGCGAACATCAGAACATCAGAACATCGACCAACTAGCAACTAGCAACACTCTCTGGGAAACCAGGTTTCTGGCACCATTTTATGGCCGTTTGAGGAACCACACCCAATTACAATTTTTAGCATTCCCTGAAAGAGACAGTGTTAAAATGTCTGTCCTGGTTTATATATTTCCAACCCAACTGTTAGGTGATTTACATTCCTAACAACAACCATTTTCCAGTTAGGAGAAATAAACCCACATTGTGCTTTGACATACATCAATCCTGAAGTAAGCCTTGATGAATTCAACAGATTTTCTTATTACAGCTGCTGTAAGTCAGAAGCAGGACTGCCTACAGAATATGGTTAGAAAAGATGGTGGCTGCAGTGTTGCTTGTTTTTTTAGGTGTTTTACGTATGTGTATCAACATAAAATTCAGATGAAGGTTTCACCATTGTTGCAGCTACCATCTTGAACCCTTTGACCATAGTCTACAAATACCTCTGACACTAAGCTTGCCAGTTCTATTACCTACAATACCAGAGGCGTTTATGACTAAAAAGGTGGATGCTACATGCCAAGGACACTATGCTCCAGTGAAGAAAAAGAGAAAGTTCAGAGTAATAGAACATAATTGGCTAAGAATCAATGCCCCAAAGAGAAAATGTATGATTCACATGAAGAGAAGGGAACAGTCCAAGCAAAGAAACCCAATCCATGTGATTTTTCACTCCTTAGGTTTATGAAGGAGAAGGATAGAAGTATATAGCCAAAGTGTAGAATCAAGCAAACGTAAATTCATTTATACTATAAACTCACTCGCCAAAACCAACATCAACCATAAGAACCTCCATTGCCGCCCTGACCTAACCATACAGCAACGTGCCCGCTCCCGTGTACTCCGCATCGAACTCAAAAACCGTCTAGACAATGGAGAGAAGGACCTGTACATTGACTACCATGCTGACTGTATCAAAAGTAAGCCACGCAACCCAATACCCAGCTTTTACCCTCAACCACAACCCTACCTCAACCCATCCACCATCACCCAAGACTAGGCACGCACGCCCCCAACTACCTCAATTCCAACTACTGCCGGCCTTAAATGCAAACTACTCAATGCAAGAAACCTCGTGAATAAAATACCTGAATTTCTCTTCCTCCTAAATATGGCTAACTTCGACATTATATTTGTCTGTGAAACATGGCTCAATGCATCTCTCCCCGACTCTATTACCACAGTAAGAGACTATCATGTTTACAGATCAGATCGTGAAAATCGTCGAGGAGGTGGTGTTGCTATATTCTATAAAAAATCCTTACATCTAAAAAATATCCAAGTTACCCAGGAGCTTGCTCTTCCTGAAACCATCATCTGTGAACTATCCTCAAATATCACAATTCGATTCTTACTATGTTACAGAGCACCTGATTATGACATCGAACATGTAAACAAGCTAAATACATTACTAACATGGGCTGCATCCTGCCCATACCCTTTTATCCTTCTTGGTGATTTCAATCTACCTCATATTAACTGGACCCTAAATGATTGTACAACTGAAATCATACACACAACCTTCTACAATGCTATTACAAATCTGGGACTGGAACAACTAGTAATCAACAACACTAGACTAAACAACTGCCTCGATCTCATCTTCTGCAACAGTTTGAACCTAATTTACGGAATACAAACTAAAGAACCCTTTTACAGTAGTGACCACAATATGATCGACTTTTGTCTCAACATACATCCACACAAAAATCACCACAATGATGTAATCCCCTATTGTAACTTCAAAAAGGCAACTATGATCTTATAGACAACGATTTCTCATCCCTTGATTGGCAAACTCTATTCACTGGATGCAATACCGTTGAAGACCATTATAACATATTTTTACTTGAAGTCAAAAGAGTCATCAAACTATATGTTCCAACAACAACTCCCAAAACAAAACAAAAAGCAGATTACCCATATCAATAAGGAAACTTCAATCCAAAAAGAGATCACTCTGGCGGAAAAACAAATCTGGTCACGTTGCCAATTTCAAAAACCGATACAAAAATTTATGCCACCAGATAAAGACTGAATGCACCAATTATCACATTAAACAAGAGGAAAACCTTCTAAGCACCAATTCCACCCGAGCTTTTTACAATTTTGTAAACAACAAACTAAAAGACTCAAGGTCCATCCCTCCCTTGATAGGACCTGATGGTAAAGACTGCAACGACGACACCATTAAAGCCAACATCTTTAACACATTCTTTGGCTCAGTATTTGTAAACAGCAATGGATCATGCCCAGTATTTCCTAGCCGTACCACAGATAACAACAATGATCTAATACATATCGATTTCACAGAAGACAATGTCGAAAAAGCACTACGCAACCTAAAACCATCTCTATCTATTGGACCGGATGGAATATGTGCCTACTTCTTAAGAAAGCTATCCACTGCCATAGCCAAACCTTTAAGCATAATCTTTGAAAAATCTTTCAGGACCAGCTCCTTGCCTAACCTATGGTCACAAGCCACAGTCATTCCCATCTTCAAAAGGAGACCCAAGCCTAGTTGAAAATTACAGGCCAATCTCCTTATGCTGCGTCACCTGTAAAGTCATGGAATCAATTATTAACCAATCCATCATCCTCCACTTAGAGTCAAACAACCTACTCTCCAATAAACAATTTGGTTTCAGAAAAAAACTATCCTGTAATCTGCAACTCTTACACTGCAAAAACATATGGACGACACAACTCGACCAGGGCAAAGCAATTGACGCAATCTACATAGACTTCTGTAAAGCCTTTGATTCAGTGGTACACGACAAACTACTCCTAAAAATAAAATCCTATGGTATCTCTGGACAACTGAATAACTGGATAGAAGCATTCCTGTCAAACAGACAACAAATGGTCAAAATCGGGAGCGTTCTATCAAATCCAGTACCTGTCAATAGTGGTGTCCCCCAGGGCAGTGTTCTAGGACCAACTCTCTTCATACTCTACATAAACGACCTCTGTGATCATATTAAGAGCAATTGCGTTCTCTTCGCTGATGATGTAAAGCTGTTCAATACCACAGACAATACTGCTACCTTACAAAAGATCTTGACTATGTATCTGAATGGTCAAACAAATGGCAACTTCAAATCTCAACAAATAAATGCTCTGTCTTACATATTGGCAAAAAAATCAGAAAATAAAATACAAGCTGAATAGTCAAGATCTTGTTGATGACCCAAGCTCTGTAAAGGACCTTGGAATACTCACCTCTAATGATCTAAGTGCTAGAGCCCACTGCAACTACATAGCCAAAAAGGCATTAAGAGTTGTTAACCTAATCCTACGAAGTTTTTCTCTGGTAATATCACACTACTAACCAGAGCATACAAAACATTTGCTAGACCAATACTCGAATACAGTTCATCAGTCTGGAACCCTCATTACGTATCTGATATTAGCACAATTGAGAAAGTCCAGAAATATTTCACAAGAAGAGTTCTCCACTCTTCTACTCGTTGTAGAATACCTTATGCCACCAGACTTGAAATTCTAAAACTAGAAAACCTTGAATTACGCCGTCTTCGGTCGGACTTAAGCATGGTATATAAAATCATACATTGCAATGTCCTACCTGTCAATGAATACTTCAGCTTCAACCATAACAACACAAGAGCACACAATAGATACAAACTATAAACCGCACCAAACTTGATTGCAGGAAATACGACTTCAGCAATAGAGTGGTCAATGTCTCGAATACTCTACCCGACTCTATAGTCTCTTCCCCAAACCCCAAAAACTTTAACCTTAGACTGTCTACTATTGACCTCACCCCTTTCCTAAGAGGTCTGTAGGGGGCGTGCATAAGCGCACCAACGTGCCTACCGTCCCTGTCCTATTGTTTCTCTTATTCTTTTATTTTTCTTATATGTACCCATTTCATGTATTCACAACTATGTATACACTTATACTTATTATCTTGTAAACAATTGGCAAATCAAATCAAATAAATAAATAAATAAATAAAATAAATGATATAGCTTAAATGCAATGAATTAAAAAAGATATCAATAATTAACTGGTTAGTAACATAAAATATTAAAAATCCTTGCATTCATATGAAGAACAAATTGATGCCATATGAAAGATGCATGTTTTAAAGTTTTATTTTAAAAGAAATATATAAATCATCTCCTCCAAGAAATGCGGTCTCCTGGTTCTGTTTAAGTGACCCCTGAAAACAATTCTGCAAACAATGAGATAAGAACTGGCTGAATATCACCTACCAACTTTTGTGACAGCAGAAATTTGAACTTCATTCTTAATGGGTCCCGGCACAATATTGTCAGCATCAAATAAGGTAGCTTTATCTGATTTCACCAACAGATAAACGCTAAACCTATTCTCCTTATTTCATGGAAAGCAATGAAGATAGAAATAGCAATAGCTAATTAGATTTATATACTGCCCCATTGTGCTTTATAGCTTTCTCTGGAAGGTTTACAGAGTCAGCATATTGCTCCCAACAATCTGGAACCTCATTTTACTGATCTCGGAAGGCTAGAAGGCTGAATCAACCTGGAACAGGTCAGAATTGAACTCCACGCTGTGGGCAGAGATAGCCTGTAATACTGTATTCTAACCACTGTGCTACCAAGGCCCCTTAAAATTAACTGTAGAAATAGTAAATGTGTTCCCATTCTTTTTCTTCATGTATAGTGGTTACAAGCTCTTAGAACCTGAACAGGCCTAGTTGTGAACAAGTTGAATAATAGTTTGCACCTATTGTATGTGACATTGACTTTCTGTTCAAATACTCTACAAGGCCAAAGGGGGTGAGCAGATTATTAAGGGCAGATCTATCATAATACATCTTTCTTTTTTTAAAAAAAATCCATAAAATCATAGCTTACTATTGTGCAATTAGATTTTACTGTATCTGATTCATGATTACTGCTCTGTCGGTTTTAATATTTCTCCTTGATTCTCTTTCTTGTTGGCAAGGACAATTTCTTCATCCTATACATTTCCCATAATATTGTACTTATATTCACAATTGTTTAAGAACATTTTATACAAAAATTTAAGCACTACTGTTTCGGTTATTTATCTGTCAATATTAATGCAAATTCTTCTTTTTGAAATTGTATTATCTTTTCATTTTAGAAATATTATTAAAATGTGATGTTTGTTTTAAAATAATTGGGAAATTGGATAACCAATTGGATGGAGAACACAGCAAAATCTGGCAATGTATTACAGAAGTTATTTGTTGGACTTCTTTATTAATCATGTTAGCCTGGTATAGCTAGTAATGTTGTTCACAGTTGCTGAAAGCATATGTGAAACAGGCATCCAAACTATAAAATCATTAAAATGCATATTATATATATATATGGCTTAAATGCAGTGAAAATATATATATATGGATCTTTGGTTATTCGGGTTTAAGCCTGAAGATGATGAGACTTCATCGAAACATCGCCAAGATACTTCCAATTTTACGCGGGAGAAAACCTGAATAACCAAAGATAGATAGATAGATAGATAGATAGATAGATAGATAGATAGATAGATAGATAGATAGATATTTGTTTTCTCAAGTTTTCGCGGGTACTTACATGTATGGCATTCAGCTTTGTTCGGGTATTTTCCCACGTCATTGTAGTTGTGCTTTTAAAGTTGTAGCAACGTTTCGGCAGAATCTCATCTGCCATCATCAGGCTTCTGTATAGAGCTTCTGTATTCAGCTTTGTTCTGTATACAACTTTAAAAGCACAACTACAATGACGTGGGAAAATACCCGAACAAAGCTGAATGCCATACCTACATACATACATACATACATACATACATACATACATACATATGCAGGTCTTGGCATGTTTGGGTCTTTTCCCATGTAAGATTGAGAGTATCTTGGCAACGTTTTGGCAAGGTCCCACTCACCATCCTCAGGCTGGTGCTTTCGGCTTCGTGCTAGTGCAAGCAGTGTGTGATCGGAGCTGCCGTCTCTCTATAAATACTGGTGGGGGGGGCTGGTGTGCTGGGCTGGTTGGCTGCGCTGCTGCCTCTTGATTGGTTGAAGGAGTTGATGTTGGTATAATGGGCTGTGTGATGGCCTTGTGAGTTTTGTTGTGGAGATATCCTGGATCTTGTGCTGTAATCTCCTGGGTCGTTTGTTTTGTAGTGATCTTTTTTCCATTAGCTTCTCGTGTTTTAACGGCTTGGGTAATGGGTTGTGTGATGGGCTTGCGAGTTCTTTTGTTGTGGTATCCTGGGTCCTGCGTTGTAATCTCCTGGGTCATTTGTGTTTTGATCTCTTTTCCATTAGCCTCCTGTGTTGTAACGGCTTGGGTAATGGGTTGTGTGATGACCTTGTGAGATTTATTGCTGTGGAGTCCTTGGTCTTGTGCTGTGATATCCTGGGTCATTTGCTGTGTTGCAACTTCTTGAGTTCTTGTGGTGTAATTTCCTGAGTTTTCTGATGTGATATCCTGAGCGGGTGGCCGTGATGTAGCATTCTGGGTTTTAGTCTGGCTTCGAGTTTGGGGTCTGGGTCTGTGTTCTTGGCATGTGTCAGCTTGTTTGGTTTTGGGTTCGGGGTGTGTGACAGCTGGCGAAGCAGCCATGGTCTGGTTTCTGGATGGTGGTTGTCCTTCGTTTATAGGATGGGCTTGGGCCTGGGTCTGATGAGGGGAATTGGCGGTGGTGTCCCGTGTTGTTTTGGGTCTGGTGTTGGGTTTTGTGGCTGGGACTTATTTGTTGGAGCTTCCAGAAGTCTGGGAGGCTGGAGGTGTTGTCCCGTCTATTCATGTTATGGGGGTGTTTCTCTATCTCGATGGCTTCCCTGATTATTCTCTTGCTGGAGTATTCAGTGTTGGATATTAATTTGGTTCCTTCGAAATTAATTTCATGTCCTGTGGCTTTAAGGTGCTGGAAGAGGGAGGAAGTATTTTCTTCGTTTCTGACTGAGTTTTTGTGTTCTGCGATGCGTGCATTTATTCTCCTGTTGGTTTGTCCAATGTATGTGGCTGGGCAATTGTTGCATGGTATTTCATAAATCCTTGGTTTTCTAGCTGGATCTTGTCTTTGGGGTTTCTTAGGATGTTGGCTATTTTTTGGTCAGTGCCAAAGGCTGTCCTGATATTGAGTTTGTGAAGAATTTTTCTGATTTTGTCTGTGGTGCCTTTGATGTAGGGGAGGAGTGCGATACCATTGTCTGGTTCCGTGTCTTGGTATTTTGGGGGTATCTCTTTTCGGATTAGGTTGGTGATTGTGTTTCTTTGGAATCCGTTGGAAATTAATATGTTAGTGAGGGTGTGTAGTTCTGTTCTCAGGTGGTCTTTGTCAGCTAGGTGTTTCGTTCTGGAGATGAGGGTCTTGGCTACGGAGTTGATCTGTGCAGGGTGGTGATGGGATTGTGCATTTAGGTAGCAGTTGGTGTATGTTTTTTTCCAGTAAATGGTGTGTCCTAGGGAGCCATTGGGTTTTTTGTAAATTAGGACGTCCAGGAAGGGAAGTTGGTTGTTGGTTTCTGTTTCCATGGTGAATTGTATTTTGGGGTGTAGGTTGTTAAGATGTGTGAAGAAGTTGTCCAGTTTTTCTTTCCCGTGTGGCCAAATTATGAAAGTGTCATCTACATATCTGAGCCAGAGTTTGGGTTTGTGTTCGGATTTGTCTAGAGAATTGGTTTCAAAGTGTTCCATGTATAGGTTAGCGATGACGGGTGAGAGGGGTGATCCCATGGGTGCTCCTTCTATCTGTTTGTATCTTTGTCCATTTTGGATGAAGTATGTGTTGGTTAGACAGTGGTTGGTCAGATCTAGGATGTGTTTGGGGGGTTGTATTTATTTTGGATGGCTGTCAAGGCTTCTTTGATGGGTACTTGGGTGAAGAGGGATATGACATTGAAGCTCATGAGTAGGTCGCTGGGTTGTAGGTTTTGTTTCGTTATTGTTTCTATGAAGTGGAAGGAGTTTTGTATGTGTGAGGTGATGGATTCTGTGTAGGGCTGGAGTTGTTTGGTGCAGCCAACCAGCCCAGCACACTAGCCCCCACCACCAGTATTTATAGAGAGACAGCAGCTCCGATCACACACTGCTTGCACTAGCACAAAGCCGAAAGCACCAGCCTGAGGATGGCGAGTGAGACCTCGCTGAAATGTTGCCAAGATACTCTCAATCTTACATGGGAAAAGACCCAAACATGCCAAGACCTGCATACCTGTACCTGTGAAAATCTACGATTGAGATATATATATATATATATATATATATATATATATATATATATATATATATATATATATATATATATATATATATATATATATATATGTTTTCTTAAGTTTTCAGGGTACTTACATGTATGGTGTTCGGCTTGGTTCGGTATTTTCCCACGTCATTGTAGTTCTTTTAAAGTTGTAGCAACGTTTCAGCAGAATCTCATCTGCCATCATCAGGCTTCTGTATTGTGTCCGTCTGTGGGTCAGACTTTTACAGTGGTTTCAGATTTAAATTTGGGGCAGCCTATTGCTGTGCCAGAATGGTTTTTCTTCATCCTGATTGGTTGGGAGTCTTGGTCTGTGTTTATTGGTCTCGGAGTTTGCTGTGTTCTGCTTGATGGGTGTTTCTGATATCTTCTGTCTGTTTTTTGGCTCTTTTTGTATCTTGATTGGCTGGCAGCATTGTGTTACTTTAATGGAGGTCTTTAGTGCAGCTTGGCTCGGGTAAATGGACGGCTATCATTAGTTAGGAAGCTGGGTTTCATCTGGGTGCCTGGTTGGGGTGTGTTTGAGCTGGAGGTATCAGGGGGATCTGTTTGTGCCCAGGTGTTTGCCTGGCTTGTGGTGTGGAGATTTTTTTGTTTGTGAGTGCAGGCTTCCAAATGATTGACAGCCTGGTGGAATCATCTCTTCTGTTCATGCTTTCTGGTCTTTTTTCAATCTCTATGGCTTCTCTGATGACTCTGTGGCTAGGGTTTTCCATAGTGGCCAGGGTTTTGGTGCCATTGAGTTGATGCTATGACCTGTAGCTTCCATGTGTTGGACTAGTGAGGAAGTGTGTTCCAGCGTATGTATGTATGTATGTATATATATATATGTATGTATGTATGTATATATATATATATATATATATATATATATATATATATATATATATATATATATATATATATATATATATTCTTAAGTTTTAGCGGTACTTACATGTATGGTGTTCGGCTTGGTTCGGGTATTTTCCCACGTCATTGTAGTTCTTTTAAAGTTGTAGCAACGTTTCAGCAGAATCTCATCTGCCATCATCAGGCTTCTGTATTGTGTCCGTCTGTGGGTCAGACTTTTACAGTGGTTTCAGATTTAAATTTGGGGCAGCCTATTGCTGTGCCAGAATGGTTTTTTCTTCATCCTGATTGGTTGGGAGTCTTGGTCTAACAAATATACATACACATACACATACACATACACATACACATACACACACACACACACACACACACACACACACACACACACACATATATATATATATATATATATATATATATATATATATATATATATATATACATACATACATACATACATACATACATACATACATACATACATATATATATATATATATATATATATATATATATATATATATATATATATGGTATTCGGCTTGGTTCGGGTATTTTCCCACGTCATTGTAGTTGTTCTTTTAAAGTTGTAGCAACGTTTCAGCATAATCTCATCTGCCATCATCAGGCTTCTGTATTGTGTCCGTCTGTGAGTCAGACTTTTACAGTGGTTTCAGATTTGAATTTGGGGCAGCCTATTGCTGTGCCAGAATGGTTTTTTCTTCATCCTGATTGGTTGGGAGTCTTGGTCTGTGTTTATTGGTCTCGGAGTTTGCTGTGTTCTGCTTGATTGGTGTCTCTAATATCATCTGTCTGTTTTTGGCTCTTTTGTATCTTGATTGGCTGGCAGCATTGTGTTGCTTTATTGGAGGCCTTTAGTGCAGCTTGGCTTCGGGTAAATGGACGGCTATCATTAGTTAGGAAGCTGGGTTTCATCTGGGTGCCTGGTTGGGATGTGTTTGAGCTGGAAGTATCAGGGGGATCTGTTTGTGCCCAGGTGTTTGCCTGGCTTGTGGTGTGGAGATTTTTTGTTTGTGAGTGCAGGCTTCCAAATGATTGACAGCCTGGTGGAATCATCTCTTCTATTCATGCTTTCTGGTCTTTTTTCAATCTCTATGGCTTCTCTGATGATTCTGTGATTAGGGTTTTCTATAGTGGCCAGGGTTTTGGTGCCATTGAAGTTGATGCTATGACCTGTGGCTTCCATGTGTTGGACTAGTGAGGAAGTGTGTTCCAGCTTTTTGACTGCATTTTTGTGTTCATCCAGGCAGGTGCTTATTCTTCTATTGGTCTGTCCAATGTATGTGGCCGGGCATGATGCACAGGGGACTTCGTATATGCCTTGGTTTTCCAGGTCAATTTTGTCTTTGGGGTTTCTGAGGATGGCTGCTATTTTTCTGTCTGTTTTGAAGGCAGTCTTGATGTGGTGTCTGTATAGTATCTTACTAATTTTGTCTGTAGTGCCTCTTATGTAGGGCAGGACAGCTGTTCCATGGGTCTGTTCATCTTCTGGGTCTCTATTATGTCTCAGTGTGTTTTTGTGGATCAAGTTGGTGATTTTGCTTTTGTGGAAGCTGTTGGCTGTCAATATTTTAGTCAGGGTGCATAGTTCAGTCTTAATGTGTGTCTTGTCTGCCAGGCGTTTGGTTCTGGTAATTAGTGTTTTAGCCACGGAGTTTATCTGTGCTGGGTGGTGGTGGGATTGGGTGTTGAGGTAGCGGTTGGTGTGTGTTTTCTTCTGGTATATGGTGTGTCCTAGTGTGCCATCTGTTTTTTTGTAGATTAGTACATCTAGGAATCTGGTATTTTCCCAGGTCATTATAGTTGTGCTTTTAAAGTTGTAGCAACATTTTGGCAGAATCTCATCTGCTGAAGCCTGATGAAGCCTTCTGTCGAAACGTTGCTACAACTTTAAAAGCACAACTATAATGACGTGGGAAAATACCTGAACAAAGCTGAATACCCTATATTTATATATAAATTTGATTGGACTTTGATGTCAACAATTCCTTTGCAGTGGGAGTCATGCTGCATTGGATAAAACTGAGAAAGAAGTACTGGGAAACTACTATATTATAGTTCTATGTTATTAATACTTTTGTACATACAGTACATACATACATACATACATACATACATACATACATACATACATACATACATACATACATGCTGCCCTGAACATTGCAGGTAGGTTGGGAAAAAGTTGTCCTACTTTTTAATCTCTGCTACCTTAATTTGGAACTAAATAGAGAACAACTTTCAATGGCACCAATGGTGTCATCAGTGGATTGTTGTTGTTTTTTAACTTCTGTGCATGGTGAGAAATCTGGAAATAAAGCCGTGATAGGAAAAAAAGGCATAATTGTAGTCTTCCCTAAGATGACACTAAATGCTTCTCTACTAAATCAAATGAGTAAAATAACTAGCCTGGTATGTAGTAAACCTCAAGACCTTCTTCTGGACATCCGTAAAATCTTGGTTGTTTTTTTTTTCCTTTTAAATAATCCTGCCAAGTATCTATTTCTCTCATTGATCCAAAATTTCTTATTCATTTTATAGTCCCTTTTATACAGCTGAACTGAAGGAAATCATGTAAGAATGATAATATTTTAATTGGCAAATTGTAATTAAGAATGACTGAAATTTTTTCTTTGTTTCATTTTTTGTGTATGAACCTTAACCAATATTCCTAAATTTCTTCATAAACAGAAATGCATGTGTATATGTCTAATTATAAAATAGATGATAGATAGATAGATAGATAGATAGATAGATAGATAGATAGATAGATAGATAGATAGATAGATAGATAGATAGATAGATAAATGATAGGCAGACAGAGAGAGAGAGCTTCTCTCCTGGATTCTGATTTGTTCCTCTGATGCTTAGACCAGCTACATATGGCAGATGGTTTCTAATTCTTTGGTTGGTTAGTTTCATAAAAACTTTGCAGATTTTGTTTTTAAAAAGATCAGAATTGACTTGAAATTAAAATAAATCCAGCATGGCGTAAAATAAAAGCAATGTTCTTTGTTATTGACATTAATAACCCTGATATTTCCAAAGTGTAACATTATCTCTAGACGTTTACGCTGAACTGGTGATATTCTCCTCCATATTTTATTTGATTTTTTTATATATAGAGTCAAGTGAAAAATTCCTTGTAAAAATTCCTTCTATTGCTTCTCTAAAACGTTTATAAGATTGTTTTCCAGTGGAAAACACTGGAAATATCCTTAGTATTTGATAATCTTTTAATATTTTTTACTAGCCTTGTTTTCTAAGCGAATATGTATTTATGTCAAGTTATTGATTGACTGATTTATAAGAATATCATGCAACCTTTCTTTTAAGGAAACCTCCAAGATTTGCCAATTATAAAGTTATAAACAACAAAACACAAAGCAGTATCCCTAATGCAATGCTGTACCAAGAATAACAAAAGTATTAATAACATAGAACTATAATATAGTAGTTTCCCAGTACTTCTTTCTCAGTTTTATCCAATGCAGCATGACTCCCACTGCAAAGGAATTGTTGACATCAAAGTCCAATCAAAGGGAAAGCTTAAATTGACACCATTATTGTTGGGATTGCTGAGTTATGCAAAATTACTATCTTGCAATATCTACCAGGTAGGCCTTCCATTAAGATTTCCCCTATTCTCCGCCCCAAAAAATCTTAGTTCCCCCCATCATTACTCCAAAAAAATCTCAGACTGGGACCTAACTAAAATTAGTCCAAAGTCATCTGTGATAATACATTTATTTCACTTTATCTTTTAGACGTTATAGTCCAAATTCAATCATGCATTTTTGAAGTTTACTTTTTCAGTTAGAAACAGTACTGTCTACCAATCTCTTTCTGGTGTTAATGGAAGAAGGATTTTATCTTATTTTACTTATTTGCCAAGCCATTAAAATATCTGGTTCCTCTAACATGTTAAATTGGGGGGGGGGGGTTTCCCCCTGAAGTTGTTCTGTCATTTAACTTCTGATTTGTGCTCTTCTTTCTGTTTTCAGTTTCTCACCTGGAATTTCAACTTTATTCCATCATTGCTTTGAAACTGATGAATTAACCTTGGCTGTTGGACTTTGGCATAAATGCTTTTAGAGTCTAACTTTTCATTTGAAAACCATCAGTTCTGTTGAAAATGTTTTTTTTTTCACCTATCTTGTCAAGGTTACATTATCAAACCTAGCGATAAGAGTGTAGAACTTCCTTAGCTACTTTGGGCTTTCTATAGAGATAAAAGGCTGGGGGTGGGGTAGGGAAGCTATTAGGTTCTTAAGTTAACAGATATCCAGGCCAATCTACTGACTTTACTAAAATATGTAATAGAATATTACCCAGGAAAAAAAATAAAACATGTAAATCAGTATTGAACCATTTTATATGTGCATGTGAATGAGAAAGCATTGCTGAGATCAGGAATATAACTGAAGCAATTATTAATGTAGCAGGCTTTAAAACTACAGATTAGTTTTTACTTAATGGCTATTCATTTAGCAACCATTCCAAGTTACAAAAGAGCTACCCAGGGCTACTTATGACCCTGTTCCATGATAGCTCACAAACATGGTCATGTGATCACATTTGGGGCGCTTGCCACTGGCTTGCATTTACAGACCATGATTTTGAGCAGTTTTTGCTTGTTTCAAGCAAAAAATACTCATTTGAAACAATGGCTTTGATTAACAACATTCTCTGTTTGAACCATTCTTTTCTCTTAACAACTACAACATTCATTTAATGACCACCACAAAAAGGGTCGTAAAATCGAGTATGCTCACATGGTGACCTGCTTAACAATGACCACAACTTATGATCATAATTCCAGGGTCAATTATGGTCCTAAGTTTAGGACCACCTGTATACAAAAAAAGAAGAACCACTATAGAGTCCAGTGTTTTTCAAAATTGGCAACTTTGAAAAACACTGATATAGAAGACAAAGCCTAGCATCTACTAACTGCATCCCACTGAGAGGAGAGACAAAGAGCCTGGTGACATAGGGTGTAGGAAGTCCCCTGAGACTAGCAATCTCTCAAACAATGATAGACAGAAGGCAATTCTGCACTTCAACCTCAGCTGCTTATCTCCCATGCTGTTCCTAATTATTTTTAAGGCAACTTCATAAATCTATTCTAATGGCAGTGGCATGGTAGCTGGGCCATTACAGAGCTTGGGCCTCGGCCACTACAAGTCCTGATTTTATTGACTTCCGGTTTGTCGGCTTCGCGAGCGGTAGGGATTCGCGAAGCTGCGCGATCCCTGCCGCGCTAGCCGTTTTTGGGGCTCCGATCCGGACGGGTACAGAGCTAGGCTGCCCTGCAGGGGCAGCTGAAGGTAGGGGGGATCTGGAGAGGGGTTTGGGGGTGTTGCAGACCCCCTCCCCGGCCGGCAGAACCCCCTTTTTCCAGGACGGTGTAGCGGCGGTCTGTAATGGCCGCCACAAAGAAGCTGGCAGCCGGGTAAGAATGCGCAGGAGGAAGTGGAGAAAGTGTTTGATAGGAGAAAGTTTTTCTTGGTTCCTAGGACTCTAAGACATATTTAACAAAATTCCTGAAAAGTATGACTTTCTGAATGATACCTTCGAGAAGAGGAAAAAGCGGCAGTTTGATAGTGCTGAAGGGAAAGCTTACCTCTTTTCCTACGGAATAAAAAGTGAATATTAAGAAACCTATTTTTTTTTAGGTGAAAACTGGCTTTGAGCGATGAGTGGGAAAAGAGAGGACTAAAAAAAAAATATTTGTATGCTAAGACTTTGTTGGAGGAGATGCCTTAAGGATTGAAAGACTAAAATATATTGCAATAAGATTTTAAGAAACAGATTTGGACTTTCTTTTTCTCTGATTGATACTACCCTAGGAGGAGAAAGTGAGAACTCTGCCTTGGTTGGGACTGATTGATAACTTTGGGACTGTTTTATTTTTTCTTTGGAATATTCTGGTTGTTGTAAGAAGAAAGAAAAGAAAAGATTTATAATGGCTCTTTCTATTGAGGAACTGAGAAAAGATTATGAACAAGCAAAAAAAAATGGTAAAGCTGGTTTGAAAGAAGCCCTTCCTTTTTTTAGAAATGGCGCTTATTAACTATCAACAAACATTACAACAGATGAAGACAGCAGAAGAAGAAGGAGAGGAAGCCATCTTTAATAAATCTCAGAACTCGACCAAGAAAGAAGGAAGAGGGAAAGGAAGAGAAATAAAGGACTTAAGATTTAAAAAACATTTAAGAAAGGGAAAAATAAGGTGCAAAATCAATATAAGGATAGTAAACAAAAGGGAAAAGGAATACGACAGAGAAGGGAAGCCAGTAAGGCAGAGGCTAGAAGAAGGTGGGGTAGAAAGGTTTGTTGGGAGAAGAAAGAAAGGGAAAAGGTGGAGAAAAGCTACAAAGTTTTGAAATTAAATGGGAAAAAAGGAATCTTTTTTAGGGATAAAGGATAAAGTATAATTTCTTCAAAGAGATTTTGCAAGGTACATAAGATGATATTGTAGTATTGTATTAGAAATAGAAAACTTAAATGGCTTAAGAGTTGATAAGAGATTAAAATGTTGAAATGTTAATAATGATGAGTTTTAAAATTTAATAATATGAGGGGATGTTTAGAATATTGAGTTTTAATTAAAGAGTTTAATAAGATTATGGTATTGATGTTATTATAAAAATTTTTATTATAGTATTTGTTTTTAATATTTAGATCTATTGTTTAACTATGTATTTAATTATTCTGGATGTATTATTCAGGTAGAATGTACCAAGCAAAATCAGATTGGGTATTGGGTGGTATTTTAAAGATTAACTTGATTAATTTAGTGGGGAGATAGAAAGACATCATACTCTGATTAGTGATTTCAGGAGAAATTTCTTTTTTTTTATAAGGAATGAGACAAAGGTACAATAAAGAATGGACAAAATATACAAATATAATGACTCAAATTAAGATGATTAATTAAGATAGAATTAAGAAGAGTGAAATATGTGGAGAAGTCAATATAGAAGACTTAGAATGGTAAATAAAATAAGTAATGATATGTAAGATGAGCATGAATACAGTTGAAGTCCATGAAGAAAGAGATACCTGGGTCCAAGTTACTTTCCAAAAAGATTTTTTTTATGTTTTGTGTGTTGTGTATATATGTTTTTTTGGGGGGGAGAATTAATAAAACCTTGCAGAAATATAGAATGAGAATAATGGTAATTAAGTCAGAAAGAAATAGATGAAATAATAATAATAAAATTGAATAAGAGTAAAGAGAAATAAAGAGAAATTGGATAAGAGGTTTTTGTATGTTTATATGGAAATGGTTTAAAACAGAATTATAGTTCATCTGACTTGTTAAATTTATAATGGAAAAAGGTTTAAATATGTAATGGATAATGATGACTTGTGTGTTTTGAAAATTAATAAAACTTGTTTAAAAAAAAAAGTCCTGATTTTATTGTTAGTTAAAAGAGCCGTGGTGGCACGGTGGTTGGAATACAGTACTGCAGGCAACTTCTGCTGGCTGCCGGCTGACTGCAATTTGGCAGTTCGAATCTCACCAGGCTCAAGGTTGACTCAGCCTTCCATTTTTCCGAGGTGGCTGAAATGAGGATCCAGATTGTTGGGGCTGGCTCTGTAAACCTCTTAGAGAGGGTTATAAACCACTGTGAAGCGATATATAAGTCTAAGTGCTATTGCTATTACTCTGCTTTTTGATCTTCCCATCCATGTAGGGAAGGCAAATCCAGCTGACAATTCCTCTGTGAATGATTCGAGGAGTTTCTGCCCTTTTCCTTTAGGAACTGATCCCTTCTCATTAGACTCTGTCCCTTTATTTTACTTTCCCAGAAGTTTGCAGATGCCTTTCTCACATGACGCAAAAACAGGCCTTTTTATATGTGCCCTTATTGTTGCTTTTACAGTTCAGCATCATGGAAACAAAAGTTACACTTGGGAGATGTAAGAGCCATAGTGGTACAATGGTTGGAATACAGTATTGCAGGCTAACTCTGCCCCTGCCAGGAGTTCAATCCTGACAGATTCAAAGTTGACTCAACCTTCCATCCTCCTGAGGTCAGTAAAATGAGGACTAAGGTTGCTGAGGGTTGACTCTGTAAACAACTCAGGATTGAAATGTGGGGTCCTTGGTGCCGAGTGCACCAACTCTGTCAGATTGAACCAGCCTTGAACCAAATACTCCCTTAAGTGCCCATGTAGGGTTTTATAGGTAGTGACCAGCATATCTTCTATGTAGGGCTTTATAGAGTATAACCCGCACCTCAAATCACACCCAGAAGCAAACTAGGGACCAGTGCAGCACATGAAGCATAGGTGATACATGGGCATACTGAGGTATTCCCATCACTGCCCACACATTCTGGATGAGATGAAACTTCTGGGTAGTCTTCAAGGAAAGCCCCATGTACAATGTCTTGCTGAGTAGTTGAGCTGTGAAGTGACCAGGGCATGAGAAAAGCCTCCCAATCTAGGAAAGGGCACCACTGGCACTCCAAAATATTTGAAGAGTGTACATAATATTCCCCAAATATACAGGAGATCTCTTAACAAAGAAGGGAAAATCTGAGAAATCTTCTTCTTGCTAACCATAACTTCTATACATAGAACTGGCAATGGAATTGAAAGTATCTGTGTGATTATTTTACATGATACTAAGTCATAATATTTGATTTATTTGATTTGATTTATTTGATTTGCCAATTGTTTACAAGATAATAAGTATAAATGTATACATAGTTGTGAATACATGAAATGGGTACATATAAGAAAAATAAAAGAATAAGAGAAACAATAGGACAGGGACGGTAGGCACGTTGGTGCGCTTATGCACGCCCCTACAGGCCTCTTAGGAAAGGGGTGAGGTCAATAGTAGACAGTCTAAGGTTAAAGTTTTTGGGGTTTGGGAAGAAACTACAGAGTCGGGTAGAGTATTCCAGACATTGACCACTCTATTGCTGAAGTCGTATTTCCTGCAATCAAGTTTGGTGCGGTTTACTTTGAGTTTGTATCTATTGTGTGCTCTTGTGTTGTTATGGTTGAAGCTGAAGTATTCATTGACAGGTAGGACATTGCAATGTATGATTTTATATACCATGCTTAAGTCAGACCGAAGACAGGCGTAATTCAAGGTTTTCAAGTTCTAGAATTTCAAGTCTGGTGGCATAAGGTATTCTACAACGAGTAGAGGAGTGGAGAACTCTTCTTGTGAAATATTTCTGGACTTTCTCAATTGTGCTAATATCAGATACGTAGTGTGGGTTCCAGACTGATGAACTGTATTCGAGTATTGGTCTAGCAAATGTTTTGTATGCTCTGGTTAGTAGTGTGATATTACCAGAGAAAAAGCTACGTAGGATTAGGTTAACAACTCTTAATGCCTTTTTGGCTATGTAGTTGCAGTGGGCTCTAGCACTTAGATCATTAGAGGTAAGTATTCCAAGGTCCTTTACAGAGCTTGAGTCATCAACAAGATCTTGACTATTCAGCTTGTATTTTATTTTCTGATTTTTTTGCCAATATGTAAGACAGAGCATTTATTTGTTGAGATTTGAAGTTGCCATTTGTTTGACCACTCTGATACATAGTCAAGATCTTTTGTAGGGTAGCAGTATTGTCTGTGGTATTGAACAGCTTTACATCATCAGCGAAGAGAACGCAATTGCTCTTAATATGATCACAGAGGTCGTTTATGTAGAGTATGAAGAGAGTTGGTCCTAGAACACTGCCTTGGGGAACACCACTATTGACAGGTACTGGATTTGATAGTACGCCCGATTTTGACCATTTGTTGTCTGTTTGACAGGAATGCTTCTATCCAGTTATTCAGTTGTCCAGAGATACCATAGGATTTTATTTTTAGGAGTAGTTTGTCGTGTACCACTGAATCAAAGGCTTTACAGAAGTCTATGTAGATTGCGTCTATTGCTTTGCCCTGGTCGAGTTGTGTCGTCCATATGTTTTTGCAGTGTAAGAGTTGCAGATTACAGGATAGTTTTTTTCTGAAACCAAATTGTTTATTGGAGAGTAGGTTATTTGTCTCTAAGTGAAGGATGATGGATTGGTTAATAATTGATTCCATGACTTTACAGGTGATGCAGCATAAGGAGATTGGCCTGTAATTTTCAACTAGGCTTGGGTCTCCCTTTTTGAAGATGGGGATGACTGTGGCTTGTGACCATAGGTTAGGCAAGGAGCTGGTTCTGAAAGATTTTTCAAAGATTATGCTTAGAGGTTTGGCTATGGCAGTGGATAGCTTTCTTAAGAAGTAGGCACATATTCCATCCGGTCCAATAGATAGAGATGGTTTTAGGTTGCGTAGTGCTTTTTCAACATTGTCTTCTGTGAAATCGATATGTATTAGATCATTGTTGTTATCTGTGGTACGGCTAGGAAATACTGGGCATGATCCATTGCTGTTTACAAATACTGAATTATTATTCTTTTACATCATACTAATAGCAATAACACTTAGACTTATATATCGCTCCACAGTGTTTTATACTCCTCTCTAAGTGGTTGCAAAGTCAGCATATTGTCCCCAACAATCTGGTGCTCATTTTTCTGACCTCAGAAGGATGGAAGGCTGAGTCAATCTTGAGCCGGTGAGATTTGAACTGCTGAATTACTGGCGGCTGGCAGTAAGCAAAAGTAGCTGCATTCTAACCACTGCACCACCAGGGCTCTTGTTGAATGCAATATGTGGACTTGGTCATTATCATCAAACTACTGCATGGAAAAAGCTAGAATTTGGTTGTGGTTGTTGTTATTGTTGTTGTTTTTTGAGGAGCATTTCCCAGATGTGTTTGCTTTTTTACCGAGGACAGTGAACACTGCAGAGAAATGAACATGTAAATCTGCCCCAATTAAGAACTTTTCCTGAGACGTTCTTTTTAAGTGCCTGTTTGCTAGCTCGGCTTTCTTCTTCAGTGCAGCAAGAAAGGTGGCCATGAACTAGGCCAGTGATACATGGAATTTCCAAACCTTCCAAAATCCAATTCATAACCATAGGAAGATTTAGTATCTTCTCACTAAAAAAAAATATTTCTACTTGAGGAGTGATTTGTCGAAGGGAGGTATTTTTAGAAATGCTAACAGGTACCTTTGGAGCAGTTTTTAGCTGTTGTTGCCTTGTGTTATTCACCAAATAATTCCATTCTCCCATTAAAAGTTTCTTCTAGAAAATTTTTGTCCTAGTACCTGCTTATGAATATTCAGTAAAGAAAAATTCCATCTGTTTGGATTTGTGTGAAGTGTTCATCTTAGCTGTTTTACTATGTTCATCCTTCCAAGCATATAATTTGCAGAGCAATAGTATTTTGAAATCCCCCAGTACAGGCTGCACATTGTAGTTATTTTGTTGAGAATCTTATTTTAAAAAAAAATGAAATGAAGCCAGTGATAATTTAGGGTTGTTGTGTTTTTTTTTACATTTTATGAATTGGGTGGAATTAGGTATTTGAACCCCATATTTAATAAATATGAGCTTAGGGTATATATTTCAGATTTTCATCCCCTCATGGATTGACCACATTCACATGACATCTAAACCAGGGGTGTTAAACTCAAGGCCCACAAGCCAGATCTCGCTCACAGGCTGCTTAAATCCAGCCCATGGAGCCAGGCTGGAAATATCAAAGGACCAGCCCGCAGTACCTCTGCCAGCCAAAACAAGCCACCCAACGCCCCGCCCCCCCCCAAAACCAAAAGGAAAAAAAAAAAAAAAAACCAAGGGGGGGGGCCGGGGGGGGGGAAGAAAAAAACCCACCCCCAAAAACAAAACCCCAAAAACCCCCCCGGGGGGGGGGGGGGGGGGGGGGAGGGGGGGGGGGGGGGCCGGGCCGGCCGGCGGGCCCGGGGGCCCCCCCCCCCACATGTGGAGGGGGGCACAGCCCGTTTTTGGCCTTCCTGGCCTCCTGCAGCACTGAGCTGGCCAAAAATACATGGGAACCTCAGCCTCTGAACAGCCCGCTTTTGGCCAGCAGAGTGCTGCAGGAGCATCCGTCCCATTTCCCCCTGCTCCCCCCCCCCCCACCAGCCTGCAGAGGAGAACTATAATACTGATCCAGTCCTTGAAGAAATCCAGTTTGACACCCCTGTTTATAAAGAGCCATGTTTATCCAAACCTCAAAACATAATTAAGGAATTTTAAGTATACATGATTTGTCCTTGGTTTTATAACATCAGCCTGTTAGTTTATTCTCTCTTAATTTACATCTCACTCAAGTCTCTTTAATTTATCCTATCATACATTACTCAGTGCCATGATCAATAATCATAGTGATTTCTGTTCCTTAGGTACCTCTAGAAGCAACCTGACCTAACAAATTTCCAGAATTCTCTGCTTCTACCATACATCTTGGGCAGGGGTGGGATTCAGTTTTTTTAACAACCGGTTCTGTGGGCGTGCCTTAATTGGTGGGTGTGGCTTGGTGTCATGTGACTGGATGGCCGTGGTCAACTCGACATCACTCATGTCAAGGGGCGCTTCTCCTCGCCTGGCCTTTCATGACAGTGGGGATGCTGCAATGGTCATAAGTGTGAAAAATGGTCATAAGTCACTTTTTTCAGTGCCATTGTAACTTTGAATGGTCACTAAATGAACTGTTGTAAGTCAAGGATTACCTGTACAAAAATACAAAAAGCTTATTTGCTTGCAAAAAGCTAAATACTAATCATTAGATTAAAAATACCTGCAAGACAGAGTTACAAATCAGGCAGGGTGCACCTTGAGGAATGAAAATATTTAAAATACAGTGATAACTATCAAGCAGCCAACTCTTGCTCATAAAGTGAAACCCTTTAGCAGAGAGGTCATTTAAGCTCTCTAGAAAGAGCACACCCAGAAGAAGCAATCCTTAGATCCATTTGTACCACTTAAAGATACCAGCTGGCCTCACTCACCTCACAAGATATCCTAAGGAAATCATCCAAATTTAAGGAAAGGTCACATGTCCCTCAGAAAGGCAGTAAAAAAAAATCAGTGCCAAGCTTGCATCCTGCCTCTTGGAAGTATACCCCAAAAGGACAGTGCCAGATAGTATTAAAGCAGTGAAGGAAGACCCCCTCCCCAAATAGAAAAAGAAACCATGAGGCAAGAAAAAATTCAAACACAATACAAATAATTAAATCACAACAGTAGCTGTTGCTTGTTGAAGCTGAATAGGGAAAATTATCCCATCAATAAACACAGGATTAAACATCACCAAGCACAGAATTAAGCTTCACCAAAAACCAGTTTTAGACCAAAACTCAGAAAGAGTATGTAAACTCACGTTTCAATGTCAATCCGTCTAGCTAGCCAAGAAGCCTTGTTGAATGTCACTCAACTTGGTTCCCTGTCACTAAAAGCTTTGCTTCATTATTCAATTTCTTCAAAGTGCTGATTCTCCAGGGAAGTATTTCCTCCCAACAACAGTGTAAAAATCTTAAAACAACCCTTCCCCTTTAAGAAAGCCAAGCCTCACAAGCTCCAGAGACAGGAAGTCTAGGCTGTCTGCCAAGAATGTAATAAGGGTGGAAAAAAACAAACTGAGATTGCTTCTAACTTTGGAGAACGGGTGTTCTCCGAACTACTTAGAAAGTTAACAAGGGGTTCTATAGAACTGAATAGAACCGGTAGAATCCCACCCCTGATCTTGGGAACCTTCCATTTTTAAGATGTGATCACAAGTTCAGCTACAACCTCTTTTTATCTTTTCATTCTGTATATTTTCTTATGATCTAGCCATCATCTGATCATAACTTTCCTACAAATGACAAGGCCTTCATTCTCAATATATCTAAATTTATTCTTCAAATTGAACTTGCTGTAAACAATAAACTTAATTTGGACTACAAGAAAACATCACATATATCTGGAAAAAAAATAGGTCAGAATATCAGCCACAGCTCCAGATATTACCTGCACCCCAGCTAATGCTTCACTTATAACAGAATAAGAGAGTTGGAAGGAGTCTTGAGGTCTTCTAGTCCAGCCTCCTGCTCAAACAGGAAAGTCTGTACCTTTTTATATTAAGCAGCCATTCATCCCTTAAGAAAACCATGCAAGTAAATATAGATGTTTCCCCAGCAGCTGTGTGGTCCTAGGGAACCACTTCTTTTTAATGCTGTGTGGGCAGACTTGTTCTGACCCAGCCTTAGCAAGTAATGATAAGCTGCTTACTCGTGAACAAAAAACAAACCTCTTTTTAAACACGGTAGGAACAATCTCTTATTCATGTGGATAAACAAAACCCAAATGTAATTAGTTCTAACAGATCTGGTTCTGGCCTAGAGACCCAAATTGCTTGCTATATCTTAAAAATGAACAGTTGTCTGTGACAACCAGCCACTCCCAAACCCCTACTATTTATTTCCTAGAGAGGGAGGGGCTGGCTAGCGTCTATGCCTGCTTTTCCTTGAGAACAGGTTATTGTTTTCCTTTTCTCTCCTCTTCTTTCCTCTCTACACATACGCACATCTGGGATGGGCCCCATCTGTTTTTCTTCCCCATTCAGCTCATGCCCTGAAGACAGCTGCCTTTCCACCTGGGGGAGGATGGAAGGCCCTAGCTCTGCCTCTTTCTCAGATGCTTTTTCCCTATCAGAGAGGCTCCAAAGCTGGCCCAGTCTCTCCCTCCTCCACCTCCTCCTTGTCTGACTCTGCTGCTAGCTCTGCTGGCAGCTGACGGGCCACAACAAAACTGGAATGTCTTTTTGCAAAGAGGCTGGAGATAGAATTGTCTTTCTCACACTCCTCCAAGAGTGTGCTAACTCTGATTGGAGCTGTAAAATTGGTACATCAGGAAGAGCTCAAAGAAAGTGCACCACTGCATTAGGAATAGTACATAGCTGATAAATATCTCTAGGTTTTCAGTGGGAGTGTTTTCTGATCCAAAACTGGTAAAGATCCCTCCAACTGGATAGAAAATAGCCTAACTTTGACTTCTCTCAATTCAGTTCCAGTCCATTTTACCTCATTCAGATTGTAGATAGATCAAACAGAGCTGACGGTGATGGCCATCATTCAGTCATGTCAAAAGCAAACTGCAGTGATGACAAAATGTTGACTGTTGGGCAGTAACATCTTTGCGCAAATACTGAGATTTGTGTTCCAATATTTTACACATGGCAGCTGGGCAAATCACAGCATTCGTGTGATGCAATTGTGCACCTTTTCCCAGTTGATCCCTTTTTCCCTGCCAACACAGACCCCTTTGTCAACATATCTGAAAAGATGGAAAGGGAAAATAAATCTGGCTGTTATTTGCACAAAGATGGAACTCAGCTTGCTAACAATTTCACCTAATCCCCTTGCAGAGACATTGAAAAGCACTAACAGGATAGACAAATCACCTGTGAAGGCCCACAAACCTCTGGACTAGAGCTCAACTTCAGTCTTTCGAACGAACCTGACAAGACACAACAGAAATACTCTTCTGGTTATAACCTCTTGTGAAAAATGCACTTCTCTGAAAGAAGAACTGGAGAGAGGCCATTGGGAGCTGCTTTAGAAAGCAGCAGACTTTGGAAGGGGTGATATTATTATTATTATTATTATTATTATTATTATTATTATTATTATTATTATTATTATTATTATTATTATTATTATTATTATTATTATTTTGAGGTTATGACATGCTTATAGGGAGAACAGGCTGATTCAATGATTCAAGGAGTAGAGCTGGAGATCTGAAAGAAGAAAAAGAGACAGGTAGAAGACCTTTCACCTGGGAATAACAGAGGTTGGCCTGCTAATTCACAGTTGAACAGCTAACAGCGCTTCCTTTTTGTTGTTGTTGTTGTTTTCTGGCCTATTAAATTGATTAGTAGCATTGCTTCTCCTTACTAGGACATGCATGCGATGCAGCTTGACAGAGCACAAAACTATTTTGGTCTTTCTAATCAGGGCATTTCCAGAAGGGATCATGCAAGATCAAAGGACAAAGTTTGTGTCCTGCTGTCATGACATAAACTCTGCTTAGGACATTATACAGAAAATATACAAAATGGGAAGGGCTCGCCTGAAGAGACCACATCGCTGCCTGTCATTTTGATGAAAGCACAGGATCCTTCAGAGAGGTCTGTTTCTAATAATTATAAAAAAAAAAACCAAAGGCCTAATAATAATAATCCATGTTGCAGCATGAAGAGAAGAGAGAGAGAGAGAAAAAACTGAGGAAAACAGGAGACACGAAATAAAACTAAGAATAACTGCTGCTTCCTTCCCACCTTCTAGCTTATCTTCTGAGCCTTAAATCATCTGATCAACAAGAATTTAAAGTGTAGGAGAAGCCTTATGCTCCATTTCTCTCTCTCTCTGCAATCCTTTCATTTTCTCTCTTCTTATTAATATATATGAGCTCTAGCCTATCCTACATGACTTAGCAATCTTCTCATTTTCCCCCATATAAACCCTGGCAGATAGATTTGTTCATAATTCGGGAGCTTTAAGAGTGAGCATTAAGTGGAATGTAGGGCCGTGTCAGTAAATCAAACATTTACCACCGTATTCTCTTGTCTGTGCTTGATGCCCAAAGGCTCACTAATGGCTCTAAGACCCACCTTGCTAATTTCTGCAATGGGAAGGTTGGAATATTGAATAAATATTACTTCTCTCTTGTTATCGTGTTGAACAGTATATAGATTAATACGAACTCTCGCTGGAACTATTGATTCAGCGAATAATCCTGAAATGTGTTTTTCAATTACACTCAGAAATTGGTCTTTTGAATTTCCAAATTATGAAAGGCAAAGCAGGTTCAATTTAATCTGCAGCAGTGAACAGGCCATTTTATGAAAGTGGCTGTTAAAAGTGTTGAGGGGTGAAAAGCGGGACTTTGGTTTGCTTTCGTTATCTTTTGCTTCCCTCTAGTGGCCAGACTGTGCATGATTTTTCAATCAAAGTTGCTTGTTGAATTCATTTTGACCTAAATCATTTAGTTACGCTTTTTTTAAAAAAAAAAAAACTTGATTCTGTTATTATCATACCCGTTCTTCTAAAAATAAATTCAGGGCAATTTAAACAATTATTTTCTATTATATCATGGCACTACCCTTATAAATTATGGTAGATAATGAGAGAAGCATACCATTTACTTTACATACCTTTCTCTTAAATTAGTATTTAAACCCAATTATCATTTGTCACTGCAGTCATGATACAATGCT
The DNA here is from genome assembly GCF_049901735.1 of Notechis scutatus. Lineage (NCBI taxonomy): Eukaryota > Metazoa > Chordata > Lepidosauria > Squamata > Elapidae > Notechis > Notechis scutatus. The sequence continues at coordinate 37,970,026 of NC_142010.1, read as the reverse complement.
ACACTGTTTGCTATACATTTAACAGTTATATATCTTTTCCCCACATATTTTGAGAAGTCTCTTCTTGTTGAGGCATGTTTCTTCTTTTAGGCATGAGGAAGAAATTATCAGAATTGGTTGGAAGCCAGTTCTTTGTAAAATGGCTCTGATTCAGATTCCTCTCATTCATTCATGGTATATATAAGTAGATCCAAGCCAGTTAACTGTATCTAAAGGTGCGTTTAAGAACCAAAAGACAAGGGAAGGCAAGTTTATTAAGAAAAGTTAATACATCAGCAAGATCCCTCTATCTCTGAGTTTTCTGTTCTTTTGCTGGAGGAAAAGAAAAGGAGAACTCTATTCTTCTGTAGGAAATTAGCAGTCTGCTCACGATGGAAGCAGAACAGAGAGAAATTCTTATTTTCCACTGATTGTTCCTCCACATTGTCTTGTTAACCAAGAAAGACCAAGTAAGAGAGAGGGAGGGAGAGGGAGGGAGAGGGAGGGAGGGAGAAAGAGAGAGAGGGAGAGAGAAAGGAGGGAGAGAGGGAGAAGGAAGGAAGGAAGGAAGGGAGGGAGGAAGGAAGGAAGGAAGGAAGGAAGGAAGGAAGGAAGGAAGGAAGGAAGGAAGGAAGGAAGGAAGGAAGGAAGGAAGGAAAGAAGGAAGGAAGGAAGGAAGGAAGGAGAGAGAGAGAGAATATGGGCAAATGTGGGCTCTGCAGCAAACTCATTTGCTATGTGAATGGGAGCTTCTGATAAAGCAAGAGAGGTAGAAAGTCCCTAGCTAAATTATTCTGAGGTCAACTAAACCCAAGGATCTGGCCATCTTCAGCACTCACCCCTTTCCCCAGCTCTAGCCTCAGCTCATCCCAAGTTAACAAGAGTGATTGCAGAAAATTCATTCCACCAGTGGAAAATCCTGAAATTGCTTTCCTTAATTCTTCACACAAGCTGCAACCACAGCACCACTCACTGGCCAAATGATGCTGCCATACTTTGACAATGCCAAATGAATTGGAAGAATGCAAGTTAATCCAGTTGCCTGAATGTCCCCAGTTTGCTGTCTCTGTCTTAATGATAATGTAGGATAAATTATGTAAAGAATCAATGCTCCTGGAACATTCTTGTTCTTTAGAGTGGATGATGACTGGGCAGCCTTTGAAAAAAGTTTCTGAATAAACAAAGGACCATACAAAAAAGCCAGATATTCTGAAGAAGAGGACAAAGAGATGAAGAGATGGATGATGGCAGAAAAGCAAGTTCAGGTGATAGGAATCCTATATCTTTCTATGTATAGGAATTCTTGATAGGAATCCTATATCTTTCTATGTATAGAATTAAAATATAAGCTAAAGCTTCAAGACATGAAGTTACCCTCTAGGGAGTTAGAGTGAAATGCTGACCTCTAGCAACAGCAACTCCAGAACTGAAAGTTTATTTAAAGTATTTAAAGTAACGGTAACCCCATAAGACCTTGGGAATGCTATGTCCAAATAAATCAATGATTTTTTTTTAATTGGTCATTTTTTTTCAGCTTATTCTGGCTCAAAGGATTGCTGTGCAGCTAGAAATCAGGAATAGAAGAGAAACTGCCATTGTCTTAAAGTCCTCGAGGAAAAGCTCAATAGAAAGGAACTAAATATAAATGGCATTAAGGCTTACTGAGAAGCAGGAAGTAATGAATGAACCACAATGCAAGAATAATATGGATTTCAGGAAGGGATCTGAAAGGTATGTCTAGGGAAACTTGGAAGCTGCAAGACAATTTCCCCAGATCCTTTTATAGTGAATTAATTAACGTCTCCTTGATGCATTTGTTTATTTGTTTGCTGGTTGGTTAGTTGGTTTGTATCCTGCCTTTATTATTTTTATCAGAGTTCTCTTTACCTATCCCTATCTGCCACTGTATTCCAGGAGAGACTTACACAACCTTGTAGATACATAAAGCCCTCTCTTCAAACACCTTCAATGCCCTCCTCAACCCCCTGGAGTTCTAGCTCTTCCACCTCTGAATCCCAGCCTTGGAAATGCCATGCAAATCGCTTTCTGTTTTCAAGGCAACTGATCTTGCATATCTCTGTCCTACACTATGCAACTAATTCAGAATGAAGCTTAGGCACTGGGGCATCTGGTGAGAAAGGGAAACAGGATGGGTTTTTTTTTTCTGCTTTCCTCCAGATCTTCTTGTTCCATCACTGAAAGTTTTCAAGAAAAGGTTGGACAGCCATTTGTCTGAAATGTGTAGAATCTTCTGCTTGAACAGGAGGTTGGATTAGAAGATTTCCAAGTCCTTTCCAACTCTGTTATTCTGTTATTCATAGGGTGAGCCAAGTTTGACAAGTAATACTACATGTTGCAAAGAGAAAGAACAACAATCTCTATGGTGTGATCATCATACCCTTTTGCCAGGTAGTGTATTTCATCACTCACATCTGCATAAAGGGCTCATGTTTAAATCCTGGATCCCTGGAACCTTTGAGGGTTTTTTTTGGGGGGGGGGGGAATTTGTTGCAATCAGAAACTTCCTTGGAGCCAGCTCAGCAGTTTAGCACAATAGCTACTCAGTGAGGAAGAATGTTTGTGGCCTCACCACTTATATTCATGTCCTTCACAGTCATCGGAGTTGCTACTAATCAGTACTAATTGAGTGCTTTGCCTGAAATGTTTTTTGCAGACTACATTATATTAGGATGAATCAGCCAAATAGTTTCTTTTACATGGAAATTCTGTGAAAGAACAAAGTAGGAATTAATTCTGGTATGCTGGATCTGTCCTTTTGACTTTGACATTCAAATTGCTTAACCCATCCAGTTTTGCATCAGACATCATGTCTAATGCAAAATCAAGAAAACATGACTTTAAGCCTCTCAGAGTTTTTGGCTACACCTCCCTGGCAAGGAGTCCTGCCAGACTTGCAAAGAAAATCAGACCATGGCTGAAAAGAACAAGTGTCAGCACATCACTTTCTCCACTGAGTCTAAATTTAACTGCTCAGTGTCTGTTAAAGATAATATTACATCCAATGAGTTGTGTCCTGCTATACCACAGAACTCTTTTTGATGCTTCCTTCATAGACTTTCAGACTCATTTGTTGGCTCAGGATTGGCTGAAGGAGCTCTTGAGTAGCCATTATGGTCTACAGTGGCATGAATTCTGTCCAGGATATTTAAATTAATACAAAGTCTACTGGAACAAGGCAGTCATGTATCTAAGAGTTTGATTCTGGAGCTGATTCGCTTAGTTAACTCCATTTTTGCCAGAGTTTAAACTAGAATTGAAAAAGTTGAACTGAAATATATAGGGCAACTGTATAAGAAAGATCAGCTAGGGCAATTCCTGCATCTTTCCTGCCTTTTGAAATATTCAGCAAGCAAATATTTAAGGGAGTTTTCTAAAGGCAGTAAATAATCTGTGACTGCTAAGGTAGTTTCCCTAACCTAGTGTTTTTCACATGTGCAGGTCTGCATGGCCATTGATATCAAGCTGGGAAGGCTTGAAGGAATGTTGTCTGGAGTCTCAGGAGGGAGGGACTTCCTCCCAGAGGATGAAGAGCAGAAGAATGTCCAGAAGGCAGAAAGAAGGTAAATATGGCTCCTCCCCAGGGGTGGGATTTAAATTTTGTAACAACTGGTTCTGTGGGCATGGCTAGGTAGGTGTGGCTAGGTGGGCATGGCAAGGTGGGCATGACCATGTGACTGGGTGGACATGGCTTCTACTACTTTTTTGGCAGCACTCCCCCCCCCCCTTTTGGAGGGTCTTCTGGGCCTCAGGGAAACCTCCTGGGGAGGGTGTTTTTGACTGGGTGGGGAGGGGAGAGGTGGGCAGAGAGGGGCAGGATCAGACAAGGGCACAATTGCCCATTTCTCCAAAATGCACAGAATCATAACAACTGGTTCTATAGAACCAGTCCGAAGTAGTAGAATCCCACCCCTGCTCCTCCCTAACAGTTCACAGAGTATTCTATAGTTGTGCCAATAGTTGCTTTAGTCTGGCAAGATTCTGTCTGTAGAGAAACAACAATAAAGAAAATATTCAGAAGCAACTCCACATGCTATTCTTGGTTCCTGAGGCCTGACATCAATCTTGCCAGATTCATTATTCCTAAGACAAGGCAGCTCCTTCTTGTGGTGTTCTAGAAACATTCCCACACAGCAATTTTAGGATATTCTTCATAAACAAGATAAACCTTATTTCAGCAAAAGTTGAACTAGGATCAATATTACAATTGATCCAAATTTACTGCTAAACAAAGGGGACATGGTATTCCTTATTTTAACATTAGAAATCTGTACAGTGACACTATCAAGAAAGACAAAAAAACCTGGAATCTCTGCAATACCATGTTCACAGCTAGAAAACTAGAAACAACAACTCACAATCTCCTGGCTGGTATCTTAACTACTAGGTCAAACTGTTGTTGTTTTTCAACCATTGTTCTTGCATCTACCCCATATAAGAAGAGATCAGTTCTGGAGTACCTTTCTCAGTGTGCTCTCTAGTATCTACTGGATAGATATGGTAATATAGAGCTTCATGAAGAAGCTTGGTGTTTTTTTCTCCATGATCCTCTTGGCTTTGGTATATTCTACTCTCTTTCTTGAATTAATTTCTTGGATATGATATTCTAGTATAACTAATTTCCATTTAGGATCTCAGTTTTCAAATTTCACAGAATGAAATAGGCAAATTCACTTTTCAAAGCAGTTCCTTGACTGATCATTCAAGGTACCAGTGGTTGCAGAGTAGTAAAGTATTTCATCTCTATCACTTCCATCCAAGATAATTTAAATAATTCTCCCTATATTCAAATAGCTGTATTTTACATCTTCTTGTACATATACTCTATCTAGCATACAAACAATTCCACTGTCCCCATTTCCTTAGGAAAGGGATATTTTCCAAGGGAGAAATTGAAGAGCAATTCTATCTATAGCTTGAGTCATTTCTTCATTTGAGGAATTCTGGACTTGCAGATTGGACCACTATGCTTCCATTAAAAAACACAAGAAAAGAAAAATGGGATAAGGAAAAGAATAAAGGACATGCTGTGGACATGGTTTACTTAGAATTTAGTAAGGCATTTGACAATGTAGGCTATAGGCTATGTCTTGATAAGGTAGAACAATGTGGGTAGAGAATACCATCACCAGTTGGATTCACAACTGGCTGACCAACTGTACTCAGTGGATAGTCCTCAATGTAACTACATCTACATGGAGGCATGTAGTGGAGTGCCTCAAGGTTCTAAGACCTGGTAGTAAAAATTTACAGACAACAAGTTGGGGGCAATAGATAACATTTTAGATGATAGGATAAGTATTCAAAGACCTTAAAAGGCTTGAGCATTGGGACCTATTCAACAAAGCACAATTCATAGATGAAAAAAGTAAATTCCTACACATTGGAAAGAAAAACCAAGATACAGAGCAGACAATCCCTAGCTCAACAGTAGCAATTGTTAGAGGGATCTAGGTGTCCTAGAAGACCACTGCTTAAGCCACAGTGTGCTGCAGCTGCCAAAAAAAGCTAATGCAGTCCTGGGTTGGATCAATAGAAGACAGTTTTAAGATCATGTAACATGGTAGTACCATTCTATTCTGCACTGGTGAGACCATACTGTATCCAATTCTGCTGATCGCCATGATACAATAAAATTGTTAAGACCCTTAAAAGAGTACAGAGAAGAGCAACATATGATAAAAAGGACTGGAAGCTAAACCATATAATGAACAATTGAGGCAACTAGGATGTCTAGTCTAATGTAGAGAAGAATGAGAGGTGACATGATAGCCATCTTCCAATATTTCACAGGTTGTCACAACGACGAGGGGGATAACTTATTCTCCAAAGTCTCTGAGAGCAAGACAAGTAATGGATGGAAACTTATCAAAGAAAGATCCAACCTAGAACTAAGGAAACATTTCCTGATAGTGAGCAATTGATCAGTGGAATGGCTTGTCTCCAGAAATTGTGAGTACTCCATTACTGGAAGTCTTCTAGAGGAGACTGGACAGCCATTGTTCTGGAATGATGTAGGGCAGGGGTCCCCAACCACCGGTCCGTGGACCGGTACGGTCAGCGGAACAAGTCCTACTGGGCCGCTGGCTTGCTGGCGCCGCCATCTTTTTGATGAAAAAGTGCTTCCGGTGAGCTTTTCCGGTAGAAAGCTCACCGAAGCACTTTTTCATCAAAAATGATGGCGCCATGCGCTCGTGAGCTTTTTCCAGGTAGAAAGCCATTTCTACCCGAAAAGCTCACGAAGCGCTTGGCGCTGCTATCTTTTGATGAAAAAGTGCTTCCGGTGAGGTCACCGGAAGCTCTTTTTTCAAAAAGATGGCGGCGCCAGCTGATGCGACCGGGCCGCGGCGCCCAGCTGATGCCGGTACCGGGCCGCGGCATAAAAAAGGTTGGGGATCACTGATATAGGGTGTCCTGCTTGAGCAGGGGATTGGACTAGAAGACATCCAAGGTCCCTTCCAAACCTTTTATTCTATGTTCTATTCTTTATGAGCAAGGTATAGATTACAAGAGGAAACAGTCTTCTGTTTCCTCTACAACTCATTTTAGCAGACTACAGAAATGAACACGATTTGACTTAAACTGGAGATATTCAAAGACACAAAATTGTCATTAAGAACTCCCTTCCCATCAACATACTTCTCCTCCAGTCTAATTTAAGTTCTGCTGAAATAACAAGTTTATTAAACAGTGGTTCTGACAAATCGAATCATTTCAGTTCCCAACCCGGGTCCATCTTCTCCTCCTAATTATATAGAGTGTGAGAGCTGAATTGTAGTGATGCTTTTTTGAGAGAGAGCAAAAGACAAAAGACCAAAAAAGTAGTTAATTTTTCAACTTCTTCAAGAATAAACAATATTGTTGGATCATTTTAAATAAATTAGAATTACTTGTATCTTTTGATCTTCCTTCATAACAAGTTACTTTTTTAAAGTCTTTCTGCATTTGTATTAAGGTTTGCCTTCTAAACTTTTCTGCCTACACAATGGCAGAAGCACTGACTACATTATAACAGAATGTAATATACTGCAGAGGAAGCAATTTCCTCTGATCACCTCTGTTCCAAAAATATTGTCGTCCCCCCCCGACAATCTGATGTTCCTAGTTCAAAAGGAAAATGATGGCAATCTGTCATTTGCTTTTTATGCAGCAGCCCAATGACAAACTAAACTTCTAGAATAAGGGTTCAACACAACAAACTTCTTGGAATTGTTTTTCTTTTCTAATTTAGACACACAATCTGTGATCCAAAAAGTTGGCCTTAAATAAATGCCTCGCTTAGGGAATAAGTATTTCCATGTAACCCCTTCAAGATGCATTAAATACCATCTAATTTTGTTCACTGTCGAGTTTTGAGGAAAATTTAGCAAAATTTAAAGTTGTCCAGGAAGGATTTATGGATCTTTGTCCCAAAGTTGCTTTTTTTCAAGAGGCAACTGGACTTCCTGGTTTTTCTTTGAAGATGTTTTGCTTCTCATCCAAGAAGCTTCTTGGATGAGAAGCTCAATGTCTTCAAAGAAAAACCAGAAAGTCCTGTTGCCTCTTGAAAAAACCACCTTTGGGACAACCATGGATGACTGAGAATGTCCATAGACATTTATGGATCTTTGTTGCTTTCTATAGTTGTCTTCTAAATGAATATAAAATGAATCTGTTCATGTTTAAAAGAAACACATGAGCTATCTATTCATAACTAAGAATCTCCTTAGGTGATCTTAATGCCCCCTTTCTCTCTGTCTTTCAACCTATTTACAAAATGAATAACATCAACATGTTTTATGACAATAATAGATAGGAAATAATAGATATAATCATTTAAATTGTTTGAATGAATCAATAGTCAAGAAGTAAACCAGCATAAAGAAAAAGCTCTTCCTTTTATTTATTTCTATATTTACAAGTAGTCCTTGACTTGCGACCATAATTAGGGCCAAAATTTCTGTTCCTAAGTGAGAGTTGTTCAGTGAATTTTGCTCCATTTTACAACCTTTTCTGCCATAGTTATGAGTTATTCCTTTTGTTAGGCAGAGCAATTGGCACATGTTGTGTAATGACTCATCTGTTTTGTTTTTTTTTGGAATCCCCTTACCTTCCTTCCCTCCAGATTTTGGAGAACCCATCTAATACTGACTTTCAAGAAACACAGTTCTTTTTTTTTCAGTTCTGTTGAGGTAATTCCCCGTTAGGAGAATGAGCGCTTACAGGGAGACGTATTTTGAGATAAGTGTTTGAATAATACACATACAGCACACAGATACACTGTACAGTAAATGTAGGTTTTTACTTCCAGAAAGGTTTAAGCAAAGTCCAAAATAAGCAATCCAAAATCATTCACTGGTAAAATCAGTCAGTTTTCATCCAGGGATAATCCAAATATCAAATTCCAGTGTCAAAAACAGTTCAGTATCAGACTTACATTAAATCCAGTAATATCAGTCAATTAGAAGAAATGGAGCAACGGCAATACTTTCCAACAGAAGGAAACAGAGATACACTTACATTCTCTTCTGAGATTAAGACTAAACAACCCAGGTTTCTGGCTCCATCTTACAGCCGTTTGAGTAACCACACCCAATTGCATGCTCTTGCATTCCCTTAAAGATATAGTACTAAAACGTTTATCCTGGTCTATATATTTCTAACCCAAATACCTGTTAGGTGACTTATATTCCTAACAAGTTCTACATAAACTGCTAAGTAAAAAGTGATTTTCTTCCCACCTCAATTCAGAAATGTTATCTCTATTTTATTCTCCATTCCCAAGTGAAGTAGTGCTTGTGCGAAATCGGTTCTCACTTGACCCATGTGGGCACGAAAAAGGAAATATGACAGTTTAATCTTCTCTTCCTCCTTGCAGTGGTAAGAAGCTTCTGAGATTCTGGTTCTCTTTGCTATTTTTTAAAAAATTTCTCTTTCTACTTTATCCGGTAGCTGAACACTATGCAAGTGGATCGCCTCCTCTATTTTCCCTGCCACACTCTGAACAGCAGGTATTTTTCATACTGAGTTTAATGCGCTATTTTCTGGCCTGCTTTTCTCTCAACCAATTGACTAAAGGTACTAAATTCTGATAGGATTATCTGCTATTTATTAGATTGTTGCATATGGTAGCTTTAAAAGTACTTTGTGCCATGTTCCTCTTCAATTGCCATGTCTTTATTATTTACCCACATGCCATTAGTCTCAAATGTTAGTTTAATAAATTGAATTGATTTATGTTTGGACTTCTTGAATGCATGAGTTTGTTGAATAAACTATAATGTAAAGAACTGGAATAATGAGGAATTCCAATTCATAATAATATGATTTTGGTGTTGAGGTAATATGTTGAAATAAAGAGGAAATATGTTAAAGGTGTTCCTCTAATCCAGGGGTGTCAAACTCGTGGCCCATGGGCCGGATGCGTCATGCACTGGCCATGCCCATGCCTGGTTTAGCAAAGGGGGGGGGGAGTCATGATACATCATGTGACGATGACATGATGACACAAGTTTGACATCCCTGCTCTAATCTATCTCTGCCATTCTCCAGATACAGACACAGCTTCATCAAGAATTTGGAACTATTAATCAGCAACCAATGGTGTCATTTGAAAAGCATTATAAATATGGGTGAAAGAAGGTTCAAGTTACAAGAACCTTTGACTGGATCTCCTCATTGTTACATAAAACCAGCCTTGAAATGGAAACCCCTACAGAAAATATAGTACTTTTTCCAGATAGCCCCAAATGTAAGTTATACAGCATTTGTAGCATACTTTCATATAGACATGTATGCCCTTGAATAAATACATGTGGTTATCTCCAACACAAAATGCAGGAACACTGATGTCAGAGTCAATGAACAAAAAGAAATCCAGAGACGCTAGATTTGAAATTTATGAAGGTTCCATAAATATGTGCAAGAAGAAATATTTTTATCACATTATTTGTCTCTTGAAGACCACAAAATGGATCAGGTACCAGGTTGAATAGCAGTCCAAAAGATAACTGATCCAGTGCATATTATTTTGCTCCATAATTCAACTGGTGTAAAAATGAGGCCAGTACAAAGTTCTGCTTGATATATTCTCTACACGTGAGTTTTTTAAAGATTTTTTTCTAGGTCTGCATGTTACACACTTTCTATTGTTCTCAAGGCAAAAGAAGGATAAGACTCTATTGGGAGGGAATCAAATATAAATCTAAAATGAGTCCTTTCTTTTGTTACTGCTGATAAGTTAAAATAGAAGTGCATAAAAAGATAAGAAAATTTTTTCTCCTCAGCATTTGTGCTGCCTTTGCATCTCAGGAAAAATGCTTAGTTATAAGAAATCTTCTTATCATTTAAGAAAAAATGTTCCAGTCAACTCATAACTTGTTTTTTGGTGTGGTTAATTGAAATGGACAGTACCAAAGGGTCTTTTTCCTACTCACTCCTTTGAAGTAGGAGATAGGGCTGCTTTATCTCTATCAGATAATAAGGCACAGAGGGGCCAGTCCCTAATTTGAAAAGGGATATGAGACAGAATCTAAAGAAAAGTCATGCTTTTTTAATCAGAAAGAAAACAATTACAGCAGTCAGAATTCCATCATTTCCTCCCCTCCCCTCCCTCATAAGTCACCCTTTGAAGATACTACAGCCAAGACCATCTAGATACACCTGTTATTTTGATAAAGGTAACCACTTCCCAAGATGACCCTGAGGCAACATCCCAGACTGTGTTTGAGGTCATCTTATTTCTCCAAAGTATTAGAAAAACAAAAGAATCTGAGAGAAAAGGAGATACATTCATTTATGGAAACCATCCCATATATCTTTGCTAATGAGCTGGTTTCTTCCCTTCAACAAGGACACACTGTTGGCTTATTGCACGCAGTGGGAAATCTATGGCAATTGGGCTTATTTTTAACAACAGATGATGTCCCTGTGAAACATTTAATCTTGTGAGTAAACCATCCATGTATAAAGCTTCCTTTTTCTGACTTCCATCAAAATCACATGGCCAATTCACTTTATCAAGGTCCAGATTTTGCCAGTTCCTACTATAAAGCAGTTGGAAATAAAATTAAACAAATAAATAAGATAAAGAAATAAATAGGTCACACTTTGTTTTTTAATGATTAAAAAGCTACTTGAAGTCATTTTAAGAGTTTTGTACCTAACACCACCACCACCACCACCCCAAAAAGGAAAGGGAAATGTTTCCTTGTTCCCCATGGGAATAATACTGTCCTCAGTTCTTTTTGTAAGAATTGAATTGTGCTTCAATAATTATTTGTATATTAACTATTTAAGATGGCCTATACTTGAAAGACTATAGAATATTATTATAGGCTGTAACCTTGAATTTATAAAACTGATAGCATCTGTGGATGCAAATTATTATCTTCACTTCTTCTTTTTGTGTCATATCCATCATCGGACATTGGCGATCATGTTGGCGATATCTTCACTTAGACTAAGCTAAAATTTATGTGAAGGCTACTATTTTAACAAAATAAAATGGCACAGTTTCATTGAAATGCCATAATTTGTAATAAATTGCTAGCCACTTGATTGATTGTGTTCATGTTACATTGGACTTATATTGCAGGATGATTCCAGGCAGTTTACATCATAAAATTTAAAAATATTCTAAAAGTATAGCATTCAATAATCACCAAAATAACCATAATCCAAACGGTTTAACAGTGACCCTTTATTCCTCAAATGCTCTCTGGAACGGTTCTTGTCTCTTGTGGTTTCTGGAAGGTCAGCAATGCAGGATGCTACAGTACATGGTAGTCATACATAAATGTAGTAATAGGAAAATATTAAAACCAAGAAGTCAGTAAATTAGATTTTAGGATTGCCTATGAGATTAGTCTTATTAGTCCTAGCTATATATAAAATCTATATATGAGTACTGTACAATGTGAAAAGCAACTTAATGGCACATATTAGTCAACTATACTTTCTAAACTGGTTTTAAGTAACATTTAATTAATCGTATTTTTAAAACAGAAAGGTTGATGATAAGCCTAAAATGAAAAATACCTGTTATCTAATCTGATTATTGGTGATTATTGAATACTATACTTTTAGAATATTTTTAAATTTTATGATGTAAACTGCCTGGAATCATCCTGCAATATAAGTCCAATGTAACATGAACACAATCAGTCAAGTGGCTAGCAATTTATTACAAATTATGGCATTTCAATGAAACTGTGCCATTTTATTTTGTTTAGTACTGAAAAAAGTGACTTATGGCATTTTTCATACTCAAGACAGTTGCATCATCCTCATGGTCACATGATCAAAATTTGGATTCTAGGCAACTGGCATGTATTTATGATGATTGCAGTGTTCCATGGTCATGTGACCATAAGCAAAGTCAATGTATGAGAGAAACTACAATTTTTGAACAAATAGTTCAAAACTGGGAAAGAGTGATTCCTGTCAAGGTAATTCCCCGTTAGGAGAATGAGCGCATACAGGGAGACGTATAGAGAATAGTGTTTGAATAATACACACACAGCATATAGATACACTGTACAGTAAATGTAGGGTTTTACTTCCAGAAAGGTTTAAGCAAAGTTCAAAATAGGCAGTCCAAAGTCATTCACAGTACTGTGATTGCCCAAAAAGCAACCATAACGTAAGAAAAACCCACCCCCCCCCCCCCCCAAACACCCCCAAATCCCCCTGCCGCGGGGGAAGGGGAAAGGGCAAGGGGGAAAAAAAAAAAAAAAACACCCCGGGGAGGAAAAAGGGAAAAAGAAAAAAAAAAAACGCAAGAAAGAAACAAAAAAAAAAGCCCCAATCCACAAAAAAAAAACAACCCCCCCCCGAAAAAAAAAACCCCAAAAAAAAAACCCCCCCCCCCCCCCATTTGGGGGCAAAAATATTTCCATTTCCCCCCCCCCCCCCGGTAAATCAGTCAGTTTTTCAATCCAGGGATAATCCAAATATCAAAGTCCAGTGTCAAAAAACAGTTCAGTATCAGACTTACATTAAATCCAGAAATATCAGTCAATTAGGAAAAATGGCAATACTCTCCAACAGAAGGAAACAGATACTTACTCACACTCTCTTCTGAGACTAAGGCCAAGTCAAACCTGGTTTCTGGCTCCATCTTATGGCTGTTTGAGTAACCATACCCAATTGCAGTTTTTAGCATGCTCTTAAAGAGACAGTTTTAAAATGTCTATCCTGGTTTATATATTTCTAACCCAAATACCTGTTAGGTGACTCATATTCCTAACAATTCCTACTCAGTTCCATAACTAGTGTTGAATATTGTGTTATATAATGGGGTGAATCTATAGATCTATAGATGTATTGCTCCATACAAGTAGCAAATTGACCTGTTCTTAATTTTAAATATGAATGGAGCTTATAAAGTACAACTTCTTATAGCTAGAACTGGTATGCCCCCATCAGAGCTTGAATCTTTGGAGGAAGACGAGCTGGAGCCAATGGAGCCAATGGAGGTCGAATGGGTGGCTTCATTGGCTTTGGAGGAAAGTGGGGAGGAGCAGGCCAAGGCAGCCCAGAGCCCCTCTAAGTTGGGATGGCTTATAAGCAGGGAGGAACTGGGGCAGGATGACTGAGAGTGAGCAAGCAGTGGACTTGAGGAGCAACAGAGCTCAGGTGGTGAGCAAGGACCATCACCTCCTGATCCCCAAGCATGGAGAATGGAGAGAAGGTGGGAACAGCACAGGCCACCCAACAACTCAAGAGGAGAGCACCCTGCCCCTCTTCACAAGGCACACCTGGGGACAGAGATTTAAGGAGATGCTGTGGGGAGGGGCATTTGTCGGGAACAAATGCTGAATTGGTAGAGTTTGTTGTGCCAGTACAGACATTTGGAGTTTGCAAGATTGCTTGCTCCTTCCTTACTTGATGGCCTTCTTCCTGACTTCATGGACTCAATACCTTGTTCCTGACTTTGTGGACTCATTGTTTGTTCCTTGTTTTGTGGGTTCCTTTCCCTGTTCTTTTGTTTTCCCAGACTGGATGCAGCCAGAGGCTGCCGTGTGTGTGTGCACACACTTTGCTCTGGGACTTGCCAAGAACGTGGGAGCATTTGAGGGGAAATTTGGAGCATTAAAGGGGAGTTTGAACTCTCAAGTGGCTGTGTGACCTTCATGCCTTGTCTTGGGTCATCACAACCATAACCTGAATGATTCAGAATCTCCATAGTCCTCTAACCATAATGTGTATGCATTATGATGCACATTAAAAAGAGAGAGGGTGTATCACAATAGAACACTTGTTTTATAATTCCTTCTATTCCCTTGTTTTTCCTTTGATGCCCCTGGATATGGACCCTACTTTGTGGGTTTCTTTTGGAAAAAGTTTATGCTTGAACAAAACATTCAATTGCTAAAATGAAACTCACTGTATGGCTGATAGGATGTACTAAGATGGTGCTGAATATCCAGTTGGAACTAGTAAGATCTTATTTGAAATCAAATATCTCAAATTAAGCACAAAACTGTCCAGGTAGGTAATGCTTATCAATGAATAGACTTATATGCTCATGTTATTTTCCAAACTTCTATACTGGATTTTCTACTCATGTTTCAATTATCCAGTAAACAATGAATATAGAAATGAGAGAAATCAGTAGGAACAAGTGAAGGTGACAACAGTTACAGAATCTCTTGATAAGAGATATTGCTTAGAACTTCACACATTTTGTAACATCTGTTTATTATGAACATCCACACTTAAAAGCAAAGAATTCTTTCCATAAATGGTGCAATTTGCAGTTCTTAATATGATTAGATCATGTACTGTCTGGAGGCTGTGAGGTTTAAGAACCTTGGATTAAATCCTACCAAGACAGACTAGTGATCAATAAATATTTGGACAATATGTAGTATTGGTTCTGCTAATTATTCTGGACATGATCATGCTCATCCCAAAGAAGTAGTTGTGATGGAGGAATCTACTTGGGCTTAAACAGCAGGTATGGCTGGGGATACTTTAACCAGCCTCAGCTAGTGCATGAGTCATGACCTTAAATGTGCCAGGATGTCCTAATTGTTGTGATTCACCATTGCAGTTCTGCCTTCACCATTCATTTGGGCTACTGTCACTTGCAAGAAATCAGGAACCAAAACAGAGTTCAAAAGTATAAGTTTATTGCATGCTACCTATGCACAAGAATCTGAACTATTAACAGTCAAAGTGAATTGACACCAGATATGGGTCAATGGATTTCAAGGGAGGCTGGACTTAGGTCTCTTTTGGGGGGCATAGAGACTCCAAACTGATGATGCATTTGACTCCACTCTTGGGCTCAACCTGATCATCTCCTACATCTACTGAAATGTGCTTTTTGTGAGGCTGCCTTTGGAGACAATCCAGATGTTGCAATTGATATTAATTGCCATAACAAGATTGACAGGACAGTTCCTCCTCTACAAAATAACTCTCCTCATGAGATCTGTGGATATGGGTGACATGGCAGACTTTCTCTGTAGTACTTCCCACTCTATGGAATATCTCCCCCAAGAAATGCATGCCATCTCCATTGCTGTAATTCCATCAATACAGGTAGTCCTTGAATTACATTTAGTGACCATTCAAAGTTGCAACAGAACTGCAAAAGTTTCTTATGACTGTTTTTTTACACTGATGACCATTGTAACATCCTGATGGTCACGTGGTCAAAATTCAGACACTTGGCAACTGACTCATATATATGACAGTTGCAGTGTCCTGGGCTCATGTGGTCATTTTGCAACCTCCTGACAAACTCATTTAACAATTGTATTAGTAACTTAACAGCTGCACTGATTCATT
Organism: Notechis scutatus; assembly: GCF_049901735.1. NCBI lineage: Eukaryota > Metazoa > Chordata > Lepidosauria > Squamata > Elapidae > Notechis > Notechis scutatus. The sequence continues at coordinate 37,954,249 of NC_142010.1, read as the reverse complement.
TAACAACTGTGGCAAGAAAAGGTCATAAAATGAGTTAAAATTCACTTAACAACAGTCTCTCTTAGCAACAGAAATTTTGGGCTCAATTGTGGTCATAAATCGAAGACTATCTGTAGAAGAAGAATGTTTTATTTCAGATTGCATTTGATCCTAACTGATTGACTCTGGACACCTATTTTGTTTTTTATCTTCACTTTCTGTGGGTAATTTTTTTTCTTTTTGGTACTGTTCTGCATTTAGCTATTGGTCATGTTTTTGTTTTTGTTTTTGTCTCACATGCAGAGGTGATATTCAGCAGGTTCTGAGCAGTTCTGGAGAACCAGTAGCAGAATTTTTGAGTAGTTTGGAGAACCGGCAAATACCATCTCTGATTGGCCCTGCCCCCATCTATTATCTGCCTCCCGATTGGCTGGGTCTTCTTTTGTTGCCCTGCAGAGGAGAACGGAGCTGGAAAGCAGGTTAGTGGGGTGGGGAGGGAATGGAGATTTTGCAGTAACCTTCTCCTGCCATGCCCACCAAGCCACGCCCACAGAACTGGTAATAAAAAAAATTGAATCCCACCACTGCTCACATGACTTCCCAATGTCCATTGGGAATAGAAGAGGTTTCAGGTCCTGTAAATCAATCAACCAGCCAGCCAATAACTACACATTATTATGACTCTTTCTCTGCACTCGCAGAGAATTGCTTGAAGGTATTTCTGTGTTATGCCTTGACCTCTAATACAAAAACATTCCAAAAAAACTAGATAAGTTTCCCCTCTCATTAAGAAACATTGATCTCTTTTGTTGCCTGATCAGGCAGTCATTGTTCACAGATCTATCTGCAATTATCAGGCCAGTCAGTAACCTAACAGGCTAATTTCTGCTTACAGCTTCATGCTTCCACTTGCCAAAGGGGTCCTCTGCTGTTGTGCCGTAGCCTCCTCTGATTTTTCTAGCCTCCTCTCTGCACGGCCACATGTACAAGCTCCATGTGTCTGAACCCAAGGAGACTATTGGATTGGCTTGCACAACCCCTGTCCCTGACATGCCGCTTGTGGCAGCAAGTACTACAGGCAGAGTGGAGAGGCCGGTACAGAAGGATGTCTCTTTAAAGAACAGTACAAGCTGTTCTGGGTTCAAGAAGCAGGTTTCTTGGACAACTCTAAGCAGAATCCCTGCAGACCAATTATCTTTAAATAAGGCCAGTGCTGAGTCTCCAGCCAGCAGCATGGAGGACATCTTCTAAGTGGTTAATTTCTGTCCTCCTTTCTAGGGCTTCTGATAGAAAATACATGAATCCTCTAACTGTGAGCTTTACTATTTATAACAACAAGATGACAATGCCACAGGGGTTTGGATATAGGCAGTATCATACTGGTACAAGAATAACTAAACAATGCTAAATTATTGAATCCCCTTTTATCTCAATGAAACTTCTCTCTCTCTCTCTCTCTCTCTCTCTCTCTCTCTCTCTCTCTCTCCTTTCCATCTGCTGACCATGCAGACTTCTTGACATAGTATAATATGAGAGCATAATACTTATTTAAACAAACCAAGTATCCCTTTGGAAAATACTCCATGCATTAGTTGAGGCACTGGAAGTTTTTTTCACTCTCCTTTCTTCTCTCCCGGGTTGGATCAGTTCACGCATCTGATCTCTTCCCTGCTGCTCTCCTTGGCTCTTCCAAGCCTTGATCCTTCTCCAATCAATTTGCTGGATTAGTTCCCTGCTAGTGATGTTCATCTTTAACGGTGCATTGAAAACTGACACTCCTAATCCCTTTGCACCCCAAAGCTGCCTTTTAGCTGCAGAGAGGGGACAGCTGTGGGCTGAATGGTGCACAGAGACAAGCCTCACACTCCCTTCCCTTTATTTCTTGCTCACCCCTCAATCATCTTTCTCTCTTGATGCTAAGAGACAAAAGACTCCCAGCTAGGCTTTTTTTCAGAGCTATTCTTCCTCCATTACTCTGAGCAGAACCTCTTCTACTACCTTCTTGCATTCCCACACCCAGCCATCTTTTCTTTACATTCAGCTTCACGGCTGACTTTTTTAAAAAGTAAAAAGTAAACTCCTGAGGGGTTTTTCCCAGTCTCTCTGTCCCCTGGCACGACCCCTCTCTATTTGGTGATCCCATTAAAGGTGAAGTTGCTCAGATTCACTCTGGGTTGGACTCCACATGCACTGGATCTTGCATGCCCAGGAAAGGTGTGTGATTTGGTTCAGGCAGTGGTTAAATCCTCCTTGATATTGTGCCCTAGTGCTTGGTGACTCTGGCGGCCTTGGTGACTTCAATTCAATTCAAGCAAGATGGAGTAACTATAGGTATTTGGACCTTCCAATGCTGAATATTTGCTATGTTTGGTTTTCCTGAGATGGACCCAGTGCAAAATCTGGTGGTCTTCCTGGATTCACTCTTTGTGTGGACTTGACCTTGGTTTAATCTACATAATGGCACTGATAACCCCCATCCATAAATCTTGGGTGACTTTAGGCGACTTACTCTGTCTCAGCCCAACCAACCTAAATTGGGTTTTGTTATGGGAAAATGGAGGAAGAAGTGTTATATATATCCTAACTTCAGTACCTAAGAGATTGGTACCAGCTCTTAGTGACCTCATTGATAAATTTTCTCCATGACATTCTATCTGTCAAGCACATAAAAGTCCCAAGTAGTTCAAATAAATATAGATTTATTATATGCTAATGGTCTCTATAAGAATCAAAGTAAATTTGCAGTAGATAAGACTCCATGGAATTCAAGGTAGGCTGAACTTAGATTTCTTGCACATATGAAGGGACTCAAGACTGATGGCATGTTTGACTTCTTCCCTTTGGCTCAGCCTTGTCATCTTCTATCCTGTGCCTAACATGGACCTTTAGTTCTTCCATCAGTACACCCATTGCCAGTCTATTGGAGCTGGGCAGCTAATAAATTCAAATAAATAAATAAATCTACCTTGCTTTTTTTCTCTTTCATCGTACCTGAACAAAAGATGGGATACTAATTAAGTTTCTCATACAAACTGCTACAAGATTTCCACATTATCTAATTTCAGTTTCATCCCAAATCATTAATCAGTTTTAATTTTCATCCCATCCCCTCTGCTGGAGGCCCTTTCTTTATTCCTCTTCACATACTTCCAAAACTACGTTATTTCTATCAGAACTGTTTTTCATTTACTCTATTTAAATCTTAATCATCCCTTGCTTTCTTCAACTATATTTTACATCTTTTTTCTATCTGCATTATTTGAAATGTTTTCCTCATCCACTTTTTTTTCCAGCATTCTCATTTTTTATATTTTTTTTTGCATTTAGAGCCTCTCTCACTTCATTATTTTACTAAGCATCCTTTTTCATATTTCCCATTAGCACAATTGTATGCATTCTGGAACACAATTCTTCTCACTCTAGCTACTCTCAGTATCTTCCACATTCTCTCTCCTTACATCCACTCATTGTTACACTCTCCTTCAGTAACTCTCTCATAAATAATCACCAGTGGATGGTTTTGAAAATTGGGTTTAGGGCCCCAGTTTCATCCAAATACATGCTATACAGAGAACACTGGGTGCTGTTTATAATTTTCACTTTTGTAGCATGGTTTGGTAGGGCCTTAACCTTTTCCCCTTTAGATCAGAGATTGCAAGATCAATTAGACAACTCTGCAGGTAAACAGATGAAAAAGATAGCAGGGGGGACACTCTGTACATAATACAAATTAACATGAGCTTCTTGAACAGAGAGTTGTCTTCTCCATAATGATCTGAAATGACATCATAAAGGAAAAGGCCATGACCTACACTCTATTGTCCAAGAATGTGGGATAATTATCTTAAGTTACAGGAAGGCAAATTCAGATTGCATGCTTGGATAAACTGCCTAATAGTAAGAACAGTGTGACAGTGGAACCAATTATTCAGAAAAGTACTAGGCTTCCCTTCACTGGCTATCAGAATCTGATAACCATTTGACAGAAATGCACTGAACAAAAGGCTGGTCTTGATAGCCTAAATAACCACTTTCTACTCTATGAATCCAACCGAGGCTCTTAGATTTTTCTCCCTAGTCATCTTGTGGGTAAAATCCCTATCTGTTCTAAAGAGAAGAAGCAAGGCTATCCACACATATTACCTGGATTCCATAAAAAGGAACACAGAGGAGGTATACAACATGATAAGAATGCTTTTTCAGCTGAAAAAAATCGGTTTTAAGGAATATTTAGGACAGTAGTTAATTCAGTCCTCTACCAAGATGTGTTATAAGCAGAATGTTTTACATTACTCCTTACTTTTGAGGGGAGTTTATGGTGACTACTTAAAGAGAAGGAAATAATGGGAAAGTTATAATTATAGCTGAGCTTCATGAAAAAGGAATCCAGGAAATGGATTTAAAGTTTCACAAATATGAAACTGTTTCAACCATAAGATGCAGAGAAATAATGGCTTTGGTTTCCTGTCGTTTTCTAAGCCAGCCATTGTTTTAATCACATTTTAGGGCATGGGTGTATTTATTTTATTACATACTGCATTTTAATCTTACAATGAATCATGCAAAAGATTAATCTGAAGGTTTACTGGTGGGGAAGGGGTTGGAATCTTTCACTGAAATCTCAGTATTGGTTTGTTGTTCTTGGAATGATAGTGTTAAGTGGGGAAAATATTAAAGTTTTGACCTTGGCATTTAAGATAAAGCAGGAAATATCTGGTTTGTTTCAGAACTCCACCCCAAGACTTTGTTTTATTTTTTAAAACGTATCATCTAGAACTCTCTAATTGAACAGTTGCCACAAAATATCATAGACCAGTAGTAAACCTGTGCCTTTGAGATTCAGTTATTGTGTTTCATGCACGTTCTCATTTCTCATGGTTTGGCTTTGGTCTGTAACATTTTTATCCTAGGTTTTCCACCATTTCCATCAAGAGTCAATGTGATGCAGTGGTCAGTGCCTTAATTACAACCAGACACACACAAGTTCCTGTTGCCTTGAAGACCCAGTGTCCTTGGCTGTACTCAAATGTTCATCCCTACGTGATGAGAATTTCTGGAGGGGGAAATTAAACATCACTCACTGGGTAATTCCTTCTATTGCTATTCTATTATATTGCCATCACTCAACAGAATGGCACTTTATTGGGGAATATGTTCTATTTCCTTCATAAGGAAGCTTTTAGAAACACTTGGGAAGGGGAGGAGAATATCAAAGGGAAACAAACAGAAGTTGAGAAGGTGAAGGTGTAAGTAGAATGCCTACTGGATCCCAAATGTAGTTCATAGCACTAATATGTTTTCAAGCAAAGAAGACAATAATGGACAAACTATCAATTTCCACTCCTTTATTTATTTAGTGAATTATAATGGTGACTTGATCATAATCTGCACAAAATTTATTCCAATGCTGGAGGTTTTCAAGAAAAGATTGGACGTTGTCTGAGACAGTATGTCTTAGCAGAGAGTTGGATTAGAAGGTCCAAGGTCCAAACATGGGTATGGCTAAGTGGAATGAGATTGGTTCAAACAGACATCATTATTTAACTATTGAACCCCCTTTTTTAAAAAAAAAAGGGATGAGACAAATACAAGATTTTAGCAACCATTACGTAACTTTGCAAATTGATTCTATATTATCTTACAAATAAAAAATAAAAACTGGGATGATATTATACATATATCATGGAGAGTGCCCTTCAGAATTAAATTTAACCACACATACAGTAAAAGCTATGAAGTAATTCTGTATTTTTCAAAAGCAGACTTCAGTATAGATGTTAATGGTTTCCAGTGGCATTATGCAGAACAGAATAGTGATGGAGCTAATTGAAGGCTTCAAAAAATAGCCTTAAAAAGCAATGTTATTGCATTTTATGAACAGTTGTCATGTCAACTGTCACAATTATTAAAGGAGAATTTCATCTGTTTGAGTTTAAACTTTTTCTTTCCTTTCATATGCCAAATGTGTAATTCCCATGTATTGATAACCAATTTTTATTGCCAGCTTTTATTTTAGTCTTTTAATTTTTTCTTGGGGGGTAGTTATAGATCTCTTTTGAAAACATATATATATATATCTATATAGATAGAGAAGGATGGTTTCACATAATACATTTATGTTGAGATTGAAAGGAAATTGAAAGGAAATATCTTCCAATATTGATTTCTATGGTTGGCATTGCACTATGGCTCATGGGATAAGATCATATACATGAGAAAATAGGATGTTAACAAATGTAAGCAGGAGTCTCTAATATTTATGGCACATGAGTTCATATTTTAACTTCCAGAATTATGTTTCTCCCCCCTCACCTCCAATTCAGTTAAACTTAGCACCTCCCAGGACTTTAAGATAAAAGGATTATTCAAACATTCTATTTTGGTGTGTGGTTGCACCGCTTCAGTTACATGGTCTATGCACACAGACACAAGAGCTTAAAGGCCAACATAAATTCTACATGGTCCTTTCATTTTATGTTCAAAGACTCTGAGCACTCAACATGTGTGATCTATGTACCAAGGTGGTACCCTAACAGAGACAAATTATATTCAGGCATCTGAAAGTCATCATTTCAACACATATGTACCTGTTTTGAAAGGAAACCTACAAGGGGATCAAAAACAGAGCTTAAGACACATCTGTTTGGGTTTAAAATACATTGTCTGAAAGTTCAAAGTTATTTCTTTCTGTTTTAGAAAAACTCTCAAACTCTCTACTCAGCTGCTTTTTATCTTACATTTTTCACTACTATCAAAGAAACCTTTTCAGTGACCATCCTGTGCTATTTTAAAAACTGGAAGTAGATAGATATATAGATAAATAGATATACATGCACACACATCAAAGTTTCATCAAGGTTTTGGCTTTCTCAGCCTTGGGACATAGAAATTAATTGGGAGAAAGAGCCTAGGAAGTCTTCTACACAAATTTCAAATTTATGTATATTGAGGCAGTACTGAATATACCACATCCCAGGTCTTAATTTATCATAGACAATTCACTGCTCTACTGGACCCCAAAATATGAAATGGGTAACGGTATTTAATCCTACCTCTGCTAGGCCAACTTGATGTGCTAAATTTCATTTTTGCAAAAAATAATTGGAGTCTAGTCCCACCTACGTCTGTAAACTGTGTGAGTTGCCTGACCAATTGTAGCCTGGTTCACATTAACTTCATCTGAAGATAGTCAAATTTATTGGGTCTTCTAGAGATGAGAAATTAATAATTGCTTTCTTCTTAGTGTTATTACAGTTAAACTCGTTTTTCCCATAGAAATGTATGGCTATGAGAGTTAGACCATAAGGAAGGCTGAACACTGAAGAATTGATGTTTTCAAATTGTGATGTTGTAGTAGACTCTTGAGAGTTCCTTGGGCCACAAGAAGATCAAATCAGTCAATCCTTAAGGAAACCAACCCTGATTGTTCTTTGAAAGGACAGATACTAAAGCTGAAACTCAAATACTTTGGCCACCAAATGAGAAGAAGGACTCATTGGAAAAGACCTTGATGTTGGATAAGATGGAAAGCAAAGGAGAAGGGGACAGCAGAGGATGAGATGGTTAGATAGTATCATCAATGCAGTGAGCATGGATATAGGCGGACTCTGGGAGATAGTGGAAGTCAGGGGGGTTGGTGTGCTGTGATTCATGGGGTCATGGGGAGTTGGACAGGACTTAGTGACTGAGCAACAACAACATCATTGTTATCATTGGCAATATGTGTTTGAGGATAGCGAAGTGTGAGTATTATAGCATGTGTATTATATAATGCACTCACATGCAAACTCTCAATAAAGGATATTGCAGACCTTTCATTGCAGACCCTTCTCCTATCACTTTAGTTATTCTGCCAAAGGTCCTGCTGAGAGTGCTGACTGAGTAATTTGCTTCTAGTAGATCCATTTCAGGACAAGCACTAGAACAAGATAGTTTGGCAAGAAACAATGTCAAGATGGAAACAACAAATAATACCATGGAAAGACCCAACTTAGATGCTTTACAGAGATTTATCATCTCAGTGTCCCACTTTATAAAACTGTATGATTCAGATACAAGGATATTAGTAAAAATCAGTCTCTGCAAAGTTACCAGTAATGCTGACCAAGTATCACAATGAGTCGAACTGAGGTCAGTAAATTAATAGCCAATACTCTGGCTCCACTCAATTCTTCCTCTGCTGCTTATACCAATTTTCCCTCCCTAATTTGAATGAGGGATAAGTTTTAACTGAGGCTGCTGAGGTTTTGGAATAAATGACAACCCTCAAGTCTGCTCAAGTGGTTTGTAATTCATGTTTGAAAATAGAGGAGGAAAATTTTAAGGCATCCCAGATATAACCGTTGGTTCAGCAAATATTAAGGCGTTCACATTTAACTGTTTTGTGCCTCTGAAGGAATATGAAAACTTGGCTTCATCTGCTATAAATTCAAGCTTTCCTCCTCCTTCTCAACTTCCTTCTCCCTTGCCATCTTCCTGGCCAATTAATTTAATTTTAATTTAAAATTTAATTAGGACTCTGAGAGGGGCAAATAAATTTTCTTAGGGCTCATATATACAGGAAGCTTCATTCAAAGTAAGGTTCAATATTTCAAATTTGTCAAGAAATCTATATTTTTCATTCAAGGCAATCTTATGAGTAATGTTTATTTTCTGGGCCATTGACTGCAAAGGATAAAAAATGGAGAAAATATTTATAAATAAAGTGGTAGGGGGCTCAAATGAACATACTCCTTGAGATTATTGAAAGATTAAAAGTCCTAATCCATACTCTTACTGCCAATACACTTGGAACACTGCATCCAGTTTTGGTCATCACAATATAAAAAAGATGTTGAGACTCTGGAAAGGGTGCAGAAAAGAACAACAAAGATGATTAGGGGGCTTGACACAAAAACATATGAAGAAAGGTTGTAGGAATTCAGTATGTCTAGTCTAATGAAAAGGACTGGGGGAGACATGATAGAAGTGTTCCAGTATTTAAGGAACTGTCACAAAGATAAGAGGGGCAAACTATTTTGTAAAGCACCAGAAGGCAAGGCAAGAACCAATGGATGGAAACTAATCAAGGAGAGAAGCAATCTATAACTAAGGAGAAATTTCCTAACAGTGAGAACAATCAATCAGTAGAATGGCTTGCCTTCAGAAGTTGTGGGTGCTCCATCACAGGAGGTTTTCAAGAAGATACTGGACAGTCACTTATCTGAAATGATATAGATTCTCCTGCTTGTGCAGAGAGTTGAACTAGATGATATTCAAGGTCCAATTCTGTTATTCTATGTTCTGATTCTCAGGAGATATTTACTCCTGTTTTTGCTAATTTGCTATTCTGTCCTTGAGAATGATTGGTGTAAATACATTTGGTTTCCAGGTTAAACAGGTAATGTTGCTTAATAATTCAGGAGTTTTAATTTTTTTCCTAATACTGTCATTCATGGGAGAGGGAATCATATGCAGGTTTATTTTCCAATGTAAACTATGCCATTCTAAAGATGCTTTTTTTTTTTCCAAAAGGCAACTGGACTTTCTTGGGTTTTTTTTTTCTTTAAAACATTTTGCTTCTCATCTAAGAAGCTTCTTATGCTGCAAAGAATATAAATCCATTCCCCACAAATCAGTTAGAACTGAAGAAGCTTTCTGGATGAAAAGCAAAATATTTTTGCTTCCTTTGAATGAAGAAAGGCAAACCAACATGGAAGGAGAGGGTCTGGATACAGCATAGCTTCACAACTTGCTGAGAAGGAAAGGCCATCCTGATAAATTAAAAGCGCTCATGAAATTTCCACAAAGAAATACCTGGAGTGTCAATCAGCTGTTCCATTGGAAGTACTAGATCTGGCAGCAACAGTGAGGCTTGGAAATGGTCAGTAGCATGTTTTTCAGGGTAGAAACAGCTGTAAATTTACTTATTAAAAAAAGCTGCACAAGGCTGCTTGGCATGTTGTGCAGGCATGGGTTAAAATATGATTGAGTATTGCGAGAAAGAGTATTGCGAGAAAGACACTGTCTACAGGTTCTATCTACAATGGGACTGTCTATTTGCCTACTAGGATATGTTTGTGTGCATTAGAAAGCCAATTATGGAATCCCAGAATCTTTTGCAACTTCTCACTTCTTAGGTAGTGGAGGAGTATCCCATGCTTTGAATTATATTGACATATGGAGAAATGTCTCCTGTTCTCCTATTCAGCTACTGCTGCTCAGATCTGTTCTTTCTCATTTGTTAACTACATATTCATTGCCTGCTGTTAATCTGACCAAGCAGCACTACAATATCATCTGACATCGTACAGTCTAAGGCAACCTTCTCAACCTGGGTTTAAGCTACGGTTTCCAGTAGTGCTGACAAGACATGTATCTTAAACTATATGGAGACCAGGTGGAGAGAAGGCTGGATAAGGAGTAGAAAGGCTTTGGTTCCTCATCATTTTTCACCCATTAAAATTATCCAGTGAAGCTTCTGACTGTGGGGACATTGTGACAGTCGTAAGTGAAAGGTCTAGTAATAAGTTACTTTTTTAAGCATTGTATAGCTTTGAATTTATCTATCTGCATCTGCACAGCTACAAATCCACCTCTCTGCATGAGACAGAAAAGAATGAGAACATGGGAATTGAATTTTCCTGTGACAGTCGTAAGTGCAAGGTCTAGTAATAAATTACTTTTTAAGGCACTGTTGTAACTATGAACAATCACTAAATGAATGTCATAAGGACTCCCTATATATCCATCTCTCTCTCTCCCCACCTCTCTCTCTCTTTCTCTCTCTCTCTCTCCTCTCTCCCTCCCTCCCTCCTCACTCTCTGTTCAGTAATCTTCTCAACTTTCCATCCCACACACTTCCTTAATAGATAACATTTGTTAAAAATTAATTCTTCTATTCCCTCCATACTTGTATTCTTTTCTGTGTAAATTATCCATTCTTTCCCCCACATTTTACACAGGGCGGGGGAGAGGGAGAGGAAGAGATGGATATATAGGGAGTCCTTATGACATTCATTTAGTGATTGTTCATAGTTACAACAGTGCCTTAAAAAGTAATTTATTACTAGACCTTGCACTTACGACTGTCGCAGGAAAATTCAATTCCCATGTTCTCATTCTTTTCTGTCTCATGCAGAGAGGTGGATTTGTAGCTGTGCAGATGCAGATAGATAAATTCCACAAAACATCCATAACAAAGTACATTCATTGGTACATCAGGTATCTCCATGACTCACATTTGTGACGAAGTTCTTCTATAATGACCTTTGTATATCAGCCTTGCAGGTAAAAGATGGTTATCTCCTAACCCATCTCATAGCGGTAGAAAAAGCTGCTATGAGTTAGTGAGTCCAGGCAAGAATGAGGGAAACCTCCCCCAACCCATCAAGGGTCAATTTAGTGACCAATCTGGATTACAGATGTGGCCACATGACATGAACTACATTTCCCAGGATACCTTTAGCTACATTTACCATGATACCCTTAAGGGGACAGCTCATAATTCCTAAGTAACTATCCAATTCCCATAGACTGGCTGGGACAGCACACTCCCCACCTGGAAATGTAAATTCCACTATTAAAAGAAGAGAAAAAAATGAACTAAACTAAGATAAGCAGCAGATAACTATATAACTAAGATAAATGGTTAGCTATATAACTAAGAGAAAAACAGTCAACATTAATAAAGCATTAAACGAAGCAAAACATGAAAGCTCGAGGTTCAATCTTCAAGTTCAGTCTTTCTCTGCAGTAGCACAAGGTCGGTGTCCGGCCTGATGTAGAGCTTCTTGGTAAAGGTCTGCTGGTCGCAGGAGGAATCTAGGACCTTGACTTTGCGGACAAGTCCATCAGAGCTGGACATGGTTTGAGATACAAGTCCCATAGGCCACGTGTTGTGATGCACATCCTTGTCTTTCAGCAAGACAAGGTCTCCCTCTTTGAGGTTCGGTTCTTTGGTCTTCCATTTACGGTGATCTTGTAGGGTAGACAGATACTCTTGCTTCCAATGGTTCCAAAAGGTGTTGGCAAGCTTTGAACTTGTCTCCATTGTTGTTTGTACAAGTCCTTAGAATCAAAGTTCCCTAAAGGCCCGGGCCAATCACCTGTCTTCTAAGTTAGCAAAGAAGCTGGAGTGAGAATGATTGGATTCTCAGGATCTGAAGAGACTGGAACTAAAGGTCGACCATTGATGGTGGCTGCGACTTCTGCCATAAGGGTAGATAAAGTCTCATGTGTCAATTTAGGCGCTTTTGCTAACATCGAATCAAGGATCTGACAAGCTATTCCGATCATGCGTTCCCACGCTCCTGCCATGTGAGATGCATGGGGAGGATTAAATATCCATGTGCATTTGTTGGCTTTAAGATAGCCATCAAGTGGCGAGTCAGGGCGAATGCCATCTTCTATCTGTAGTTCTTTACAAGCGTTCATGCCACAGTCAGATCTGAATACCTTGACTGGGCCTCTGTAGGCTTGAAACCTTCGTAGGGAGTTGATGAAGTAAGAGGCGTCTATAGATTCGATGACTTTGATATGGACCGCTTGAATGCTGAAGCATGTGAAGAGTACTGCCCATTGTTTGCTGTTAGCTTGACTGCCCCTGGTCCATCGGGAAGACACAGACCAAGGGCAGAAAACATCAAGGCCTACATTGGTAAATGATGGTTCAGAACTCAGGTGCTTGGGTGGTAGGTCAGCCATCATCTGGTGTAGAGTCTGACCTCGTTGCTTGCGACAATGGAAGCAAGACTGCAGAACAGATGTGATACATCTTTTAGCGCCTACTATTCAGAGTCCACTTGTTCTGAGGGCACCTTCTGTAAAGTGGCAGCCTTGATGATGGATTAGTTCATGGTAGTGTTGTACTAACAGCCTCGTTACATGTTGGTTAGGCAGAAGGATGATGGGGTGCTTGTTTGGTGAGTCTATTTCTGCTTTGTGTAGGCGACCCCCTACTCGCAGTACCTCCTATTCGTCGAGGTAAGGGCTCAGTCTCAGAAGTGGACTGGATTGTGGTATGGGCTTCCCTTCACTCAGGCATCCGTATTCCGATGGATATGCGTCTTGTTGCACACTTTTCAATATTCATCTCTCAGCATGAATGTAGTGGTCTGGGAAGTATGACTTGAGCCTTTCCGATGACTGAGGAGACAGCCAACTGTGCAGACGATCACCGTAATTCCCAGTATGAGGGGTTTCCATTGGGAGAAGCATTCAAAGCAAGTAGGTTTTAAGGGGCCTATCTTCTCGCGTTGGAAGGTCGTTGCTAGACAGATGCCCGGAGGGATGACTGGTTCTACCTTCTTGACTAGGGGTCGAATGCCGCCATCATTATCTGGATCTAGGAGTTCATACAAATCTGGTTTTTCTGGCTCCAAGGTGTATGTACATCACAAGAACTCGGGGCCTGTGAGCCAGGTAGAAGTTAATAACTGGGATGCAGGAATAGACCTTGTCACATGATCTGCAGGGTTCTGATCCATTTGAACATATCGCCATTGCACTGGTTTAGAAGATCTCCTGATCTGCTCAACTCTGTTGCTCACGTAGATGGAGAAGCATCTACTCTCATTGTAAATATAACCCAATACCACTCTGCTGTCTGTATAGAAGGTGGTGGGTTCTAAGGGAAGATCTATCATCTTCTTTATCATGTCTGATAGTTCCGCTGCCAGCGCTGCTCTGCAAAGTTCCAGCCATAGTATAGTGTGACCTTTTTGCGGTACTAGCTTTGCCTTTCTGATGACGAATCCGACATATACGTTGTTCTCTGCTGTAGACTTTGAGGTATGCCACGGCTGCTACTGCCTTGGGAGGCATCTGAAAAAACATGTAGTTCCTTTCTTAGTGCCATGGTAGGCGAGATGGGAACATACATGCGATGTAGGTGCACATCTTGGAGACAGCGGAGAGAGTTGCACCATGACTCCCATTCTTGCTTCTGTTCTGGTGGGAGTGGTTCATCCCAATCTTTGGTGGTTTGGGAGAGCGAGCGCAACAGGATTCTACCTTGGACGGTGACTGGAGCTGCAAACCCTAGAGGATCAAACAGGCTGTTAACTGTTGAAAGCACTCCTCGCCTCATGAAGCTGGTCTTTAGGGCTGGGGTTTTGAAAGTGAAGAAGTCTTTCTTCAAGTCTCAACACAAGCTGAGGCTGCATTGGATGAAGGGGGTGTCGCTGGTGAAATCGAGGTCTTGCAGTCCCTTGGCGTGGTCCTCGGGACTAAAGGCCTTTAGTACTTCTTCACTATTGGATGCTATCTTGTGTAGCTTGAGGTTGGCCATCCCTAGCATCTGCTGTGTATTCTTCAATAGGTCTATGGCCTCTGCTGGGGTGTCTACGGAGTTCAAGCCATCGTCCACGTAGAAGTTGTGTTCTACAAAGCGTTTGGCCTCTTCTCCATATTTGTCTTCTCCCTCTCGAGCAGTACATTGGAGTCCGTAGTTCGCAATAGCAGGGGAAGAGCCATTGCCAAATACATGCACCCTCATTCAGTATTCGGAAATCTGTTGGTCGTGCTGGTCATCACTAAACCATAGAAAACAGAGGTAGTTGCGGGGATCTTCCCGTACGAGGAAGGAACAGAACATCTGCTGTACGTCGACTATAACTGCTATGGCTTCATTTCTAAAGTGGATGAGCACCCCAAGGAGACTGTTTGTAAGGTCAGGTCCTGTCAAAAGGGCCTTGTTTAGAGAGTGACCTTGGAATTGTGCACTGGCATAGAAAACTATACGTATTTGGCCTGGTTTATGTGGATGGTACAACATTCTTCGTCAGGTTCCAAGGGTGGGGCCGGCTCAGCATGTCCATTCCTTATCATTTTGTCCAGGAACTCCACCACATGAGCTTTCATCTCTGGCTTCCAGGTCATGATTCGTCTGAGACTGAAGAGGCGGGAGAGTGCATATTTCTGGTTGTTTGGCAGGCATTGTCTGGGAGTGCGAAAGGGTAGTGGCGCGACCTAGCTACCATTTGCATCTTGTTGAAATTCCTTATCCGTGAGCTGAAGGAATCTGTTGTCTTCAACGGACAAAGCTAAGTCATTATCTTCTCTGTGTGCCTCTCCCAAGACAGGTTTAACTGTCAAAAGTGGTCTTGGCATGGCATCAGGTGAGGTGGTCTGCCATTGTTGAGAATGGAAGTAGCTAAGGCAGTGGCTTGGCTTGGGGGCTGTAGGCGATCGATACAGACTACGCCTACGATCCCCCAACCTAGTGGAGATTTGATGGCGACTGGCCCGTATACAGGGCCACCGACTGATTCGGAGAAGAGGGCATTATTGCATTATTTCCCAGCAAGAGTAGGATCTCAGCCTCCGGATCTAGAGCAGGGAAGTGATGCGCCAGGTGCCGTAGGTGAGGCATGCTACTTATGACCTCAGGTGTTGCGATCTGACTGCGGTCATTTGGTACCCCATCACATTCAAACACGGGCGGTAGTGGGAACTGGGAACTTCCATCCAATGACTCTATGCAGAGTCCAGTAGCTCTCCTCCCCGCCGTGCTTCTTGGTCCATGGCACGTTGATACAGTGAAGTGAAGTTCATCCTGTTGCACATCAAAGAGGTCGAAGACTATCTGGATTACTTGATAATTTCTGGATTCTTGGTTATTGTTTTGAATGACTAAAATCAATTGGGTGGTTGTTTAAAACTGTTTAAAATGGCTCCACTTTTAGAAGAACTGAAAATGGAACTTAAAAAGTACAAAGAAGATGCACAAGAAGGGAGAGGTTCTTTTGGCTTCATATTTCAGTTTTTAGAAATGGAGATTTGGAATTATGAGAAACAACAAGAAATGCCTGCAGAACAAGAAGATTACGACAAAGAAGAAGCCATCTTTAATGAACAAGTAATCTTAGATGGGGGGGAAAAGGGAAAGGGGGGAAAGAGAATGGAAACTTTAAGATTGGGAAAAACAACTCCCCCCCCCTCGAAAACAGAGTGAAAAATAAGTATAAAATCAGAAAGCAACAGAAGAGGGAAATGCAGAAGAGAGAATTAGAAGTAGAGAGACAAGGGGGTAAAAAGGGGAGGGAGAAGATGAGAGGGAAGAAAGAAAGGAAAAGAAGTTATAAAGGACAGAAGCAAAATATAGAGAAACAGGGCCTATTTAGAGATAATGGGTGAAAACGTAATGGAAAAAGGAATTCTGCAAAGGTACATAAATAGTATGGTTATATTAGAAGCAGAAATAATATTAGAAAATATGAAACAATGTATGATTAAAATGTCTGATAAAATAGCTATCGTAATTCAGTGGAATGCTTGTCAATAAATAAATGTAACAAAAGGTATATTTAATGATTTATAAAACATATGTGAAGAGAAATAAGGGAAACATTAATTATGGAGATTATATGTGTTTTTAAGGAAGTATGATATTTAATTGAAAAGAAGTGTTAAAGATGTTAAGATTTTAATGATTATTAATGATAGAACTGAACTGGAATGGAATGAGGAATAATTACATATATTTACAATCTTACTTTTTTTTTTTAAAGAATATAGTGTGTATTATAAGAATGTACCAAGCAGAATTTGATTGGAAGTTATGTATTATATTGAAGGTCATAAACTTAAGGTATATATTGAAGTTTAAATAAGAGTTGAATGGATGTAATTAAAAGATATAAAGGTGTCATACTCCAATTAGTAACTACAGGAGAAAATTTGTTTAATGAGAAAAGATAATATGAAATTGAAACAGAACAGACAAAAGTATAAATATAATTATTTGAATTGAGATGAGATAATCAAAATAAAATTGAGAAAATTAAAAGAGGGGAAAAACTATATAGAAAATGTAAAATAGTATAAGATATGGAATAGAATACAAAAAGGAGCATGAAATTGAGTTTTGTGTCTGTATAAAGAAGTTCAACCTGGGACCATGCTATTTTCAAAAAAGATGTTTTACTTGTATTTTGTATGTGTGAAAACCCAAATAAAACTTTATTTAAAAAAAAAAAGAGGTCGAAGAATGCGGATCTGGCCAGGGTGCACGTGCTTTGAGTGTCTATTAGCACGTACATTTTCATGGCATCTTCAGGGCATCTGTCAGGGTACACTTTGGCTAAACAGATGGGAAGACACGAACGAGGGCATGGTGGGTCGGTGCGCAGTGCTGTGCAGTTGGCAGTCATTGCCGGTTTAGGTAGGGGGTTGGCAGCCTGCTGAGGAGCCCTGTGTGCGTCTGTGGTACGGTAAGGCTCGTTCGAAGGAGGGTTGCAAGATATCTGCTGTGGTGGCTCGGCGTCTGGATGCATTGCGGTCTGGTGCTGGTCACTTTTGCAGATGTGACATTGCACTTTGGTTGTGCAGTATTTGGGCGAATGTTTAGATTTGCAACACTTGTAGCAGTATTGGTACTCCCTTAGTAACTCTTTTCATTGTGTCAGTGATTTCGCTGCAAATCCAATGCAGCTGTTCATTGAGTGATGAGTGTGATGCATAGGACAAAACAGGTTTCTCATTGAAGTGGTAGATCTAAATTGGGTTGTATCTGATGAGGTCTCTCCTGCACTGTGTATGGATGCGGTCACGACTCCTGTGTTATGTGTTGACCTTTGGTGATGATCTGTAGAGATGTGCAGTAGAGGCTGGAGAGGTCCAGAGTTGCGGTAGCGGTCTCTGTTAGGTTGGTAAACTCTGCATCTGAGACGAAGATTTCTGAAGCTGTTGCAGGACTCTGTTTGCCGGAAGACAAATTCTTGGAGAAAGGCAAAGGGTGGGTCTCATCTGCAGTTTGTGGCCAGAAAGGCGTCGGACAAAACAATCCATCATTCTAATATTTCTTTTGGGAGTTTGTTGATGATTGCTTCTTGCGTTATGAAGAGATCAAGGCAAGCCAGTCCTGGTAAGTCAGAACATTCTTTGGCTGTTCGCAGCTCCATAAGGATATTGGAAAAGTCCTCTAGTTTTGGGGTTTCATGGATGGCGATACATGGGAAACCGTAAAGTCGTTCTAGGAGCGAGTATTCCATCAATGTGTCTTCACCATATTTCCAGTTCAAAGCATCCCACACCCATTTTAGGTTGGTGTCTGGGACATTAAGTAAGCCTGAGTAAATTTGTTTCACCATGTAACTAGACCGTGGTCCTAGCCATGCCGACAGAAATTTAAGTTCTTCACCAGAAGCAGCTGTTCGCTCTGGGCGGTGCTCATGAAAATAGACTTCCATAGAAGGTATTCTCTGCCTGGCTTGTTGAATTTGTACACACCGCTGGCTGCTAAGTCTAACCTTCCACACCTTAGTGACGGTTCTCTGTTACTTCTCTGTGAGGGCAAGTCATCTCTTTGTATGACGTCATCGTAGGCGTGGTGTTCTGGCTCGAGGGTATGTGTTGTGGATGGTACGTGGTTTGCCAGAGAGTACTTTATGAGGAGGTCGGTATCTGCCCCCACATATGTAGGTAGTACCTTTTGATGTTGGGTGTAGGTTCAACGCTGTGCGTCAGAGTTGTTTAGCAGTTGTGGTGAGAACTCTTTAGCCTGAGGATTGAGTGTGGCAATTGTGATTAGTTGCAGGTCAACTTGTTGAGAAGTTGTTTGCTTACTTGGCAGGCCATGAGACATTGGAGTAGGGTTGCTGGTGCTGGGAAGAGAATCTCAGACCTTAGTACATACAACATCAGTTGGGGAAGGTTTGATGTTGGTGGGAAGTGAATCTCGTACTTTAGGTTGTACAATGTCAGTTGCGTAAGTAACGTGTAGAGTCTGTGGTTGACAGTCATCCTTGTGCCTCTCTGATTGTGGGAAACTGTTAGGCAACTGAGGTGGTTCCATCTGCTCATTTTGTAGCGAGTGCTGATCATCCACGTAGGCCTTGACCCGTGTATCTGGGCTCTCTTCTCCCAACTCTTTGAGGTTGAATTGGAGGGAGCTGTTGTGGGCCATCTTCTGCCATGCTGCGGCACATGCCGCCTTTGTTGCAGTGTCTCTTTGCCGTTCAGCCAATTCCAATATGGCCTGCGCTTTGGCGTTGTCTGGCCTGGGCTTTGGCCTGTTGAGCTGCTATTTCAGCCTGTTGAGCCGCTATTGCTGCCTTCTGCCATGTTACCTCCTCTGTGGCATGTAGCTCTGCATCTGCTACTGCAGCTTCTACTTCAGCTTCTGCAGCCTGTTCAGCATAACTTGCTTTGAATAAATTGTCCACAATAGTTTCAAAGGGGGTTGTCATTGGAGAAACACTCTGGTCAATATTTGAGAAACTGTGTAAAAAAATTAAGTGTCTGGGAAATTTCTCCTTGAGCCCAGATGTAGCTGTGGGCTGCGTTGCTTATGTCTCACTTCCTTGTGGAAGAAAAAAGAGGGGGGAGAATTTCTTGCCTACTCTTGAAAAGGAAGAAAATGGTAAGAATTATTTGACTTCACTGTAAATTTCTTCTTGACCACCAAATGGAGTTGTAGGCTGCTTTACTTGAGTCTGTTAGGTTGCAGGTAATCTTGGAACATTTGAATTAAATTGATTAAATTGTTCACAATGGTTTCAAAAGGGGGTTATCAATGCAAACACTTATTGAAAAATCAGGGAGATTTTTCCTTGAGTACCAGATGTTGCTGTGGGCTGCTTTAAAATTCAGAAAATCTTACAGAGTCTTGCTAAAATTCCATTTTAGTAATCCAGACAGATTCTTGAGCCTCTGTGGGTGGATAGAGAAAGGGGAGGATTCCTCCTAGCAGCCAAACGGGCTTTTTGAAAGTTGAACAGGAAGGCAGAGTAATCAGCATTTGTGAAGAGCTTCTATCTGGTGGGCAGCCCGTTTCTATGGTGACGAGGTATGTTAATGACTGACTTCCTGTGGAAGCTTTTGGTTGGAGTGGCTAGCTAGATGCAGTATTTGTCTCAGAAGGAAAAAGGAAGAAAAAAGGCAATTCTCGTCAGTTGCTGAGAACGGTAACTTCAAGTACGTTTGAAAAAAAAATGTAGGTAGTAACTGGGGAGAAGCAGGGCAGATGGGTAAAACCTGGCTCCTCCCTTTATTTTACAAATTGACTCTTCCCAGTTAGGAGTTGTAATTTAAGACAAAGCACTTCTCTCGTTGAAGAGAAAAGGAGGGGGAATTTGCCCCTTCCTGGAACCACGATGTGTCTTTATCAGTTGTAAATTGGCTGGAAAGGGTCTGTCTTATTGCTTTGTCTCCCTTCCAAATGAGCATAGCGGAATCAGCTTCTTGTTTCCATTTAAAAATACAAACAAGATTTCTCAAACTTTCCAACTGAGGTTTGATTATCTTTTGAGAACTGGAGAATTTCTAACCCTCCTTGTTATGCAAATGGAGTCTCTGAGATAGCAGGAAGACAAATTAAGCAGAGAAGAGGAAGGGTTAGAAAGTTCTTTGTTTGTAGCATGTGGGGAACTCCAGCCCCTCCCGCCATGTAAACAGCATGTAAAGAGTTCCGATGCTCACAAAGAGAGACAATGGGAATGCAGGTTTAGATTAACATTACATATTCACTCCTGGCTTCAATATTACGTTGCTTTATCACAAATCCAAAATTAACAAATTTATTCTGATGGGTTAGGATTCATCTTTTACTTTTCTGTCTCATGCACAGAGGTGGATTTGTAGCTGTGCAGATGCAGATAGATAAATTCCACAAAACATCCATAACAAAGTACATTTATTGGTACATCAAGTATCTTCATAACTCACATTTGTGATGAAGTTCTTCTATAATATGACCAATCCTTTGTATATCAGCCTTTGCAGGTAAAAGATGGTTATCTCCTAACCCATCTCGTAGTGGTAGAAAAAGCTGCTGAGTTAGTGAGTCCAGGCAAGAATGAGGGAAACCTCCCCCAACCCCTCAAGGGTCAATTTAGTGACCAATCAGGATTACAGATGTGGCCACGTGACATGAACTACATTTCCCAGGATACCTTTAACTACATTTACCATGATGCATTCCCTTAAGAGGACAGCTCATAATTCCTAAGTAACTATCCAATTCCCATAGACTGGCTGGGACAGCACACAATCTCTTCATACTAGCTAGAGATTCAAGGCCACTTGTGACCTTATGGATCTCAGGGTGGAGGCTGTTCCATAGGCAAGCACCATGACAGTAATGGAATGATGAGTTAATCTTACATGATTTAATAGGGGAGACCTGGAGTGCATTTGAGTGCAGTGAATGGTCAGAGATTTTCAGAGACAACTAACTTACTTTTGGCAGCATGTTTTGGTGCCCTATGCTTGCCACCTGCATGGCCTTGGGTGCTGGAGCCCTTGTCCAGCTAGGTGGAGAAGTGGCAGTCCCCCTTCCCTGCTGAGCCCAGCCTCTTTCACAAGTGGGTGTGGCCCTGTTTGCTGGAATGTCAAACCTGCCCAGATTTCACAAATGGTGCTGCAGAGCTGGAGAGCTTGGCATGCCACCACCCTGTTTCCCTCGCTTGCCAAAAGCAGTCCTTCAAAATTGCAAGAGAGGTTTCCAAATAAACCTGCTTTCCAGCTCCATGGCGTTTCTCCACTGCCACAGAGCTGGAGAGCTCAGGGCACTATCCCCCCCGCTTCTCTCACTTGCCAAAAGCACTCCTTAAAAATTGCAAGAGGAGTTTTCAAACAAACCTGCTTTGCAGCTCTTTCGCATTTCTCCCCGCAGCTCAAGATGCTCTTCTTTCACTGGAGAAATGGAAAAGCTGGGTCACAAATGGAAGAAACTTTGTGAGATTTTATTTTTTTCTTATGAGAAGTTGGAAAGTCTGGAACTTTTTTTTTTTTTTTTGGCTAAGTGAACTGTCATAACTCAAGGATTACCTGTAATGTCATTTCACTCAAAGTAGTGGTAGTTGTAGCAAAGACAGAGTCCAGAAGAGCATATTCACTATCCTCTTCTTCCTATTACCTCTATTCTCTTGCTGTCCTCTTTCAGTCAGGACCACCAATAGCTTTTTCCTGTTGTTACTGTGTCCCCAGACCACTCTTGCCAGAAGCAATCATGTTTCTATCGTTTTTTAAAAAAATCAATTTTGTCCAAAACATGCAAGCTTTGCTTTGGGCAGATAAAATTCAAAACCAGATGTTCTAAAAACCAGACAAGAGTTTGTGCAAACAGAATTGTTGGCATACCAATAGTATCTACTGCAATCATACTGAACCTACATTTCCATAACATTTTGCTTTTGGTTCTTCCTCTACTGATGTCGTTACCAAGTTGTGTAGCTTCTTCTTATGTAGCACATGTGTCCCTTCTCTGACTTCTTGATGAAAAATTGGATTATCCTCCAGTAATAACATTTGGCTTTAGTAATAAGAAATTTTCTCCCTCCCAAGTTCACCATTCTTCCGCTCTTGAGTTTTCTCTCAACTTATTCCATTAATTTCTCCTGTAGATATTCTAGCCATGATGGCTTAGTGGCTTAATGATGCTGGAGATGATCTCAATTCCAGTGTTTTGAGCAACAGAACTATGTGGGCAGGTTGAGTTTCTGTCGCTCGTCTCAACTTCTGTCCACCTAACAATTCAATTGTTATCCCAATTGTAATTGGAGCCCTTGGAGCAATACCTAAAGGGCTACCTCGCTATTTGGAAATTCTGAATTTATCAGACTTGAATACCCTTATTCTACAAAATACCACCCTACTTGGAACAGCTTATACCCTCCAATGCTACCTTAACAGTTCCTAGGTCCTTGGTTAGGACTTGAGCTGTTGAGCTACCAACCAGCCCCAAAGGCTGTAAATCTCACCAAAGATTAACCATCATAATGATGATAATGATGATGATATTATGCCATTCTCTTTTTTTCCTGGTAACAAATTGGGGTGGGGTGTGGGGAAATGCCCATTTAAAGTTTCAAATCTGTTTCCAATACAGTACAGTCTAATTGTCCCCAGACATGGGGACCAATGTATCACCATATCCATGAACATTGCCAAACTTATTTAAAATATGTTATTCTTTTTAGCTGCTCCAAGAAGCCAGAAACAGTAAGAACAAAAGGTACTAAATAAAGTTAGTCATTGATTCACTTTATTAAAAAAATATAAGTAACCTATATCATGGTGTAGAAAGTTTTATATAATTGAAGATATTTTCATGTTCATATTCTGATTTCCCATGAAAAAAAAGAAGATTGCTTAAAATATAGACCAACCAAAATCTTTTAAGAACCAGAGAGTTCAAAATGAATATTTAGGCTGAGCCCTACAACTGGCAAACTGCAGGAATACAGATGAAGACATAATTCATGTCTTCTCTCTATGATCAAATTGTAGATTGCAGATCCTCAAATCAAGAGAACTGAGAATTTTATTGTTCCATTGTAAATCACCATCAAATTTATGCTATTGGTTGAATATATCATCACTGTCCTCATCATCTTCCATATCATAAAAATATAAGCCATTAATTTTAGCAAATCATTATGTATGCATATGTACACATACAAACATACGGTACATTGTATGAAATGTTGAAGAAGCAGTTTAATTTAGTTTTTACTCTGTTCATATGGGAGAAAAATATACTTCAGGAAACATATGGAAGCAAGGATTAAATCTGTTCTAGCCTATTTAATTTATAGAGCAAGTATCCTTTGGGGATGCAATAAATTCATATCCTTTCTTGAGTGCTAATACTTGCTGGGGGACTTTAGATTCACAGATAGGTATATGAATATCTATTGAACTACCATCTGTGTTGCAATAAATGAGCATACTGAAGATAAAGATAACTTTATTTTTCTTGCAACCTTATCTCTGGAGATAATTTTTGAGGAAAAATCAGTGTTAGTATAGAGAATGCCAATTTTTTTAAAAAACATCCAATTTTATTTTTGTGCACGATTAGAAAAGTTCATACAGCTAAAGGGATGGATTAGAAGGTTTAGAAGGCAAAACTGATGCCAAAGGTCTGAAGAAAACCACTGAAAATATATAAAGATAGACCTAAGAAAATTAGTATGTACAGTTTAAAGTTTCTTTCCAACATTACAAGCCACATGTAGCCATCCATGTTTATCTAAGCATCAGTCTTATTCACAAGTGGTCAACCACAGTATAATTTGAGTCTCTGCATGCCAGTGTTTTGCATAGTTGCCACTGGATTTGTGCTTTTGAACGATATCTCTTCTAACCCAGAAAGTTGCTTCTACAATTCCATAAATCATGAAGGTAAAACAATGTACAAGAAATCACCATTATACTGTAGAAAGTTAACATCCACCCCTCTCCCAGAAGAATGAAAATTTTTGAGAAATATTTAAAAAGGCAGGATAAAATATTTCCCCTAAAAGAGAAATAAAAATCTTAAGGGAGATAGAAACCCAGAGCCCCAGCTCCCTGCAACCAAGCAGATACAAAGCCGAGGCCAGCTTTTAGAAAAGCAGATTTGGTAATCCATTACTCCCTACAGCAAGATCTGAACACAGGAAGGGTTAGCCCTCAGTCACTATAGGAATTGCCCAATAAACCCCTTCATTGTATCAGCCAAACTTCGATCAAGCTTAACTCACACATACTCCTAGGATTTGTACATAGCCCCATGGGAGTCCAACAACAGCCAATAGAATACATCTTTTTGAACAGGAAGTTCAAGTGCAAAGCCCAAGACAAGGTATAAATACCCCCCCATTCTCAACTCCATGTGGTCAACTGCCCAGAACCATCAGGGGTGGGTTTCTACCAGTTCTGTCCACCTCTGTAGAACCAGTAGCTCTGAAGAGCAGCAGACATAGAACTGGTTCTATGTCTGCTGATGGTTTTGCCCACCTGCCTGCCCAGGCTGTTACCTGATCTTTATTTCCTGATTTTTCAACTTCAGCTGCTGAACGAGGCACAGCTGCAATTAAAAAAGCAGGAAAAGAGGGCTGTTTCAAAGGCTGCTTCTCTGCATGCAGCGTGCTGATGATGATTTACAGGTGCGCGCTCGCAGCGTGCAGGGAAGCACATCATAAATCACCAAACCTCGTAAATCCCGAACCAGTAGTTAACCCTGTCGTATCCCACTCCTGAGAACCACCCATATGCTTGATGGTTCTGCTTCATCAATAAATGGACCCGCTTTCAAATCAGCCTCCAGCCTCCATTTTGACTCCAGTGCCTTTCCCAGCTTGGAATTTAACCAGATGGATATTTTGATCAACAATACATAGGCTGGAAAAGAAAGAGAAATATATAGAAAGGAAAGAGGAAATATGTAGTATTGAAAAAGGTACAGTCTGTAAAATGGTTGTAGTTCAGTGGTGGGATTCAAATATTTTTACCACCGGTTTGGTGGGTGCAGCTTGGTGGGTGAGCTTTGCATGCGTGCACACACTTTGCATCGATGTACATGCCAAATGCACACTTTACTCAGGTGCAGAGCTGTTCTAACTCACCTCCTGCAAGCCTGCACAATCCTGGTCGCTTCAGCAGCTGCTGTGCAGTACTATTCTGTGCCGCGCAAAGCAGCTGCGCTTCAAATTCAGAGGATAAAGGTGAGTATGGGAATCTGGTGGGTGGGTGGGCCAAACAGCAGAGCGGCAGAGAGAACCAGTTCAGTCTCCACTGCTCATCACTGCAACCAACTCTGCAGAACTGGGCCGAACAGGTAGAATACCACCACTGGTGTAGTTCCATTTCCTGCAGTGTAGACATTTCTAATATCACCATTCTTTGCAAATTAGTAATCTATTTTTCATTCCAGCAATAGTATATAACCAGAAGGTGGCAGCATTCTATTCAAAATAAATAAATTTAGAGCAGACTAAACCCGAAGGGTAACAGCTGTCAACAGAACATTTAATCTTAATATTGACAAATTAGACATCAACCGCTCAATTATCAGCCTAGTCAGAATTAGCACAGCAGTTTTGTCTTTTAGCTACAGCATATTGTCGTTTTAATGCTTATTGTGTAGCGTTGGAATTAATCAAATCTGCATGCTCATCAACACAATAATTTGATGTAGTGGAGCTGAGCTCAGCACAACAGCATTTAAAGAAATAGAATCTGCATATTTTACATATGAATTCAAAAAAAAGGAAAAGATCTCTATTTTTTTTCCTTACTATTGTTCTCTGAAGAAATCAAACGTTTTATAAAAGTTTGGAAATTCAGTACTTTAAGAATAAGTTTGGCTCGAATATAAACAAGCTCCTCAGAACTTGTGAGTTATTTTAATTTGTTCTGGAATTCCACCAAACTGCATCTGAAACATTCTTGGGAAAGCATAGAATTACTATAAAAGTAACATTTATGTTAATAGATTTGATGATGCAGTTTAGCTGAGTTTATGTCTGTGTATTGTTATTTATTTATTTGGCATATGGCATATCATACATGGACTAGCAATATATATTAATATTTCAACTCCTTTCGAAGAACCCAATAAAATATAAATGTTAAAAAGATCTGTGTTCAAACATCAATGTCTAGGCCATCGAACCATTGAAGTACGGCATTGTTTATATTAAAAAAAAAAACCAGACACTGGATCAGTATATGCCTTCAGCTTACGGTGTGATCTACAGTTTGACATACAGCCTGTATGTGTATGAGAAAAAAGACTGAAAGTGATTATAATTGTTCATTATATTTTCTGCAGGAAGGGAAAATAGCTATGTGGATATCAGTTCCAACTGTGTTTGATGATGTAGAAGGCTAAATGCTATCTTAGATTATTTTATACGCATTCTAAATCTAACTTTAGATAGGTTCATGTCAATTTCATAATCTTATATATGTTCAGTTATAGCTATTTGCTCTGCTTTTGCTTAAGGAGCTTGCTACTTTATTCTGCAATTCAAACTTTATTTTCTGTTAGTTCGCACAACCACAATTACCACTCAGATTAAATAAAAAGATATATAAGAAAGACTTGAACAAAATTATTGCAGATTTGAAAGGCTGGGATAAAGCAGGAATGAGTAAAATGTTGAAGTCCAGATGAAAAACTCCTAACTCAATAAATCTTACACAGACCGGGTCCTTGTGACCATTTCAACTTTTGAAAAGCTGTGTGTTACCCTTATCTCTGATAAGGAATTAATTTTCACCTTTCTTGTTACCTTGATCCAGATTTCAGGATGTCACATGCCAAATAACAGGGCTCTGTCTACAGTATAAACCAGGAACTGCTCAAATACCTCTATAAATTCAATTAGCTTTCTGCTGACCTCGTTTTGACTACCTATCCAATTTATATCAATAGATTAGACTGCAAGGTGAAAGATAGGTTGCAAAAATCTTCTCTCCACAGCTCATTTTTAAAATAATTATTATTGTTTTTAAAATAGTACAAGAAAAAAGAAGAAAAAAATGCACAAGGCACAAAGGTATACTATATACATTATAAGGAATACATAATAGGAACTGTGGTGGTGCAGTGGTTAGAATGGATTGTTGCATTTTAATTCTGCTCACTGCCAGGAGTTTCATCCTGATCGGCTCAAAATTGACTCAGCCTTCCACCCTTCTAAAGTCAATAAAACGAGGTTCCAGATTGTTAGAGCCAATATGCCGACTCTTTAAACCACTTAGAAAATGCTGTAAAGCACTTTAAAGCAGTATATAAGTCTCAGTGATATTGCTATAATAAGTACTAAAAAATAAATGAATAAATGAAACAGAAAAAAATAAGATATAACGTATAATATGTTACAATAATAAACTGTTACAATTAATTTTCTAATACAAGCATTATTCATATGCATGTACGTTTGTGTATATAAATATAAATTTCTAATACACTTAATATCACACTTTTATTATTTTTTTAAACCTACTGTGCTTGGTATAAATGAGTGCCCTATATAATTAGAGTTCTACTGTACTTAGATTGTCCATCCCCTCAAAGGGTCGATTGCTAGCTTCCATTATCTAATATTTGACAGAAAGTAAGCTTGATTATAACTCCAGATTCAGAAAACTAAAACCTCTCTCATTAATTGGTAATTTGCATTTTCAATAAAGATATTCTTAGTATTGAAGGATTTCATAAAAAATTTCTAAACATTAGTTAATTTCCTGAAAATATTTTCCAGGCATTAGGACAGGAATTCCTCCCAGAATATAAATTAACCTGGGAATAATATTCAATTTGACTGCGCTCGTCTTTCAAATAAGGTTAAATACTTACCATCTATCCATATCTGAAGAAACCTCTTTTTATATTTTATTTATATTACATGTTACAACTGTCTTATAGCTTTCAGTATGTATAAATAGATGATAGATAGATATGGATGGATGGATGGATAGACAGACAGACAGACAGACAGACAGACAGACAGATGGACGGACGGACGGATGGATGGATGGATAGATAGGTGTGTGTGTGTGTGTGTGTAGTTCTTGACTTACAACCATTTGTTTAGTGTCCATTCAAAGTTATAATGGCACTGAAAAAAATGACTTATGACCAATTTTCACACTTACGACTACTGCAGCATCCCTATGGTCACATGATCAAAATTTGGGCCCTGGACAAATGGGATGCACAAATGACATCTTCCCTGACCCAGTATCATGTAATCACCATTTGTAACATTCCCAGCCAGCTTCCAACAAGCAAAACCAACAGGGGAATCCAGCGTTGCTTAACGACAGCATAAATCACTTAATAACCACAATGATTTGCTTAACAACTGTGGCAAAACGTTCATAAGATGGGGCAAAACTCATTTAACAACTGCCCTGCTTAGCAACAGAAAATTTGGGCTCAATTGTGGTCAGAAATTGAGGATCAGCTGTACTTAAATCTTTAATGGATCCATTACAAGTATAGAATTGGTATTCCTTAAATGGATGACTAATCAATTCTTTGCCCCTTGGCAACAATTCCAATTTGGACCAATTAATAGAATGTCCTGCTATTTTACTAAAGGCCTGTGTATCATTTGCCTCAACACTGGAACAGTAGTGTGAAGTTTAGAAATAAACAGAAGAACATAATCTGCAAATAAAACCAGCTTATATTCAACTATATGATTCCTTTAAGAGTCTATGTGGTTTTCTTTTTGGCCCATCACAAACAGCTTGAAATAATATATTTAGAATAAACCCAACAAACTCTGAGAAGTGGAAGGCATGAATTGATGACAACAATATCATTTAAAACCTAATTCCAATAATTCACAAGAAGCTCTTCCCTTCTCACTGATTTATCCCTTACCATTTTTAAAAACAACTTGATTGCAGGAAGTAAGGTTGCAGCAACAGAGGGGTTAATGTCTGGAGCTCACTACCTGATTCTGTTGTCACCTGCTCAAACCCCCACTCCTTTACCCTCAAACTAACCTCTATTGACCTCACCTCATTCCTAAGAGGTCTGTAAGGGGCATGCATAAGCGCACAATCGTGCCTACTGTCCCTGTCCTATTGTCCCCAATTATTAGTTCCTATTTCTTATATTTAAACTTATGTGTATTCTTATTTCTATTGTATTGTAAGCTTTTGACACAATAAATAAAATAAATAAATAAATAAATTTTTTTTTCCTGATCAGCCACTACCCTTTGAACTACAGCTAGTCCTTGATTTACAACCATTTGTTCAGGGACCGTTCAGAGTTACAATGCTGCTGAAAAAGGTGACTTATGACCGTTTTTCACATTTACGACTGCTGCAGCACCCGAGTTATGTGATCAAAATTCAGGCGCTTGGCAACTGGTATGTGTTTTTGACTGTTGTAGTATCCCAGGGTCATTTGATGGCCATTTGTAACCTTCCCAGCTGACTTCAGAAAAGCAAAGCCAGTGAAGGGAGTCAGCTTCGTTTAACAACCACATCATTCATTTAGCAAATTAACAACAAACACAGTTGCTTAACTGTGGCAAACAATCTCTTAAATAGGACACAACTTACTCAACAACTGTCTTGCTTAGCAATGGAAAATTTGAGCTCAGTTGTGGTCAATGTACATTCTCCCACTAAGACCAACAAAAAACACCCCAAACACATCAAGTCCTTCTGAATATTCAAAGTTAGTGCGAAGCTGAGTAGATGAAGTGGGGGAAGAGAGGAAGGGAGGGGGGAAATGTCAATAGGCCAAGTTTATCCTTCCTTGGTGTGAGATAAGCTAGCAATCTATTGCTCTACAGCTATTTCACACTTCACTTCTTATCAGCATCCAATAATATGGACAACATAAAGGAATGGAGGGAGTTATAGTCTAAAATATTTGAACCACAGTATTTTAATCAGCTTGACATGTATGAAAAATATTTTGTCATGTATCCTCAACATAAATGTTGTAAGCAGAGAAAGACTTCATTCAGCCATCAACAACAAGACAGTGGAAGTGTTTGTGCTTCTTGTAGTTCTTTCCTTAAAAAAACAAAAAACTTCTATAATGGGAACAGCTGAATATGTAGAGTGTCCTTGGAATTACTGTTCCTGGGAATAATGTAAGAGTTTTTTCTCTCTCTCTCCTTAACTAAGTAACCCGAGATCAAATGGTCTCCTGTCTATAGATTTTGCTTAATACTAGAAAAACAATGCTTGCTGTGATCTTGCCAGTCATGCTTGGTCAACCACCTTTCATGCTCCAGATACATCAAGTTGCTACACTAAGTGAAGCTAAACAAATGAACTCAAGAAGATAAACAGGCCACAAGGATGCTGGAGTGGGAGGGCATAGAAGCCGAGGGGGATCTGATGCTTTGCTTTAACAGAGTGTCCTATAAAGCTTGTTTGTTGGAAACAGAAAGTATGCTATGCATGATCACATTTTAATGAGTTAAGCCTGACTCTGGAAAGTTACATAAGGAGAACATTTTATTCAATGCTGAGCCTTTTCCCTTTTTCCAC
This sequence comes from Notechis scutatus, assembly GCF_049901735.1. Classification (NCBI taxonomy): domain Eukaryota; kingdom Metazoa; phylum Chordata; class Lepidosauria; order Squamata; family Elapidae; genus Notechis; species Notechis scutatus. The sequence continues at coordinate 37,923,544 of NC_142010.1, read as the reverse complement.
TTCAACTTCAGGCCTGAACTTTGTTCTGCTGTGGCAATGCAATTTTTCAGTTTTTGAATTCTCCAGTTATTTGTCCTTTGTGGTATGAGTTGACATAAAAACAGATGCTGTAATCTGTCTACAAGTGCAATGTTTTGAATGCATTTTGGGCAATGCTAATGCAAAAAAAAAAAAAGCATTTTTATCTTAAATTTGGGTCCAGGTGAAAGAATTCAATCTCATTTTGAAATTTATTTATTTTATTTGTCAATAGCTTACAAGATAATAGGTATAAGAATAAACACAGTTTTGAATACAAGAAATGAGTACATATAAGAAAAATAAAAGAAATAATAGGACAGGGACGGTAGGCACGATTGGTGTGCTTATGCACGCCCCCTACAGACCTCTTAGGAAAGGGGTGAGGTCAATAGTAGACAGTCTAAGGTTAAAGTTTTGGGGGTTTGGGGAAGAAACCATAGAATCAAGTAGAGTATTACAGACATTGACCACTCTGTTGCTGAAGTCGTATTTCCTGCAATCAAGTTTGGTGCAGTTAACCTTGAGTTTGTATCTATTGTTTGCTCTTGTACTGTTATGGTTGAAGCTGAAGTATTCATTGACAGGTAGGACATTGCAATGTATGATTTTATATACTATACTTAGATCGGATCGAAGACAGTGTAGTTCTAGATTTTCTAGGTCTAGAATTTCAAGTCAGGTGACATAAGGTATTCTGCAACGAGTAGAGGAGTGGAGAACTCTTCTTGTGAAATATTTCTGGACTTTCTCAACTGTGTTAATATCAGATACGTAATGTGGGTTCCAGACTGATGAACTGTATTCGAGTATTGGTCTGGCAAATGTTTTGTATGCCCTAGTTAGTAGTGTGATATTACTAGAGAAAAAGCTACGTAGGATTAGGTTAACAACTCTTAATGTCTTTTTGGCTATGTAGTTACAGTGGGCTCTAACACTTAGGTCATTAGAGATGAGTATTCCAAGGTCCTTTACAAAGTTTGGATCATCAACAAGGTCTTGACTATTCAGCTTGTATTTTATTTTCTGATATATATTTTTTTGCCAATATGTAAGACAGAGCATTTATTTGTTGAAATTTGAAGTTGCCATTTGTTTGACCATTCTGATACATAGTCAAGGTCTTTTTGAAGGGTAGCAGTATTGTCTGTGGTGTTGAATAGCTTTACATCATCAGCGAAGAGAATGCAGTTGGTCTTAATATGATCGCAGAGGTCATTTATGTAGAGTATGAAAAGAGTTGGTCCTAGAACACTGCCTTGGGGGACTCCACTGTTGACAGGTACCGAATTTGATAGGACGCTTCCAATTTTGACCATTTGTTGTCTGTTTGACAGGAATGCTTCTATCCAGTTATGCAGGTATCCAGAGATACACAACAACACTGTTATTTTTGCTTTGGCCCTAATATCTGATAAAATCAGAAAACAGCACAGAAACTATTTTTCCCTCTCATTCAGAGCTCATGCAAAGATTGATCTGTTCCCAAATATTTTCTAGGCATTTGTTCCCCTGCACGTTGAAGGTTATAGTATTTAATAGTAATAGCAATAGCACTTAGACTTATATACTACTTAATAGTGCTTTACAACACTCTCTAAGCAGTTTACAGAGTCAGCAGATTGTACCCAATAATCTGGGTTCTTATTTACCAACCTCAGAAGGATGGAAGGCTGAGTCAACCTTGAGCTGATCAGGATTGAACTCCTGGCAGTAAGCAGTATGTTATCCTGTAATACTGCATTCTAACCACTGCGCCACCACAGTGGTTTGGAAACAATTCATCCCTTTTACTATGCCTTTTTTCCATGGTTAAGTTTGAAATTCCAAAAACTAGGCAGATTAAAATATAATTATAAATTCATTTTATATCCTAATCCTTGTAATCAAATATAGCCTAGATGGAAGGGAAATACCATACATTATCCTCAAAGGCTAACAGAAAAACCCACTACGAATTATATGGAGAGGTATGTAGTGACACATGTGCCACACTTGCTTGGAATCCTACATTTTGCTGGAGGGCAAAATCAAACTCTTGCTTCACTTTTTATTTATTCATTTTAATAGGAGACACTTTCTAGCTCATTGGTGTTAGGAAATAATAATGTTTTGTTCTACCCCAAGTGGCATGGACTATCATCCATTTCAAATACACAGAACATGAATTCAGTCATAGTGTTTATATCACTCTGATCAAAAGTGGCACTCTACTCTATAAAGCCTTAGTAAGACCACACCTAGAGCACTGCATTCAGTTTTGGTCACCACACTATAAAAAAGATGTTGAGACTCTAGAAAGAGTGCAGAGAAGAGCAACTAAGATGATTAGGGGACTAGAGACTAAAACATATGAAGAACAGTTACAAGAACTGGGCATGGCTAGTCTAGTGAAGAAAAGGACCAGGGGAGACATTATAGTAGTCTTCCAATATTTGAGGGGCTACCACAGAGACAAAGGGGTCAAGCTATTTTCTAAAGCACCTGAAGGCCAGACAAGAAATAATGGATGGAAACTGAACAAGGAGAAATTTAACCCGGAAACTGAACAAGGAGAAATTTAACCCAGAAACGAGAAACTTTCTGACAATGAGAATAATCAACCAATGGAACAACTTGCCTTTCGAAGTTGTGAGAGCTTCATCACTTGAGACTTTTAAGAAGAGATTGGACAGTCATTTATCAGAAATGGTGTAGGTCTCCTGCTTGGGCAGGGGGCTGGACTAGGTGACCTACAAGGTCCCTTTCAACTCTGTTAATCTGTAATTTATATACCTAGCTCAAAATTGTCTCAGTACAAGTGACTATAGAGTGAATAATATAAAGTTCTAGATCCATAAAGTTCATATCCATAAAATAATATAAAGTTCTATACTTTTCAGTATCAGCAACAAAAATGGTTGAGGAGTTATGGGAGTTAATCTACACATCTAATTGATGCCCACATTGGAAATGATTTCAGCAGAGTTTCAGAGAAGGTTTTTATTTATCAGATTCTACTATATATAACAGAAAATGCTGAGATGGCATAAGGGCCTTCCATCTGAAAATCGACATGTTCTGTTACTTAATTTGCTCCCTAACTTATGTAGACACTTTTTTTTAAAAAAAATGGCGGAGCCACTTGTTCTCTGTAAAAGGTTTGGAGAATCCACTCCCTGCTTTGAAAATCTTATAGGACAGGGAAGAGGGGGAAAGACTTAATAGATTTCTTGAATTGCAAAACATCCACAAATTATTTGATTCACTAAGCAGGAACAATATTGTTTCTTATAAAGAAGCCATTTACCATTAGTTCAATTGCTTCTTTAACTACTCCATGGGAAATGCAGCATATTATTATTAAAGCATACTTTAAACATGTATGCCTTAAAAATGTACAAGTCACAGTGAGACCCTCAAGAATTATTAACTCAAAAGTTTAACAGCCCCTAAAGCTACAGTATTTTTGAAATGCCACATTAATTTTTTCCGAATATATTGTATTTTTTTACTGGAATTTTTTTTGTTCTGTTCCTGGTAGAATATTAGCTCCTATTTTACCCCCTTAAATAAAGGATAAATAATGCTTTGAGCTACAAATTCAAATTTGTACAAACAAGTGTGCTGTAAAGAGATATTATAGTGTCATATGAATATATTTATGCAATATTACAGCAAGACATAAGCAGTCATCAGGGAATAAAAGTCATGTTGTAAAACAAAATACAATATAATAGTAAAGGTGATCATATTTTACTTCATGTATCATACATGAGTTATATTTTCAGGATCTTCAAAATGAAAGATCATAAAGTGACATCAAGTTGAAATATTCATTGAACAGTATAAATGGTGTTACAATAACCTTTTAGAATCTTTGCTATTAGCCAGATTGCGTTGCATAAAAGTAATGCCTTAATTACTGAAGGACCAAGGAATGATGCAAGATCAGACTTCTAATGTCAATATATACTTACTCTCAGTTTAAAAGTTGAAGATAGATACACAAAGCCATCAGTTCTGTGCGGTGATGGCTGTGGTTTACATTTATTAATTTATTAGCTTTGTATCTAATTAACATTTTAGCAGAAGCTGGCATCTTTAATACTTATTCCTCTCATTTTTGCACAACAGGGTGAAACTAATAAATTTATTTATCCGATTTTTACAGAGCAACTCCTTTTTTAGCTTCTCACAGTCATATGAAGGAACCTAAACCTGAAGAAGATATCCCATACAGTTCTACAGAGAGCCTACAAAGATATAACCTGTAGTATATAATCTATATAATTACCATGTGTACATAAAAGAATTTTCTTTGCTTATAGTCTAGTTTTATTGTTGTTTGAGAGATCATTTATAATGCTCCTAAAACAATTAATGATTAAGAAAAATACCTGAACATTATTTCCCCTTCTGTCATATTTTCACTACTGACATTTTTTTTTTATTAGGTGAATACCAAATGTTATGGATTATTACTGTGATATTTGCTTGCTCCACTCTTTTGCAAGAGAGAAATAAATCAAATGAATTAAGGAGAGCTTGCCTTTTATTCAACCCATCCTTCTAAGATGCCTTCAACACTCAGGGTCATTAACTATTCTGGAAATGTCATTGTTTAAGGACACTTTGCTCACTCTGGCATTAAAAACCTGGAAATTTGAAGGGTCCCTTTTGAGACAATCATTTCATACCTGTAAGGTTAAAATCTAAAGATAAACAGAAGTGCACCACCTATATATGGATGGCATTTGCAAAACAGAGATGTGCCATTTAACCTTTCTTTTTCAAAACATGTATGAATGCAACGTTCTATTGTTCCTCTGAAATAGGATGTCACAAGAACAAGCTAAAATCAGAGGCAGGATATATTATGTCAGGAGGAAAAGTTGGCAGGCTCTGGAGAGAAAATATATTTTGCTTTATGGTTTCAAATAATCCCCCTCATGAGGCTCTTCTTAAATTCAAGCTTGTGTTCCAAAGGATACCATTCTTCGGGGATTATGCCTCCTTTACATAAATAAACAAAGAGGATAAAATGGAAGGGCAAGATTTATTTTTAATTTTCCCTCCAGAGGCCACAACTTTAAAAGACCTTAATGACATTCCTCTCCAAAACTTACAGTGAGGCAGCAGAAACATAGTTATGTTTCAGCAAATGGAAACAATGCCAAGAAGTTTCTTTCTAAAACATAAGTGGCTCTTTTAATCCTTTGTGTAAAACAAGAGAATTAGAGTAAATCTCCATGGGAATAATGAAATAACCTTTCTTTTAATTTGAAGTTTAATCTGTTATAAAACAGGGATGCAATTGTATCCTTCTATCTGGGTTTCTTAGCCATTGATATTCAGAGACATATAAGTGATAATGATGGCATCATACAGCAATCATCGCAAGTAGCCATTCATCCACCATGAATCTAAATATTGAAAGTCTCCATTTACTTGCCTCCCAGATGTTATTAGTAGGCAACCTTCTAGCTAGAACTTGCTTATAGTTATATTCTATAACTCTTATTCTTTCACCTTACAGAACTTTACTTTAATTAAAATAAATTTAATATAATTTAAAGAGCCACGGGGATGCAACGGTTAGAATGCAGGCAGGAGTTCAAACCTGACTAGCTCAAGGTTGACTCAGCCTTCCAAGGCTAGTAAAATGAGGACCCAGATTGTTTGGGGGAATTGGCTAATATTGTAAACTGCTTAGAGAGTGCTGCAAAGCACTACGAAGCGACATATAAGTCTAAGTGCTGTTGATATTCCTACTTGCTTTTTCTGGTTTCCAAGGTTCATTCAGTCTGGTAAAAGAGATTATTTCTGCAACTTCCTAGGTTTTCTTCCTTCCCTGGATAAAATCTGATTTTCTAATGGAAAAGTAGCCTCCAGGCAAGGTTTTATAAATGATTGGTCTATGAAATCTCTACAGTTTCTTTGGGGTTGATTAAAATCACTATGGCCCTTGACATATTAAATAGAGACATAAGCATTTGCAGTCCATCCTCTGCAGCACATTTCAGTCACAACCATGTTCCTTTCTGATTCTAGCAATAACATTCATGGTGATCCTTATACCATGCTGCCTCCCTTCCACAGTCTGCTTACTAACTAGAGTTGGACAGCTTCAACTCTAGAACAACAAGCTTATTCAAGCAAAGTATTTGTCATATTTTGCAAGATGGATAGCAATATAAATTTGTCAGACAAACAAACAAATGAAAAATAATAAGGGATTAAGGATTATGTTATGCATGAATAAATGCTGATGGTTTATTTTTCCTAACTTATTAATTAAAATATACTTGCTAAGGCAAGAAATGTGTGATTAATTTGTGAGTAGAAATGGTCATAAACTATGTAGAGCAGTGAAAATATAGAAATCTTGAGCTGGGATTTGTGTATCTGAATAAAATGGAATAGGGTCTCCTGCTGGAGCAGAAGGATGGACTAGAAGACCTCCAAAGTCCCTTCCTTAATGGTGCTAATATTCAGCTACATTTTGGAATCTAGTTATGTAAGGACTGTATAGCTCTGCTACTTAGATGCATTTTGATGTATGGTTGGATGATGAGTGGATGGATGGATATTTTCTAGTGTCTCGTCATTTATTTGTATTCTTATATTGCCAAATAATGCCTATAAATGGCTTTACATCATTCTGGAGGAAAATGTCTAATGGGGTATTGAATAGGTGCTCTATTGATAGTTAGCTCCATCTGCATCTTCTTTTCTTTTCTTCATGTCATGGTATCTAACCTGAAAACAGAAGAGTTGGATTATCCACATGCGTGAAGATCTGATTATTACTATTTCAGTGTTCTTACGCTCCATGTTGGAAATAACCTGTTGCTTGTGATCTTGATGTAACCAATCTAACCAAGCAATCATTATCAGAACTTCTGCATGGACAAACAGATTAAATATATCAGTGTATTCAAATAAATAGCTTCCTTCTATGTTCAGAGGGAATATCAAGGTTCACACCTCTTGGTCTTCTCAAGACACAATCATTCTTCCATCTCATAAGTGTTATCATTTTGCTGGGAAAGAAAAAAATATTTTCTCTCAAAATGACTAGCTGGTGACTCATATGCTTGTTTAAAATCTACTAAGCTATGAATCTCCCTTATCTTACCCTGCATGTTTCTAACAAAAACACTTAAACATTGCCTTTCGCTGACCTCTTTCTGCATAAATTTCTGTAAGGACAATTTCTGATGGTATATACTAGTAGAATGGTCAAAAATCAAAGGAAAAGTAAGAAGTGAGATTTACAATGAGAACATTTGGTCTTTCCTAAATAAATATTATTCACTCCCAATTAAGTATAGGCAGATCGTATCCTCCCCATTTAATGTTCCTCCTGCCTTCAGACCATTTATCAGTTGCAAGTAATATGCAGCAAACTATTTATTTTATCATGGTTTTATTATGAATAGCTTTGGTCGTCCTATTCCCTTGGACAAAGAAGATATTATTCAGTTGCTCACCGAATCTTTTTACACAGTTTTTCAAGAATTTAATCTAATAAGGAATTAAGTCTTTAGCTGTTTCATGTGAGTCACAAGAGTTCCTTGGAAGAGAGTTCTATTAACTAAATAACACCCATAAGATTGAAGTACCATTTAGAATTCCCTGATAAATATTCATAGATACCAAAATACAATTTTCATAAGAGACTCTGTAATTTTACAATTTTGCAATAGACATCACTATATCATCTTGCTATAAATTTATTTTGGTCAATATAATTCTATGAACTCTGTAAATCTTGAATTTAATGGGATAATCTGTTAAGTGGTGAAGAAATCCATAAAATTTAAAATTATCTTATTTCTTATTAATTATGCAAACGTATTTGCTCAGTCACATGAAATTATTGCAGAGTTACATTCTGTGATTCTGTGTGAACAAACACTGCACATAAATATACGTAAAGGCCTTGATGACCAATTTGTTAAGCCACGGTATGTTTAGTTTGTTTTTGGTTTCTCATATTGTACCAACTATTGTGGTTTATGCATTGTATGGCATTAAAATAACCTGTCATTGAAATTCAGTGGTATGTACTTTTTTGTTTTGTCTCTTTGCTGCTATAGAAAAATGTGTGTGTAGGCATTAGAATTACAAGTGGCCTGTGAGATGCCCATCTCTTATCTACAGGAAATGAATAAACTTTTATTTGAAAAATAATTGCTCTTATATTATTGGAATTTTAGTGTTCAGCACAGGACACAATCAAGATATCACCACACAAATGATGTGAACTATATAATTTCTATAAGTCACATCTACAAGTGTCACAATTTGAATAATTATTGTTATTATTAAAATTGCATGAATTATTATTACGAGTCTTAGCAATGTGACATTGCTCGCCTCTCCCATGTAGACTTCTATTGATTAGAATTGCCAATGTTTTCATTTTGTCTTGTCTTTGTTTTGACTACATATGTCCCTGTACCTGTAAAAGTGAAAAAGTAAACATTCAGACAATTTCTATAAACCTGAAGTCTTTGCATATGAGTTCTGTGCATTCAAATTTTTCAAGTCATAGTAACTCTAATTATTTAATATATAACATTTAATATCCAGCAGCAATTCAGTGATGAGCAGATCAGATTTGTCTTAACAGCCCCTCTTTATCTTAGACAGATAAGTAACAGCACAAATTCAATATCTGAAGTTTTTCCTTAAATACCTAAAAATCTTCACTTGAAAAAGTGTATTGTTTATAATAAATATATTTATTTATTCAATTCATATAAGTACCTAATTCACATATATGACCCATATTTCTATACATGCATACATATGTTTGGAAACTACTTCTTTCAAAGTGACACTGCAGTCGAGGTTCTTTAATCGAGGTTCTTTAATCCCATTTTCAGGTGGACCATGTCCCTTTTACACTTCCTGGTGTTGTTATTTTTCAACCACTGATTCATCATCCTCAAACAGAGAGAAAATAAAAAGATTCCTGAAACATATAATGGTTTTCTTCATGTTTATTCATACACTGCTTAGGCATCACTCCCTCTAATGATGAACTTATTGATTGCTTTGTCTCTTCACACTAGGAAATATTGAGGCAATTCACTGCCCTCTGCAAAGATAGACAAGTAAAATATAGAAGAAAGGTTTAGTTGCCATTATCAATGAAAAAAAAAAGTATTTGCTTTCTTGGTTTTATGAATCAGGTGGAGTATCTGTTATATCTGGGTTAGAAAAGCAAAGCAGAAAAACACATTAAAAACATGGATAATAAGTGACACAATATCATTATTTTTTTCAGCTACAGATTTTAGAAGGAAGTAAATTCATCCTCATATAACTATTCACTTTGAGGAGACTGACTTCTACTCCAGTATATTTCCCCCTTATGATTAGCTATGTTATATACGAAAACGCTAGTGAAAATAGTTTAAACCAGATTGTTTGGAGCATTAGAATGCTCTCTCTTACACAGCACCTCTTAGAAAGATCATGGGATGTCATATATACAGCAGAGGAAAAAGTAGGACTAATCCATTGCATCTCCACAGAATTTTAAGTGTTGATTGTCATGCTAACCGGATTTCATGTGCGTCTTCCGTACCTGTTGCCATGGAAACTTTGGGAGCAAAATACTAAAATTCTCTCCTGCCAAGATACTTGGCAGTATTCTTTTACTGTAAATCACTAGTTTGAATCCACATACTTTTTATTGGTGTAGAAATGTTGGTGATTTTTCCATGCCAATTTTGCTGATATTCCTGATATTCTCATATTTATCGGTTTTGTTCATCCAGGTTTTTAAGATGCCATTTTATATATACATCCACTCTAATAGCTCTATTTTTGTTCTATTTATTTCATCTTTATTATTCATTGTTATGTTCCTGTTGCTACGAGGATGAAAATATTAAGACTATCAAGGTTACAAGGATTAAGTACATCTGTGGTTAGATATACTTAGTCCTTGTAATCTAATCTTGAAGTAGTTTAAGAAAAGGAGGTATAATTTTATATAGAAATAGGAGCTATATTTTAATAAAAAAAACCCGTCTTAAATTATAGTCTGGCTCCAAAAGCAATATTATAAGGTCTTCTACTACTCATTATTTTTTCCTGTCTAATTTATGTTATTTAAAAATATCCATCCAGTCATTTATTATATGACATTTCTGGCAGTGTACAGTATGATTCATGTATGATGTAAAAGTCAAATACAATGCATATAAGATATACCAATTAATAGTTAAGTAGAATGTTAAAAAGGAAATCCTGGGCATTATAAACTTTGACTTTAAAAAATGGGTGTCTAATTAAGGTCAGGGTGAAAAAGGGTGAACATTGTACAATTTTCCATAATGCCTGTACAACTTTTTAAGGGGATGTTTATGTGTTGATAAGTTACAAAAACCGCAAGTGATGTTATTTGGTTTCATTTCTGATTATTTTTCTTCTGCCAAATATAGATCAGTCCTGATGTTCTAATTTCATGTTATTGTACAATATTTATAAAGCCCTCCTTTCTAGTTAAAATTAATAATCTGAAACCACTGGAAACATCACGATCTCTGGGGAAGAAATGGCAAATTAAAGGTGGAATGAAGAGCTGGCAAGTAGACTGCCTATTCTTAACTCTCCAGATGAAGAGAAGAATTGAGATCGCCCACAAGGGCAATTGTTTCTTACAAGGAGACTGTAAAACAACCATGGTCAGCACTTTTATAAACACCAGGTTCACATACTTCCCTTTCCAATCATTTTTGGAAATTGTTTGTTAACTGCTTTTCAATTATTAGAAACCTTTCGGTTAATTTTTACAGTACCAGATGAGTTTCCATCAAACCTTAATTTAAAAAAATAAATAACTACAAGTTTAATACAAGTTGTTTTTGAATGAACAGCAAAAGGGTTATTAGATATTTAATTTTTGAAAGTTATAAGCAGACCAAGAGTCTAGATAAATCTGAAAGAAGATTTTGGAATTAATTATAAGACTCCTTCCTGTGAGAAAATGTTTCGGTTTTGAATTATATTTTAAAAATGCATGATAGGATGGAATTTTGTAGGTTTGACTTTAGAGGGAACTATAAAAAACTAAAGATTACAATTAAAGGAGAAGAGTACTTAAATTTTATCTGCATATTTATATATAGATTATAGATTAAATGGAATAAAATGCTTTAGTATTGGATGTATTAAAGGGCATTTGTGAACAATGGTCTTGTTAATTGAATTAGTGTTTGCCATTAGACTCATTTAAAGAGTGTTTAAATTTTGTTATGGAAAAAGAACAAGTTCTACCAACATGGATACTGGGACTGATCTGAAAGTGTATTTCAAAATGATAGGCTACAAGAATGATATGGAAAAAGATGTTATAATGGATATACAAATGAAACTGACTGCTGCCTTTATAATTAAAAGAATATACAAATAACAAACCTGAAGAGTGATCTGGATAATGGTTAAAATAGATATATTGCTATCTCTGGTAACCCTTAATGAACTTTTGCTGATCAGGACTGAATAATGTTTTAAGAAATTGTTATAGATAATAAGATATGTGAAAAGAAATGATTTGTTCCAGTGATGGGATTCAAATTTTTTTACTACCAGTTCTGTGAGCATAGCTTGGTTGGGTGTGGCAGGGGAAGGATAGTGTAAAATCTCCAGTCAGAGGTAGCATTTGCTGGTTCTCTGAACTACTCAAAATTTCCGCTACTGGTTCTCCAGAACTGGCCAGAACCTGATGAATGCCACCTCTGATTTGTTCTGTTTTAAGAGAAGGTGATAAGTTAGCAAAATTATTTATGCTTGTTATGATGTTTGGAGAGGTAATTCATGTGTTTTTCTTTTATTATTCTATTCTTATTTTATTCTTTTCTTTTCTATGTTTCTTTCTGTTTACTTCTCTACTGTACTTTTTTTCTTTTTACTCTTTTCTTTCTGAAGTTTGCATTAATTTATATTGTTTCAATTGTAATGCTTAATAAAGTGACCATGAAATAAGTTGTAACAGCTAAACCTTTCCTTTCTTGCTGAAGACTAGAACTAGAATTTTTGTAGCTATTTGTTGATATTGAGGTTTTTAAAATTGTTTGGAGAAAAATTACAGTTAAAATAGTCTATACATTTCTTCTTTTCTTAATTTTAATTAATTTAAAATTAAATTGGTTTTCCTAATTTTATTAACACTAACTGTTTTATTAATATCATTTAACAGATATCTGAGTGGGCCACTAATTGGTATTCAGTTTGATCTATTTATGTATTCATTTTGTAATTTCTTATTTAGGCAACATCCTGTTCCCAGATAAAGTTACACATTATCAACTAAAATGAACTCATTATTTCTATACAAATTTAACTCCTTTCTTTTATTTCCAACATTGACACCAATGCTGGAAATAGCACTATAGTAAAAAACAAAACAAAACATATCCTTCATAATATCAACATAGTTTTCTTCAAAAGCTATGTTTAGAAGAAGAATTCAGATTTTCCTGTTTCCAAAGGTAATAGCCTTCATATCCTTTTTCTCTTGAGTCCTATAAAATAATATGCCATTTTGTTTACCTACAACTTTGGTGTATCCTTTTTCATTATGATAATCCATAGAAGTGTATGATATGAGTCATACATAATTTCAAGTCAAAATCAAATCAAATTCAATTCAAAATTAAAAGAAGGTAAATAAAATTGTCATCAAATGTATTTAACAACAGAAGGCAGTAAAAACTTTAAATTGCAACTGCAAGTACTGCTGAGAGGTAATATAAATTTAAATGCTGAACAAACAAACAAAAAGAAATCTTAATTCAGTGTCATGGTAAATCAAACAAGCCCATACATTTCTCTTTATGAGGGATATCAGTGGTACAATTCAACTGGTGTAACAACCGGTTCAGTGAGAATGCACTTTGCACATGCAGGCATGCCCAGCATTTAGAAAAGAACATTTTTAGCTATAATGCTTACTTTCTGCTACAGCCCTGCTGAGTAAAACAGCTGATGCGCAACAAACTGCTCTGCCGCGCGAATCAGCTGTGCTCAAAAACAAGGAAATAAAGCACAAGAAAAGGGCAGGGGCAGGTGGGCGGAGCCAAATAATCACCGGAACTACCGGCTCGCCCCAACTGGTCCAAGCTGTTAGAATCCCACCCCTGGGGGATATTCCAGGAATTGGTACTTCAGGTTAATTGGTACATTTGCGATTGAATAGAGTTTGTGCATCCATCATATATGTTGACAGGATTTGTTCAAGAGAATTTCTGATTGCACCTCATAAGTATATAAGTCTTTACCAGATCATGAAGCTTAAACCAATTCTTTTTTGTCTACTACACTGCATGTGTGGGAGAGTGAAAATGTTTTTATTGTATGTAATTATAAAGAAATAGAATTAAAAGTTGTCTTGAGAATGTCGATTTATGAAAAGAGATAGCACACTTTTGTCAACTGGAACAATGTGCCTTTCTTTGCTACATATGCCCTGTGACTATTTAGCTGAGTGGGAACTTTTTTTAGAACTCTCCCTGACTCCTCTTAAAATTAATGAAAGCTTACCTTGATGCTGTTCTTCTACCCTATAAAGATCTTTGCCAAGCCTACAGTCAAAGAGGAAAATATTTAGATTTCAGATTCAATTTATGTAGAGGGTAAAGGTCAGCAAGCAGAGACAAAAATAATTAAACTTCAATGTAGAAAACAACTCAAGGAATCATGGGTCCTGACAAGAAGGTCAGGGGGATGCTTAGACTGTTACTTATACTTTTTCTCAGACAATATAGCCAACTTAGTAACATAGGGCTTAACCTGAAGTCAGCCTAAAGGTAACATATAGACTTCATCTTTCCTTAACAGATAACAGATAATCAGAGTTGGAAGGGATCTTATAGGTGATCTAGTCCAACCCCCTGCCCAAGCGGGAGACCCTACACCATTTCTGACAAATGGCAGTCCAATCTCTTCTTGAAAGTTTTAAGTGCTGACGCTCCCACATTTTTCCTTGCTCACTATCACCTATGCCTTAATCACCTTCTGCACACTAGATGTTGCAACTAGTCCAGAATGCACTGGGAGGCATGGTTGCACAATGGTTAGAATACAGAATTGCAGGCTAATTCAGCTCACTACCAGGAGTTCAATTCTCACCGGCTCAAGGTTGATTTAGACTTCCATCCTTCTGAGAGCAATAAAATGAGGGCCCAGATTGTTGGAGGGGCAATATGTTGACATTATAAACCACTTAGAGAATGATGTAAAGCACTATGAAGTGGTATATAAGTCTCAGTGCTATTGCTATTGCTATTGCTGTTGCACAATTTTGGATGCCTCAGGGTTCACTCATGTAACACCAGTGCTGCATGACCTGAACTGGCTTCCAGTTGCTTCCTAGGTGCAATTCAAGGTGATGATTACCACCTTTAAAAGCCCTACATGATCAGACTACTTGCAGGATCCTCCTCTCCCAGAGTATCAGCCAATCCTATTAGGATATATAGTATGGGTATATTCCAGGTCTCCTGTTTTAATGTTGCCCTCTGATGGGACCTTAGAGGAATGCCTTCTTGGTGGCATGGTTCTTCCCCCAGTCATTGAGTTAAGATGGAGGCTGTGCTTGGAGGATGTTTAGTTTTATGGATTGCTGTGAGTCAAATAGATTTACTGTATGACATAGGTAGCCACATAGGCCCTTTAAATAAATATTTTTTCTGTATAATTTTTATTGACTAGTTTGTAAAAGAAATGTGCTGCAGTAAACTATAATAAAGATCACTCTTAAGTATTAAAAAATAGTTACTACAGATAACAATCTTAGATTGCAGATAAATTTTCTCTTTCTCTTCATAAATTAGCATTAGCTCTTTATCAATGTACTAGAAAGTGATTAATATTATTTAATGTGATCAAAGTTTAATGCATTGTTTAAAATTAGGCTGAATTCAATGTAATTCAGTATGCACTTGCTTTTATTTTGATCTTTTTGTGTTTCTGATTCTTTTCTTTTTTTGTCTTAAAATATTTTTAAAAGTAATTATTGGAAGGAAGCTCATGACCGCATTACATGGATCAGTGCTCAAAACTATTGAATCTCCTTCCACTATAAGGTTTACCCTTCATTCTGGCCAGTTCTTGTTGCTGGTTAGTGTGGGGATGGCATATTCCACTGGTTATGAATCAGCCCTGGGAAAAAGCAGCTGAAATAATATGAAATATAAAGACTTAAATATAACCTCAGTGAGTGAAATGTTCTAATCATTTTGCCTAAATAATTTATTATTCCTACGATATAAAAAAGTCAGATACTGTTCTGACAAATAAAAACATTATTATTTGAGTCACTGAGAAGTACTTCAGCCACAAAGGTGTGGATCCATTAAAATAGCAAGCAGGTCTGTATTCCCTGCTGTGCTTTTTTTAATTCCTAAATCACACTGAGCTTTTAGAGGTATACTAATAGTTTTAGGAAGTTATTCTATAAGCATTTAGTTTGTGTTACCAAGATATGGGCTAATTTAGCACACATAGGTACACACAGGGTGATAGGAAGGGCATTTGGCCAAAAAAACACTCTGCTAGCTCCATTCAGTTGTCCAGACTCCACTCCATAAGGGATTATGGGGTCATTAAAAGAAGAAGAAGATGATGATGATGTACATACATACATATATAAATTACAGACACTTCAAGATCGAAGAAAAAATTGTAATGGTATCTGCCTATAACGTCCATTTTTCATTCCATTCTCATAATTCCTATTAACAAGTGCTTACGCTTCTTGTTCTTTGTTATCACTAGTTTCATGGTAGAAGAAAAACCTTGCTAAATTAGACCAAGAGCCTGCCTAGTTCAGCATACTATTTCTAATAAAAGTATGGAAAACCCCTAAATGGCACAAAAGACTTTTTTGCCTGCATTGTTTCCCAACATTTAGGCTACAGGTGGTCCTCAATGTACGACCATCATGGAACCTGTCCATTATAGCTGTGAGTTGGGATGGTCGTAACCCATAATTAGATGATTTACCAATTTCACAACATTTTTGTGGCAGTCATTAAAAAATCATCATAGTTGTTAAGCAAACACCACAGTCATTATGTGAATATTTGTTCATATGGGGCGTTACTGCCAAAACCTAGAAGAGTTTTGACAAAAAAAAATGTTTCAAATCATGGTTATAGACAACAAAAAAAGGGCAAAAGCAAAAAAAGGGGCAGGTGTAAAAAAAGAAAAAAAAGGTGCACAACAAAAAAAAAAAAAAAAATAAATAAAAAAAAATAATTATTCAGAGCAGGAAACACCAGCCTGTTCTGATGCTAGTGCAAAAATTTATTTTCTGTTTGCATCGTATAAAGGTCCCATCTTTAAAATCAAGTCTCCTCATTTCAATTGCAGCCTAAACGCCTGCTGCAAACACATTTCTAAGGAAAAAATAATCCTTTGTTTGGGCTTTGGAATGATTCCCCATCATCACTGCCCTAGTAAGTCTGAAATAATTACTCCAGCATACTTGAGCAATGTCATCTGAATGAAAGCGCACATTATAATCTTTACTCTGATTTTCTTGTGTTTTTCTAATTTGGCTGCCGAAGGCATGGGAATATTTTGGATGCTTGCTGGAAAACTTTGTTAGAGCAGCTTTGAATGTTTCCATGAGCAATAAAAAAGGAATGGCTTTATTTTCTCTGCTTCTTCATAGTAAGCCTCATTAAGAAAAAAAAGAAATAGTAAAGCCAGAATGGCAAGAAAAAAGCAGAGGGAATTTGGGATGATTCTTCAGGTCCAAAACCAATGAGGAGATAATGTTCATCAACTTATGTGGAATTTGAGGTAGACACAAGCTTCACAATGTGATTGTCCCCAAATGAGGAGGATCCCTTCTATTCCTGCACAACCTACTTGGAAGAAAGTTGTAAGCAGAGTGTATTCTGCAAGAAGAGACTAAAAAGGACATCTTATGGTACCATCTAATGTTCTCCATATGTCTTCATTTCTCAGCCATGCATGGATAAAATTCACTGAAACATATAATGGTAAGATCTATTAGATACTGAAATGTGTTAAATTATAATTTCTCTCAGTGTTCATCATAGTGCAGGTCTGTTTGTTTAAATCCCTATTTATTGACAGATTTTTGCTCCAATTAGTGTTCAATGTATGCTGACCTGCCTCCCTTAAATTCAGAGCCAATTGAGAATGATTGCTAGCATGAAGGGACAGAGCTAAAAAAAACTGGTTTCCTGTAGCTTTTTCTAATTACAAGATCAACAGAGAGCAAGACTGACAGTTTCTTCCCTCCCCCTCAAGGCCCCATACAAGAGCCCTTGTGGCTACAATCACTGCTCACAAGACAGAATTTTAACAAGTGCTCTTTTCCTGGCATAGGGATGTAATGATAGCAAAATCTTTACCTGTTCAAAATGCATAAAGAAGACAGAAGGACTAAACTAAAACTAAAACAAAAGATCTTCAGTAGCCCTAAGACATTAACAGAACATGTCCTGTATACCAGCCACTGGAGGACTAACACATTCTGATGAAGAAAATAAATTGGGATCCAAGTTACATATAAGATGAAATTCCAAAATCTTCTTTAACAGGCCTGTTTTGGATGAGCTATTCTGGGACATAGGAGACAGTTAATAATGAAGCTCTTCCAGATCATTTAAAAAAAAAACTACACACACCAAACTGAGCAGAGGAAAGCTGCTGTGTTCACACCTGTTATGAAATTAAATATGAAACCAGCTGGACCCAAGCAGTGGGGGAAATTGGGACCAGCCCATATATGCTATACCCCCAATCTACCACTCAAAGCAACTGCTTCCATGTACTTAGGGCAAGTGGTCTTCCACCCTGCCGGTTATACCCATCACTTTGTGACAGATATATGAAGGAATTCTTTCATATTTCCTACTCAAGTCTTGCATATGAAATGTGAAACCAAATGAGAAGACCTCATTTCTCTTTGGAGCAAGCTGTGTCTTGTTTTTCCCACATGGAAGCAAAAGAATGCCTACTTCCTTTCCTCTGAGAGCTCAAGGCAGCATGCATAATACACAATGTTTCTTCCTTTAGTTTTTCTCTACAATAACCCTGTAAGATAGACTGAAAGAAAGAGATGAGTCCCAACTCATACAGTGGTTAGAATCTGAACTACATCCTGCTATAAATTGGTTTATAATTTTGGTTTATAATCCTAATCCAATACTTTAGATCCTAAACTTCAGATAAATGCCTTGCTATTTTTCTCCTCCATTCAAAGTACTTTGGATGCTTCTAGAATGTCCTAGATTAGAATTAGAACAATTGTAGCTCTGAATTAAGAGCATCTACAGGAAAGTATTTCTTTCCTCATAATAATGACTGGATTTTCCCAAACATCTAGTTTGACATCTTTTTCTTTCCTTGGCAAGCGTTCCTTGTCACTTGAGAAGGTTTCCATGTATTTCTGAGCAAATTTAGAAGAAGATATTTTTATTTGCAAAATCTCTGTGAGCATTTTTGAATAAAAATATCGGATAGCCAAAATATTATGTTATTTTTTATCACTGTTGTCACAAATATAAATGTAGAGTTTGCCCCGAAAAGAAAGACACTGGGGTTTTGAAATTATCTCTTTCCCTTGGCTTCTCCTGATTGTCAGCTTCTTTGCAAACTGTAAATGTTCCTTGGTTCTTTACCTCCTATTCTACCTCTTGACTAGAAAATCTGGTATGCAATGAATCAAAGAGGAGATATTTATACCCACACTGTGAGAATGTTTACAGTGTTCAGCAAATTCTGTCTGTGGTTTAGACTTTGTATATTTTCAGAACAACCAAAAGTTTTTTCCAATGACATTGCTGATGAAGCCAGGGGAATCTTAATTTATGCAACTCCAAAGCTTTACAACATGCTAAGATTAAAAACATTTTGATGAATGAATCAAAGCAAACAGAAAAGAAAAGATCTGCAATGTATTAAGGTTTCTCTCCCTGCCTCTCCCCAAAGTCCAAACCCTATCCAATTATTTTGCAAAGGTATAATCAAATCTCTTCTCCAGAAAAGTCTTATGGTTATTGCGTTATTAACTGAAAACTTGATTTCTGTGTTGTTGCATGAGAAATGAATATGGTAATTACAGATTTGCCCATTAAGCTCCTGCTATCATATTGCAAGCAACCTTTAATACTTTTCATATGGGTTCTCTGCAATATTAAAAAAAAAATGTGATGCAAATGCTGGGAAGACCAAAGCTTTGGTCAGATGTTGAGAAGTAGAAAAGAAGATGAAGTGTATTCATCACCATGTGTTGATGACAATCAGACAACAGTTCTATTACATGTTTCTCCCCCCCTCCACCCTAGTCCTTGATTAGGAGTAAGATTTAACTCAAGATCTATCCCAGCACCGCAAACAGCATGCAGACCTCTGGTGCAGTCAGTGTGAACAAAATTCCTAGGCCCATTCATCTCTGTGCACATAGAAGCTCCTTTCATACCATACTCTGCACATAGTAAAGTGAGAAGCTTGCTATCATTCATTCTTTATTCAGTAGGGGAAAGCAAAATAGGCAATGAGGCTATCCAAAAATTGTACCAAAGGAGGCTTACATAAAACATCTTTTGTTTCTATCTCAAGTCCCAAACTGTAGATATACCTGGATATTTTATTCAAAGGATAAAATTATGAAATAGATGGGGAATAATCACATTGACTGCAATTGTAAATAGTTCTGATTATTATTATGGTTTGGTGCACAATCAGACAGATGTTTAGGTTGGATTTGACATTTTTATCCACTTATCAACTTTTTCCCAAGGCCCTGGGATAGGCACATGTTGATGTTTGATGGTGTTAGAGGTATCGTCACAGGATGTAAGCTGTTCCGAGTAAAGCTGCCTTTTGCAATTAATGGGTGGTGAATTTATCAATGCTGATGGTGTTACTGTTATTTTGGCTTGATCTTGCCAACATCTTCATATTCAACACTCAAAGGCCAAATTCAGCTATGGCCCAGAAAGTAAAGCATATCTCTGTTTGAAACTTAGGATAAAGTGTGCAGTGCTTCTGAAATAACTTGTTTGTGATTACAGCAAATATCCTTAGATCAAGAATTAGTATAGCGGGAGGGCAGAGCTGGCGTCGCGAAGGTACGACACGCGATCTTGATCCTCCAAGATTGCCGTCAATATCTCAGCTGCTGGATGGTCCCAACGGCCTAAACCGTCCCATAGAGACGGTGATCGATAAGAGCATGTCCTGCTGATCCCAGGGACATCGCAAAGTCCCTGGTTGATCCAGGAAAAGCCCTTTTTACTGGCAGCAGAGAGGCAGCCATTCAAGCTGCTGAAGCTGGGACAGCTCCGGAATGGAAGAGATTGAAAGAAAGTGTGTCAGTTTGGTGAGATGAACTTTTACTTATTATTTCTTGAAGAGAACACCCTGAAAAAATTAAAGTGGAATTAAAAGTGAAGAGAAAAGAGTTTAAGCGGCAAGATTAAGCTAGTTAAAGTGAAATGTTTTTTTCTTTCCCCTTTGTATTGGAATTTTGAACTTGGTGAAGCTTCCTAATTCTAAACTGGACTGGTCCTTTTTAAATTTCCTATTCCTGTTTGTATTTCTTTTTTTAATAATCCTCTTAAAAGTTTGTTTTTGATTAAGACTCTTCTTTCTGACTTGAGATTTATTTCTTTTTAAAAGAAAATATTTTACTTTTTCTTTATGTTCCTGGTTTTGGATATGAGAGAGGGAAGTGAAAGTGAAGGAAAATAAGTAGCACTGCCATCTAGAGGCTTGGGTACATTGTTTTCTTTTTTACTTTACTTGTTTATGTATTCGTGTTATACACAAGGACTCTGAGCTTTGCACTGGAAAAGATAGTGGGATGAGCACAGCAGTTTGCTTACACAGATGCCCATCTGTGAACTATAGATAGCAGGAGACCAGAGTTGAAGTTGAAAGAAAGAAGATTGAAGTGATCTTGAAGATACTGAACTGGAAACTTTGCTGATTTATTAAAGACCCTTGGATATTTAGTGGCAGAGACTTGCTTTACATTAGAATTCTTTGTTATTTTTTGCCTTCTTTTCTACTTCCCCTCTAGGTTTGTTTGTTTGTTTTTTTTGTTTTTTGTTTTTTGGATTTTGATTTTTCAAACCAGGAACTAGAATGTAAACTTTTTATTTTTGCCTTTTTTTGTTTCTTTTTATTAAGAGAAATACATAGACTATTTTTTCTCTTTTTTTTCTTTTTGATTTTTATTTTCCCTTCCCCTGTCCTCTTTTTCTTTAAAAGAAAAATCCTTTTTATCCCTTTTTCCATATTTTCTCTTGCTTTATTTATTTTTATTTTTGTATATACTATTGTAACTATTGGATTAAGGTATACAAGTGCCTGAAGATTTTCCCCCCTTTTTCTTTTTAGAGTAGCAACTGTTTGCCTTTGTTCTTTTTTTTTCTTTTTTTCTTTTTTCTCTCTCTTTCTTCACTGATAAGCATTACAAGATGAGTAGAAAGATAACAGCCCCAGCTTCCTTGATACCAACCTCCTCACCATCTGGAGGACAACGATCTATACAGACAATGTTACAACAGGAGAAAGAGAAGGAAGTGACATTGCAGATGATCATGCAAGGAATCCAGAAGATTGAGCAAAAAATTGAAAAGACAGATGAGAAAGTGGAAAATATTCAACAGATGATGATGAAATATGAAGACAGATTTTAAAAAATTGAAGAAGAAGATATACAAAGAGATAAGAAAATTGGAGATATTGATACTCAATTGAGCGATGTCGAGAAGGACAGGAGTGAACCATTGGGATGGGAAATTGATAGATCAGAATTTTATTTGAGATTTCAAAATGTGGAAGAAGGAAAAGGTGAAAATCTTGCTGAAATAATGACAGAAATACTGGCAGAAGCATTAGAGATAACCAAAGAGAAGATGATGGATGGAATGGATGAAGTGTTCTGTGTCTATACAAGATATGCAGTGAGGGTTTCCGGTTTGTCGGCTTCGCGAGCGGTAGGGATTCGCGAAGCTGCGCGATCCCTGCCACGCTAGCCGTTTTGGGGCTCCGATCCGGACGGGTGCGGAGCAAGGCTGCCCTGCAGGGGTAGCTGAAGGTAAGGGGATCCAGAGGAAGGGTCTGGGGGTGTTGCAGACCCCCTCCTGGCCGGCAGAACCCCCTTTTACCAGGACGGTGCAGCGGCGGTCCGTAATGGCCGCCACAAAGAAGTCGGCAGCCAGGCAAGTATGCGCAGGAGGAAGAAGAGAAAGTTATTGAAAGTGAAAGTTCTTCTTGGTCGACCCAGGGCTTTGAGATTTATCTAATTTAATTCCTGGAAAAGATGGTTTTTTGATGATTTTTTCCACAAGAGAAAAAAAGCGGCAATTTTGAGGTGCTGAAAGGAAAGTTTACTCTCCCTCCTGACGGAATTAAGCCGGAAGGGAGAGGACAAAGAAAATATATAAATCTGGATCTTGTTGGAGGAGATGCCTTGAAGATTTGAGGACAGAAACATAATTTTAATAAGGCTTTAAAATATAGATTTGGACTCTCTTTTTATTTGTTTGATACCACCCTGGAAGAGGAAGGGGGAATTTTGGCTTGCTTGGATTTATTGAGGATTGTGGATTTTGGGATTGTTTTACCTTTCTCTCGGAATATTTGGTTGGTGTAAGAAGAAAGAGGAATAAAGAAAAGAAAAGATTTATTTATAATGGCTTTCCCTTTTGAAGACCTGAGGGATGAATATGAGCAAACAAAAGCAGCCTGCAAAGATGGTATGGAAAAAGCTTTTCTATTTCTAGAAATGGCGCTGGTCAATTACCAACAGACAATGAAACAGATGGAAACAGAAGAACAACAACAAGGAAAAGACGAAGACGCCATCTTTATTGAATCCCAAAACTTATCTAAGGAAGAAGGAAGGAAGAGAGCAAGGAAAATGAAGGACTTAAGATCTAAAAAACATTTGAGAAAGAGAAAAATATGATGCAAAGTAAATATAATGATAGCAAACAAGAGAAAAAGGGAACACAACAGAGAAGGGATCCCAGCAAGGCAGAGGTTAGAAGAAGAAGTGGGGGTAGGAAGATTTGGTGGGGGAAGAAAGAAAGGGGAAAGGCGGAGAAAAGCCTCAAAGTTTTAAAATTGGATGGGAGAAGAGGAATTTTTTTAGGGACAAAGGATGAAATATAAACTTCTGTAAGAAAGATTCTGCTAGGTACAGAAGATGGTATTGTAACATTTATATTTGAAATAGTAAATTAGAATGGTTTAAGATTTAATAAGAAATTAAAATGTTGAAGTCTTTAATAATGATTGATTTTTAAAATGTAATAAAATATTGAAGGAAAGGAGGATACAATGTATTTAAACATTTTTGGTGGATAGAATGTACCAAGCAGAACCGAATTGGGTATTTGTTATGTTGAATATTAATTTTACTAACTTAGGGGAGGATAGAAAGGCATCATACTCTGATTAGTGATTTCAGGAGAAATTCTTTTTATTGTAAGAAGAGATAGAGGGATAATGAATGGGCAAAAGATATAAATATAATGATTTAATTAAGATGGATTAAATAAGATAGAATTGTGAAGAGGATATGCGCTGCCCATGCAAAGAGAGGTAACTGGGGCCAAGGTACTTTACTAAAAGATTTTTTTTTATGTTTGTTTGTGTTTGTTTGTGTTTTATGAGAATATTGGGGAAATTTCTGTAGAAAGACAGGAAAAGATTTAAATATGTAATGATTTGTTTGTTGTTGAAATTTTTAATAAAACTTGGGAAAAAAAAAAGATATGCAATGAAAAACAAGTTACCAAGAGAAGTACATATTAGATTTACCAAGAAGATAATCAAAAGATAGATACAATCACAGATACTACAGGTGGCAAGAGAGAAAACATTAAAGTATAAAGACAAAGAAATTGTGGTGCTGAAACTAGTACCAAGAAGAGTAGGAGAGATGAGAAGAGAATATACATTTTTGACTAAAGTGTTACTTAAAAGAGGAATAAACTATAGATGGTTGATGCCAGAAGGCCTCTTGTTCACTTGGCAGGAACAAAGACACAGAATTGATACAGTTGGAAAAGCAGAGTTATTCTACTTAGAATTTTTTAGAGAAAAGGAGGAAGAAGAAAGAAAAGAAGAGTCACTAATTGAATTTCAAGAGGAGTGTATAGCAGTAATTGAAAAAGAAAAAGAAGAAGGTACAGTAGGTGGTGTACCCAGAGAGCAACAAAAATTAAGATCTACTAGAGTAATAAAACCCTCTTATAAAGCTTAACATGGATGAAAGGAAATTGATTACGATTAACATAAATGTACTTAATTTGGCTGCTAAAAGAAGAAAAGTATTCCATAAATTAGAGAAATTAAAATTTGATATAATTTGTCTACAAGAAATACATATTAAAAAACAACATGAATATATACTGAAACAAAAAAAATTAGGAAAATATTCACATCGCTGACACAATCCCCCCAAAAAGAGGTGTGGTCATATATTAGAGATACAATTGTGGCAGAATTAATTTATACAGATGACAACAGAAGGATTTTGATGGTGGAAATAATGGACAATAACATTAAAACACTTTTAATTGCAATTTATGCCCCAAATGATAATCAAGAAGAATTCTACAGGAAATTACATATGAAAATAATTGAATTGAACTACATTAATATTTGTATGATGGGAGACCTTAATGGAATAATTAATGATCAGTTGGACTATAAAACGCAGAAATCAACAAAGAAAGCTAGAAAGATATTACCAAAATCTTTCTTTCGAATGCTAGAAGAATTAAACTTAAAAGATGCATGGAGAGAGAGAAATGTGGAAAGTAAGCAATATACTTTTTACTCAAACAGACATGCATCATGGTCTAGAATAGATATGATATGGATGTCAGCAAAACTACCTACCAATATACAAGAAATTGAAATAGAACCAAGCACTTGGGCAGATCACAATCCAATGACAGTTATTTGGAAAGGATATAAGAGATCTAGATGGACTTTAAATAACATAATATTAAAGGAAAAAGACTTTAAACAGAAAATAGAGAAAGAGTTGGTTTTCTTTTTTAAAGAAAATAGAAAAGAGGATACTTCTTTACAGAATCTCTGGGATACAATGAAGGCCTACACAAGAGGTTTGATAATTGACTATACAAGGAAAAGAAATATAAAACAGAAAAAGATTTTTAAAACTTTGGAGGATGACTATAAAAGACTGGAAAAAGAGTTACAGAAGTTCCCGCAAAAAACACATTAAGAATAAAATGGATATAATTAAACATAAAATGGAATTAATGGAAAAAGAGGAACTAGCACAAAAAATTAAACATAATTACTTTGAAGATGCAAACAAACCAGGCAGATGTCTAGCCTACAAAGGAAAGAGAATCAAGAAGGATTAATCAATTAATACACGAAGAAGGACACGTTTGCTATGGAAAAGAGGAGAAGAAAAAATTATACAAGATTGCTATGGAAAATTGTATTTTCAAGAAAATATTCAAGAAGGAAAAGTTAAGCAATACTTACAAAAAGCGAATTTACCTCAGATACCTAAAGATATTGAAATAATGCTAGAAGGGAACATAACGATGATGGAACTAACAGAAGCCTTAAAGAAACAGAATGTTGGAAAAGCACCAGGTCCAGATGGACTGCCAGTGGAATTTTACAAGACTTTTCAGGAAATACTGAATCTCCATCTGTTAGAAGTTATAAATGAAGTTATGTTAAAGAAAAGAATACCCAAAACATGGTCAGAAGCATATATTACACTTATACCGAAGGAGGATACAAACTTGCAACAAGTTAAAAATTATAGACCTATATCCCTATTAAATTCAGATTATAAAATCTTTGCTTCAGTTTTGGCAGAAAGACTGAAAAGATATTTAAATAACTTTATACTTGTTGACCAAAAAGGATTTCTGCCAAAGAGACAAATTAAAAATAATGTGAGAATAATTCTGGACACTTTGGAATATTATGAGGCACATCTGCAAAAGCAAATGGCTTTGATGTTTCTAGATGCACAAAAAGCCTTTGACAATGTGAGTTGGCGATTTATGTTATTGTAATTGGAACAAATGGGCTTTGGTAAAAAATTTATTCAAGCCATTGAAACGATATATTATGAACAAACTGCAAAGATCATGGTAAATGGAGAATTAACAGAATCCATAGATATAAGAAAAGGGACAAGACAAGGTTGTCCACTGTCACTTTGAAAGTGTTGAACAGGAATATTAGAGAAGATAAAGAAATAAAAGGAATGAAAATTAAAAAGGAAGAGTATAAATTGCAAGCTTTTGCAGATGATCTGGTATTTATACTAGATGATCCATTGGAAACAGCACCTAAATTAGTAGAAAAGATAGAAGAATATGAAAAAGTAGCAGGTTTGAAAATAAATAAAAATAAAACAAAGATATTAACAAAAAATATGTTAGCAAGACGAAAGAAAGAGTTGGAAGAAGTTTTAGAAATACAGGTCACAAATAAGGTTAAGTACCGTGTTTCTCATATAATAAGGCCGGTCTTATTTTTTTTGAGCCCGAAAAAATGGCTAGGCCATCTTTTCGGGGTGACTTAATTTTTTTCCCCCTTGCATCTTCGGGCGGGTGGGCAGCGATGGCTTGGATGTTGACCTCAGCATTGGTGGGGCACTTCGTATTGGGGTCAATGCAGGCAGCACCATATCCGTGTGTGCAACAAAAGTACTTCCTAACAGCAAGTCCCCCACCATTCCCCCATTTCGCACATTTTACTATAGGCCTTAATTTGGGGGGAGGGGCTTAATTTCATTTCATGCCTATAAAACATGATGGGACTTCCTATTGGGGGAGGCCATATTGTTGGAGAAACAGGGTATTTAGGGATACACATTACACCAAGATGTAGTACACTGAAGGAGGACAATTATGTTAAACCCAAACAGCAGATTGCAACAGATTTGACAAAATGGGAAAATTTATAAATATCATTGATTGGGAGAATATCTACGCTTAAGATGAATGTATTGCCTAGAATTCTGTATTTATTCCAGACAATTCTAGTCCGACTAGGGAAAGAGTTTTTTTAAGATTTAAACAGAATTGTGTTGAAATATATTTGGCAGGGAAAGCAAGCAAGAATAAAACTTAAATTTTTAAGTTCTACAAGATGCAAGAATAAGAGGGTTTGCCTTGCCCAACTGGGAGCTATACTACCAGGCGACAAGTTTGATGTGGGTAAAGGTATGGATAACATTAAGAAACACTAGACTATTGACTTTAGAAGGGCATGACTTGCTGCTAGGATGGCATGCTTTCCTTTGGTATAAGGGAACTAAAACACAGGGGTACTTTAGAAGACATTATATTCGAGAGGCACTGTTTTTGAACTGGGAGAAGACAAAAAGACATTATTATTTTAAAATTCCATTATGGATATCTACTATTGAAGCTTTTTCCTATCCAGCAATATATAAAAAGGAACAAACAGTTAGATATGGTGAGATATTGAATGAAAAGGGTAAACTTAAATCTATGCAAGCATTGGAAGAACAAGGTGTAAAAATGAATTGGTTTTCATATTTGCAAGTACAATCTAGATTTGATAAAGATTTTAAAACAGAAGGTATTTATGATAAGTTGACTGATTTAGATAAAATTTTGATGGGTACTGATGAAAAGGTAATTAAAAAACTTTATGGACATCTATTAGAATTTAAACTGGAAGAAGAACAAGTTAAAGAAATATGATTGCTTGGGGGAAAAATTTTGGATATGGGATTGATTTAGAAAAGTGGCAAAAATTTTGGTCTCAAAATTATAAAATGAGAATGTCAACTGCATATAAAGAAAATTTGTATAAGATGTTTTACAGGTGGCATCTACCCCGACGAGAATTGCGAGAATGTTTAAGAATAAATTGGATAAATGTTGGAAATGTCATCAGATACCTGGCTCATATTATCATATGTGGTGGACATGCTTGGATGCAAAAAAATATTGAATTAAAATCCACACATGGTTGGAAAAAATGATAAAAACAACACATAGACTTTAAACCAGAGATTTTTTTTTTATTGGGAAGTATACTGGAAATATACAATAAAGAATTGAAGTATTTGATTGTAAATGTTTTAAAAGCAGCTAAAATTGTGTTTGCTAAGAATTGGAAAAATGATAAAATACCTATGCAGGAGGAAGTTATTAAGAAAATTATGGACTGCGCTGAAATGAGTAAATTGACATTTGAAATTAGAGAACAAGAAGATAAACAATTTTATATGATATGGAATTTCTTTTATCAATGGTTGGACAAAAAGACATGGTAATGTAATAGATTTGTTGATTTTGTAATAGGTTTAATAGATAGATATAAAATATAATATAGACATATATAACAATTGGATGAAAGTATAACATAAATTTTAAAATAAAATTTGAAATAGCTCGAATAAAGTGATAGAATAAATAGTTTGGTCATGGGTTATTAATAATTGATAAGCATATAAGCATATGTTAGCTTGATAATGTGCAAATTTATATAAATTGAGAAATGACTACAAAAGGATAGCACAAAAGATTTGTAACCAACTGACACACTGTATGTATGTAAGATGGAGGATAGTTTTTATGTTTTTATGTTTTGTTTGTTTATGTTTGTCTTAAAAAAATAAAAACTTTTGTTTTACAAAAAAGAATTAGTATAGCAAAAGGCATAAATTAATGCATGCAACTGCAGCAAAAACATTCACATTACCATTCCAACTTTTTGTCATGAAAATAACCATTCTGCCTTAAGTAATGAATACACTAGCTTAAATGCATATGCTCAGGTTCCTTCCTTGCTTAGACATATGCATATTCTTCAGTTTTATGAATTTTCCTATATCTGGCTTTTATTAATCAACTTAGCATATACAAAGAGGATTCATTTTCCCTAACCAACATACTGATTTTATTTAGTGGCATCTTGTGTAAGGACAATTTGTCAACTTATTTATGATATGCAAACTGAGTCCAAATTGACTTCTATAGCACATATCTCTGTATACATCCTAACCTTTCAAAGTGACGTGACAGGGATTTTATTTTTTTAACAGATGGAGTATGGTGGTCTTTTCAACAGTTCTGAAAATCCTTGGAGCCCTCTTGTACTGTTTTAAAATTTTGACAATTGAGTGAACTCCCAACCAGCCAATCAATCTTAATGTGAGGGTTCCAAATAACACCCCTAAAGAATCAAAACTCCAAAGCAAGATTCTTCCTCAAAGTATACATTTATTGTAGATGTCATATTGGCACATCTGGGAAAAACCCGAATCTAAAATCCCATGTTTTCCCCACCCAAAGTAAAACCAAAGTTCCTTCCCCTGCATCCACCTCTGCATCACATGGTCCAATCAAATCAACATCCCAACTTCAGCCAACTTCTATCACGCCTTGCCAGGTTCAAGCTGGACATCCTTGGCTCCCAGGAGAAAGAATGTTGTTATGATTATACACCCCACACTATCTATACCTCCCCACTTTCGTTCCCACAGCTTGCTGAACCATTGCTGTGGCAGCCCTGTAGACTCACATAAGATGGCTATATGGCTGACACTCAACCTCAACTGGCTTGCAGTGACAAAGATAATTTGACATGCACAAGTAAATGTGCTCAGCTGAATATAATAATAACATTTAATGAGATTGTGAATCCTGAATGGTTAAATTACATAAGCTGCTTGCACAAGTTTTATAACAGTATTCATCTGTACCCAGTTACGGTCTACGTTTAGATCCTTGTCAAAATCAAATGAGCTTGTTGGGAGAGGGTTGGCTTCCTGATAAAATAATAAAAAATAAAAAAGGATGATGTATGTGTAAAGAGGTGGGCAATGTATGCTGATTTAAATATGTTGTTAGCAGCAATTTAAAAACAATTAGTAGACTCCTGAGACAAGTTCCATATCTGGGCCATAATCAGGGGTGGGATTCTACCAGTTCGCACCTATTCTCTAGAACCGGTTGTTAACATTCTAAACAGTTTGGAGAACCAGTTGTTAGAAGAAATTATTGGCCTAATCCTGTAAGGAAGGCAGGAAGGAAACATTCTGGTGTTGCTTACAGAAACAGCCTCTCCGTTAACCCTTATTACATTCTTGGCAGGACTAAACCAGTGGTGGAATAAAATTTTTTTACTACTGGTTCTGTGGGCGTGCTTGGTGGTCATGTGACTGGGTGGGCATGGCTTGGTGGTCATGTGACTGGGTGGGCATGGCCAACTCAATGTCACTCATATCAAGGGAAGCCTCACCTGGCCCCTCCCCTCCCAGCCATTTCTTGTCACCCAGCCTCAAGTTATCTATAGTTCTATAAAAATGTTGTTCACCTTTTTTGACTTTATTATCTGCATACTATAGATGTACTTTCATGGACCATTGAAAAGAGGAAATGGCTGACATGCTTTACTCAAGAGTGTGATAGGCAACAGGGTTTTAAGGGGCTGCCACAAAGAAAGGGGGACAATGTATTTTCCAAAGAAGCAGAATCCAAACAAGAAGCAATGGATGGAAACTGAACAGAGAGAAGCAACTTAAAACTAAGGAGAAACTTCCTGTGAGTGAGAACAATTAACCAGTGGAACTGCCTGTCTCCAGAAGTTCTGGGTGCTCAATCACTGGAAGTTTTTCAGAAAAGACTGGACAGCCATTTCTCTTCACCCCAAGGTCCCTTCTAAGTATTATTCTGACACCTTTCCCAGGATTTCTACTCAGAGTTTGGCATTCTCAGTTTTCTTGCTTGAGCTGGGGGTTGGACTAGAAGACCTCCAAGTTCCCTTTTATCTCTTGTGAAACGCATCTGTATTTTATGCTCTGGACTATTGACATTGAATGCATGTAAACCCTGAAAAATATGTGGTAGCCCTGGGCAAAAGAAAGGCAGAAAAATCACTCTAGGTGTAGGGACAGTGTAAAATATTAACACATAATAAATAATGGAACAATTAAAAATAATACCACTTTCTCCCCCCCTCTCTCTCTCATACGCACACACACACACACACACACACAGAGCACTTAACAGACAAGCATTTTGGAAACAGCTCCTTTAAATTTCTCCAAGGCTGGAGTGGATTCCCCCACCCCCTCTGTCAGACAGCACTCTTTTTCACTCCAGAACTTTAACTCACATGGGGAAAGCGATACTTGCAGCATCCATGCCTTTCTTCCTTTCCCCCGGGGAGAAAGAGGATGTGGGGAATGGAAAGCTAGGAGAGCGATCGCAAGTGAGCGACCGGGCGACCAGGTTGGGGGCATGGCCAGCCAGGGGTCGCCACCAGTTCGACAACCCATGCCAAATAACCGCTACTGGTTTGCCCAAGTAGGTATGAACCGGTTGAATACCACCTCTGGACTAGACTTCCTGTCTCTGGAGCTTCTCTGGAGTTTTTTCCCCTCCTTTGCTGGTACTTTGCTTGTGTGGAGTGACCATTCAAAGTTACACTGGCACTGAAAAAAGTAACTTATGACCATTTTTCACACTTATGATTGTTGCAGCATCCCCACAATCATGAGAGGCCAGGTAAGGAGATGCATGCCTCGATGTGAGTGGTACTGAGTTGGCCACACCCAGCCAACAACATGACCACCAAGTCACATCCACCCAGTCACATGACCGCCAAGCCATGCCCACCATCTAAGCCACGCCCACAGAACCGGTTTTTAAAAATTTTGAATCCCACCCCTGGTCATAATATAAGCAAATAATGTATGGAGTTGGGAAGCTTTTTTCCCCCCATCTTCAATTCTGTTATAGATTGAAGGCAAAGAGAACAGGTCTAACATTTATATAGGCAAAAACCATAATAACCACATTAGACTTCAGTATTAAGTTTCAGTATTTCCTTGTTAAAATGTTGGTGCTCATCTTTCTTGGGGGTGGGGGGAGAAACTCTATAATGAAATCCTACTTCCAGGTGCAGGGGGGGAAATGTTTGTTCTCAGACATTCTCAGTGGTGCTCTCTAGATACCTCACCACAATCAGAGCTGCCATTCATATATTGATCTCCTTAATATTTACCAAAGAAAACAGGCAAAGCAAGGGATCAGATTCTGATCATCTATTCCTTAATGTTTGTGTGGAAAGAAACTCTGAAAAGCAGTGTAAAGATGAGTAGACCCTTCCTGATCTACAATAGCTTCTTGAACTCATGTGGGAGATAAAAAGAAACCAGTGATTCCTAATCCTGACAACATAGCTTTTCTCCCCCATAAATTGCAGAGCAATAAGTGAAAATAGCTGACACATATCAACTTCTGGTATAAATCTACCATAGATATTTGGATGCTCAAGCTGTGATATCTGTGTTCTCACCAAGGGAATAGATTGGGTGGACAAAACCTCCAAGTGGGGCTCAAAAAATCATCTTTCTAGCTAAAGCTCTGCTGAAGTTCACCTGAGGTTCATTCTTTATACATCAGCTTTTCAGGAAGCCATTTCTTTTTCTTTTTCATATCCTCCATGAATCTGTTGAACAGTATTTCTTTGAAATGGGATTCTGAAATTCATACACTGCTGCCAGAGAATTCACTGATCTGCAGTGTCGGTTTTTCTGTGCCATATGATAGGCTGAAAATAAAGCAGCACTGTTGGCAACTTAAAGAGAATTCCAAGCATCATTGTAGCAACAGTATTTATTTAAAGAGAAATTGTATAAGCATAGACATATTGGGACCAGGTGGCTAAAGCAGAGGCTGGAATCAAGGAAGACCATTATTTGAACTGAAATCCATTGAGGACCCTTAATTTCACTCTGCAGATTTTTATCTTAATGACTTGATGTCTCTGATAAACTTCCAAACAGCCTGAGTAAAAAAAAAAAGACAGGTAATTCGTTATTATACAGAACTTTAACTCAAAGCAACTGCTGAGTCAAGGTATATCCAAGCATGACCAAAAAAAAGGGGAATTCTGAATGATACTTACTAGTCTCCTGACAGTCATATAGGCAGCATATAAATTAAATACATACATTCTTTAGATAAAAGATTTCAAGTTGGACAAGGGACACTCTGATTCTAGATCAAACAGAACAGAGTTAAACAGGCTATAAAGGGGCAGATTTTTTTCAGAAAAGCACTGTGAGTGGCAGTTCACCCCCAGTAATTTAATCCTGGGGATGTATTACACTCAGGATTGACAAAATGATCAGGTTGAACTTGAAGTGAAAATAATCAGGGAGGCATCCAAGAAGCAGACACTGTTTTAAAAATATTATCATCCTACTGACTAGGTCATGGCCTATTCTAATCTAATATTTTTAATGTCAAAATGACCTTGCTCAGAAAAAAGGTGTCCTGGAAATGAAATGAAATGAAAAGTGAGAAATTCAGAGCCAAAAAAAAGCTTCAACCACAGAAAAGCTTCATAAAAAGCTTCAATCACAGAAAAGCTTCATAAATTTACCTGAATGGATAAAAATGTGAAGCTAGATACAGAATTTGGAATGTAAAGTTGTGTATCCTCTGCATATTCAAAGTGGATATCAAGTTTTGAAACAAAAACATGTGATTCACTGAAAAAAACCAAAATTCAAACGAAATTGTCCTACTTTGCTTAGTTTGATTATAAGAAAGATTAGAAGGGTTCCTTGTAATAGATAATAATGAACAAAACTGATGCAGCACGACTTTTGTGGCCTGAATCTTGAGAAATTTATCACCATTATTCACTGTAGGCTACTAAGAAAGCCAAAATGACATCAGCTATTATTGAAAACAGTTGAAGACTCTATCAGATTTAACATGCTAGGATAGGGAGAATTTCTAATGAGGGATGGACTTAATCATCAAGTTAATTTCTGTTTAGTTTTTTATTTTTATTTTTTACACTGTCATATTTCTGTATCAGTTGCAATAAGTGAGTATGTTTGTTTTAAGTACATCGATATGTCTGTTGACATGATTCCTTGACATGTTTTTCCTTCCTTTTCTTTTCTTTTCTTTTCTTTTCTTTTCTTTTCTTTTCTTTTCTTTTCGCTAATACTTGCTTCTTTGCAAGCAATTTTAATATTCATCTTAATTAAAATGAATGCCCCCTTATTTTGTACAGACATTTTTTGTTACACACAGCACAGCAAGATTTGGGAAAATATGGGTTTGGGCATAAAATTGCATCTTGGCTCAGATACAAGTGCAGAACATGAAAATTGGATACATACATATTAAAATGCAAGTCATTTCCCCCCTGCCCCCAGTTCTAATGTTGGAAATCTTGAGATGCCTCTAAACATTTCATAAGATATATACCAATACTGATTCCCTAATCATATATTTAGATGGTATGACTCCTGTGTTTTGTTATCTGGCATTTCTTACTTTCTATTGGCACTGTTTCCACAAATGCTTCTTTTATTTTTACCTGCCAGACTGCAGAATGAGTTCTTATTAGCCAGGCTTTTGTAAAGAGAAACACAGCATTACCCTGAGAACACATTTCAATATGCTTAACTATGACTTAACTGCATGGGTGTGCTTAACTTGGTTTACTGGAGTGCTGATGTCCAATTCTAAGGTTCCAGATTATATGTATCTCCCAAAGTCTCTTAAAAAGTTGACCGCAAAGTAATATTGTGACCATAGACCAGAGGTGTCAAACTCGATTTCATTGAGGGCCACATTGGGGTTGTGTTTGATCTTGGGAGCCAGGGTGGGTGTGGCCAGCTCAATGTCATTCATGTTGCAGGTGCCTATGGTGGTCCGAGCTCTCTGCCAGTGAAAATGGGCTCCCGAGCTCCATTTTCAGCTGCCACAGCCTCTTGCAACCCTCTGCCAATGAAAATGGAGCTCTACATGCCCCTTCCTTCATTGTTTGCTGGCAGAGGCACCGCGGGCCACCATTTCCAGGGTGGCCCTGCAGGTCAGATCTAAGCATCCTTAGGCCGGAGCTGGCCCCCGGGCCTTGAATTTGACACCCCTGCCATAGACTATCTGAGAAGAAGAAAAATACATGAAGTCTCTTGGAACTGAGTTTCATTCAAAGACTGTACTTTTAAAAATGACATTGCTTTAGCATATTGTCTAGAGCACCAAACTGTGCAAGACTATCTGTGGAAGGAGAATTATCTATAATATTGGAGCTTAGAGTCTTCAGATATGCTTGAACACCTGTACAAGTTTATTATAAACAAAAGCATGTAATTGGACATGTACAGTACAGATGGAAAAGGCTTTCAAGGCAAGTATTCAAATTATTCTAGGAATTGTTACACCTATTTTAGCCTTGAGAAAGCCTACAGATTTTATGTGACTGTAGCATATAAGGTTGTTTTCAGCATATATTTATCCATTGCTTTTCAGTGCTCCAAAGAAATAAAGGCAGAAACAAAATTACATCCCCAACTGCATATACAGAGGAATGCTTGTTGGCAAGCAGTCTCACAATTAATTTGAAAGTACTCAATAATTTAAGTCAGGCTTTCAATTTTATTTTGTCTAATTATATTTTTGAAAAATATAATTGATGGAATGCCGGTCTTCAATCCAAGTTCCCACAATATAGTTTACATTGTAAAACTGTTTGCAATATAGTTTTAAAAATTTACTTCAATCAAACAACAGCAAGAGCAGAAGCCAATGAATTAAAAGTATAAGATAAATAAATTGGAAATAACCTAAGAGTAAAACAAAGGCTAAAAAGAGAGCTCCGGCTTCCAATTATGGACCTAAGTAAAAGAAAATGGAAAAGAAGAGCTTTAGAAACTTCATTAAAGGCTGTCCCAGCACTGGAAGCAAGGAACAGTTACAATCAATCTTCCATCTCATGTGGAAGAGACCTAGCTACCTTACCTTTTATTGTTCATGATCTAATGGACATCATTTCATTAAGATGACCAATAAATTGCTTCTTTGGCCTTTTATAAGCTCCTGCTTATGGCATCATTGAGTCATTTTGTTTTCATTGGCCTATTGGGATTGTCTATGATTTTTTTGAAGTACCTGAATCTTCTGCCTTTACAGTATGCATCCAATATATTCAAACTTTAGCTCCATTATTAGTGCACCATTATTAGTCAGCAACCTGATTTTACTCCATCCAGTAGTGAAGGACGGCAGATGGAGGTTGGGGAAGTTAGGTCTAAGGACCTCCAACATTTTTCTCCAGTGTCATAATTCATTTTTTTTCTTGAGGCAGCCTTCAGATTTCAGAGCCATAGATCAGAAAGATCTAGAAACGGATGATACCTACCTTTTTATTAATGTGATGTCTGCGCATTTTAATATTTTGTCTAGGTTTTCTTTATCTGTTTTGCAAGTAGGAGTTATCTTTAAATTTTCATTGTGGGGAGATAAAATCCCATATTACTTCAATTTCTTCTCAATGCATTTGCTTTGAATGTGTGTGTGTGTGTATACACAATTCAATACATACATATACATATTAAAAAGGGAAATCCAAACAAATATAAATTAATATTCATGAAGAAAAAGGGAAAAAAAAGAAAGAAATCAAATGGAAAGCTAAGCATGGAAGAAGAAAAAAAGTAAAACAGAAAAGAAAGAAGCAAGATACAAAGTGGCTTCCAATTTTTATGGCACAATTGTAAATTTACCTCTTACTCTATAGTTACATCCAGTGGTAGGATTCAAAATTTTTTACTACCGGTTCTGTGGGCGTGGCTTGGTGGGCATGGCAGGGGAAGGATACTGTAAAATCTCCAGTCAGAGGTGGTATTTGCCGGTTCTCCGAACTACTCAAAATTTCCCCTACCAGTTCTCCAGAACTGGTCAGAACCTGCTGAATGCCACCTCTGGTTACATCATAACTTTCTTCTTTTTATACCCCATCCTGTCTAATCATCAAAAGCATAAATCATAACTATGTTTTTTTCTGTTTTATATAAAAAGTCCATAAAGGGGTTCCAGTTAGCAATAAATATGGATATTGTCTTTTCTCTGATCAAAGAAATCAATGTAGTCACTGTCCATCATCTTTACCACCTATTTTGGGGGTAGGGCAATATCTTTTCATCAAAATTATTTTTTTGCATTTTATAATGGTTTCTTGGTTTGGTTTCCTCTTCCACTGAAAGAATATAAATTCCTCCAGAGAAGGTGTTGACCCTGAAGCTGGCCTGGCCGAAGCCATCTTGGAGCTTCAGTGCTACCACATTGGAGCTGAGGGATAGGAAGGGGGGAATTAGAGATAGCTGGAGATGTGTAGTCAAAATAAAATACTTTCTCTTGGGAACCAAGGACGTTCTCACACCTGGCTGGAGGAAGGAGGAGTATTGTCACCAGACCAGCAGATGCTGTCTTGATTGGGCCATGTGATTGAGGGGAAAAACTTTCACTTTTAATTAGGTGAAAACCGAGGGACCCTTCAGAGTCAGTTTTCACCCAATATGTGCCAGAGGTGGTATTCAGCAGGTTCTGACCAGTTCTGGAGAACCAGTAGCAGAAATTTTGAGTAGTTTGAAGAACTGGCAAATACCACCTCTGACTGGAGATTTTACAGTATACTTTCCTTGCCACACCCGCTAAGTCACGCCCACAGAACCAGTAGTAAATACATTTGTATCCCACCACTGATATGTGCCAATACGATAGAAGGTTCTCCTCCAGAGGGGATATCCTAGGAGCAGCATAACTTATTCTGATTATTTGTGAAAAAGATTTATGTCTTAATGTACATCCACATAAAAATGATGTTTATAACCTAAGAGACATATTTGGTCTTTGAATGGCATATGAAAGATGTACGTACCACTAATTTCTATCATCTTTAAACATGACAGTCAATGGGACCTTCTGGAAGGATTTTGTAGTCTGTTCTTCAGAATCTGGGAATACACAAGAGGTCCTGAATTCTCAGGTTATATAATCTGCATGAAGAAGGACAAGAGAATATTCTAATATTAGAAGAACTTGTAAATCCTTATAAACACAATAAATCCAAAGCATAACAATCCTGTTTGCTTCTACTGGAAATGTCTATTTACAAGTAAATGTTCAATGTTTCTTCCAGGCTGTCTGTAACACTGTTATTAGATTAAGTTGTACAGAAGGGAGGGAGGGAGGGAGGGAGGAAAAGAGAGAGAGAGAGTAAGTAAGTTCATTGGGTTCACATTCCCAGAGAGATGAGAAACCAGTCATCACACAAGTATATGCTGTAACTATATCAGCAATAGTTTGAAGAATTTGGAAATAACTGGAAAGGCACTTGAAATGCCTCCATGTGTTCCTTGACGTAGATGGAAATATGAAACATGTTTTAATACAAAAATGTTGAAAAGGCTGATTTGTAGTGGGGGGAAAATAATGAAGGGGTAGACAGAGCCATTTATTTATGCTTAGTTTCCTTGGTTTGGTTCTGGCAATGAAAATGGGAGGACTTAAACTGATATCTATCACTTGCCTGAAGCCCCCTAGTGACCGTATAGTTCAGAAAATATTTGAAGCTCAATTTGCAATAAACAGACGAAAAAACAATGAAGATTAAATGCAGTTTGCCATAGTGGGCATTGCCCTCCCCAAAACTTCCTTCTTTGGTTGCTTCTGTATTAAGAGTCATGGAAAAACCCCAGCTGCTCTTCCTCCTTTCCAGAATATGATCTCCACAGCCTAAGACCAACAATTCACTCTGCCTAATAAAAGGGCCAGACCTTTTATTTTATTTTAATCCTTTTTAAACGCATCTTTAAATGCATCGAGTATGCATTTTTATTTATACCAGGCATGTTGCAGCTTTCAGTTTTCTACAAATCCTTGTCATGTCATCACAAAGTATTTGCTAGCAATTTTGAAATGCTCACTCATCCTTAAAGATGGATGGATGGATGGATGGATGGATGGATGGATGGATGGATGGATGGATGGAGAGAGGGAGAGGGAGAGGGAGAGGGAGAGGGAGAGAGGAGAGAGAGAGAGAGAGAGAGAGAGAGAGAGAGAGAGAGAGAGAGAGATTTCAAGTTTTAAGATTGCTGACAGTCCAATTTTATAGTAAAATTATAAAATATATACACTTCAGAGCAATACCTACCAGCCAAAATGCTGGTCACCGAGCAAGAAAAGGCAGGTACAAGAATAGTTAGAGCAGCTCACAGTTTTGAGACTGATTTTTTTTTTCACTGTCATGAAAAAACTCTCTCCTCCAGACTTCAGAAAGTTTCTCTTAACCGCTGCTAGTTTTTAGGACACAGCACAGAGAAAAGCAACATCAACTTTTTACCATTAAAGGCTCTGCAGCAATCTTGAAAGACGTGGATCCCAGCTTGGTCGAAAGCCAGGCTTCTGAGCGGTGCAGATTGTTTGCCAAGGACAGCCAAGTAAAACCAGATGCTGTGTGCTGGGGTTGTGCAGGATGGATAAGGCAAAGGAAAGGGAGCTGAAGAAATAATGCCGCATTTAAAGATATTTTAGAAGCTGTTCTGGCAAAAATAAGGAGAGTTGGATTGTATTAATAAAACTTAAGTGTGGACATTATCCAGATATAAAGATCATGGTTGAAATAAATTGAAAAGTAGTGAAACTAACGAAAAAACATTGTCTAGATAGGTTTCAGCTACTTTTATGTAAATTAAATAATCTGACATTCAAGAAACATTACAACTGGATAACTTTACAAAACAACAGCAACAACTTCCAAACTTTCTCAACACTGAGAAGTAGAAACATCTATAATAAAATGACGGAGCCATAAAATATTTAATGGACATTAAATATTGGAGGAGGAACATTCCCATTTCTGAAAGTTTTTGATTTCCCAATGCCCACAATACATTTCAGAAATAGATCTACATATCCCGTAATTATAACACCCTACCGACAAAAGCCAAACATCAGATTCATATATCATAATAGTGGCTTGCAAAGAAAATTGGGTTTGTAACTGCAAAAAGCATGGGCAGCTATGTATATCTATCCATATGGGAATCTTTGAAGCTGTTGGAAAGTAATTTCTTCTGACCACACCCAACATGTAACCTTTGCCTTGGAGAAAAGTCTAACTCAATAAATAACTCAACTTTAATTTTGACCCTGTTGCCTTTGGTTTTTTCATCAGTCTGATGCCTGTTCATCAGACACATAGGCTCTAACCTGACAGTTTTCAAGTCTTTCATATAATCTCATGAAACTTAGCTTACTATTCAGTCAGCTACTATTCTCCATCACTCTTCTTTGCAAATTATAAAAATGAAAGTAAACACATCTATTTGTCTATTCCTCCTATACTGTGACTGTAGAAGACAAAAAATAGAAAGAGCAAATAATTTAAATAAACTTTCAAAAACCATTTTAAGTAAAATTCAAAATCAAAAAAAGGATGCTATTTGGGGGGCATTTCATGAATACATTCTTTTATAGATAACATAATAAGGAAGAACAATATGTGATATCAGTATTGAAGATAATTGTACCCATGTAGCATCTATCTTATAATAATTTTACATTTGTTTGGACATGTCCAGGCAATACTTACTTTGGGAAGACTGGAAACCAACTTTTGATTTATATGCTTCATCTTCAGAACAGGGAGTATGAAACATATGGACCACTTTATTCCAATCTGGAATAGTATAAAGTGA
The DNA here is from genome assembly GCF_049901735.1 of Notechis scutatus. Classification (NCBI taxonomy): domain Eukaryota; kingdom Metazoa; phylum Chordata; class Lepidosauria; order Squamata; family Elapidae; genus Notechis; species Notechis scutatus. The sequence goes on along the minus strand of NC_142010.1, from coordinate 37,882,959 downwards.
CTGTTTGGGATTGAGGGAAAAATTTGTACTTTTATTTTGGTGAAACAAGGGGCCCTTCAGAGTTGGTTTGCACCAGATCTGTGCCAATATGATATTTCAAATAAAGCTATTCTTTGAAGAATTAACCTGCTTCAGAGTTTTGCTTGCAATGGGTTTATTATTGGAACCCTGACAGGTATTCCCATGAAACTCTATGGAAACAAAAGCTGGACTTTAAGAAGCAAAATAGAAAGAGTACTGATATCTTTGAAATTTGGAATTGGAGAAATCTCCTGAAAGTACCTTAGACAACCAAGAGAACAAGCTGATGGATCATTAAACAAATCAAGCTAGAGTTCTCATGTGAGCACACAAATGACCAGGCTCAAATTATCCTACTCACTACTCTCTGGAAAAGGATCTAATGATAGGAAAAATAGAAGAAAAAGGAAGAACATAATGACTGACAGCAAGATGGATGGATTCAGTTACAGTGGCAATGAGTCCACCATTAAGAGACTTGAAAAGAACAGGGGTAAATCCTCATGGGGAAAATCTATTTATGTGCTAGCTAGGTGTCAAAATGACTTGATCAATAAATCAATCAATCAGACTACCTGTTTCCAGTGCCTTTGCCCATCTACTAGGATCTGGAGAGTGGGCTCTTTCTAGGTGAAACTCTCTAGTACTCCTCAATAACCACAAAGATAAGCCTTCTCAGTTGTAGCTATCCTTCTATGGAACAACATTTTCCCTAAGAACAGGCTGGCCTCCACCTTGTTGATTTTTCCAAAACACATTAAAACTTTTCTATATCAGAGGACCTGGAAAATATATCTGCTCTGTGTGGAAATACTCACCACTTTTCACTCAGCCCCCATTTTGGAATGCCCTGTATGTTTTGTTATTGCTCTGGTATAAAAGTTTTATTGTTATGATTTACTGGAGGGGTGTGCAAGCAGCTCAGAGTTTTATTTTTTACTAAAGTGGCATATAATCTTATCAAAAAAGTAAATGAATAACTATATCTAACATACAGCAAAAAATCTCTTCCTCCCATAAATCTATATTTTATACATAAGCAAGTACTATGAGCCCCATCATTCAAACCTAATCAAGAAAAATTCTGTAACAACTATCAGAAACAGTAACATATATATTGTAAACTTGATCCAATAAACCCACTTCTAAAAGATTTTTACTTCTTGATCTTTAATCCCTTGAAATAGTGTCCTACAAGCCGATTGTGCAGTGGTTAGAATGCAGTATTGCAAGCTACTTCTACAGCCAGCTGCCTACAATTTGGCAGTTCAAATCCCATCAGGCTCAAAGTTAACTCAGCCTTCCATCCTTCTGAGGTGGGTAAAATGAGGACCCAAATTGTTGGGGGCAATATGCTGACTCTGTAAACCACTTAGAGAGGGCTGTAAAGCACTATAAAGTGGTATATAAGTCTAAGTGCTGTTGCTATTTTATCTTTTTGGACTCTCAGAAATTATTTCAAAAGTTTAACACATCGCTTTTGTAAATCCAAGATAAAAAGGCTGTCTAAGTCATTCTTCAGGTTTATTATTTATATGTTCCCTTTTAATTATTAAGAGGTCATCTGGTTTCATTTGTAAGTACAAAGTAACAATATTTTCCATATCATTCTTGTAAATTGACATTTTAAAATTCGTATTCAGATCCACATTCAAGTCAACCACAGTCTTTGTTTTATCCAATAAAATCTGTTCTTCTTTCATAACTCCTTTTGAATCCATTTTTATAGTAGTAGGCATTCTTAAGAGTAATTTCTGAGTACATTGTTCCCAAATATCCTTAAATTCTTCCATGTCAAATAATATTGCTCCATTCTATATTAATGGATTTCCCCCCTTTTAATTATAAACTTTAGTTTTTTCTGGTTCCCTCTTGTCAACCTTCAAATTCCCCTCTTATCATGTTTTTATTTCTAATTAACAACACTTTCACATGGGAAGATTTCTTAAATTAGTTTCAAAATCTTAAATATTTATTTGTAAAATTGTAAAAAAAAAAAAAACCACAGGAAGTATTACATTAATTAATTTCTATTCTTATTTCCAGATCATCCCTTAATCCATTTATAGTTTTCTAAAATTAACTTTCTAGTCACCTTTCTGTTGTTTATTTAAAAAAAAATAAAGTTTTTAAAGTTGCATAAAACATCTTTCATCAAGGATAGAATGAAACTCACTCCATTTAAAAAAACCAAAAACCATGCCCTTCTAAAAGTTTTTAACAACGAAAAAGCCATTAACAAGTAATTTCCTAAAGTGGTTAAGTAAGGAAGCATGCTATTTGGAAAGCACTTCTGGATTTTGGAGTTGAGGTGGAGAAAATAGGAACAGTGAAAATTTGACTTTGGGTTTTGTTGATTAGTTACATTTGTTGTTATAGAAATGGCTAGTATATATTTAAGTATATAAAAATAAAAAGTTGAGGCTCTAATGTTGTTATTTTATTCTACCATGCTAAACAGAGTCAGAAGTCAATGTTTTTCTTTTTCTTTCCCCCTTTTATCCTGCACTTCTTTTTCTTCCCTTTTATCTTTCAATTTCTATATTATATTCATTCTACCAATTATTTTTTATTCTTATTAATACATAATTTTTCTCCTTCACTAAAAATTAAAAAAATGTTTTGCTTTCTATACTCTTTTCTATACTCTATACTTTCTATATTCAAGACACAAAAGTCATGGATTTTATGGCACAATATTTTTTCTAGTGTTGCTTGGGTTTTTTCCCCATTGAATGGTTTGATAAGCTCCATTGCTTCCCAAACTTCCATTTCAGTGTTATTCTTTCCCTTTTGATGCTCCAGAAATATGGATGACAATATTGCCTCAGCCATAGGTCTTTCGTTTCTCTCTAAATCTTGAAAATCCACAGGGAATATGTCCTTTGAAGTGAGCCATTTGGAAGCTTCCTCATCTTTTGCAACAGCTAAGTCACTTGGGCAAAAAATGGAAATGAAGCATGAAATACTATAACAAATGTCCAAATGTTGACTGCTCCTCTATCAGATTTCTAAAGGAACAACCAGGTTCCCCAACACTCCTTAGTTCTCTTTCTGCCATTCTTATTTAAGTACTTACTTACTTACACCCTCCTAAGTGGTATTCTATTTAGTAAAAAAAAATGATGCTAGGGAAAATAAAACCCTAACTGTAACCTTTTTTCAAAATTATGCTCATTTCTGTATTTTTTCAAAGTAAGCTATAATTTTATATTAATATATTATTTGTACAGTATATCTCCAACAGTGGTGCATTTCAAATATTTTTACCACTGGTTCAGTGGGGCATGGTTTGGTGGGTGAGCTTTGCACGCGCCCTCCAAATGTGCACTTTGCCCAGGCACAGAGTCTTTCTGCAAGCCTGCACTCTCCCTGTCGCTTCAGCAGCTGCTGTGTAGCAATCTGTTGTGCTGCTCAAAGCAGCTGCACTTCAAAAGCAGGACATAAAGGTTAGTATGGGAGCCCAGGCAGGTGGGTGTGCCAAACAGCAGAGTGTCAGAGAGAATCAGTTCGGTCTCCGCTGCCTATCGGAACTACTGGCTCGGCAGAACCAGGCCAAACCAGTAGAATACCATTGATCTCCAAAATGATATAGCTATCTATTGAGACCTGCTAGCTGTGTTTCAGAGTCATTATTGTTGTAATATGAAAAGCTTCTGACAGAACATCTAGCTCAGGTCCACAATGGTTTAAGTTATCAGTCACTGGTTACAGTCATGGATACTTACTGTATAAATATGGTTTTAAAGGAAGCTTGAAAGGGAATAATTTATTTTCAAAGATGGGAGTTCAGCCTTTTTCAGCAGAAGTGACAATCCCATCACAGAAGGAGGTACCAGCAGACAAATATATAGAAAAGTACACATTTGGAAAATAGTTGTTCAGGACCAGGAATAATGGTTTTCTGCAGGTTTTTTCAGGAAGTTGACTATCCCCTGTAAAATGTAGGTAGCTGTTCTTTTAACTTAGTCTGGCAGGTTTCAGCTACGTGAATTCTCTCAGATGCAAATGGAAACAGAAATAAAGTTCAGCCAAACATCTGGATTACTTCTCACCAATTCCAGCAGTCTACCTCTCCAAGAACCATTGAAAAAAGCTACAACTTGAGAACTGCATCAGGGTGATTTCCTCCTCATTTCCTAAACCTTTTTTCTTTTGGGTTATGTCCTTTAAATTATTTTATTAGCAACCATGAAGCAGCTTATTCATGTTATAGAAAAGATAACATAGGAAGGAAAGATAACTACAATGCATAGAAATCCATCTGTGGTAGCCCTCCCAGTTAAACCAAACAAGATGAGCAAAATCTAGTTTATTGTATGGCTGCTTTAACAGGATCTTTGAGTCTGAAAATATAACACTTCCTGTCTCCATTTTTAAGTGCTTGATCCATTAGGGTAGGTCCTTTCTAAGTTTCTTTCTTAAGCCATTGATGGTTCCTGCCTCTCTTATCTAAATGTTTCCTAGGCAATGTCTCTTACCCTTTTCCGCAAGGTCAGTCTCACATTCCATTACAACATGATACATTGCCATCATTAGTCTTCATCTGAAAAGCTCAAGGTGTCTTACCCAGTCAAGCAAATCAAAGGGCAAATCAGACCAAACACATGTAGGAGTCCATATTCAGAGCTACTGTCAGATTCACCAGCTTCAGCACCTTGCTGGCATTCTGTCATCAATTCGGGAATGTGTATACCTTTTTGATAGGGAAGTGGGAGGAGGGAATTGTCAGTTGAAGAAGAACAGGGCGGTTTGGAATCCGGTTCATACTGGTGCTGGCATCTTCAAGGCCATTTGCCCTGAGCGTGGAATTTCACCAGCCCAAACACCTCAGTGTTTCTCATAACATCTCGGCGGTGCTGGATTGGCTATTCAGACAGACCATGGGGGAAGGGCAGCAGGAAACCAGGGACTTAGTTCTGTATTGGCACGTGGGAATTTTACATTCTGCTTGACTCTACTGCAATCAGCATGTCTTAGTAAAAGAGCTTTTTTGCTTCGATCAAATGGAGTCGAGAGTTTTACTTCCCTAAGGGATCAGACTGGGGAAGGCCTGACACCTACATTGTGGTGATAAGTACAGTGAAGTGTTATGATGTCTCTATCTTTACAGTGTGTGTCCAAATAGTGGTCCAGTTTAGACTGATCCATTCCTTAGTGAGGAGGGACAGGCCCCAGAAGCACCTACAGGGACACAATGAGGAGAATGCCATGCTATCTGGCAGATTAAACCACTTCAATTGCCTTGAAGTGGAGACAGAGGTCCAAACAAGATGCCCAGGACATAATTTTCTAAAGTTATCTAGAGTTTGATTGACTGAATGGCTAGTCATTCTCTCTCTCCCCCTTCAGAAGGAGGCAACGGCAAACCATTTCTAAAAAACCTTGCCAGGGAAACTGCGGGAACTTGTTTAGGCAATCACCAGGAATCAAAACTGATTCTAATGTGCAAAAATATAATACATATTTATTTTAAATTCTAAGCATATAGTGCCAGATTTCTCTTTACACAGCCTGGAAACACTGTGAAAATAAACATTTTACTTCACCGCATTTCACAATCAAATGTAGTCTTCTGTCAAAAAAAAAAACCCAAAACCCAAAACTCTGAACAAACAAATGTTTAAATTTGTTCTGGCTTTGTTCTCTTTTTTAGCATGTGTTGTTAGTCAATTCATCGATACCAATACTCATTTAGGAATCTATAATGTCTAAATTATAGGAACAAAAGATAATTTACATACAACCACTACCAGAATGATATAAAATGATCAGCAATGCACAGTGCAAGCTTCAAAAATATAAAAGGCAACCAGATGCTTTGTAATTATCTGAGCAATTCCAACAAAATAGTTGCTTTTCTTTAAAAGGCACAAGTTCTAATTGCTGTTATCCCATATATATTTCTTTCTTATCTTAGTTAAATTGCTTGTTTAGTTTCCCCCAAAATAATTTTGCGTCAGGGAAAGAAAATGTCTTGAATATGACTAAATTTACATTTAGAAAGGGGGTGGAGGAGAGAAAAAAACAGAACTGGAATATTAAAAAATGCCACAAGGAATGTTTCCAATTATAGAGTATGGGGGGAAAATGATGGATATCAACATTTAACAATATAATTCAAATAGATCAGTTACAGCATATTATGCAGAAAGAACTAAAATATATTGATTAGTTGATAAGGACATGTTTCAAAGTACAGTAAATACTCCCAATGCAGTTTCTGCATAATGAAAATATAAAATTTTGTTTATTTATTTTCCACATTCATCAGTTTCAGGAAACTTCTTCCTGTGCCAATGATGACTCATTTACCAATTATATCTAGTTTACTTCACTTCAAAATTATTACACACTGACCACTGTCCACAAAGGGAAACTAATTAGTTACATCTTTGAGTCTGTAAGTTATAAGATGACTAAATTTTCCAACTCTTCATCTTTAGGATATTTGAAAGGTTGGTTCCCCTAAAGCCAGTGGAATGGTATGGAGCTTCCAAAATTATCAGCAGTTTACCAGTCAATACTGAGATTTGCAATACATGTTAATACCAGATGCAAAACCTTACTCTGCAAACGGCATGAAAATATTGACTTCTTTGACAGATTTCTCTAAGGATTATTCTGCATGTATTAATTAGCATAATTTTAGACAAAAACAATGGAAAGTTTTTAACATGGTAGAAGAAGAAACATGGAGGCTAATTTAAAGAATTTATCCCCTATTGCCCGCATGGGGAAAATACAAAATAAGATACAAAAATGCAAATTTTATTCTCATTTTTATTTGCTGAGATGCAGCCGACAGGACCTTTGCGTTTGATAAATCCTGAAGAGATGTTTATATTATTTTAAAGCAAGTAATACACATTCCCTTTGACCATTTGAATTGAATTTTTTTGCTTACAATTTTGGGAAATATGGACACTGGCAGGAATTTTATTAAATGGGTAAAATTGTTTTATATATCACAAAGCCATAAATGGGGAATTAGAGAAAGAATTAGAGAAAAGGGACTAGATAAGGATGCACCAGTTGCCATTTATTTTAGCTTTGAAAGTATTGACTAGATATATATGAGATGAAACAATAGTTGGAGTAAAGATTAAAAGGGAAACATATAAATCATAGGTATTGGGTGATAATTTTGGAAAATCCTCTGGCAATGATAGAAATAATAATGGAAAACGTAAAAGATTTTGGGGATAGCTAGTCTTAAAATAAACAAGCAAAACACAAAGAACTTTAAAAAGGAATATAAAAATGGGGGGGAAATGAAATTGATAGGAAAAAATAGTTTTCAGATGGAGAAGGAAATCAAATTCTTGGGTAGCACTAGACTAACATCAATTGAATGTTATAGCAGAATAATTATGTTAAGACATGAAATGATATCAAGAAGGGTGTTATGGGAGAAATTACCATTATAATTATTGGAAAGAATTTCTGTGATAAAAATGAATGTTTTGCTTGATGGTTTTGTTTTAAACTTACTTATTATGACAACTGATGCACCATTTAAACAATGGCAGAAAAATATATCTAAGTTCGTATGGCAAAAAAGGTGGGGGAACCATCAGTTAAATACAAAATACTTCAAGATGCAGAAGGAATGAGAAGGATCGGGATTGCCTGATTTGAAATTGTATTTTGTAGCCTGCTACTTAGTGTGGATGAGAGAGTATATTTTACTGAGAAATAAAAGAATTGTAGAATTAGAAGGAAATCAACTAAGGGTCAGATTGTTTTCTATGGTACAATAAAATTAAAGTAGTTTTAAGTATCATTTAAGAATCATTTCATTATAAGTGGAATATTGAGTATACGGAACAGGTATAAACCCAAACTGTGCCAGAAAAATTACTCTCAGCACAAGAAAAATTTTACAGGAAAGAAACAGTAGGTAAAGACAAAAGTTTAACTTAATGAGAGTTGTTAGAAGAGGAACATGGAGAATATAAGATGAAATCAAGAGAGCAATTGGCTGCAGAGGGATTTAATTTCAATGGCTTCTGAATGCACAGCTAAGAGAAAGACTTAATGTAAATAATAGGACTTTGGAATTGAACATTTAAAGTTGACCTACATACAAATTATGAATATATAATTGCTAAAATGTACAAACTTTTATTAAAATGTTAAGCAGAAGAAGTGGAAAACTGTATTATAAAAAGGGGTAAGAACATTGGACACAATATATTTGTGCAATAAAGTTAAAAATGTGGTTAAAAGAATTGAAATTTACACTATGTTTTAACTTAAAAGAGAATTTTTATGATGTACTATTGGTATATGACTCTGGAAAAAAATGTTCAGAATGTATAAAAATACTTAAAATTTATTTTGGAAATATGAACAACATAAACAACAAGGATCAATTTATCAGTCCTGATAGATTTTTTTAAAAGATCAGATTTTTTTAGTGTTCAAATACATATAACGTTATAAAGAATTTTTAAAAGCAACATTCAACTGAAACCAGAACTTTTTCTGGCTGATTGATGGACAGTCAATTAGAAAAGAATCAGGGAACATTATTGGTATGTTGGTGAGTTGGTGAGATTATTATATGTGCCAAAATTCAAAAACCCACAATGGACAGTTGATGAAGAATACAGAACTAGCAGAGATGGCAAAAGTAACTTGGTTCATTATAGAAAAAACAGCAACTACATTTATTTGTGACTGGAAACCTCTTTTGCTGAAAAAAAGAGAAAAATGTACCTCTAAATTATCAGTGTGAAGATTAGAAAAGGTAGCTGATTAAAAAAAGGGAAATTATGATGTAACCATAGATAGTTATTTTCTATTTTTTTAATTGATTCACTATTTTCCTTATTTTCTTTGTTTCTTTTCTAATATTTGTGTTGTGTTATCTTGAAAATACTTATTTAATTTTTTTAAAGAAATGCACTAACATGAAGCTGAAGCCCAAAACAGGCACAATATAGTTTTAAAAACTAAGAGCCCAATACCACAAGCTTCCCCACAAAGCAAAAACTCAAAAACTAAAAATCTTACCCTATCAATTTGGTATGGACTTACCCATTTTTTTAATCCTCTGGGTTTCAGGTCTCTGAGCACTGTGAAGGTCAGTATCAGGTACTGAAAGGCTGCCCATCAGGGATTTATTAAAATATGCAAAAAAATCTGACTTCTGAACCATAACTCGATGTCCACACAGATTGTCTGTCACTACCATGTATTGTTGATTATACAGCCTAAGGATTTTCCTCTAAATTCTGCTTCCTTTGCAAAGCTTTCCTTTAGTTTTGTATTCAGCTTTCTAAACCAAACAACTACAAAATCCAGAGCAGATACAACCCTTCTAAGTTAAACCATTTTCCACAGTTATAGTTTTGTAAATTTTACTTCCTGCAGCAATCAGTCCAAGAAGACATTCACAACATTTTAACAGATTTGTTGTGTTTTCATTTAGTTTAGAATGGTTCTAATAGTGAAGGTATAGAAAACCTAGTTTTCTCCATTTTACCTCTCCTTGCTTAACTGCCATTATATTTAAGTGTATAGAAAATGAGACTGGGAAAAGAAGCTATAATTGTATAATATAAGAAAATAAAAATTATGCAACATAATCCAAATGGCCCCCTGTGTTTTATGTGATCCTTAGCTTTTTTCGACCCCCCAGCAAGCATCAGGGGGGGGCGCCCCCGGGGGGGGGGGGGGGGGGGCCCGCCCGGCCCCCGGGGGGCCCCCCCCCCCCCCCCCCCCCCCGGCCCCCCAGGCTTAAAAAGCATCGGCCTTTTCACAATAGCGCATGGGTTGACCTTAATGTGATTTAGCCTTAAGCATTGTCTACAATAGCATGGGTTGACAATTGATTTGTAGTTCCTCTTTTTATTTCTGTCACCCAAAAACAAAATAAAAACAAAAATCAACCCACCCTATTCCTATCCTAGATAAAGGATGAGCAATGCAAATTCTTCTACAGCCATAAAGGAAACAGTAAACTCTGTGTTCCTCGGTTTCTGTGCTTCTCAATTCAGAACACAGAAATAATAAATATTTCCCACATGATTATAAGGTACTCTTTACCTTCTCCAACTAATTGTGCTCTAGATTTGAACTCCTTCAATTCCCATAATTCACAGAATACATAGCTGGGGACACCAGGGACTGAGCTGAAACACCCTTGGGGAATTTCCACTGGCTAAAATAAAGATGATAAAAGAATCATCATGACTAAACATTAATTTTTATTGATAGCAAGGAGCTGAGTAATTGTCTCCTTTTAAAATTGTTTTTAACAAACCTATATCGACTTGACATGTTTTGCTTTTATTCTTAAACTCTTTGGATACATAGAAACATTGTAAAAATCAAATAAAAATTAAGATATAAAAGCCAGGTGCCCACAACCCCATTTTAAAATAGAAATAGCACTTAAGATTTATATACCGCTTCACAGTGCTTTACAGCCTGAGTGATTTACAAAGTCAGCATATTGCCCTCAACAATCTGGGTCATTTTACCGACCTTGGAAGGATGGGATGCTGAATCAACCTTGAGCCGGTGAAACTCTGGCAGCTGGCAGTCAGCAAAAGTAGCCTGCAGTACTGCATTCTAACCACTGCACCACCAAGTCTCACAGAACATCCTCTTTCCGTGCAAGACAGAATTGATTGGTCTTTGAAATTTTCCTTGGTATGATGAGGCTAATTGAACTGCTATAGGGAAGGGGTCCAAAGAATGGAAGTTGGGCACAAAGAATGTCTGCTTCTGTCAAGTGACAATCTTGTATATATGTATGGCACCTGAAGTTTGTCCTACTAGAACTGGTTGGAAAGTTAGATAAATACAAAAGAAGGCAGTCCTTCAGTTCCAGGGCTTATATAGAGCCTTAACAATTATATTGTTGTAAGCCACCCAAAGTCACTTGACAGTGAGATGGATGGCATATAAATTTAATGAATAAAATTAAAATTAACATGACAACAATCATCTGGTAACATCCAAAACAGGGGGAACTACTATGTTACTGTTTGCAGTCCAGAGTCATTTGTTGAAATGGGCAGTTTTATATATATTGGTTAACTAAATAATTAAGTAAATCCATAAACCCATAACTGTCAGGGCTCCTGCATTCTAGACCATTTTTGGCTTCCCAGTGTTCTTCAATGGCTGCCCAATATACAGCATATTACAATAGTTAAAACAGGATGTCACTAGGCATGAGTGATTGTGTATATTATGTTCTGGGCATGGGCACAAGGAACGGAGACGAGGCAGTGAACGGTGAACTTCAACTCTTTATTAACGATCAGGAACAGAGCAAAACCCTTGGGCAGCAGCAGTTCTTTTATAGAGATGGCTGCTGTCCCATTAACCAATGAATTGCGTTGGAGCGTTTAAACTGTGCCCAATGGGAGACGACCCGCTATTAGCCAATCAGATTGCCCAGAAGAGACCAATCATGATTCGCTATTTATGGGCCAATCAGAAGTGCAGGATTACGAGCCTGCTTTTCTAGTAAGGTTGTCAAGCTTTATTAAATGCATTTACTTAGTTCATAACAGTGTACATGGTTTCTCAAATCAGGCAAAGTCACAATTGGTACTCAAGCTGTAATTGTGCCAATCAGTGCCCTCCTTCCTAACTTGCTAGCCGTTTTTCTGGCAGCTGCTCTTATGCTCTTTTCAAAGGAGAAGAACCACAGCAGTGCCCCTGACTCCAATCCCTTGGAGATAACACCAAGTTGTGGAAGCTCAGGAAGTTTGCATTTCCCCCATTCCTGGTGTCTCCAAAAGTCATCCAGTAGCAAGATAAATGAAGCTTCCATGTTGTATCCTGGATGAACACTGACTCCCAGAGGTAAAAAAAATTAGAATACATGTATGCATGTAAAATTCTGCAAAAATTTGAGGTAAAACTGAGTATCAATAGAGAATGTGCAGGAATAAGAGCTCCTAATAACTTTATGGCAGGCAACACTTTAAATGTGACCTGTATTCTTTCATGAGCATAAAGAGCTTTATTCATAATTTTCCTCCAGTTTTCTCCTCTGAAGAAAGGATAAGACTGAAGTGAAGAAAGAAGGAAGAGAGTGTGTAAAACCTTTACTTTACTGAAAATAATTTATTTCTTGGGTCTATCAGAAGTTTTTTTCTTAGGTGCCTTTAAATTATTGCAAAAAGAAAATAATCAGCAAGCCTGCTTTCCCCCAAGATGCAACAGTTTTGTTTCAGGATTATTTCAGGATTTGTTTCAGGATTGTAAATTGGGCTGTCCTCCAGAACATAAAATACTGAAAAGCTGGCTGTATGGGATTTGCTGAACAGATTTTGCTGCAAGAGGAATTTTTGGTGGTAGAAGAGCAAAAACTGTCTGAAACATACATACATACACAAACAAACATACACACATCCCTACAAAAAAACTAGTGTTGAAAATTGCCTGCTGCAAACAACAAAACTCAAGTTGGCCTTGTGCCCGTGCTGAATCCCTCTAGCATAGACCAGGCACTCTCAGATCCTGGTTGAGATAGGAAATCAGCCTTGAAATGAGTATGCCCCAATGGTTTAAGGAATGATTTCACTCCTCTACAATGCCTGCACTCAAGAAAGGCTTCAGAGGAATTGAATAAGCTCCCCTCACTCTTTCTTCCAAGCAAAGGTCCACCTTGGATGGCAGTTGTGGTAGAAAGCAGGTCTCCTGCTTACTTCAAACCTCAGGCTGGAAGGGGGGGGGGAAAAACCTTCTAGAAAGCCACGAATGGGGCCTCCTCCTTCACGGAAGAACTAAGGCATAGTGTTCCAACTGAGAAGAGTTTCTTTCATGGGCTCTGCTTTTCTCCCTGTTCACCCCGCCCTGCTATAACGGCTTTTAAGAAAGGATCTGAACTATGAAAACCTTTCAAAGCAATGCTCCAGCTAATACAGGGCACATGATTGGAGATCAGATTTTTAAATTAGCCTTTTTCACTCATTCATAAACAAAAGCTGGGCTCTTGCTGAGCTAACGATATTCAAGAGAACAATACTTTTTAGCAACATCTGCATGAGCTCCCTGGGGAGCATCTCTGAAAGAAAACACATCTTTTTTTTTTGCAATGATTACCTGTATTTTTCCATCATGATAGAATAACTTTGAGAGGCCTTAGTTATCTGGGACAAACTTGATGCTATGCTAAATAAGCAAGCAAAAGAGATTCGGTATCAAGGAGTTTTTGCTAGCATATACACTTAGCTTGAACCTTACTTCCCTGGCATTAAATGCTCTCTCAGTGCTCAGAATATGATAATTTTTCTCCTTAGCACAGGGTAAAAAAATAAAAGCAAAAACAAAAACAAAGAGCAACTGCTTTATTTTGCAGTGACTGAGAAGAAAAGACGTTAAAAAGAGGGAAACCAGGAAAATAGGAGCCCAAAGTCTCCACTCTCAGGCATATTTCAACCATGATGAAGGTAAGGATTGTATGTCAAGACCCATGTGTGACAGCTGTGAAAAATGTAAATTTCATGCTTGGGATTATTAAGAAAAGAATTGAAACAATTTTCATGTTTCCATACCAAGATGCATGAAATATAACATAGTGATGATTCTTCAGGCTGTTCCATCTCTAAAACTCAACAGAGTTAGGAAAGGTGCAGAAAAAAAGGTGAGGTAGCAATGTTGAGTAAATGTTTGGAACCTCACCCCACCTCTAAAATAAATGTGGCTTTTTAACCTGGGGAAAAAAATAATGGATGGGCTCAACTGAAATTCGCCAATGAATCTAACACCTTATTGGTAATAGAACTCCCAGCAGAAATATAAGGAAAGCATTGTTTGTCTTTATTTTTGCCATTTAAGATATCAATTGGGATCAGGAAGAACATCTACTGCAGCTAGTGTAACAGAATTAAGGTAGTCCAAATCAATGGCTTGGTGAAGTTCCTGGGAAGATTTAAGAGTCACATATCCTCTTGGCCTGCATACAGCCAGATCATTTCATTCCCTCTTTTAGACTTTTCTCATTTCCAATGTTGTGGAAATCTAGTCCCAAAGCATAAAAAACTCTGATATCTTCTTTCTTGAAGCAAAATGTTGAGGAATCCTATAATCCTTGGTCTTGAATAGCTGCCTGTGGAGAAACATAATACATTGTCTAAGCATATTTATATTGTGAAGAAAGTAAATTAAAACCTTTACCATTTTTATTTGGCTCAGGAAACATGATTGGCAGTCTGGGGCATTTTTAAAAATGAGAGAGAGATTTCTATTTTTTTTAAAAAAGCTAACTTCTTTGCAACTTTTCTAAGAATTTCATCTGCCTTCAATTTTTGGAGATGTTTGGCTTATTGTGAAGGATTCGGGACAGGCCTAATATTAGAATGTATTTAGTACTTTTGCAAATGTTGGAATCTTGATATCTCCTTTTTTCTTAAGGAATCCTTTTGGCTAGAATCCCATTGACAGCTGGATTGGTATTTGGCAATGTTTATTTATGTATAAATCCCATCTCTTTGTTTACCTTTGACATACCCCACAGTTCATCCTTCAAATATGTTTTAGGTAGTTTAGACTAAGCATACCAGGTGTCCTCAGCATAGCTCAGTTTTCTAACTTTACTGTACATATGCCCTTTTCTCTCAAGATTCCATTTTCTTCATGCAGAACCAAGTAACTTTTGGGTTGGATTTTCTGGTTTTAATTAATCAATGTCAGTGTTTCATGAGCATATTGAACATTTATTTCTATTTGTTAATTTGATTTGCATCCCATCTTTCATTCAGGAGTTCAGGTCTCATGCCTAGTTCTCCTTCCTCCCCTTTTCTAACACAACATCTTTGTGAGAAAGTTTGGGTTACAGAGAACAACTGGCCCAAAGCGATCCAAAGAATTTCCATGGCTGACCCTGAATTGACCTCAAATCACCCTAGTCTCTATATAATACTTTAACTGCTGCATCACAGCAGTCTGCTTCAGCTCCATAATTCTATAATGGTAGAAGTTAGATCAAGGTACATGTATTGTTCTTGATCTTCTTCTGTCTAACTATAGAAAGATATCAACAGGAATCTCTTTCCTAAGTTTGTACTTCTATACTATAGTTTGATAATGGAGGCTTGGACATCTCTTAAGCTTTGGCTTAAAGTCCTCATGTCCTGTCACTGGAGGCTCATTCACATGAGATCTCTGATAAATGCTATGAGAATGCTTTCCTCTAATCCTTCAGATAGGGGGAAAACACTCCAGTTCTGGTATATTTCATACTAGCTTCATTGCCAAATGCTATTCTGCTTCAGTAATGAGAGCAGTGCTGTTTTTACAGATGCCAATAAACATGCTAATAAAAATGATCAATGAATTCCTCTGGCTTGTTTCTCCTAGTGTTAAATATTCTCCCTAATGTGAAATGGGGATGGGAGAAGAGGTAAGAATATGAGAGTATATGTATGAAGGATTTGATGTCAACATTTTATATGCCCTTCCCATTTGTATAGAAGCTATAGTCTATGAAATGGTGCTTCATTCCTTTTAGGCATAATCGTCCACCGGGGACTCCTTCCTCTTAAACTTGCTTATGGGAAGGATGGTATAGGTAGATTCCACAAGGTATGATGGATCTCTTAGAATAGCTTAGTTCTTCTAGGCTAAACAATTAATTTGGCTGAAGAGGGAAACAATATCCCTATAAAGAGACACCCCCCCTCCAAAAGTTGCTTTGGGAAACTACACACCCTCTTTGGAGTCAATCCCATCTCTCCTTGTTCTTTAATTCCAGTTCTCCTTTCTCCCTGTAGGTGAAATGTGTCAAGGCATGTCATGGAGGGGAGGGGTTCCTTTCTTTGTTTCTGAAACCCAAGAGCTTATCTGGCTTTGGTGTGCATTGACCATCTGTTTGGTGTGCATTCCTTGGCTTCCACTATACAATCTCTTCTGCAAACCAAGCCAAAATAGCCATGGAGGGCTACACTGAGTGACTGGAGAGGCACAGATGTCCACTGCAATAAGACATTTTAGGAGAAGAAGAAAAAAAATGAACTGCAATAGCTAAAAAATTAACCCAGGCTACCCATGATGTGAGCTAAGGATGAAATGAATGCAAAATCATGAGGACCGGCCAGCAAGCATCTTTGAGTGAAAAGACAATCAGCCCTGTATAGCTTCTGAATTTTAGGATAGTTGTTCCAATAAGCATAATTAATCTCAATGTATGTGATACTGGATGTCTTTCTGTAGCATTTTACACCTACAATATGTATTTCTCATGTGGGCCTGATTAAGCTTAATGCTTGATCTCTTTAATAAATCAGTTCTGTTTCCTGGCTGATAATCATCCATTGTATTCTGAAGTCTTCCTCATTTACAAGGCATTTTGAATAGCTTTGTTCTGGTTATTTAAAGTTGTTTAGAAAGCTGACTGACTGTTATCTTTGGCAAGTTAAGTCAACTATTGGTCAATATTGCATTGTCATCACAATCTTCTTGGTGATGTCTATAAGCTGCAGCAAAAGGGACTGGATCCAAGGTTACAGTTAAGTAACCACCCTAATTCCAGACAAGCCTTTAAACAAACAAACAAAACAAATATATTGCATTTGATCAGTGAAGTATGAGTCCATCCTATATATTATAACTTCTTCACTTAGGAAGAAAATTATTTTCCAGACCTTCAATATTCTTCTGGTGTGGTCTTGCTTAGTTGCACTTCATTATACCTTCAGAATGAATGAAGATTATATTGGTATGGAAACAGATTTTCTGAGAATGAAGCTTTCCTGGCCGTATGACTTGCACACATAATTCTCAGTGACAGTAATGGGACAGTAATAGACCACACAACGCACAAAACATATTTTCCATAAGGAAACCCAGGCAGCATGTGGAAATTCCATTGCTTCTTTGCAACAATTTATAATCCAGCTGGCAAAATGAAGTCTTTGTAAATGGAACCATCTCCATGGGTTGAAATAGTGAACTGCTTCCTTTGTCCACAAGCTCTTTACATATAAGTCCCACTGGTTCTAACCAAAGGGCCTTCAGGGGATAATAATATTTATTTATTGTAGAAGTAATGAACACTTTGAAATTTTAATTCCCAAATTAAAAATGTTCTGGTCTCAGAAAACAATTGTCATTAAAGTCCCTTTCCTGGATACTTCCACAGCGTTTCATTCTTCTATTACTGTAAACCAAATGTGTCAGACTCATGTAATCCAATACTGGGTATTGGACTAGCTGTAGCTCTCAAAGGTGTCAGCCTGATCTCAAATCTAAATGCCTGGGAACGTTTATAGAATGCCTGCAACAAATGGGATCTTTGACATGGCAAAGCAAGTGTTCACTCCACAACATTAGTGGCCATGTCACAGAAACATCTTGGTTGCATAAACCAACTGTGACTATGGCAATATGGGGAAAGATGCTGAATGCACAGTGAATTGGATGCAGACTGTTCAATGTTAAACAAAGGAAATCAAATTGTATAGATGGACACAATATGGGTAGCATATTGGATACTTAAAACATTTCATAATATCTAGAATTTTAAGATAATAGATGTGCTATTTTATTTATTTAGCCTCTTCATAGGTTTTGTAGGGGGCAAATTTATTATTTAATACTTTTAAATTACCCCACGATGCGGAAAAGTTACAGGCCTATATTTCAAGCATGTTTAACAAATAAATAAATCTTACATTTTAATACTATATAGAAGAAAGAGGGAAAACCATAAAGGAAAAATAGAGCATGTACTGAACATGGAAGCCAAAAGAGCTCAGTTTTTAAATAAAGCAGAATATTCTTCATTTTGAGTAATATTCTGTAAAAGTTAAATCAGGGGTATCAAACTCAAGGCCTGGGGGTCAGATCCATCCTGCAGGGTGTTTATATCTGACCTGTGAGGCTGCCCTGGACAAGCAAAGGACAAGCCTGTGGTGCCACTGCCAGTGAAAACGGAGCTTGGGAGTGGCACGCACAGCCCTCCCAAGCTCCGTTTTAAGCTGCAATGGCCTCCTGCAACCCTCTGACAGTGAAAATGGAGCTCAGGAGGACCGTGAGCACTCAGGCCACCACAAGTGCCCCTGACATGAGTGATGTTGAGCTGGCCACACACACCCTGGCCATGCCCCCCCTGCTCCCCTGATATGGCCCTCAGTGAAATTGAGCTTGACAGCCCTGGGTTAGATGATTTTATAAAACTTTAATTCAAAAATATTAGCGAAATAGCACTCAGAAAGAATACTCATCTTTGCTGTTCATTTTTTTTTATTAATTACCTGCATGAGGAATTGGAGGGAATGTTTATCCAAACAGCAGATTATAGAAACTGTCAATGCATTGTTGATTTATATACTTTCACTGTTGATCTTGGCCATGTTCATCCTTCTTCCTGTACATTCCTTGTTCCCACTGAAATTTTGTCCTTGCAGTTTCAGATTTCTTATATGGAAAATCAGCAACTAAATGTTTCAAAAGTTCTAATTTAGTCATGTCATAAACATTATAAACAACTATAGCACTCTGGAAGATCCTCAACTTTTTATCATACCATCTGATTTGGGGACCTTCATCCAGCACTATTTCTTTGACTTTCTCATGTCTATCCATGTCGTTTTTTTGGGAGGAGTCATGGTGACACAGTGGTTAGAATGCAATATTGCAGGCTAATTCAGCTCACTGCCACCTTAAGGTTGACTTGGCCTTCCATTCTTCCAAGATTAATGAAATGAGGACTCAGATTGCTGGGAACAATATGCTGATTCTGTAAACCACTTAGAGAGGGCTGTAAAGCACTATAAGTCTAAGTGCTATTCTTATAGCTATTGCTAAAATGCAAGCATGATTTACCACTGCTTTCTCCATGCAACATGAAATGCCTTTGCCATTGTCAATAAAGTAATATCTGCCTCCTAGGATACATCTTCCGGTATCATTGCTCCCTTGATACAGGTAACTCCTGTTGGCTAGGATAACCTTCACATTTTGGATGATCCTGCTGGGAATAAATAATCTTGGCATGGCATGCACCTCTTGCCATCCTTTATTCATCCCTCCCAGGAACACTTACACACAATTACACAACCATTATGAGGCATCATAAAAAAGACAGCAAAGGAAAAGAGGACAAATGGTTGCATATCTCTCTGCTGTAAAGCAAGGGTATTTCTGAAGATGGCTCTGAAGCTCAGCCATTACTTGGATATAATTGCTTGGGCGCTGAATTGCTGAATCTTTTTCCTTCCTTTCTTACCCTGCCAAATAATTTATCTCCCTAACTCCTTTCTGTTTGTTGCAAGGAGGAAAGATGACGGTGATGGCTGTCATGTGTGTGTATGTGTGTATGGATTTTCCCTAGAATGGTTGTCTTTTGCTTTCTGTCTTACTTTGGTGTGTGACTCCAAAAATAAAGCAAAGGTTTAAAGATGCTATTTTTCAGTATCTTACAGGAACATGTCATGGCATTTTGTTACATTTTCAACATTGTGTGTATTATACATTTTGGTGACACAGAGTGAGTAGGGGATATATAACCCATTTAGTGACTTATACTTATATTAAGTCTGAGTCAGTAATTCTAAGTTTAGAAGCCAGGAAGACAAGCTTACAAAATTTTATTTCTGCAACTAATATTCTTTAACCGATAAATTCTGTAGTGGGAAGTAGAATATCCTAAACCAGAGCCTTGAAGAAAACCGGTTTCACACCCCTGACACACTCTTCTCTGTGGGCCGGTGGGGGAGAGCGGCAATCAGCGGGGGACAGAATGGATGCCTCCTGCAGCACCATGCCGGCCGAAAATGGGCCGTATGGCCCTTTTTTGGCCCATTTTTCAGATCAGTTTTCAGCCCCGTTTCTGCCGGCAGAGTGCTATGGAGAGTGAAAACGAGGCACGAGGGGCCACAGGTGGCCTGTTTTTGTCGCCAAAAGCACCTTGGGCCAGTCCTTTGATAGTTCCAGGCCGGCCCTGCAGGCTGAATTTAAGCACCCCATGGGCCTTGAGTTTGATGCCCCTGTCCTAAATTGTGTTTAAATTTAAGCTTGATCCAAATACTTTCCTGGGTCAGTTTTCATCCTGTTACCTTTGCAGTTTCTCTCTTCTTTTCCCCATGACCTTGTCTGCAATAATCTCCTTTCCGATGGACATTTCTTCAATTTAGAACAAACGAAGGTGCAGATGTGATATGAAATGGTTAGAGTTACTTTTATGAAATTTTTGAGCTTAGCCTGCATTACCTGCCTCCTGACTATTTTAAAAATGCCTATAGACATTATCTTTTCAGCCTCATCTGCTGATTCCCCATCTCCAGTCTGCTCAAGACTTACGAAGTGCACAAAGATCCTTTTTGTCATCCTGCATAAAATTGGGTACCATTGGATAGTCATGACAGCAATAACTCTGGTCTTTCTACAAAGAAAATCCTAGGTCCAATCTCTGGTATATTCAAACAGGGTTGGAAGTTCTTTACTCTGACTCTTGGAAAACTATTTTGATTAGCAAAAACTCCCTCCCCCATTTATTATTTTTGCCCTCTGAGACTTTCAAGCACACATTTCTGTACCTAGAGAACTTCTAGTGAACATCTAGGACACAGTTCCTCAGTGGGAGGGAGGAGGTGGTACGTGGTCTTGATAAAGTAGTTTGTTCATTTAATGCTTGGGAAAACCCTATCAAGCACACCTCTTACATTTCAGAGAGTTGGAAGGAATTTTATACATCAGCCACAAACCTCTACTCAGTGAATATGTCACCACAGAAAGTTAGGCAATCTCTAGTTGAAGTCCTGCAGCAATTACACCACCCGTCTTGGGGATTTGTTCCACTGACAAAGCATCCTGTAATTTAAACCCATTACATTTAGATATGCTCCTTTGGGTAGCAAAGAGCAAGTTTTTTTGTTCTCTTCCACGTGATAGGTTTTTTTTTAAAAAAAAGATTATCTGATGAGTGTGATTGTGCCCCATCTCTTTCTAGGCCAGTGGTGGTTAACCTTTTTAGCACCGAGTGCCGAAATGGGAGTGCACGTGCATGCCGGCCAGCTGGTCTTCTTGCGCGCGTGCACATTAGAAACCAAAAGATCAGGTGGCTGGCATGCATGCACACGCCGGGAACTGCTCTTCCAGCGTCCAGTGCTCCCACATACACGAAGATCAGGTGGAATAGCAACGGGTGACGGCTGGTGTGCCTGGAGAGATGGCTCTGCGTGTCACTTCCAACACGCATGGCATAGGTTCACCATCACAGTTCTAGGCTAAAGATATCCAGTTCCTTCAGATTTCTTTCTTTTTTGTGTGTGAGAATTGTTTTCTGAATCACTGACATTCTTCATTGCCTTCATTTATGTGATTTTTAAAGGTTCCCAGAAACTGAGATAGTCTTGTATTCCAGATGAAAAGTGATGAACACAAAATATAGAAATATTACTTATGACTAAAAAAACAGAGGTGGTTATTTAAACAGGTTCTAATCAGTTCTGGAGAACCGGTAGTGGAAATTTTGAGTTGTTCAGAGAACTGGCAAATATCACCTTTGACTGGCCCCACCCCATCTATTCTCTGCCTCCCGAGTCCCAGCTGATCTTCTTTTGTTGCCCACCACAGGAGAACGGAACTGGAAATCAGGTTAGTGGGGTGGGGAGGGAATGGGGATTTTGCAGTATCCTTCCCCTGCCACAGCCACCATGCCATGCCCACAGAACCAGTAGTAGAAAATTTTGAAACCCACCGCTGCTAAAAAAAAAAAAAAAAAAAGCCTACAATTATATCAACATTGGTCTCTTTTTTCTTTCTTTAAAGCATCATCAGACTGCTGTTTCCACATATACAAGAGTCAAGCCAAGAATTTCTTTCCCTTTGATTATGGGTCCTTATTCTATGAAAGTTGTATTGAATTGCATTTCCAAGGGATTAGCATTTCCTGTTAAGTTCTGTCACCTGCAAGTTTGACAAAATGCTGTGGGAAACTAACCGCACCAAAAGAAATGTCCTCTTTCTGCATAGCACATTTCAAGTAAACAGGGTACTCTCCAGCTCCATTGCCCCAGCTATTTCTTCAAGGAGAAGGAAAAAAGCCAAATAGGTTTATTTGAGATGATAGAGACAACCTTCTTGCACATAATCCGAAGGGATCCCCCGAAAGCCACAAATTGCTCCAAGAGCCTCTCAGCACAAGACTTCACAACCCATCAAACAAAGAAAGTTTCAAGCAACTGCCGTCTACCCTTCCCTGTGCAAACTCCTGAATGCTTCAACCGAGACTCCCCCCCCCCCTTTTCTTTTTCTTCATATATCCGGCGAGCCATACTGCTGATTATGCTCATGAATAAACAGCATTCTCAGCTTCAGGGAATCAGGCCTCCTCCCTAAAAAAAAAAAAAACAAGAAGAAGCTAAAGAAGCTAAAGAGAGCCAAAAAAGGCGAGAGCAGGAGGGGTTTGGGAAAGGCCGTGCGTGAGGGGAAGGAGGGAAGGGAGGTGGGCGAAGGAAGGCCTGCGCTTTAACTCGGATCAATGCGGTAGAGGATTCCTCTCCAGCCTTTGCAAGGAAGTCTGAGGCAATTAGTTCAGTCAGTAGACAGCCTGCAGTCAGCCAGTCTGGGCTGCTCTTCGTGCCTCGCAAGGAATGAGAGAGGAGAGCGGTGAGAATAAATGTCCGGTGACCTCTGCTGTTGGGGCTTCTTCTCTCGAAGGAAGATTTTCTTTTTCCTTTTCCCCCCCTTTTCTTTTTCTCATCGGACACCGTGTGATTTGGAACGCTTTTTTTTTAAATATACACCTATATATATACATAAAACTAGCTGATTAAAACCGCGGCTTAATCTTATTTCTCACCCCAGAGAAGTGGGGGAGTTTGGGTGGGTCCGTGCGGTCGGGGGAACGTACGGACGGACGGGACGGAGGCGTTCGCCTTGCGGTCGCTGAAGGCGGGGAGCGATGGGGTTTGAGTTGGATCGCTTCAACGGGGAGGTGGATCCCGACTTCAAATGCAATCTGTGCAACAAAGTTTTAGAGGACCCTCTCACCACCCCTTGCGGTCATGTGTTCTGCGCCGGCTGCGTCCTGCCGTGGGTCGTGCAACAAGGCAGTTGCCCGGTGAAGTGCCAGCGGATGTCCACCAAGGAGCTGAACCACGTCCTGCCCTTGAAGAGCCTCATCCTCAAGCTGGACATCAAGTGCGCCAACCGCGAGCGGGGTTGCGAGAAGGTGGTCAAGCTGCAGCATTTGGCCGAGCACGCCGAGATGTGCGACTACTCGCCGGCGAAGTGCCGCCATAAGGGCTGCGCCGAAGTGCTCAACTTGCGCGACGTGGACGCGACATATGCGCGAGAGCTGCGAGGCCCGGCCGGTGGGCATCTGCGAGCAAGGCTGCGGCTTGGTGCTCACCCATCGCGAGCGCAAGACCGGCTCCCACTGTTGCCTGCAGGCGCTTAAGGCGCACAACGGCGCCCTCCAAGCCAAACTGGCCGGCCTGGAGAAGGAGCTGAAGAAAGAGGCGCTGCGGGCGGGCAAGAGGGAGAAGTCGCTCCTCTCGCAGCTATCGGCCGTGCAGCTAGAGCTCCAGATGACAGCGCTGCGTTACCAGAAGAAGTTCACCGAATACAGCACCCGCCTCGACTCGCTCGGACGTAGCCTGGCTGCCTTTTCACCCAGCAAGGTGAGTGCGACGCCCCCCCGCCCCCCGAGCGGGAGGCACTATGACCGCCTCCCCCGCTGCCTCTCGCCCTTCACCCCTTTTTTTTCCTGAAGTCACTTGTCCTCTCACGGGACGCCCCCGGTGGGGGGGAGCCCTATGGTGTCTTAAAGACTGCCACCAATGTCTTTGGACCGTTCGCCTTTGGAATCCTAACCTTAACCCTAATCCTAAAGTTGCATTCACTTTTGAGCATTCATGGATAGGATTGCTCTGCAGATGTGTGAGCTTTGACTTACCTGAAGGCCTCTCGGATGTGTGCGTAGCTTTCTCAAAATCTCTTTTGCAATTCATATCTGTGGGATGCCCTAGTTATTGAAAGCTAGGTTACACAACCCAGTTTTTTTTTTTTAAATCCTTCCTTTCCAGCTCTTTCTCCTCCCTCTCCCTCCCTCTCTCCCCTTCCCTCCCCCCCCTCTTTCTTTCCAAACATTACATCCCAAATGTTCTGGCCCCTTTTATGCACCTCCCATATTCATCCCTGCAGGATAAATTCTTTTGAATGTTCTTTTGAATGTGGTAACCTCCAAATGTGCCAGGCCTTTGCATTTGAGTGAGGTCAAGAATAGTTTGGCACAAATGTTTTGGTGAGAGGAAACATCCCTCTTGGGGGGCGGGACAAAATAAGACCCTGAGGTTGTCATATGAGTACCAGACATTTGGCATCTTGTATCTGTACCTTGGGAATCAGCAAACAAATCAAGGCAGAAGGAAGAGTGAGGAGACAGGATATTTGTTGTTTATTTTCTTCTCTTTTCCTTATTACTGAGAGTTGGAGGGAAAGAGTTCTCTCTCCTCTTTTTTCTTTGAAATCTGTTTAGCCCCCTCCAGTCTCCCTCTAACTCTCTCTCTTCTTTACAGACATATCTGTCAGCTGCAGTTTCAGCCAGCTGGTGGGCTCAGCGTGAAGGGCAAATATTTACAGCTAAGCTGCTCTCCACTAACTTAGGAGAAACAGGACCTGCAAAACAGAGATTTGGTGGGTGGTGGATATGTAATCAGAGTTTAAGAACCTCTACCAAGTTCTTTTGCTCTTTCTGGTGCTTTCTGGGAAGGGGAGAATGCAAGTGCAACTTATCTCATATCCACAAAAAGTTGCTTTTGTGGACTTCTTTCCTTTACACAATTAGGTTTTATTATAGACACTTCTTATTGAACATGTGTTTACCCTCCCCCCAAACAATAGTTTCTTCAATCATGACTGATTTTGAGGGGTTTTGCAGTTTCCCCCAATTCTAGCAAAGTTGAGCAGTGGCTGGGAATTATAAAAATCAAAGTTTACTCATCCAGAGATCCTGGATTGGTGAAGAGAGTTAGTAGAGAGTTTGAAATAATTTAATGTTTTGATCATAGAAGGAAAAAAAAACCTTAATGCCATTTTTTGAAACAAAGGCATGGATATTCAAGAGGCTTGCTTTTTTATTCATTTATGATCATTTGGACGAGTTACAATGGCAAGCCATACATTTTCTCTTAAATTTAAAAAAAATACTACAGTTCTCTGGATAATCCTTAAAGCCATCAGCATTTATTGCTGTAAAACAACCGGAGTTCATGCAGATTACAGTGTATATAAATAGTAAATAAATAAAAGCGAAATCATAAATGGTGGCTCACTTAAGGAAAATAAAAGATAAACCAGATCAGCGTTTCTTTCTTGCTTCTCTCCAAAAGGAAATGTTGATACCACAGTTGGGATGATATCACTCAGGGTGATAGCAGGAATTGGTAATTATGTAGAAAGATCACCATGTAGCTTTGGTAACAGCTGTTTCTCATTATGTTACAGAGTGTGGCTGTCCATTAACATATCTAAGTTCATCTATTACCAAAGGCACATGTGAAATCTCTTTTAGGATCTTGAGAAAGCAGAATGATAAAATGGAGTTTGTCCTTTGTAGTTTGTAAAAATCTCTTGATTCAGTGCTACCCTAATGAATGATCTATTTTTTTACTCCAAAATGGCTAGGGAAAGAAAGTGTAACTTTTAATGAGCATCTTATAACTGAACATTGGTTTTTAATTATTTAACTTTTTAAAGTTGCCTAACATTCTCTGACTTGATGGAAAATATCATTAAATATTTGTAAACACACTAAAAAAAAAACAACCAAGGAAGATGCAGTGGAATACAACACAGCAATGGAGGAGTCAATGCAGCAGGACAGACATGGCTCAGTATTGCCTTCTAATATGTTTCTTTGACTTCTCATTCTAGTCTACTGGGTACAAAATGTGACATTCCAGGGAAAAGAAAAACAGCTTTGCCTAACACTGAGTATATTATGTATATTTGGCCCCATATTTTAGGAGAGATGGTGACAAACTGGAGCATGTCCAAGGACAGGGCTACCAAACTCCCAGGGATGCGTCACATGCTGGCCACACCCACACCCGGTTTAGTGCAGAGGAAAAAAGTCCCGCTAGGTCACATGATGCTGCTGTGAAGATGTGAGTTTGATACCCTTGTCCTAGGAGAACAACTAGGTTTGCTAAAAGGTTTGTAAGAAAACAGAAGGAATGATTGGAAATGTTGAGTGCATGGAGAAGACTGTGGGGAGATATGATAAGCTTTCTTCAGGTAACTACCTCTATTATACCGGTAGAAGATAGGGTAGGATGTGGTTCTCCATATCTGGGTTAGATTTTCATTTATCCATTATTTTGGTTCATACTAATTTTAGACTATATAAAGAACTGTGGTTTCAGATCAAAGTAACTGTTCAGTTCTTATCTGAGAGCAAAAGGAAACCAATGGCCAGAAATTTGAAGTTTCTTCAACTTGCTTCCCCCCGGTAAAATTGACAGTTCTTAAAATTGACTGTTTTAAATAAACTTTCAATCCAATCATTCTTACTAGAAAGAGTCAATATTGTAAGAGTTCAAGAAGTAATTGTCCCATATTGCTCATTCACATTGTGGACCGGGATAGCTAAGACTATGCCAATGTGACTTGATGGTAATCCAGCAAACCTCAATCATCATTGTGGTCTCCTTGTAAAACTAAATTCCTGAGGAAAATTCAGTGAGCTGTAACATTCAGGATCTGCATTCATTTTCAATGTACAACTTTATGTTCATTTTTTTTAAATTTCCTATTCTGTGGAATTCCATACCTTCATTTGTATACTGCTGGTACGGTACTAATCTGATGACTTTGATGTTGAAATGAAACTTTTTGTTTCCTGATGTTTCTTTAATCCAAGCTAGGTACATAGCTGTACTGTGCTCCCTGTCCTGGATGCCTAAATGAAAACCAAACGTCCTTACCAAATATGATGCTATTACTATCTATACACTGAATATATATTAGTATCTTTCCCCTTTTTAAATTTATATTTTTGCTCTGTCCCTCAGTATGAATGTTAATTGATGATTTGCTTTGGGGTCAGCCTTCTATTTTATTTATTTCTATGGCCACCCATCTCAATCAATGACTCTGGGTGATTTGCAGTTTCTTTAATTTCTCTTGCAGTTTCTCTTGCCATGAAATCAGTGTCTGAATATCTGGATCTAGAATTTGGATACCTGTTAAGGTTGTAAAATGCAGATAACTTTTGTAGTTTCTTATAAGTTATTTATTAGCATATTGGAATAATAGAATTAAATCTTTGAGATCTCATTCTGAAATGTGCAATTGTGAGAAAAATGCTATATGCATTTCTCAGTCTGTTTTCATAAGTGTGCAGACAGGGAATGATCTCATCACTGGAACATGTAATGTCTGAATTGACTTTTGGTCTTGTAACAGGGCTGGGGCATTATTAAATTACCCAACTGGACACTTGCTATTTTCTTGTTTAAAGTCTTTGATAGCGTGCAGCAATGTTTTCATCAGATTTATGGACACAGCTGGATAATATGACTGTTTGTTTTCAGCCTGCCCATAAAAAGGCTGTTATGCAGTTTTCAGAAAAAAGGCAGCATGTAATCTGCAGAAAGCCCAAAGGTGTCAAGTCACCATAAAAGTGTGGCACAGTCTTCAATCAATTACATGTCTTTCACAGCCTTTTGGGCAACCTTCCAAGGTTAACAATTTCGGCCAAAAGAAGTGCAATTAGAAAATATACATCTTTAAATACTGAAGAAATACAGAGTCAAACCACTGCATGGTTATAGATTTGTTCTACTTTCTCGCCTATGTGGGGAGTGAAAGGATGGCAGGTTTCCAGTATTTTGATCCCTGGATTATTTAATCAGACCGCGATGTCAACATAGTTATGTGCAGCAAAGGGCAAAGTTATAAACAAATGGCAGGCGGGAATACTAGCTCAGGGATTAGAGTGATACTAAGATATTCTGCAACAGTTAATGTAAAACGGTTTCATTCATATGCCCACTATGTTGCACCATGTCAAAATAAGCTTATATAAAATACTAATTGTCCCAAGAGCAGCTGTATTTTTTGCTGTGTTTATTAGTATTAAAACATTCAATGTACAATTGGACTATAAATATATATACGTATGTCTGTCTGTCTGTCTATCTATCTATCTATCTATCTATCTATCTATCTATCTATCTATCTATCATCTAGTTATTCGAGTTTTCTCCCACGTAAAATTGGAAGTATCTAGGCGACCTTTCGATGAAGTGTCATTCATCACCTTCAGGCTTGTGTCTTCGGCTTTGTGCTTCTCAGAGTAATGTGAGCTTGCAGCTGCTTCTTCCTTTTAACTGCTAGTGGGGGCGTGACTTGATTGGGTGGGGGCGTGACTGTGTTCTGATTGGGTGGGGGTGTGTTCTCATTGGTTGGGGGTTTGGCTGTGTTCTGATTGGCGGGGGGTGTGTTCTGTTCAGGTGGGGGCTTGGTTGTGCTCAGGTTAGTCTTAGTTGCCGGGGAATATGAGCTGGTGAGCTGTGATCCTATTGTTTGGCTTCGCATTCGTGGTCGCGCCACATCTTCATGGTGGGCGTCTGTTCACTTCATGTATGGGTCGGAGGGGTTTGAAGCAGGTAGTGATGCAGCTGCAGTAGGGGACTATTAGACATTCTATTACATTAGCGACTTCCCAATATATGGCACCTGGCTAAGGTGGCATAGTCAATGCACAAACATATTGTAAAAATGCAGATATTTAAGTGCCTTCTTGAATACTGTTTAGAGCAGTGGTTCTCAACCTTCCTAATGCCGTGACCCTTTAATACAGTTCCTCATGTTGTGGTGACCCCCAACCATAAACTTATGGCTCGGTTCCTAAGACCATCGAAAATATGTGAAAGGGTCGTTCGACTCCCAAAGGAGTCGCGACCCACAGGTTGAGAACCACTGGTTTAGAGTATCCTCTACTGGGAGATGATGTATTCCAGAATGTGGGCAGCACAAGAGAAGAGGCATCATCAAGCCCTCAATTTATTTGGAGAAGGTGCTCTCAGCATATTTGTCTCAGAGAACTCGTAAGACAGGTCAAAATAACTGAGGTGAGACTGTCTTGAAAGTTCTTGTTAGCTGATCCTTATAGGGTGATAACCAGAAGTTTGAATTGGACCCCAGAAGGAAGAGTGAATGGGCTCAAAGGAAGGGAGAAACTTGAGTGTTATTGTTGGAAGACATTGATCTGCTCCTGGAAAAAAAAACCGATTACAAATATAAAGAACAAATGTCAGTGTCTGAAAAGGTGTATTGACAATGGAAGGAATTATAGTTTGTTCACGAGTGTAGGAGATATGAGAGGTGTGATAAATAATGTTGGTGTTGGCTGGACATACATGGATTGTCTTTATTCTTTCTTTTTTTCTTTTTCTTTTTCTTTTTAAGTTTTTATTTTATTAACTTTAAACTTTTTGTAGGTTTTTAAACTTTTTTAACTTTAAGTTTCTTTTGCTTATTACTTTTCATTGTTCTCTGCTTTACACACCGTTTATTCAATACGAAGGATATCCGTTCTTTGCTTTTGATAAGGTGGTCTTATACATTTAATAAATAAATGTCAAATAATAATAAACTCTAAAGGGCATACAACTTCTCTTACCTAGCGATCTAGAAGGCTTTTTAGAGTTTATCTGGTATACACCACAAATTATTTAAGGTAAAACCTCAAATAACAGAAGTTTTGGGAAGAGGGGTTTGAGGGTTTTAAGGGGTAGAATGGGTGACTTCAGCCTGTACAAGGCCAACATTTCCCATTTGGTGTCTTAAAATCTCACAACTCTAAAAATGGAAGCAAACAAGTAAGCCAGGAGGCAAAAAAAACCCCCACTGCTACTTGTCTCACTTAGGAGGCTGCAGCCTTTAGAACTTACCTTCTACCACCAGTTTATTTGGTAATGGTGATTCCATGGAAACAACTGTTCATATTTTGATGTTTGTTCTTTTACTTTTATTTTCCCAAACAACCATTATTACCAGCTTGGAATACAGAGTTATTTTGTAAGAGCTTGACTCCGCTGTGGGAAGACCACGTACCAAAAACATTGTATTTGTTTTAGGATCAGATGATTTGAGTTGGGGGTGGGGTGACCATGACATTTTGCAGCAAAATCTCTTCTTCTCTTAACAATCAGTGTGATTGACAGAGAAGATATTTAGTCAGTCTAGGAGAGGGGAGCACTTTCTGCATTCTTTAAAAATGTTCATTTCTGGAGGGGCAAGAAAGTTGCCACAGCTTTGAAAGCACATCTGGTAGAATTATCAATATGGGTTTTCCTCCTCCCCTTTCTAATTATTCTGCTAAAATGCAAACAGTTATGAAACTAGGATGCATAGCAAAGTTGATGCGAACAATGTATACAAAACTTTGCTAACTTAACTCCCAAACTTAATTGGTTACTATATAACACTGCCATTTTGTTCTTTTCTTATAGCATCATTGGAATTAGAAGTAGCAATGGAAAGCTTTCCCCCCTGCTTTAATCATGGCTTCAATTCTAAATGAAATCTAGAATCGGTTTCTTGGTTAATATAATTATTTTTTCCTCCATCAAGCAATGGAAAATAGGGTAGAATTTTGTGACAATGACATCCTTATGTTTTCTGTACTTACTAGATCATAGAAACTGTCTCCTAGGACTGGATATTTTTGGTTTTTTTTCCCTACTTTTGTTTCTTCTGGAAGAGGTAAGTATGCAATAAATTATAGTGAGCAGACTGGATTTTGACTCTGCAGATTGGATTTTGATGATACACAGTATCAGACATTCAGAGATTGAGATAATAAACATGTTTAGCTTATATGAAAAAGAATCTTGGTAAAATCAGTGGTATTTACATATAATTAAACTTGAGGCATTGTGATACATTGTTCTTTGAAGTCTAACTTAGTAATATTTTCCAAAGATTACTTTGTTGTCCAATTTTACAGGTTAGTAGGAATTTCTAAGAGTCTGTAATATTTACTAGTTGATTTTAGCTCTATTCCCTTTTCTTTCAAAGCAGTGACAGGAAAATATGTGACCCTTCAGCTTACAGAATATTTCTGAGGATTAATATAACTTGATTGACAGTTTCATTATTAACCTGCAAAAAGAAAAAAGAAATATCATAGGACCTGGAGCTCTTTTAGTCCAACCCCCCTATTCAGGACAGGGGTCTCTATAGCATCCCAGACAAATGGATGTCCAATCATTTTTTTTAAAAAAACATCCAACAATCAGGAAGGAAAGCTTTTCCACTGATTAATTTTTCTCACTTTAGGAAATTCCTCCTTATTTCCAAGTCTCCCTTTGACAAGCTTCCACACATTTCTTCTTGTCCTTCCTTCAGGTGCTATGGAAAATAAATTGATGCCCACTGGTCATCCAACTCCAAATCCATCTGGTGGTGATACTGCTAGTGTCTTCAATAATGAATTGGGCAAATACACTGGGAAACCAATTTCATTAAATTTAGATCCAAAAGTCACCCCAAGATGACTAAAAGCATGGCGAGCGCCCTTCGCACTCCGCCCAAAAACTACCAGAGGACTGGAAAAGAGTTGATGTGGTTCCCATCTTCAAAAAGGGGAAAAAAAACAGACCCAGGAAACTATAGACCAATCAGCCTAACATCAATACCTGGGAAGATACTGGAAAAGATAATAAAAAACCAGATCTGCCAACATCTAGGAACAAATAAAGTAGTAACTAGCAGTCAGCACGGGTTTGTTAAAAACAGATCATGCCAAACCAATCTTATTTCATTCTTCAACATAGTGCCTAAATTAGACCAGCGAAATACTGTGGACATAATATATTTAGAGTTCAGCAAGGCATTCGACAAAGTAGACCACAACCTACTTCTTAATAAGCTAGAAAAAAGTGGAATAGATAGCACCACCACTAGATGGACTCGCAACTGGCTGACAAACCGCACTCAACGAGTAGTCCTTAATGGGTCTAAGTCTACATGGAGGGAAGTAAGCAGTAGGGTGCCACAAGGTTCCGTCTTAGGCCCAGTACTCTTCAATATCTTCATTAACGACCTAGATGAGGGAATAGAAGGGGAACTTACCAAATTTGCAGATGATACTAAGCTGGCAGGAATAGCTAACACCCAAGAAGATAGGCTTAAGATCGAGATGGATCTTGACAGACTAGAACACTGGGCCATATCTAACAAAATGAAATTCAATGTAAAGAAAAGTAAAGTCCTACACTAGGCAAGAAAAACCAAAAGTACACATATAGACTGGGTGAAACCAGGCTCAATAGCAGTAACTGTGAGAGGGATCTTGGAGTCTTAGTGGACAACCAGCTAAATATGAGCCAGCAGTGTGCTGCAGCAGCCAAAAAAGCTAATGCAGTCCTAAATTGTATTAACAGAGGGATACAATCATGATCAAGACAAGTACTAATACTACTTATAAAGCCTTAGTAAGACCACACCTAGAGTACTGCATCCAGTTTTGTTCACCACATTATAAAAAAGATGTTGAGACTCTAGAAAAAGTACAGAGAAGAGCAACCAGGATGATTAGGGGACTGGAGGCTAAAACATACAATGAACGGTTGCAGAAACTGGGCTTGGCTAGTCTCCTAAAGAGAAGGACCAGGGGAGACATGATAGCTGCTGAAGTCGGGACAGCTCCGGAAAGGAAGAAGCTGAAAGAGAAAGTGTGTCGGCTGGGTGAGAATCTTTTTTTTTTTTTTTTTACTAACTTTCTGAGACTTGAAAGGACACTCTGAATATAAGAAGAAACCTGTGAGATTTTTGACAAAATTGAATAAGCGGCGACTTTTAAAGTGAGGCTTGGTGTTTTTTTTCCTTACTTTTTTTTTTCTTACTGGACTTTATCGTAACTTTGCAGTTAACCGGACTGAATTTTCTTTTATATATATATTTACTTTCTTATTCTCCTTCTTGATTTCTTAATTTTTTTTAGACTAGTGGCTCCCTTTGGTTACTTTTATATATATATATATAT
Source organism: Notechis scutatus (assembly GCF_049901735.1). Lineage (NCBI taxonomy): Eukaryota > Metazoa > Chordata > Lepidosauria > Squamata > Elapidae > Notechis > Notechis scutatus. The sequence continues at coordinate 37,849,961 of NC_142010.1, read as the reverse complement.
ACATGTATATATTTTCTCTTTTTTTTTAAACTTAAATTACGTTTTTTCTGGGAGGAGGGGGAAAGTGAGGATAGCGGTCGTCCAATATTTGAGGGGCTGCCACAGAGAGGAAAGGGTCAAGTTATTTTCTAAAGCGCCTGTAGGCCAGACAAGGAATAATGGATGGAAGCTGAACAAGGAGAGATTTAACCTGGAAATAAGGAGAAACTTTCTGACAGTGAGAACAATCAACCAATGGAACAGCTTTCCCTCAGAAGTTGTGGGAGCGCCATCACTTGAGACTTTCAAGAAGAGATTAGACTGCCATTTGTCAGAAATGGGGCAGGGTCTCCCGCTTGGGTGGGCGGTTGACTAGATGACCTATAAGGTCCCTTCCAACTCTGATTATCTGTTATCTGTTATCTTTCAAAGCTTGATGGAACGACTCTTAAAAGGTATTCCTGGAGTCGTTCCATACTTTGATGATGTAATAGTGTCAGCAAGCAATGAAACCACCTTTGTAAATAGCCTGAGAGAAGTATTTAAAAGATTCCAAGTCACAGGCCTCAAGCTTAAGAAAAGCAAGTGCCATTTAGGGGTCCCTAAGATAGAGTTTCTAGGATTCCTGATTGATACTGCTGGATTACATCCTAAGACAGCTAAGGTTCAGGCAATCAAGAACGCACCCACACCAGCCAACAAAACCGAACTGCAAGCTTTCCTGGGCCTACTGAACTTTTACGCCATATTCATCCCCCACAAAGCTTCAATAGCTGAGCCTCTACACAGACTCTTAGATAAAAAAGTCTCCCTGGATTTGGGAGAAAAAAGAGGCAAACACATTTAGAATTGTTAAAGACTTGCTAACTTCAGACTGCGTGCTGATCCAATTCAATGAATGTTTACCCTTGGTCCTGGCTTGTGATGCATCTCCCTATGGAGTAGGGGCAGTTTTGAGCCATTAAATACCTAATGGTTCTAAGGCCCCTATAGCATTTTTCTCAAGGACTCTCACGCCAGCAGAACGTAATTACAATCAAATTGACAGGGAAGCTCTTGCAGCCATTGCAGGTATTAAACCTTTCCATGAATACCTGTGTGGACATAACTTTGAACTGGTAACAGACCACAAATCCCTCCTAGGTATTTTCGCTGGGGACAAACCAACTCCACAAATTCTTTCCCCATGCATGACAAGATGGGCAGTTTTCTTAGCTGCATACTCCTAACTTTATCCTATTGCCCTGGCAAGCACCCCAGGCACCCAGATGCACTGAGCAGATGTCCTCTATCAGGGCATCAGGAACCTGCAGAGGAACCTGACACCAAGTAGTCTATCTTCCTGATAGACCACCATCACCAGTTCCCAATGACTGCTGAAGACATTGTTGCACATTCAGCAAAGGACAAACAATTGTTGCAAGTGCTGGACTAGGTAAAAAGGGGGTGGCCGCAAGGGCCTGTAAATGCTGATTTACGTCCATTCAAGATACAACAGCACGAACGGGCTACCAGCAGAGGGTGTTTGTTATGGGGGAGCAGGGTGGTAGTTCCCTCCACTTTACACAAGCCAATCCTGGAAGCACTTCATAAGGGTCACTCAGGTATAGTACGTATGAAGGCATTGGGCCGCAGTTACGTATAGTGGCCAGGGATGGACCAGGCCATTGCAGAATGGGTGTCAGGATGCCAGCAATATCAAGAATCAAGACCTTCACCTCCCAGGGCACCAGTCAGGGAATGGGAAACTCCCAGATGCCCCTGGTCCCGCCTGCATATTGATTTTGCTGGCCCCTTCCAGGGTCAAAGCTTTTTAATTTTGATAGATGCCTTCTCCAAATGGATGGAAATAGTTCTGATGGCCTCCACCACAGCTGAGGCCACTAGCATTGCATTACAGAAGATATTTGCTACCCATGGACTGCCAGACCTAATTGTCTCAGATAATGGCCTTCAATTTACGTCCAGAAGCTTTGAGGTATTCCTTATAGGATTGGGGATAAGGCTTGCCCTAATTGCTCCCTTCAATCCTTCTAGTAATGGCTTGGCAGAACGAGGGGTAAGGTCAGAAAAGGAGGCCCTGGCAAGAATGGGCCCAGGCCCATGGCCAGCAAAAATAGCCCAATACCTGTTCTGCCAGCATACAATCCCATGCCCTGCCACCAATTGCAGCCTGGCTGTACTATTAATGGGCTGAAGACTGAGATCAGTCCTAGACAGGCTTCACCCCACTTACATGCCTGAGAAGCCTCTGGACTCATCCAGCAACCCTAGGGGGTTTGAGGAAGGGGACCCAGTTTATTCCAGGAATTGTTCAGGCAACCCCCTATGGCTATCAGTCACCGTTACAAAGGTAACAGGGCCTTGATCATATATCATCGAGCTGGAGGATGGCCAGGCATGGAGATACCACCTTAATCAGTTAAGGGGGCAGGGGAATTATAGGTCTGAGGTCCCTGCCCCAAGGGAAGATGAGAATCCCTTGCAAACCAAAGCAGGGCCTACCGCACCAGTAACATGCCAGGCAAACCTACCAGAGGCTCCAGCAATACCACCAGTTGAGCAGGTCCCAGCAGAGGTCCTGGTGCTGACTCCTGAAGCTCCTGCATCAACGACTCCGGTGCCAGCAGATCCGGCCATTTCCAGAGAGCCAGCACTGCGCAGATCAGCAAGGATCCTCTGCTGCCCAGCATACCTCATGGAATACGCATGTGCCATCGAGATGGGAAGGAGTGCTATGTCTTCAGTTCTCCCTCTGGTCTGATCCAGCAGGGGGCACCCAGCCGCAACCTGATTGGTCACCAGTTTGACAGCTCAGTATAAAAAGAGCTGTCAACTGGACCAACAGCTGTTACCTCACGGCTGAGCTGAACCAGCGTTGATAGCGTGCGAAGCTTAAATAAAGCCTGAGCAGCCAAGCAAGCCACCTTGCCTCAGTTTATGAGTGTGTTTGTTTCTGAAAACAAAATGGACGGATCAGCATTTTACTTCTCCCCTGTGGGCCGATGGGGGGGAAGTGGGGGAGCAGTCCAAAATAAGGTGTGGGTGGTCCACGGGTGGCCTCCTTGCACCTCATTTTTGCCCTCCGTGGCCTCCTGCAGCACTCAGCTTGCTGTTTTTCAGTCTGGTTTGTGGCCCAGTTTTGGCCTATTTTGGGCCTAATTTTGGTTGTTTTCATCCTGTTTTGGGGCCATTTTTGCCTAGCAGAGTGCTGCAGGAGGCGATGGAAGGTGAAAATGAGGTGCGGGGTCCCAATACAGCCCCTTTTAGCTGCCAGAGGCACCGTGGACCGGTCCCTTGATATTTCCAGCCTGTGGGTCTTGAGTTGACACCCCTGAAATAGATATTCTCTTGTCAATCCCTTGCCTACTTTGACCACCTGCATTCTTGTTCTGTCTCCCACGGTGCTGCTTTTGATAGATTGGGCTATATTTTTTTCTTTTGTGTAAAGACAGATTCAAAGAAGAAATTATTCAGCAGTTCTGTTTTCTCTCTGCTGCCTGTCATCTTCTTGCCATTTTCTCCCATTGGTGGACCAACCCTTGATTTTCTTTTTGCTCATTTTTATTGAAAGAAAACTTTTATTGTTGTTATTTTTGGCATTTGTTGCAACTCTTAGTTCATTCTGAGCCTTCCTGACTGTCTTTGCAGACTCAGGCTATTTGCTGATATTCTGCTCTAGTTTTATGTCCCTGTTTCCATTTTTTTTTACTTTATCCCCCAGTTGGTCACAGAGCTGGTCTCATCTGGAGTCTCTTGCCACTTTTCAGTGGTATTGTTTTTGTTTGGACCTTTATTATCTCATTTTCAGAGAATCCCAAGCATCCTATACAATTTTTCCCTTTTAAGATTTTCACCCATGGAATTCTTCTTATTCTCTCTTACTTTGTTGAAATTGGGTCTCTTAAAGTCTAAAACATCTTTGTCACATTATCACAGAAAATTGTAATTTATGGCATTAATTGATTATGAAAGCATGGAAAATGTTTGATTAAATTCTATGAAGAATCATAACTTTTTTACTATTTCCCTGTGTGATTATTTTCTATTACATGCATATTGTAGACACTATGGGTTTGATAAATGTGGCTTTGAAATTTAATTAATGGGTTTTAAATGGGTTTAACCATTTCAGCTAATAATTTGATTGAGGCTAAAATTAGAATGTCTAGATTGAAATGTTTTGTGGGAACCATATTCACAAAGAAGGCATGTGAGAATGTGATGGTCTGAAGCTAGTAATAAAGATCCATGAATTATCATGCACACATTTTGCATACTCATATATTTTTAGAGTGTACTGAAGTGCTTATCATTTTGATGACTGAGGATTGGGAACTAGTATGGATATCTCCAGTCTGCTTTCATTAGACTAACTGCCTAAAGCAGGGTTATTAAACTGGATTTCTTCAAGGGCCGGATCAGCATTGTAGTTCTCCTTCGTGGCCTGGGGGGACAGAGGGACAGGACAGACAAAACGGGGCATCAGGGGTCTATGCACCTCATTTTCACTCTAAATAGCCTCCTGCAGCATTGTGCTGGCCATTTTTGGCCCCATTTTTGACCCATTTTAGCCGCCAGATGCACTGCGGGCTGGTCTTTTGATATTTCCAAGCCGGCCCAGCAGGCTGGATTTCAGCATCCCGCAGGCCGGATTCAGCCCAGGGGCCTTGAGTTTGACACCCCTGGCCTAAAGGACTTGAATCAAGCCTTAAATTCCAGACAGTTCTGTTATTTCTGTTGTGGCTAAATCATAAACAGGAAGATTGATTTTGTAATACTGTAACTAGGATATATATTTCCAAATATTCAAGCAACTGAAACTGAAAAGTAACCCTATCAAAATGGATGTAAGCATTCTTCCCAATTTCAATAAACTTTTTGACAAGACTTGCTCCGTTATTTGTATAATGAACAATAGATTTTTAAAATTTGTATAATGAACAATAGATTTTTAAAATTACTATCATTTAATCTCTTGGCTCTTCTGTGGCACAGCTTAGTTTTTCAGGAGGAATTGTGGCATAGAGATGAAAACCTTGATTCAGATGGCTTTGGGAAGAGAAAAGGAATTGTTACTTGTGACTCTGTAAAATACATTAATTTCAAGCCACTTACATATCAGCTAATATTTTTACAGGATGTTAATGGTGGAGCAAAAATTTTATGTTGACATGGCAATAGCAATAGCACTTAGACTTATATACTGCTTTACAGTTCTTTACATCCCTCTCTAAGCGGTTTACAAAGTCAGCATATTGCCCCCAACAATCTGGGTCTTTTTATTTTACCAACCTCAGAAGGATGGAAAGCTGAGTCAACCTTGAGCCTGGTGGGATTTGAACTGCCAAATTGCAGGCAGCCAGCAGTCTGCAGAAGTAGCCTGCAGTACTTCACTTTAACCACTGCGCTTCCACAGTTCAGTCTATACATCTATATTTTTATAATTTGTCAATTCTCTGGACCATTTGGAAAGCAAATGTATACACCTTTGAAATCATAGCAGATGTAAGCAACCAGGTATATTAAATTGCAATCTTTGTTTCTTATTTTGAAAGCTGCTAGGGGTATTAAATTATTATCAGTAGGTTGTAATTTGATCCTCAATCATAGAAGTTGATGTTTTGGTACAATTCAAATCTGAAATTAGTGGGAAGATACGTGGCTATAGAAATACTTTAAATCAGTTGATTTTTAATGGTGGTTTTAAATATTTTGAGAGATTGTTCCTTTAATTTGATGTGTTTTTAAATTAGATTTAGTAATATATACAGCTGAAAAACATATGAACTAACCAGTATGCTTTATCAACTTGGAGGCACCTTTAGATTCATTCTATTAAGAAGTGCCTTGCTTCAATGGAACCAACAATTCAATTTTAAAAGGTATTGAAAAATGAAAGGTGTTAATGTTAGTTATATTGTATCTGTTTTTATTTTATGGAAATTTGTATCACCTTCACATATATAGCTTGATTTCATTTTTATTATTCCACATTCTCCAGTATTACTGATGGGAGATTAAAAGAAACTTAAAATTCTCCTATTTTCCCAAGAAATACAATACTGACCCTTCATAGAATCTTTTATAGCATAGTAATACTACCTCTGAGTAGAGTGCATCTTGAACTCTGCTCTCCAAGGTCTAGGTCTCAAGTAGAAATTATTTCCATCCCTGATACTTGATATTTTATCAAATGGAATTGCAAGTGCTTAGAGCTGAATCCACATACATGAAAGGGTGCTTTCTCCTTCAAGTGCTGGGTCTCCCCATTTCAGCAGTGATAAAGGATATAAGGCCGGCAAATGTCCTTCCTATATTTAGGAATAGGATCAGCAGCGGACTGGATGTGATCATTTTCATGGTCAATTTGTTATTGTATATGTACTTGCTTTTTTCATAACTAAACCAATGGTACATATTTTAGATATGGCAATTTTCTCTAACCATTGTTTCCTGTCAGACAAAAAAATTGTATGCATTACATTTAGAAAAGTCTGCATACAAACAATTACAAAATATTTTGTAAAATGGGGGTGGAGTGGGGAAACTGCCACTGAAATTGATTAGTGTCAAGTAGCACTTCAGTCAAATTAAATAAGTATATATGTATATATGACAGACATTTTCCCCTGAGGCATTGTTTCCTGGTCAGAAAATAGCACAATAGACAATTTACAAAGATGAGAATTGTGTGGTCAAACCATTTAGGTTTACTTCTGTCAAAATGATTAATGTTGTGAATATTGTATGTTGATAGGGCATAAGAAAGTGGAATCATTATCTCCAGGTTTGATTTCAAAAGATTGCTATGTTTTGGTAAGAGGTAGCATCATATGGAAAAGGGAATTCTTTCTTCAGAATAAATACTCTAATTTTGATCCTTTTCCTTTACTCTGATGTCATGTTTATAACACAATTGTGAAGAGCCACATTCGTTTGATAACTCCCTACAAATTTATTAATAATTAGATTGTAATAAATCTCAGTAAAATGCTTGAGGAAAAGGAGAAAGATTAAAAACATAGCATCATGAATATTTATGTAAGCTATGGACTGTATATACTACATTCCTAGAACTATGTTCCTTTTTATCTCAGAAGGTAAGCTGTTTTTGCAACTGCATTAACTACTACCATCAAAGGCTTCTAGCTAATTAATATTCCAGTATTTGTCTTTGTGGGTTTTTTATGCTAAATACATAGTCATGCATATGAAGATGCCTTCTGTAAATGACACATGAAACATCAGAGGTCCCTATACAAACACTAAAATTTTGTCTTAGAACAAAAACAAAAAATACAAGGTAATAAAAGTTCATTTTTTTATACTTGTAGAAACCTAATCGTCAACCAAGTCCTAGTAGTTTTTCAAATCATTTTTATGAAACAAAATTTGTCTCACACTTACCAGTGTTAATTTTCCTTGCTTCTTTCCAGGGTGAAGAGACAAAAACATTGAATCTTATTCTTCATCGTGATTCAGGATCTCTTGGATTTAATATAATTGGAGGTCGTCCATGTATGGTATGTTGATAGTGAACTGATATTTTTCATGAATATTTGATGTGAAATATATGTTTAGAAAAAAGAATGAAATATATAAAACTATAATTCTAAACATAGGAAAAAATGCCAATTGAAGATCAAGCCTGATTCAACATAACAAAGTGTATTTAGTTCTCACTTAGTGACTACAATGGGACTCCTTGGTCATTCTCAAAGCTGTTGCTAGGTGAAACTTTGAATGTGTTTATGATCTTACTTCAGCTTTCCTTTGCTTTCCAGACCTGAAAAAGTCATAAAGTTACTTTTTCATAAATTCTGTAACTACAAACATCACTGTAAGAGGCAGTCACAAAAAATGGCGGCCTGTAGGATTTACTCTAAAGAAACATATGATGTGTAATGGAACATGTATATTTTGCCCTGAAAAATAGTATCCCCATACATATACAGGTAGACCTCAACTTAGAACCATTTGTTTAAAAGCAGTTCAAAGTTACAACAGCCTGCAAAAAGTAACATTACCATTTTTCACATGACTATTGTAGCATCCCCATAGCCACGTGATCAAAATTTGGATGCTTGGCAAATGTCTCATATTTGTGGTGGTTGCAGTGTCCTGAGGTCATATAATCCACTTTTTGCGACCTTCTGGCAAGCAAAATCAATGGGGAAGCCAGATTCATTTAATAACTGTGTTACTAACTTTATTGCAGTGATAACAGCTACGTCAAGAAACTTTGTAAAATGGGGCAAATGCCACTTAACAACTGTCTTGCTTAGCAACAGAAATTTTGGGCTGAATTATGGTTGTAAGCTGAGGACTACCTATATTTCATTGAAAAAAAATGCTGTTTTCTTATGGTTGTGGTATGTTTTTTTTGTTATGATGTTTGGTGATACCTTAGGAATGCTTGATCATAGAGGAATTAATATGAGACAGCACTGATACAGATTCAACCTGTCATATCAACCTATCCTATTATTTTCGTTACCTCAGAAATGTGCTTTGTTTATGCAAATAGTGTACTTTTTATTGATACGTTCCTAATGGGTTTTTTATTATGTTTTAATTTATTTCTATCTAAAAGTCACTTTTGATATCCAATTTGAATACCTTTCTTAGTTAAAAAAATAAGATATAAATTCCTTTAATTTCCTACTAGCATAGTATGTTTAAAATGGGAAGAGCCAAATGCATGTCTACCTTTTGCCTTGGATATTCTCTGAATGACTATCTCTCAATTCAACTTACTTGTTGAGAGAAAAATTAGAGAAATGACTGCTGTATATATATATTGCGTTTTTGCTCCTAGAGAAAAGACAGACAGTACATCTAATAAATAAATGAATTCTTTGGAACAATGTCTCCTAACCTGATTTTATCCATATGCTGAACTTCCCATGCCCATTGAGAATTCTGGGAGTTGAAGTCTTTTACATCTGGAAAACAGCAGGTTGGCAAAGACTGCTGTATGACTTGAACAGTTTCTTCAAAAGTAGGCTTAAAAAGTGGACTTTCAAATATTGTAGAAGTAAAAATAATAGATATAGCTGTGTGAGGCTTAAAAGGCACTTCACCTGGATTGATTGAAAACTTCTCCAGTGCTCTTCATTGATATTTTGGGTATATATTTCTAGCAACTTAAAGCAGCCAGACAGAACAAAATGACCTAATGTGAAGCACTGAGATGTCTCACTTTTTTTTGAACGGAGGCATTGCCTTTTATTGTATTGTTCTTTCATTCTTACTCAATGCCCTAAAGTAGCATTGCTTTTTGCCCAAGCCAAGTAACTAGTAAATTCCGTCGGCCTTTATATATGCTGAATATATATATATATATATATATATATATATATATATATATATATATATATATATATATATATATATATATATATTCTTAAGAAGACTATTGATCAAATGATACTTGCTTTTCACTATTTTTGCTTGTAATTAATAATTATAATTTTTGAATATCAGCAAAATATTTTATATTTATGAACTGCTATATTGTAACAAACTTTTCAGATTCCATATTATCTGATAATATGTTTAAGTACAGAGATGATTTTGCTTGTAAAAACACCAACTTTGTTAACAAATTTGATGCAAATATTTCCTCACTTCCTGTCAAGGGTTCAAATACAGCATTACATCCTGAACTGTAAATATTTTTATTTGGTTGTTATTAAATTTATGTGCCATCCATTTCCCTATTCAAAGTGTTCCTGGACATCTTACAAAACAATGTTATTAGGAGATTTGTTACCTGTTTAAATTTCTATTTTTCAACTAAGTGAAAGTATAGCTTGACAGTGAGATGGGTGGAATATACATTTAATAAATAAATAAATGAAAAATATTGATATAGCTTGTACCAACACTTTACAATATTGTTGGATTCTTGTTGCTGTTTGAGCTTGGTTGTTTTCTTGCAAACATTTCATTACCAAACTGGGAACATCATCAGTGCTTACCTAGTTTGTTAATAAAACCTCTGCAAGAAAACAACCAAGCTCAGAGAGCATCAAGGACTGTACTGTTCAACCCTGAGCTACAAATCTTCTATCTTTAAAAAAATTAAATTGGATATTACAAACAACATTTATATAAAGTTCTGTTAACAATTTTAGGTTTTAAAAACATGGAAAGCTACTCCGCTTGCATTAAAAATGGGATGCATAAAAGCTTAAAATAAACTTGCTACTGTAAAAGTAATGAGGCTAAGCAAATTCCAGCAAATTCCGTTCAGTAACGACTAGAACAGGGGTGTCAAACTTGCAGCCTGCAGGCCAGATGCATCATGTGCTGGCCCCACCCCTGCCCAGTTTAGCGAAGGGGGGAAAAAGTTCCAATACGTCACGTGATGCCGCCATGACGCTGTGAGTTTGACATTCCTGGAATAGAATGTTTCTGTTTATGAAGTAATATTCATTTGCCAACATCATTGAAGCAAATGAGCTTTGTTGAAATAAAAGGCAATGTTTCCATTAATTAGTACAGTGAGTTAAATGAGCATAGTATTATCATTTCCTCCCCTCATATTACAATGATACATATTGGAAAACCTCTTAACAATCAGCAAAATGTTTACAGATGAATCCTGGAAGTAGAACTTTTAAAAATATAAAAGTTAATTTACTTTTAACTGTTACTCATGTAAAAAGGTTTCCACTTTAGGAATGGGTATTTCAGCTAGGCTGCATAGGTTCTGCTTTGCAAATTCATCTGTTATATGTGTAGGTGTGGGCAGGGTCAGAGTCATCTTGGGAACTAACCTATTGTATTTCTTCCTCTGGTGCTTACTAGGAACATCCAATGTAGCTTCTCCAAATTAGACACCAATTGTTGTTGCTGCTTTTAGCATTTACCTAGAGCATTCTTATGGTGCAGTCCAACAATGTCCTATAGCATCCACATGGCATTCCATGTTTAAATAGTGAACATTGCTATGAATTTGGTTTCCTTCGCTCTTCTTAAGTGCTGTTTGCATTCTTTTTCTTTGCTTTGCTTAAAGGACAATCAAGATGGTCCAACCAGCGAAGGGATCTTTGTCTCTAAAATAGCTGACAGTGGGCCTGCTGCCAAGGAAGGAGGACTCCAGATTCATGACCAGATTATTGAAGTAAGAACACTTGGTCTAATCTATTTTCAGCTGGCATAGCTCTATCCTCATTCTGTGGTATAAAGTATAGCATGCATTTCCAATCCAGGAGAGTAGTGACATGGGCAGCAGAAGCTGGAAGAGAAGGCAGCTGAAACATGCTTGACTGTTTCAATGTTGACCTTCTGGGCTTTAGGTATAGTTGTTATCTAATTATAGAAAGCAGATTATGGAAGGTATGTGCTTGTCCTGATATTTTGAAGAGCTAGCTTCTACTTGGTATGCTGCAGCTATTTCTTCTGAAGCTGATGGAGACATGCAAGTGGTTTAGTTAAAACCATATGTGAGGGCAAATATTTGTTGTGAAAACTGTGACTTTATTTAGCTTGGTTTCTAAGACTTTTTTTTCCCCAAGAAGACCAAAATGTTTCAAATAGTTGATAAAGGACAGATGCTGCTCTTAAGTGAGTATGGGAACACACTTTGGTGAGCTTCCCTAAGAAATTCCTTAAAGAGTTATTGGATGCTCTTTTTTTTACACACCCCCTTGTTTCCTTTAATGTCTTGACTGCTTGAAAAAGTTTTTATTGTGCTCCTGTGGTGTTAAAGCTCTTTTTATTTTTTGAAGGAGAAAGTTAAATTTATGGAACAAGAAGCAATTAATTACAAATCGCGTTCCATTGTTCATTTTCTCAGAGTGTGAATTTTTTAAATTGTTGTAAAGATGGAAGCATTACTGGACTATTGTTCTTTTCCTTTTTTAAGGCAAAAAGGACTTTCACTTTTGGGCCAAAGATATCAGTGGAGCAGCCAGTCTCTTCAAGTCCTCGAATTCCTTTGCTCTTATGTTTTTAAAATATGCAATAAGTAGCTGTAATGGATTTTCTATTGTCAGAAAGCAATATATAGACTATCTGTTTCCTGCATACATAAAATAAATGTATTTATTTATGTACTTACTTTTGTTAAAGATAGAACTGGTTATGCTTGGAAAAGGCTGTTTAAAGATCCAATGGAGGCTGAAAAAGAGAAAGCAGATTATAAAATAATGTCTGATTTAAAGTTATAAAAAGAAGGAATGCTCATGCAGTCTTTCTCCACTAACTTTTATAAATCTTATAAAGCTTATAATGACTTCAACTTCTCTCTCTAAAAACTGGATGTCGTGGTTTTGCTTTTCTAGAAGAATGACATATTTAGATTTAAAGGGATAAATACACTTCAGGTGTACCACAGGCATGGTTTCTGATTTATCAGCAGCAACTTAAGCAGCCATTCCCTTCCTCAGACCTGCATTTTGGTCACATGGTCTCAAGGAAAAGTAAGCACTCATTTGATTTCAGTAGGCCCTGCATAGGTGACAGCAAAATATACCCACATGTAACTACCAGAGACAAGGGACAGTTCCTTGCAGGAGTTGCCAAGAGGTATAGGATATATGTTCATGTCAAATTTGATACCCCTTTGCCTGTTTGGATTTCAGCCTTGCTCGTTTTTAATTTATCTTACTAAACAATATGTAAAAATAACAATGTCATCTAAGACACTTTGTCATAATTTAGAATAGGATAGAAAGACAGTATTTTGGCAATTAGAAGTGGTTGTGTCTTTTATTGCCACAATCTTTTCCCATTTTTATGATTAATAATGAAAAAAAAATTAAATGAAGCAATATACTTTTATATTATATCTCTCTGGGTGGATATGTGTGGACATGCCAGTTCTAATCTGGTTATATCTAGTCAGATTAAAACTGAAATCGCGGGTATTTACTCTTTCTCTCTCTCTCTGTGTGTGTGTGTGTGTGTGTGTTTGTTTGTGTGTGTGTGTGTGTGTGTGTATTATTCAGCTTTGTTCGGGTATTTTCCCACGTGATTATATCTCATCTGCCATCATCAGGCTTCTTCAGGCTGGTGCTTTTGGCTTCGTGCTTGTGCGAGCAAAGTGTGATCAGAGCTGCCGTCTCCCTAGATATACTGGTGGGGAGGTTGGCTGTGTTGACATTTTTTGATTGGTTGATGGAGTTGATGTTTGCAGATTGGCTGGCTTTTTCTTAAGAACATGTGTGGCTGAGGTATTGGCTGTGTGTCTATCAGCCTCCTATGTTGTAACGACCTGGGTGCCAAGATGCTCTCAATCCTACATGGGAAAAGACCCGAACACGCCAAGACCTGCATACCTGTACCCGTGAAAATCTACGAAATCATGTATATGTATATGTATATATAAAATAAGGCACATCCTATATGTACCATGCAGTGAATACTAATGATTTATTTATGAAGTTATAAGATTTAACTTCCTCTAACGAGGTTCAGTACATGCATCCAAAGTAGGAATAGCATGTCCAGACAGTTGGATTAGTTGCTTTATAACTACAGAATAACTTTGGTAGAATAAGTGGGAGAGATTAGATTCTGTAACAGAATTATCATTAATTTCATTGGTGTCTCCAGCCTGCACAAATGTTGAGATTTAAAAGGCTCTGGCTGCCTATGCAAGTTATCTTCTGGAATTGTGATAGCCTTAGTAGGATGACAAAGCCTATGATGGTTGAATGTTTGAACTGTATTTTATCTCTTTAATGTCCAAACACATTAATGTTATCTGGACTCCCAAACACAATTCAATCTTAATGTCTGAGAGACAAAGATAGTTTCAAAGGTGACCTTGTTCTGGTAGAATGTTGAACAGATAAAGAGTGGTGTCACATTATAGTTACTTATCATTAGATACAGGTCTCTTCTACTGACAATTAAAATGTATTATTTTATCATTATTGATCTGGGCATCATTGATTACTGTAACTGTTAAAGGTAGAGAGCATTCTGTGTTGTAGAAAAGTAAGGATTGCTATCTTTTAGATATTGGCATTGTAATTGGGCTACAACTATTTGTGGTAGTTCATTTAAGTTTATGGAGATTATGTATGCTACATGATATGTAGGGATGGGCTGATTATAAACTTTGCCGCTGTTTGTGGATTTTACACTGTTTTACTGACAAATAAAGTAGGGTTCCATAAACCAGAGTATATGATGAAGTAAGAGAAGACTGTTCATGTGCTGGCTTATTCATGCTCTGAAAGAGTGAAATGGCTGTTAAGAACAACACACTATAGGAAAATTTCAAAGGGAACCCAAATCAGCTGTTTGGGCAAATCCATCTTGAGTAATGTAGGTAGGTTTTCTGCATCCCCATTACATATATTCACATCCATATGCCTTCCTCAAAAAAAGAGAAAATCACCAAGACTAGAAGGCAATTCCCGAACTTTGAATTGATTATGAAGAACTTGACTTGTCTTGAAGCAAAAAGTCTTGGAGTCCAAGCTAGAAAGAATTAGTATTGCTTGAACATGAGAAATGCTCTGAGAAGATTTGATGAAGAGACTATGTCAAGCTGTATATGTGTTCTTTAAATCAACCCTGTATGTTGGATAGAATATATGGCAACCCTCACAGTGCCTGTATGTAGAATAATAGAAATAGAAAGCTGATTTTGAGGCCCCTAGGCATAATGGGAAGGATACCATGTTTCACAGAGTTAAATTACGGAGAGGTTGATAAGCAGGAATAAAAAAAAAGCTTCTTCTGTGTGAGTGTTGTATTCTAGTTAACTATTTTGTGTTCATTTCATGATCTGGAAAAAAATAGCAGTGTGAAAGATTGTCTTTGACCTTTTAACAGTATTTGCAAAAAATGGAGCATGCTTATGTCTCAGCTAAAATCAGGATGTTGCAAACTGGCAGATGATGAAACAGAAAAATAATAGGTTTATAACAAGAAAAATATGTAGGCCTGAAAGAGAACAGGATAAGCTATTTTTTGTTGTAGGTTGGACCATTCTTAAAGATTGCTTCACTTTGACTTTTGAAGTGAAAAACAAGAAAGAAAAGCAAGTTTTTGGTAGACTTTATTTAACAACTGCATGGAAATATTATAATATAATAGTCAGTAGCCAGCACAAAAAAAGAGAGAGATAATCTATTAAATACAAATGTTAAAATAAGTACTGGTCATATTCAGCAGTTCATTTCTAAATATACAAGTAGGCTGGAACACCTATCTTGTAAAATACTTTAGATATTAAATGTTACAGTCAGGTTGTAGTTGAACAACTTTCAGAAATAAACAAAATTCCATTTCATGTTAATCTTAATTGAAAATTCATGGTGTTTTGTTAACCCATGAGCCAGGAGTAGGTAACTTCCATAAGCTTTTGAAATAGATTCCCGACAAATGATCTGAAATGAAAAAGGAAACACAGAGATAAATAAGATGCTCAGAATATCTAATGTTCTATGTTTCTGTGACAGCTTTGAAGAACAGAGTAAATTGGAAATAATTATCAAGGCTAGCATAAGATCAAACCTCTAAAAAACAAGCTTGCCGAATGAAAGAGTTTTGGTGTAGATATTGGGCTGGAAACTGGTAGACTGGGAATTCTTGTCTGACTTTGGACACATGGGTGAACCAGTCACTTTGTCTCATCCGTAAGAAGGAGGAATGGCAAACTACCTCTGAAAAACCTTATAAAGAAAAGTACAGGAAAAGAAACTAGGAGTCAGTAACTTAAAGGCCCATATATATACACACACAAAATGGGTATTGTTATGTATTGTATAATTACTTATCATAAAAATTGTTCATATGAAAAAAGTATATCATGTTATATGGTATATCATTTTATACTTTTGATTCTATTTTATTCAAAACTACAATTTATCATTTAAAAAAAAACAGCAAGAGTACAGAGGGTGGATGAATTTCAGTTCAGACAATTAATTTAAAAAAATGAAATACAAAAATTAAATTAAGAACATATTTCTTCCAGTGGTTTTTACACATAATTATCTGTATGTTGTTCACATTTTCATTCTGTTCAGGATTAAATTAAACACTTGTGAACAGTTCCAAAAAGGATGTAAAGTCTGCTGAGTTGTGTTTCTCAGCTTGAATTCTAGATACTGACTTTACTTTAAAAAATTAAGATACAGTTCTTCCACTTCTGATTTAATTCCTTCAATTTTAGGTAATTAAAAGTATCATGATTTAACTTTTGGATGTTAATTTGTGGGTCTGGATGTTATTTTAGAGATGCTATAGCAACACGGTGCTTTCCAGATGTGTTGGACCACAGTTCAATCTCAGCCACTGTGGAAATCACATCTGGAGTATACAAGGTTTTGGAAAACTCATCTATGGTACTATTTTGGAGCTCATGCACAACACAATAAGTAGACAATTAGATATAATCACACTTAATGTCTCACATATGCAGTAAATTACTATGTCAGTTGTATGAAGTGATTGGAATAAAATTAATGTGGATCAGCTGAAAAGCCATTGAATATTGAAAGTATTCCTATTTGAAAAGTGGTTTCATTTTATTTAAAAACATGGGATCATCAGTGTACTTAAATAGCAATATATAAGGACTCCTGAATTTTCTCTAGCCTTTTGTATAGATTTTTGCAGAAGTGATCATTGCCTTTGTATTCCATTCATTCTATTGCATTTTTGTGACTCCCCCATTCAATTTGGTCCACTTCTTGGAAACTGCCTGGACAAGTTTCTACAGTTTAGTTGGAAAAGTTTTTTAGAAGTAGTTTGTGGTTGCCTCACTCCTAGGGCTGAGAGAAAGAGATTGGTCCAAGGTCCAGTTTGTGGCTAGGTATGACTACAATTCACGGTCTTTTGGTTTAGCTTTTCAATAGACATTGAACATTAAGTATCAAAAGGAGGTTTCCATTGCCTGCTAAGTAGAGATTAGGGAGATGCATTTCAATGCAATTAATGGATACCAGTTTGAGAAAGGGTACATTAGTATATATGGCATTGGGGTAGGGGGCATGAAAGTGACTAACTTGACAGGGATAGATGATAAGGAGGGAGCAAAAACTAAACAGAACAATCATCCAACAAGAGACTTTGGAAAGTATATCTTCTGCTCCAATGCTAGGTCTTACACTGTTGTCCTTCAAGCATGGGAAATGCATTGCTTTGAAACAGTTCATTTTTGAAATTGGTGTAAAAAAATAATGTGAGGATACACTTGGTTTCATACCCTCATCTGTCCCAGCTGAAAATGAAGGCCCTTAATAAGTACAAGAATTCAGCTGTGCTTGAATCCAACTTTGAGGTGTAATCCTTTGGAGCATAGGATTCAAAGTTTTAAATCAGCTGACACAGCTTGGAAGAAATTCACAGTTCATTAACTATTATACAAAATTAAGATCTGGTATTGTAGCAACTTCATGTCATTATTCATGTTATTTTTTATATATCATTTTAAAGCAGAACACTCTGATCACAATGGAATAATATATGTAGTTTTAAACCGTAGTGTTTTCTAATAAGCTTATAGAATTGTTTTGACACCCCTCCATAAATATAAATGATAACCGGCTGACAATATTAAGAGTGAAACCTTTTCCTGTTAGTTTAAGTGCTTTCAAATGTGGTGAAGTGTTGAAAAAAAATTCTCTGAGACTCTGTATTATGTTCCATATTGATCATGTCTATTTACAGAGGTTCATATGGACTTACGTCCTAACCTAGAGAAATAGAGAGAGCAGACCCTTTTCCTGTACTTCTCATTCAGCTTCCTTTTATTGCTTCTTATACTGACATGAACAAGCCTTTGGCTTGGTAAGTATAGATCGTTGTCAGCTTAGTTTCTAGGGAAGCAAAGCCAAAATAATCCACCCAAGCTGGACTTTCAGAAACTTTAGAAAGTGTGAGAACTGGAATATTTAGTGCAAGAAACAAAGAAAACATTGTCCATCACACTTCTCTGCATCTGTGGAAAGGCTTACATTATATTGTTCTACTGAAGTAGATTTGCTTAAAATGTTTTCTGCAGTTGCTGTATTCAGTTTTGTGTTATTGCCTCTATTCACATGATTCACTCAACTTTAAACCAATAAAGTCAATTTTAATCAAATATTTTGTTTGAATCCAGCCACAGCTCATAGAGAAAATCTATCTATGTGGTTGCTAGGAGTTGATGGCATACCAGCCACAGTTTCCTGTGTTTCTCAGTATTGCTACTATATATAGTTAGGGTTTGGTTTTTTTTTAAATGCAAACCTTATGGGAAAGGGGGGGAAATGTAGTCCCCAAATATATAAATAACATAAATAAATAAAAAACCATTTACAGATAATCCTTGACTTATGACTACAATTGAGACTAAAATATGTGTTGTTAAATGAGACATTTGTTAAGTGAATTTTGCCCCATTTTACAATCTTTCTTGATACAGTTGTTAAGTGAATCACTGCAGCTGATAGGTTAGCAACATGTTTGTTAAGTGAATCTGGCTTCCTCATTGACTTGCTTGTCAACATGTTGAAAAAGTTGATCACATGACCTTGGCACATAGTAATAGAATATGAACCATAGCAATATGAACCAGTTGCCAAGTATCTGAATTTTGATCACATAATCATGGGGATGATACAATGGTTGTAACTGTGAAAAATTGTCATCAGTCACTTTTTTACTGCCATTGTAACTTTGAACGGTCACTAAATGAACTGTTGTAAGTTGAGGTCTACCTATATTCTGAAACAAAAAATGCATCTGGATGATTGCTAGATCTATACTGTCTCTTTGCAGTTCTTTTCCATTTCCTAATGCCTGGTATTTTAGCCTCCAGGGCAGAGAAACCTCGTTTCTGTTAGGTTTTATTGTCTTCACAAGTATCAGCTATTTTAAGCTCCTCCCTAGTCCTGCATACCAGTTTCTTAAAGGCTCTTCCCTATCTTCATTAGTATGTTTCCTTTCTGTTTTCCTTAGGATCATCACCCACAGACCATTGGAATTTGTTCAGCAGAGATATAAAAACAGCAGAGTTTACATTCCTTTCCTTTTGCGATTATATCACATGGAAAAGACTGCAGGGGGAAAAAACCCTAATCGTGTCAAAGAAAGATGAAATCCTGGCATAATTGTTATGTTCCTGACATACTAGGAGACATTGGGAAAGGAGGCATGAAATGAGAGCAGTAGTTAATAGTTTTACTCGTGTTCTGAACACCAGAATAATGAAGTTTACATGGACACTTTCTTGAGGTCTAGATTATTAAAAAAGGAGAAATAATATTACACAAGAAGTACATGTTAAATAAAGAACAGGAAAACTTAGCTATATTATAAACTAGCTTCTATAGCCGTGCTTTGCTACGAAAGTATGTGATCGGGCTTAATTTGGGAGAGGAAAATAAGGGGGAAAATGTGCCTCCATCAATATTCATCTGGCTAGCATCCAGTCAGTGTGTGGGAGAGTTGAGGGCTGTTTGGAAACTGAAACATGGAAACTGAAACAGTATTTGCTGTGTGAGCAAGAAGGAGACAGCAAGCCTTTGCATGGCTTAGCTCAACTGTTCTGCGCTAAAGCTGGTTGCTGCTCTGAAACTGAAACTCCTCTCCTATGCTTGTGTTTTGCATTTGGAACAGCTTTCTTTTCAGGTGGAGAGGGGGAGTAGAACTCCTTAGCATCAGAGCATGTTAATAATAATATATGAAATACTAATGCTCTGGTGGTTATTTCAAAAAATCCTTTCATAGTGAGCACCTAAAAGCCAAGAGGAACATACGTGCCAAATTTCAAGTTTGTAGGCTTTACGGTTCTGGGGATTTTGTGATGATGCATGAGTGTATTTCGCTTTTATATATAAAGAAGATTGGATGGACAATTATTTGTTGTGAAATTAAGCTAGGTACATAGCTCAGTAGATAGCGGGTTAGGGTTAGGGATTTCTCTATCAAGTGGGTTTATTTGTAGTTCTATTCCTCTTTGTAGCAAACTCCCTTTTGCACATCCAGAAAATAGCACAAAATGTAGAAGTACATTTATAATTAATCTGTAACAGAAACTTAACTTACCATCTCTAATGAAATAATGCAGTCATTTTTTAAACTACTCATTAATTTTCAAGCTATAAGTGTGAATTTATCAAGCCCCATCATATAGTTTCCTAGCGAAGCAAGGGTATCCAGCTAGTTCTATGATAAAAAGTGATTTTAAAATCTCCTAATCAGGGACAAGCTCTTGTATAGACCTAAAAGTACATTTTATCTTCTTGTTTCAGGATCAGTAAATTACAGTGAGCCAATATTTCTAATGGATTGTGCTGCCTGAAAGCTTATAATTAAAATACTTATGAGGGGTTGTTGTTTTTTGGCGCCATATAATTCTTCATTATTTACTGACTATGAAGATCAGAATCTGAAGAGACCCATGTGGTCTGTGGAGCTCATCCATAATGGCCCAGGAAATTTCCCAATCATACAGTCCTGAACGCTTGAGTGGAAAAAAGTCTCCCATTTTAGGAAATGCAGAAAGAAGCTGGGAGAGATTTCTTGTACAATACAATATTTGTTGCCCTTTGGATCCATACTTTTATGGATTTAGTTCTGGAAATTTATATTTATCCTCCCCCAACAACCTTTTTCCTGTTTCAAGTTGTTTGTGACAACCATGGCAAATCACTGGCAAACAACAACAAAAAAGAAACTCAGCTGAATGGTAAATTAATAATGGCTCTCATCCAAACCATCTTGTTTCATTTTAAAGTATTTCCACACATGGATGGGCTGTTGCCCATTTTATTTATCCCATATTGTTTCCCATCACGTTAGTTTTTCTTCTGCTGCTGAAAGCTTTGAAGATAGAATGTCCTTTGCGGCAAGGGAATTCCATCCTCTCTTGTTGCAGGCTTTCCCAATAACTGGAGATACCTTTCTTGACTCTTTTCTACATTTAGACATCTTGTAAAACAGTATGAAGATGAAGAACCATTCATTTTTATTGTGGGAAGTGCTGTGCTTAGTTGGTAAAGGACATTTTGTAATACTTAGGGGCAGCAGGCTCTCCAAATTAGATTTGAAAAAGCAGAAGAAGCCTATAAAAAAATAAAAAAAATTGCCTTCCAGAGAATAAAATAATGTCAAATTTTATAGGCTTTGGAAATGGCAGTCTTCTACCATACGTATTCCAGTACAGTATTCCCAGCTTGTCATATTTGTTTTGTAATAAGCCATATTTAGATAATTTGCAATAACTTCACAGATGTAGATAGTGTCTTGCTCCCAAATTGTGGATAAGCAGAGGTTCACATAAGTTTCTGCTTTGATATCTACCATATTTGGGGAGAGGCCAAGAGAAATGTCTCTTATTTTATGATAATGAAAATATTAAGCCATTTCCTAGCAGTTAGTTAATGATATTTCTTGAGTTTTGCCTGTGTTAACACTGATAAGCTAAGACCAGAATAGACAACTTTTGGCAGACCAGGGCTATTTTCAGTGCTTCTTTTGGAAATCTTTGTAAATGGTGATGAAGTAGGTAAGGGGAAAAAATGACTTTTTTCAAAGACAGGAAACCTTATATGGACTTTTTAATTGAACAAAGGAAATACTAAATTAATGGTTTGGATTTTTAAAAGGTTACAAAGGTTGTGGATAAAAGTATAAGATGGCAACTAGTTTATAGAAAAAAGGATGAAAATCATATTCCTTCCTTTCCCTCTTCTCTCCTTATTTACTTTTGTGTAAATATTCAATTCAAAAATTCTAATAAAAGAAAACCTAAATGAATGTAAAGATAGCAAATAAGCAGGATAATATATAGATAAGGCTAGAATTTTCTATTTCTTGATTTTGAAGAAAAAAATGAATTTTACTTGTGCCCATGTGTCTATGTTTCAATTGTGTAAAATCTAATTTAGGAATATTTCCTATTCAAAACATTACAAAATAACTAAACCAAAATTTGATGGTAATGTTGGTGGGGTTTCCATGCTTTATATAATCCTGTGGCTGAGGTTGTCATGTTTGACAAGAAATTGAATTCATAGTCCAGAATTTAAGTGGGATCCTCACAGGTGGGTATTTTAAAAATGAACATCAATTATTATCTCAGAAGTTTTAAACTTTTATTTCCATGGGGATGCTTTATTGGCCCAAAGCCAATAGATAAATATTAATAAATATAATAAATATTATGAATTTAATTGGAACTATCTTTCAGTATAGTATTAAAGATTGAGAGACAATCTGCAAGTTGTACAGTTGATTTCATAAAATTATACCAGAATTCTCAATTTTCAAGGGTAATTGAATTTCTCTATCCCAACTGATTGTTATGATCTACTTTCAGAACATTAAAACCCAGTTTCACACTGTTGTTGTTTAATCTCCCTTTCTCTAAACCAGACACATATGCGCACACATACATATTCTGTGGAACATTTCCATAATGTCTTCAGGAAGTCTTGTCTTTATCACATATGCTTAATTAAACTAAGCTGTCAATGAGGCGATAAACCATAGCAGGACCCACTTGGGAGCAGAATGCAAATTTGGAGCAATAAATAAAGGTCTTGGGAAAGGTCTCAGTGGCTTTTGCAAGTCCAATTTACTACCCAAGGTCATTCATATTTGCAGTGAATTAGTTGAAGGGGCTCATCTTCCAAGTGTGAAAATGAGTGTGAGAGTAAACTGTGAAACAAATGGAAACAGAAAAAGAGGCCGTTTGGTTATATAATCTCTGCTGCTTTACCTCTTTTGAAGGCAGAATATTTTAAATCTTCTGGCTGTTCACTTTAAATACAATCTGAAAATATCTTAGGTTGCCATTAAAAAATAGTGCTCAAATAAAAATAGAGAAAATATAGAGAAGGGCACTGAAGTCTGTGAGAAGGGATCTGTCTTGAGTGCTTGCTTTTGCCATATGCTTAGCCTGTCATGGACAATATATAATGAATAATTCTCATGAACTCTGAACAAGCCAGCTCTGAAAATTTCTTTTTCTTTTAAATACTAGAATAAGGACTGGAAGAGATCTTCAGAGCTTCTTCAGTTTAGTCCTCATCCAGAGCAGAATCCACTGCTACAGTAGCCTTAAGAGATGGACATCTAGCTTAGGTTGAAACATCTACTGTGAAGGAATAGGCACCAGCTTCCAAGACACGTATCCTATAGCTAAATAGCTTGTATCATTAGGATTTTTTTCCTCCTGAAGTTTAATTAAAATCTATTCTTTTGTCATTTATTTAAACTCATTGTTTTTCTGTTTTTGTTTTGGTCTTCTAGAACAAGTCTTAATAATGTTGCTTCATAAGCTACATGGCAGTCCTTTAGATCAGGGGTCCCCAACCGGTACCGGTCCGCGGAACAAGTCTTACCGGGCCGCTGGTTGCTGGCGCCGCCATCTTTGGTAAAAAGTGCTTCCGGTGAGCTTTTCCGGTAGAAAGCTCACCGGAAGCACTTTTTCATCAAAAAGATGGGTGCGCCAGTCTCGGTGAGCTTTTCCGGTAGAAAGCCATTTCTACCGAAAAAGCTCACCGGAGCGCTGCACGCCATCTTTTTGACGAAAAAGTGCTTCCGGTGAGGTCACCGGAAGCACTTTTTCGTCAAGATGGCGGCGCCAGTTGATGCCGGTACCGGTCACGGCACCCAGCTGATGCCGGTACCGGGCCGCGGCATCAAAAAGGTTTGGGATCACTGCTTTAGATATTCAAATACAGCCATCATGGCTCCTCTCAATCTTCTTTGTTCTACACCAAACAAGACTCCAATATTTAAAGTAATTCCTCTAAAGTTTTTCCATTCAAGATGATAATCTTGGTTTCTGTCATCTGGACACACTTCAGTTAGTCAGTGTCCTTCCTAAAGTGTAGAGTTTAGAATTGAATGTTTAGATGTGGTCTGACTGATGCAGAATAGAGACGAATGATAAATTATTTTTAACAAAGTAGAAAACATCTGACTATGGATTCTGGCATTCTTTCCAGACCTTTTACCAGCGGTGGTCATAGGAGACATTGCTATTTTCTTCTGGGAAATTAACATGTTGCATTTGTGATGTGTAAATATATGTAAATTCTCCTCAGCGACTAATCAAATTGTAGGCATACATGTTGCGTGTGATGTGCTTCTGTAAGTTTCCTCCTAAGAATAAGTCTGTATGCATTGTGTCTCAGTGTAGGTGTGGTGAGGGTTTAATCAGGATGAGTGCGTAAATGTTGATGCTATCTTAATGTCTATGGAGATTCTCCATCATCTAGGTCAGCGGTTGCCAACTGGTGGGCCATGAGAAAATTTTGGTGGGCCGCAGAGAAATCTCACCCCCAGAGCACCACCCCCAAAGCAATTAATCCAGGCTGCACAGAAACAAAAGTCTGCGCCGCCCATATGGCCCACTGGAACCCTCCCTGCCCACTCACTCCTTACCTGGCAAACTTGCCTGCTAAATTGCTATTTTTCCTTTTTCTGACCATGATCTCTTCTGCTGTGCCAGGAGATTTAGATTAGTTAGGAAGCAGGAAATGGTTGGATTTCTTGCTTTCTAGCTAGTCTTTAGATCTTCTGCTCTGCTGTTAAGCACAGCCGAACCTCCCTTAGGGCTGAAGGTCCTATTATTCAGTGCAGACTTGTGGCAAACAAATTTGAGAAACTGAGCTAGCCGATGGCAGATAGATAGATCACTGAATGATTTTGTGAGCAACTCAATCTGCCTGCCTGCTTTGCCTGATTTTGGGTAAAAGTTGCTCTTCTTTTATGAAAAATTCAATATTTACATACATGATGTGTTGTGAGTTAATTTTGTGAGTTTGCTTGCCAGCAAATTTTATGAGTTTGCTTGCAGGCAAATTTTATGTGACAGACTGAGCTAGCCATTGGCAGATAGATTTCTGAATGAATCTGTGATTCTGTGAGGACTGAAGGTTTGCTTGCAAACAAATTCAGTGCAGACTCATTGCAAGCAAATTTGAGAGACTGAGCTAGCCAATGGCAAATAGATAGATCACTGAATGATTCTGTGGGCAACTCAATCTGCCTGCTTTGCCTGATTTTGGGTAAAAGTTGCTCTTTTTTTATAAAAAATTCAATATTTACATGCATGGTGTGGTGTGAGTTAATTTTATGAGTGTGCTTGCAAGCAAATTTTATGTGACAGACTAAGCTAGCCAATGGCAGATAGATAGATCTCTGAATGAATCTGTGATTCTGTGAGCAACTCAATCTGCCTGCTTTGCCTGATTTTGGGTAAAAGTTGCTCTTTTTTATAAAAAATTCAATATTTATATAAATATTTATAATATTTACATACAAGCCATGTCCAGCCAGTCACATGACCACCAAGCCACACCCAGAAATTAGGCCACGCCCACAGAACCCGGTTAGTGGTCCCTGGGATTTAAAATTATGTGTTTGGTGGTCCCTGAGATCCAAAAGGTTGGTGACTCCTGATCTAGGTCATGGTTGTCTGAAAGGTGCTTTCTCAAAAAGCAATTGGACTTTGTTTTTCCTTGAAGACAGTTTGCTTCTCATCCAAGAAATTTCTTTAATCAGAACAGAAGAAGCTTCTTGGATGAGAAGTGAAACATCTTCAGGGAAAAACAAAGTCCAGTTCCTTTTGAAAAAGCTTTCGGGGGGTTGACTCTAGCTATTTTCACACATCCTTAGTCATGGCAGGAAAAAATATCACTTTCAGAACTGTGTCTTCACTCTTGGTTCCTTTACCTCACCTGGGCGGTTGCTTCCTATAAAGCAAATAACACACATAACTTTTTGTGCAGTGATTGGAATGTGGGAAGATTAGGAAAGGAGCAATTGATAGCGAACTGATGTACAAGCTCTGCATTGTGTGTGTACATTTAGCGAGACTTGACAGAAGGTTGAAGATTCTTTCAGTAGGAAAGGTGACCTACTGTAGAGGTAGAACATATTCCACAAGGTCATTGCTTGGAAGCAAGCAAGCAAGCTTTAGCTGCTGAGTAAGGCACTGCTCTTTCAATCAGCCGACTGTAAATGGCTATAGAGGCATAAGGCCAGATGAGAGAAGGTGATTTTGCAGTGAATTATTCAGTGCCTTTGATGTGGTTGACTTTTCTAGGTTTTTTTCTCCTTGCAGCTCAGAAAGTTTAGCATATGAGGCCTTGTTCCGTATTCCATGAAAAAACACATTTTTCTTTCTAGATTGCATAGATCCGTCTTCAGTGTGCTTCATACAGAAACTGTCTAGATGGATGGATGGACGGGTGGATGGATGGATGGATGGGTAGATGGATATGGATATGGGTATTATAGATATATTGATACAGTTGTGCTCATAAGTTTACATATCCTGGCAGAATTTATGATTTCTTGGCCATTTTACAAAGAATATGAATGATAACATAAAAACTTTTCTTTCATTCATGGTTAGTGGTTGGCTGAAGCCATTTATTATCAATCAACTGTGTTTACTCTTTTTAAATCATAATGACAACAGAAACTACCCAAATGACCCTGATCAAAAGTTTACCTACCCTGGTGATTTTGACCTGATAACATGCACACAGGTTGGCACAAAGTGGTTTGAATGGCTGTTAAAGGTAACCATCCTCACCTGTGATTGCTTGTAATTAGTATGTGTATATAAAAGGTCAATGAGTTCCTGGACTCCTGACAGATCCTTGCATTTTTCATCCAGTGCTGCACTGACGTTTCTGGCTTCTGAGTCATGGGGAAAGCAAAAGAATTGTCAAAGGATCTGTGGAAAAGGTAGTTGAAAGGAATATAAAAAGATATGCAAGGAATTGAGAATGCCAATCAGCAGAGTTCAAACACTAATCAAGAAGTGGAAAATGAGGGGTTCTGTTAAAACCAAACCACGGTCCAGTAGACCAACTAAAATTTCAGCCACAACTGCCAGGAAAATTGTTTGGGATGCAAATAAAAACTGACAAATAACTTCAGGTGAAATACAGGACTCTCTGAAAACATGTGGCGTGGCTGTTTCAAGATGCACAATAAGGAGCCACTGGAAGAAAGATGGCTGCATGGTCGAGTCGCCAGAAGAAAGCCATTACTATGCAAATGCCACAAAGTATCCCACTTACAATATGCCAAACAGCACAGAGACAAGCCTCAAACCTTCTGGCACAAAGTCATTTGGAGTGATGAGACCAAAATTGAGCTTTTTGGACACAACCGTAAATGCTACATTTGGAGAGCAGTCAACAAGGCATTCCTACTGTGAAACATGGAGGTGGATTGCTAATGTTTTGGGGATGTGTGAGTTACAAAGGCACAGGAAATTTGGTCAGAATTGATGGTAAGATGAATGCGGTATGTTATCAAAAGACACTGGAGGAAAATTTGCATGCATCAGCCTGGAAGCTGCACATGGGACGTACTTGGACATTCCAACATGACAATGATCCTAGACACAAGGCCAAGATGACCTGTCATTGGCTACCACAGAATAAAGTGAAGGTTCTGGAGTGGCCATCTCAGTCTCCTGACCTCAATATCATTGAGCCACTCTGGGGAGATCTCAAATGTGCAGTTCATGCAAGAGAGCCCAAGAATTTACAGGAACTGGAGGCTTTTTACCATGAAGAATGGGCAGCTTTATCTTCTGAGAAGAAAAAGAGCCTCATCCACACATACCACAAAAGACTTCAAGCTGTCATTGATGTTAAAGGGGGCAATACACCATATTAAGAATTGGGGTATGTAAACTTTTGATCAGGGTTATTTGGGTAGTTTCTGTTGTCATGATTTTAAAAAGAGTAAACACAGTTGATTGGTAATAAATATCATTCATATTCTCTGAAAACCAGTAACCATGAGTGAAATGAGCAAAGTGTTATCATTCATATTCTCTAATAAAAATGGCCTAGAAATGTATAAATTCTGCCAGGGTATACACTTAAACTTATCTTGAGCACAGCTCAAATATTATAAATAGGTAAAATAGATATAGATATATACAGTAGATATATAGATATAGATGATAGATGGATGGATGGATGGATGGATGGATGGATAGATGATAGATAGATAGATAGATAGATAGATAGATAGATAGATAGATAGATAGATAGATAGATAGATAGACACAGAGAAACAGACAGATCTATATAGATATATAGATATAAGGATCTACAGGTGAATATGTGTTGTGTCTATATAGCATGTGTGTATTTCTGCTCTCTCTGACACTGTGTCTCTGTTTCTGTATATACAGTAACAATATGTCTACTGAGAACCATAGGGTGGGCTGCATGTGCTCCACTTTGGGTCATGTGACACAGAGAGGGAGGCTCACAAAGGAGATTCAGCTGTTATTTCAAGGGCTTCCCAACTGAAAAGTATTCGGATTTTTTTTTCTGGGTTTTCTCTTTCTGAATGTGATTTTTCTTTTACCATCTGCTTTCTGTATGCCAAATTTGGTCCTGCTATTTTTCTTTTCAGAGGGTTACCTTACTTATGCACAAAGAAGACTGAAGAAGAGAGTCAGATAGAGTTCTCCTACTCTTTAGATTTACTTTTGATATTTTACTGCAATGGAAAGAATAAATCAAAACAGCACCTCTGCTGCCCCATGCTCTGGAATCATCTCCTTCCCCTGCCATGACAGATAACAGGCCCCATCTCTGCTTATCTCTGGAAAAAACCCATTACGATCTGGTTTTTCTCTCAAGGGTTTGGGACTAACTGAATGGAGTCACATTTGGTTGATTAAGTACAGGCAATATTTTACATATGACCATCATTGAGCCTGCCAATTCATGATAGTCATAAATTGGGTTGGTCACAATATTTTTTGTGGCATTGTTAAGCAACCATGGCAATCATAAAACAAACACACAGGCATTAAATGAGTGCTGTGGTTGTTAAATGAACCCATTCACTGCAGTGCAGTTTGCCGTGGTGGTGGGGAGAGTGGCTGTCAGAACTTGGGTTGTAGCTCCCTTTTTCCAGGTAACTTTGAGCAGTTGTGAGTCAAGAACTACCAGGATTAAATGACTGGTGGTAGATTGAGGACTATCAGGATTAAAATTATTTGTTAAATAATTCCTAAAGAATTATAAAGGTTTCTTAAATGACTTTATCTGTTACAGCATGTTACTTTTTTTGTAATCTAAAGAGTGCAAAAGTAACCTACCCATTTTGCATTTAAAATGGTCTCTCTTGAATTAGGTAGCTGCTTCCATTTTACTGATGCCCGTTGATTCGTGGCTACATAAACTATGCAGTGTATATTGTTTTATTGTATTTATTGTATGTTATATTTATTGCATAGTATTATTGGAAATAAATGCAGTTGACCTTTTCTTGTTCACTCACTCCTCTTCAACTAGATCTCCAATCTGTCAGTGTAATTGGGTTCTTTTCTTTAACCAGTTTTCTTTCTCAAAAGTGGAAATGAGTCCTTGGGTAACTCAATTAATGTAATGAAGTTTACCTTCTTAATTCCATAGGAGTTAATGGCTAAAGCCATGGTTAAACATTTTCTTTTGAAAGCTGTGCTAAGTAGGGCAGTTTGTAAAGCCAAGGTCAATGCCAAAGTAAGCGGTTGGAGCAGAGCCTTGGTTTTAAATTTTATGTTTCTGGCAAGTACTATAGTTATGACTGTCAGTTCATAGGCCTTGCTCTACATTTTACTGCCATGGGCAATTTTCACTGTTAAGCACTGGAGTGTATCCTTAAAATGGCAAAGGGGCTTGCTTTTTATCTGTAATTTACGGGGGATGCTTATCCCTGTCAGTGAAAAGAGTACAAATATCAGCATTAGGAAAGAATGCATAAGGCTAATGGGTGATGACTCAGTATTTCAGGGCACTTAATCTGAGAATTCTGGGATCAACAGAAGTTCAAGCAAATGTGAAGTTGTTTTAAGAAAAATGAAAAGGAATGTTAGTACCATGATTAAAAGGAGAATAAATACACAAAGCTTTGGAAATTGCTGGGCATTTTATACAGCAATGCACTCTTTTTCTTCACGGAAATTTGCATGGTCTTTGTCTATTTTATTATCATTCACTGTGTTTCTAATATTGGCATGTTAAAACTTACAGTATTCTGTAAATAAACTTCTCCCAAGACTTATGTACAGAATCCTTTTCCATCCCCAACACATTTCTCTTCTTCCCAGCTCTACCCTTCTGATCCAAATAATTTCATGATTCATTGTAAGTAAATTACATGTCCACATAGAAAGAAAGTGAACTGGATCTAATAGGTTTCCTGGAAGGCCTTAGATGTATCGCACAGGACATTCTAGTCTAATCTAACAAAAAGAAATACTAGGGATGACCTGATAACAGTCTTCCAATATTTGAGGGGCTATCACAGTAGGGTCAACCTATTCTCCTAAGAATGTAAAGGCAGGACAAGAAGCAATGGATAGAAATTAATCAAGGAGACAAACAACCTAGAACTGAGAAGAAATTTCTTAACTATGAGAACAATTAATAAGTGAAACAGGTTACTACAGAAGTTGTAGATGCACCAGCATTGGAGGTTTTTAAGAAGGGTTAGATAGCCATTTGTCTGTAATGGTATAAGGTCTCCTGCTTAGGTCTCCAACTCTCTTATTTGGCCCTTAAGAAGATGATTAATTGAGGAATCTTTTTTTAAATTGATCTGGCTCAATGCTTTCAGCACTAATAAGTAAAACAATTAAAATGACAAAGAGTGATGTACCTCTTAGGGGGGGAATAAAGTGTTATTTCATTGGGTCGGTCATACATGCAAGAACATTCCTGCCTTGCTCTGTCCATCTGTTTCTGACTTCTGTCCATAGCAAGGGAAACTCTACTAAAGCAAAGCAGGGAGGAGGGAAATTGACATCATATTGCCAAAGCTGCAGACTAAACATTTTAGTTATGGACAAGGAACAACAGAAACAATCTTCTTTCTGATTCATTCCAAAACTCTGTATTCAGGAAAGCCAGCCCTCATTGTGGATTAATCTCAGCTGCAGTACTGCTGAGATAACCTATCGCTGGCCTTAACACACAAGGAATTGGATCATTCTCATCCACGCTGCGCCAAGAATCCAGGATGGATTAGACTCCTCCCTGTGATGTCATATAGCTGAGTTTGCCACTATATAAAAAGCCAGCCCCTAGCTGGCTCTCCAGCTTTGACTCAGCTCCTTGTCTTTGAACTTGTGTCTTGGAAGCAGTGGTAGTTATCATCCAAACAGAAGACAGCAAAGAAAGGTAAAAAGAACTACTTTTACATAGCTCCCGGGGCTCCGGTAGAGCTGTGCCACGAGGAGAGTGGGGATCCGCTCTCCTGCAGCGTCGAGGACTCGGCATTGCCATCGGGAGGCTGCTGGTAAGGGGAGCACTCAGAATCCTCCCACACAGCCTTCCTCAGCGTGGTCGGGCTGCCAGTCCAGCCACGAGCCACAGCTATCTGTTTTGGCGCCTCTCAGGTGCTCTCATTGAGGCAGCCATTTAGCGCTGGTTTTTTTTTTCCTTGCTTGGGGCTCGCAGAAGCCTAAGGAGTGACAGAGGCTCTGTGGCCTTCCCTCTGGGAGCCAGCACATGTGCGATTGGCCATTTTGTGGCAGTCGGCCATAACGCATGTGGAGGTTGGCCATTTTAAATTGGCCCGACTTTAGGAACGATCATCCTAAAAGGCTTTCCTTCTGTTCCTGAGTGCCTGGCCCAGCAATAGGAGGCACATATACGAGGATTGCTTCCAGCACCTCTTGTGTCCTTCCTATCTCCAGAATGGATGCAGATAGGGCCCAAGCAGAGCTCTCAGGCCTAGAAGATCATGGCCCACAGGCCCAAAAGAAAAAGAGGAAGAGACAAAGAGGCCATTCTGCACAGAGAGAGACTGCAGCAAAGATCAGGGCCAAGGTGCTGGCACCCAAGAAAACTTCTAAGGTTAAACTCAGAGCTGCTTTGGAAAGGCAATTCCAAAAAATCCTGGAGCAGATGAGAGGGCATTTATAACAGGCTCTCCATCCAGGGGAAGTGCAGGTTTACCCAGGGGTTGGTCCCAGGGAGGGGGAGGTTGAAACCAGCACCTTCTGTCATCTCCAAGCCTGGTCCCCTGAAAGAGTAGAGGAAGAGTTTTGCCCCCAGGATTTAACCAGATCTGGGCCCATCTTTAAGCAAGCTCCTTGGGGTCCCCCTCCTGGCCAGTTCTCCCAGGGTGCCCATAGGCCTAGACCTAAAGCTACCTTTATGCCTTCAGCAGCAGGCCTATGCCTGGCTAAATCCCCCACTGGCAGCGGGCCTAGTGATATCAGAGATATGGTCTCTGTGGCCATCAGGCAGGGCCTAGCAGAAGGCTTCCAGCAGCTCCTTTGTCCTTTGTGTGTGTGGGGGGGTGGTGGTGGTGTCAGGCCTTGTTTTCTGCTTGCTCTTCAACATAGGGGATATTCCAGACACCAGGAGTTCACCCAGTCTGACTGGTGGGATTATGATGATAGGGATTACACCAGCCCTTCGGAGCGGAGCCACTTCTCAGGATCCGAAGAAGAGGGAGAGATCAAGGAACCTAATTTGTCAGAGGAAGAGGAGTTTTATCTTGAACAGCCCCCCTCAACGGCTGTTTTTAAGCCTGCTATATTTAAACCTCTCCTGCAAAAAG
This sequence comes from Notechis scutatus, assembly GCF_049901735.1. Taxonomy (NCBI): domain Eukaryota; kingdom Metazoa; phylum Chordata; class Lepidosauria; order Squamata; family Elapidae; genus Notechis; species Notechis scutatus. The sequence goes on along the minus strand of NC_142010.1, from coordinate 37,817,465 downwards.
CATTGGTCAATTGACCCAATTGACACCAGAGGAGTGGTACCAGAACCCCAAAGGGGATTTGTCTTGCCATGGGGACTCCCTCTTCTCCAAGTCAATGGTCCATACAGAGGTCCTCCCATCTCCTCTGTTGTTCCTGGACCTGGTTAAAGAGCAGGGTGCCTCCCCTGGGCCACGGCCTTCATCTCATGACAGGCGTTTTTATAATGTGGGCCCTTCCTTGGCCAATGCCCTTGTAATGCCTTCTGTTGATGCTCCAGTCGTAGCCTCGTTTTTCTCCTCAGGCACCCCCACTAAGCTAGAGGACGTGCTCAAGGCCGATGATAAGAGGTCAGAACAAATGCTTAAGCGCAACCAACAGGCCGTGGCTTGGGCTGTCCGGACCTTGACAGCAGCGTCCTTTTTTATAAGGGCCTTGCTCCGCTGGCTGCATCAACTGCAAGATCATCTACCACCCTCTGACTTCAGATCACATCAGGATCTGAACAAGATCATTGCAGCTGCTGAATTCAGTCGATTTCTCTTCCTCTCTTTCTCTGTCTCTCTCTGTCTCGCTCTCTGTCTCCTAGAGTGAAAAGTTGAAAACATTCAAGAAGAAGGTACAGAGATTTCTAAAAATGTTGCCATGAAAACTGCATGAATTGACTTGAAGGGCAATTGCATCTTGTGAAATATATGGAAGTTGAAGAAACAGAAAGATTAATGTTCATGAGATTATGTATCTGGGGTCCTTGGTGCTTTCTGAGTTTGGTGGTTTTCTTGCAGATATTTCATTATCGAACTAGATAACATCAACAGTGGACTAGTTGTTAATGAAACATCTTCAAGAAAACCACCAAGCTCAGAAAGCACCAAGGATCCCACAGTTAAACCCCGAGCTACAAATATTCTCTTCTGTTGGTAGAGATGATATAATTAGACAATGGTTTAACATATGTTTCAAATTTTAATTAATTGAGGATCCTGTTTTCAAGAGCTGGTTTTTTTATTCATTTAAAAGGTTTATATATTTCACACTCCTCTATTAGTTCTGGACAATTAACGAAGATGAATTAAAAACCTTTTATAAAACCATTAAAATAAAAATAAAGCACAAGTTTAAACAGAAGCACTAAAAGACTTGAGCATTAATATTTTCATGGTCATGTTTACACATTGGGACCCAAGTGACAATGTTACACACTTTTAAAGAAATAAAATGGAAAGATAATAATAAACATAATAAAAAGGAAAGTGAAATAGAATAAGGATAAAAACAATAGTTAACAATAGAAAAATGGATAAAAAGAGAAATTAGCTCTTGATTACCTTCAAGCATGAGAAAATAAACCTTTAAGGCTTTTGTTGTAATAATCATTCAAAACACTGAACAATTAGCTTTATGATGGCATTAGCCATTACACCAACCTTGGCTAATTTTTTTGGTTTCAGAAAGAAGATTTGTTTTATCATTATCAGATTAACCAGTAGAGTTTAGCAATAGAGTGATTATTTTAAAGTGGTCTAAAAACAGCAGAAGGGGTAGGGCACCATATTCTCCATGTCTTGGAGTATAGTATTTAGATTCCAGATGTTCTGGAAGTAAATCTTCCAAAAGAGAAAGATTTGTTTGGGGTAAAAAGTCTTCCACTTAGATTGACAATCTATGTAATTATGGAAGCCAAGGAGATCAATGGATATTAGCTTTTATTGCTTTGTGACTACTTCTGAAGATCATCTACTTGGAGATGAGTGGGCTTCTTGTGCAGTTGGTTTACAGTCTGTGAGGACAGAGTTCTGTACTACATGGTCCAGGGATACAATCCAGGAAGCCCTGCTAGTGTTCATGGGGGGAATTATGTACTCTGGTTGCTGTGAATACACACACACATGGACCATACATAAAAAACTAGAAACATGGGATACTAAAATATGTTGTGAATTCCTAATCAATAACATAGAGTTTTGGCTTTGGTATCCATTGGTTCTATAAGGTGGGTTCCACCATGTAGATCATAATTAAATATATTGTAGAAGGAATAAACTACTCTTCAGAAAGAATATATAATTCCACAACTAGCTCAAATCTTTGTGCCTAACTGGGAAACCAGCATTATGGGTGTCTGAGCAAAATAATCAGATTCTTCCAGTATAGAAATCTTTTAAATTTCTTTTTGTTATTTCCATGAGTATACACAATATTACTATAAATTATTATTCTGTTGTTCTGCTTCATGTCCTGCAATTTGATTAGTGTTCAGACCTGCATCTTTTTTTCTTTTTCTTTTTCTTTTCCTTCCTTCTTTCTTTCTATTTTTCTTTTTTTTTCTTTCTTTTAAACCAGGACATGTAGTCATTCAAGCATTTTCATTTTGGGATAGTACTATATCAGTCTGGCAGCTGCTGCTTTGATTGCAAAGGTATGCTTGACAGTTCAGGACGACTTTCATAACAAATGGCAGCAACTTCTGAAAGGGGTAAATACATTTTCAGTAAAACCATCTCTGAAGAGCTTTATAATTTAAGCTCTCAAACGTTCTTAATAATAAATCAGCAAATGTATATTGGTCCATAAGGAGATATAAGCAAGTTCAACAATTTTCAAGGACTGAGACACTGAGCTTTGTGTATCACGGGTTAGTGTCTATTGACAATGCAGTTTATTTGAGGATGATAGTTTTCAGTAATTGCTGCACAAGAGGTTGCTGTTAGTTTTAAGCTAGGCACTACCATTCCATCGCATTAACCTCAAACTTCAGTATGCTTAGTTCAAGGGATTTATATGGAGGGGGCTGGATAATTTCAGTCTGGACTCATGTTTAGAAATCCGTAGAAGTATAGCTAGATGCAAAGGTTGCTACTTGCTGATGAAGGTATGGCACATATCAGGCTGTCAGCAGTTTAAATAACACAAAGGGGGAATGGAAAAAGGTCATACATTGTCCTCATCCATTCAATTTCTTTGTTTCAAACTTTTTTCTTTTTCCAAGCTGCTTATTCACCTTTCCATTTAGCCTGGTAAATCTCAAAACAGGATACTTTTTGTTTGTGCATTGCTTACTGATAGCAGAAATATTTTTCCCTTTCTGTCACAATTTAATAAACAGCACAGTCTTAGACCAGTGCTCTTGAAACAACACAATTTACAGAATATCAGACCTTGGAGGTCTGATGTTGCTTCTGGATGAATGGTTGTCCAATCTCTTCTTTAAAGACCTCCAGTATTGGAGCACTCACAACTTCTGAAGGCCAATTAATTCTACCAATTAATTGTTTTCACTCTCAGGAAATTTCTCCTTCATTTTAGGTGGGATCTGTCTTTGATAAATTTCCATCCATTACTTCTTGTCTTGCCCTCAGATGCTTTGGAGAATAGGTTGTCCTCTTCTTCTTTGTGACGGTTTCTGAAATATTGGACGTTTGCTATGTCATTGCTGATCCAGAGATCTCTTAAAACACAGATTTTTTTTATTCCAAGTCTTGCTAGCATCTTGATGTAGCCATTCTGAATTAATATTGTTTTGCGCTATAAAATGGCTGAGCTCTTTAGTGAGTTAAAACCATACTGACCATACTGACCAAGTTATGGCACAACACAATGCATGGATACGGCTGTTAATTTCTTCATTTTTGTTTTGTAGCAAACCAGACAGAGAGGAAAAGAGATCAAACTGTGTGAAAAAAAGGGAGAGAACATGTAGCCGAAGAAGACAAAACCTGCTTTATTTTACACGCATAAATTAGTGGTGTGAATATTCCATAATGCATCACTCCTCTTTAGAAGGATTGCTGTGAGATCAGATTTGATCCAGATTTGTTGCCATTGTCTCCCAACATAATCTATGGAACAGGTCATAACTTATGTGCCTTATCTCACACTAATCCTGTGACCTCCATCTGGATTCAGTTTGTAGTGCTTTTTTGCGGCCTCCAGAGCCGCCTCTGGCTTCAGTTGCTAAAACTGATGGATGGTTTTCTGCCATTCTGAGGAGGAAATATTGACATGAAGTTGGAAAATCCCTAAAAGAGGCTTAGCATAGAATAAACCCATTCGTGTCCTTCAAACCCAAGGAAAAAAACTTACAATTGTGACTGTTTCTCCTTGCATCTATCCCCAACATTCAGACCACTCCCCTGCCACCAAATTATAAGTGTCCTCTCCAGTGGTGGGATTCAAATTTTTTTTTACTACTGGTTCTGTGGGCGTGGCTTGGTGGGCGTGGCAGGGGAAGGATACTGTAAAATTTCCAGTCAGAGGTGGAATTTGCCCGTTCTCCGAACTACTCAAAAATTTCCGCTACCAGTTTTACAGAACTGGTCAGAACCTGCTGAATACCACCACTGGTCCTTTCTGGTTTACACATTAACAATTTAATGTGAATTTAAATAATTCACATGGGCTAAAGTAAGAGGGGAAGTCAGCTTTGCAAATGAAACACCATTTCAAGGAAAGGGATTCTCAACCAGATTTGTATCTTAATCCTGAAAACAGGTAGTCCTTGACATACGACTGTGATGGAGCTTTCCCACTGCAGTCATATGTTGTGATTGTCATAAAAATCAGCTCAGTCATGTGACCAACCAATTTTACAACCTTTTTTTGCAGTTGTCTTTAGGTGAATCCATTGTTTGTTATGACTCAATTTTGCCAAAAAAAATCCAGAACCAACTTCCGGTTTTCAGCAAAAATGTAATAATCTGTAGTCACCTGATTGTGGGACACTTCCAATGGCTATAAATGCAGCCATTTTGCCAAGCTCCAGAAATGTGGTCACATGACTACAGGATGGGGCAGAACCAGTTCATGTCTCCCTTTTTGCAGTTAGCTCACAACTTGGAACAGTCGGTAGGTGACCTGTTCTAGGTCAAGGACTATCTGTAAAGATTGGTCTCTGAAGCAAAATGGCATGAATAGTTCCAAGTATGCCAAGGGTACAGTTGTGGTTATGTTGGCCATTGCTTGCTACCGAAAAATATACATTAAGCAAAAGATTGCCCCCCAAAAGAGGCCCATATATGACTGATAGTTCCAGATCTCATGGGGTTATTTGAGTTTTGCAGTTTTGCCCTTTTATTTTTATATTTGCTAAAAGGGTCAAAGAGCAAATAGGTTATTAGATTTTGCAAGCCTGGTAAACTCACAACCTGACCTATAACCTTAGCCTTTCTATAAGCACCTGTTAGAAATAGACATCTCATCTGTGCACCACAGTATAAATAATAGGAGTTTGAGTTGTGGGAACCCATAACTATTTCCCTTGATGACAGCTTAAAACAGCTGAGGATAATATTGGAAAAAGTAGCTTATGTCTCAAGATTTAGTCTATTCCATTAACAACATGTTGAATATACTACACTTTCTGTTAAACAATACAACTTCATAGTTCTATCTCAGAAAAAGTACATCAGTAAACCTGGTAGGTATTCTTTGACTTGTGACCACAACTGAGGCCAAAGTTTCTGTTGTTAAATGAGACATGTATTAAGTGAGTTTAGCTCCATTTTACAACCTTTGTTGCCATAGTTGTTACGTGAATCACTGATATTGTTAAGTTAGTGACATGATTTAGATTGATTTAGATTCAAAGTTCCAGAAACAAAAGTTACATATGTTTAAGTGCAGTGAGTTAAGAAGCTGGTACAATGTTGTTCCTTTCCTTTTCTTTCCTTTCCTTTCCTTTCCTTTCCTTTCCTTTCCTTTCCTTTCCTTTCCTTTCCTTTCCTTTCCCTTTCCCTTTCCCTTTCCCTTTCCTTTTCCTTTTCCTTTTCCTTTTCCTTTTCCTTTTCCTTCCCTCCCCTTTCATTTCCCCTAGATCAGGGGTGTCAAACTTGATTTCATTGAGGGCCACATCAGAGTTGTGTTTGACCTCTGGGGGCCATGGCGGCAGGGGCAGGGGGGCAGGGTTAACTCAATGTCATTCATTGAGGCTCCATTTTCGGCCATGACAGCCCTCCCGGTCTCTGTTTTCAGCTGCAACAGCCTCCTACAGCCTCCCCCCCCCTAGCAAAAATGGAGTTTGGGAGGGCTGTGTGTGGCCTCCCCAAGCTTCCTTTTTGCTGGCAAAGGCATCATATTTTTAGGACATGCCCATGGGCCAGATTTAAGCACCCTGTGGGCCGGATCTGGCCTCTGGGTCTTGAGTTTGACACCCCTGCTCTAGATCCTTGTATTCCATCTCATGGAATACAAGGAGAGGGAGAGGAGGAGAGCCTGGGAAATTTTCCTTCTGTGAGTTTTTTTTCCTGATTATTTTATCTCAAGAACAAATATTGCATATAGATCATAATATACAAATCTTTTACTCCTCCTAATTCCATTTCTGTACCAAAAAACAGAGTTTCTATTAATAAAAGAAAGCTTTGTTTGTGGCTCTGTTTCCATTTTTGCATGTATTTATTCCATTTATTCATCCTGGGGACCTGCATCTAATTTCACGCATTTCATGAGTTATATGATAAATGAAACTTTGTCATTCCACTTAGAAGGAGGTTCAATACAGGAGATTGCCAAAATTGAGTCTTGAATTATTGCCAGCAGATTCCAAGTTTATACTCCATTTTGTTGTATCAAATGACTCACACTACAGTTTCCATACTGAAATGGACAACTGTGGAAGAAATGAACAGTACAAACACATAACCAGCATTTTTTGTTTAATAATGGGTTGGTCAGGCATTGTATTAGAAACATGCAGGCATAGGCAATAGAGATCTGCATGTTTAAAAAATGATTTGAAGAAATGCTAAGACAAATTTTCCTACTTTAATCAATCTTTAATGTAGCTCTTTATTCAACCCTAGATGGAAATCTGAAAAAAAAAATCTGTTTCAGTGAAAAGCAGAGACATGTTGTGTTTGCACACAGTGTTCCAAATCCTTTTTGAAGCCTGCATAGCCATAGTTTTAGAAAAACCAAGGTCAGAATTAGGAAGAACAATTCAGCTCCTAATGATTCAGCAGGGCCTCATTCAATGATCAATGCCCAACCTTGCCTTAATCTATTATTACTCTTAAAACAAGCTATCTCTGCTGTGCAGATAAATAATTGCCTCTTTTGATCTTTTTTTTTAATCTTGTTGCACAGACAAGAATAATGGGGAAAAAGAAATGAAAGAACACAGATAGTCCTCGAGTTATGACCATCATTGAGCCTATCCATTACAGTCATAAATCTAGTCATCTATGCGACCTACCTGATTTTATGGTCTTTTTTTTTGTGATGGTCATTAAATGAAGGCCATGGACATTAAGTGAACTAATGGTTCACTGTTTTGAGATTGCAGGAGCTGTAAGCCAACCCTAAGCAATAGAGGCCTACCTGTAAATTCTTTCAGATTCCATAGTAGATTACACACATTGGTGAAATGTATGCCATGACATCCTCAGATGCAGATTAAAATGTTTTTTTAACCAAACCTTCAGTTTTTCTTCTTTAAATGGCCCAATTCCTTTGAACTTGCTAAATAAAGCTTTTGATGTCTTAGCACGTGACCACCTAATGGGATACCAAACTTTTTCACTTTTCCTCTTTTTATAGATATTCTTGAACAAAGCCTGGTGGAGCTAGTTGTTGCCAAGATTTAATTGAAACAATTGTACTTTATGTCCTGTTTATCATTATGACACCTCCTGCTCAACTCAAATTTGAATTTAGCCTTAAGCATATACTGTATTGTTCTCTGAGTTCATCTATGTGTTCTTATGGAAAATATGATTATATCCATTTGCTTTCAAATGCTAAACCAGTTGTGACACTTCTTTATTGCATATGTACTTACAGAGCAGATTTTTATTTTGGTGAAGTTACATTTTAGCTATGGCTTAAGTTTCTTGCAAAGTTATTATACATTTCCAAACATGCAGCAATACAGTCAGGTAATTGATTCCAGAATACTTAATGGCTTTTGTTTTTGTTTCCTCAAAAACTTTATTAAAATGTGCTATTGTAGCAAATGCTTGGAGAGCAATGCATTGCAGAGAATGTACTTTTGTTTAAGGTTTAAGCAGCTTTCTAAGTAAAGTGATATAATCTGTTAGTGATAAGTAAAGGTATTTGTTTATCAGTTGTGATTAATTGCATTCTTATACTGCCCACAATTTAGTCTGTAATGTGAAATGGGTAAAGAAAGTGCTTTAGAAGATATCTGGCTGCAAAGGTGGCAAGCTAAAACCAGAGATGATGTGATGACCCAGAACATGGCACAAAGGCAACACAGTCAGATAATCAACAAGAGTCCCTTTATTATCTCCAACTTTGCCCCCAATGTCCAGGTTACCTTCTGACTAGAAAAAAACTCTCCTAGGAATAGCCTTTGACTGCAGAAAATTAAGTCCAAAACATGGTCAACGCAAACTGTAATTTAAAGATCAAACAAGCCAAACTGAAATAATTAGTTTGGCAGGGAAGAAGCAAGAATTTCAGACTAGAAGGCACGGCAAAACTCACATGGTTGGGAAGACGCCAGGAACACAGATAAGCCACGACAACACAGGATAAAGTCACGGTTTCTCCCAGCAGCCTGCCACACGCAGCCTGCCTTATCAACTTTCTTCCCAGCTGTGGCTAATGAAGAGAATCAGGGCCCTTTCCTCCCCTGTAAGCCACGCAACCCACATTGCTCTCTTCTCTGTTCCTCCGTGTGTGCCCTAGGATGAAGAGGGGGTGGGCCTGGTTCTTCCTCTGAACTCCCTCTTCTTGTTCTATCTCTCCCCTGCTCTGCCCAGCTGGACTTTGCCCTTTCCCAGCCTCCTCCACAGGCAACGGAGCCACACTCCCATTCTCTGTCAGCTGTCTGACTTCCTCCTCGGATTCAGACTCTGACAGGGGCATGACAGGTGATAGGACATGTTGTGAACTAAAGAAATGTAATTAATAAAGATTCATTTGCATAGCAGGTTCGTAATCCTGCACTTACTATTGGCCCATATAATGGCAAGTTATGATTGGTTCATTCCGAGCGATCTGATTGGCTATTAGTGGGCCGAGTCCCATTGGACGAGATTCAAACCCTATAACAACATCCATTGGTCATCCGGATAGCAGTTCACTCTATAAAAGGGCGGCTGCTAACCGAGGGTTTTTTGTCTCTGTTATCATGCTTTAAATAAAGAGCTGAAGTTCATGGTTTACGGTCTGGTCTCCGTTCATTAAACCCATGCCTCAAACATAACAGGACACACAACTGAAAAGTGACAGCTAACAACTTAAACTTTAGAAAGTAACTTGCATAAAACAGCCCTTTCATAAAACAGCCTCTTTCTTTCAAGATTTTAAAAGTTGTAACCTGGGAAACTTACTAAATAACCTAAATATGGATTAAAATAAAATTGGATTGGTGGATTTTAGGACACCAACCTTTTCGGCTTGGTGAACTGGTAGGGGAGAGTGATGGTTCCATGTGAGTGGCAACTCCATTTGTGTAATTGCTTGTGCAAATGGATCTTCACGCATGAACGTCAATGCCCATGCAACTGGAACTGCATCTGTGTGCACATTTGCGTGGCCCGATTCCAAGCAGGCCACTGCCCAATAGTGGGCCACAGCCCAAGGGTTGGGGATCCCTATTTTAGGACATAGTCCTCTTTCAGTTACTCTCCTTTTATTTTAGAGCATCATTTTGGGACGAGGAGGGGATCCTCCTCTTTAATCTTTCCATCCTTTTTATGAACACAATTCCAAGCTTTTTTTCAGGAAATATTGGTTATTTTCAAATGGCAGAAAAAGTGTCTGGAAATATGATTTACAGAATGGAAAGTTGAATATAATCCCAATACTATTATGGTTGCTAACTCAGCAGGTAATAGCAGTAAAAAAAAGAGTTTGTGATTCCTTCCAAATGCTTACAGCTTCATACTGCTAAGAAAACTTTGGCAGGGAGTAGTAGCCTTTCTCCTCTAAATACTGTATAAGCAGTGTATTCTCAATTGTTATGCAGTTGTTGTTTTTTTGCTGCTGTAGTTCCTTGCCCATAGCTTGTAATAGTGAGTTTAAAAAGCATCACTGTAGTCAGGCATTTTAATTGAGTAAATTTTGTTTATTATGATTGAACAAATGAAGCTGGAATTAAGCTGATTAAACAAATTACTTGTTTCTTTTACAGTCTGAATTTAGATCTACATTTCACATAAAAATGGTTTTTGATCACCCTGATCTATACAAGGAGGAGACAGTTGCAAGGACTATGTACTTACTAAGGCTCCTGGAGTTCTAAGCAGCTTTTGAAACCATTACCCTCTTATCTTGCTGGAATTTTTGTGGTTTTGCTTGTATCTTTCTGGGTGCTATGGAAAGTGGTACTGAGAAACTTCTGCTAAAATTATCCTGAGCATTTGTACTATTGCACCATTCCATTGTCTCCCATCTAATTTAACCTCTGAAACTTCTATGAAGGAGCACTTGCAAATTTGAAGCAAGTCATCAGTGAAATTCTAATATCAGGGGATCATGATGAAATGTAGAACGATTAATAGCATGGCAGAGGAGGATTTCAAGAAGAGATTGGATATCCATTTGTAAGGGCCCCCCCCCCCCCCCCCCAACCGCACCACCCCCAAAAAAACCCCCCCGGGGCCGGGGGGGGGGGCCCCCCCGGAAAAAAAGGAGCCGCGGGCAGGACCCCAACACAAAAAACAAAAAAAAGGCCCCCCCCGCCCCCCCCGAGGGCACCCCCACCCCCCCCAAAACCACAAAACCCACCCCCCCCCAAAAAAAAGAAAAAGCACCGAAGCAAGAACCAAAAAAACAACAAAAAAAAAAAGAGGGAAGACCGCCGGCCCCCCCCGCCGCCCCACCGTCTATAGGATCTCCTTTTCAAGCAGGGAGTTGGACTAGAAAACCTCCAAGATCCCTTCCAACTCTGTTATTCCGTTATTGAGTGGGCAGTTGCTGTTGTGATTGTTACTCCCCTCTGTATTAATGGACGCAAAGGATCATTATTAGTAGTTTGTTTTATTATGCTTTCTTTGGTATTCTATTTTATTTTTGCATTATTTGTAATTAAGTAGCATTTAAATTGCAGTAGCAAGTATATAAATTCATATGTTGATGATCCAAACCTAGGAAATGTGGGAAACTATAACAAAAAGAAAATATTCCCAAAGATACAGACAGACAAGATTGAACTGTGGGGCAAATGAAATAAGGTAAAATTTAACCAAGTAAAATATAAGAGCCTGTATCTGGGGAGTAAAACATGGAAGGCACAAGAAACTGGGGAGCCTGTCTTGACCATGGCACATGTGAAAAGGGTTCTAGTAGACCCCAAGATGATGATAAGCAGAGAATGTCATATAGTTACTGAAAAGATAAATCCCTTTTGGGATATATTAATGAAAACATCTTGGGATCGAATATTTACTTGTCTTGGTTGGGATTTTGTGTCTTGTACTAGGCAGCACACTATGGAAAGAATACTGACCGTGTGGAGCAAATTCAGAGAAGGCTACCAAGATAGGGTAGGATTTTGTATTACAACAAGGTTGTATTACTATATCTTCCAGACTTTATTACTGTAATGAACTTTGTTGGGTGACCTTTAAGATGGTTTGTAATTATAGCTGGCCTAAATTGTGATGATGTATATTGTCTGCTATAAGTTCTAAATGACTCTTGTGTTGAAACAGCTTCACTGGTTGTCTTCCAGAGCTAATTCAAACTGATCACTAGATTTTACATGACTTAGGTCCCAGCTATTTATAGGCCTAGTTATTCCCCTATAATCTTTCCAAAAATTCATGATACATCAGCAGCGGTACTGTTATAATTCAGGGAGGAATTAAACTCATTACAAATGATTCTTTTGAAGTGATAGAGATAGAAATGGATAAACAGATTAATTATGAATAGCCATTGAAAAATAGACAGTATATTAATTTACTTAAATAGGGACTTGTTTTAGAAAAACTCTGGTTCACATCCACATCTATGATGTCTGTCTGTCTGTCTGTCTGTCTCTTTGAATACTTGCTTTCCTTTGATCCAGCTCTATGTTTCTAATTACACAAACTGGGACTATTGCTACAAGTTCAGTTTCACAAATACTTATATTATAGGCCAAACAGAGCTGTAAGAGGAAGATCCTAGAGTAGTTCTACATAAATAGACATGCATTAGATACATAAGTGTAGAAGTATTACTGTATGGATATGTTCATGTTTATTCAGTCATGCTTTTATAAAGCAGAATTATAAAAGAATTATTTTATGACAGAAAAGATTCCTTGACATAAAACAAGACATTGACAGAAGCAATAAAGGTGTTCCATAACTGTTCCCACTTTTCTGTTCATTTCTTTACTTTAAAGGTAACAGTAAAGTTTCCCCTTACAAACACATGCTAGTCATTCCTGACTCTAGGGGGCGGTGCTCATCTCTGTTTCTAAGCCAATGAGCCAGCGCTGTCTGATGATGATTCCGTGGTCATGTAGCCGACATGACTAAATGCCAAAGGCACATGGAATCCTGTTAACCTTCCCACCGAGGTGGTCCCTATTTTTCTACTTGCACTTTTACATGCTTTCAAACTGCTAGGTTGGCAGAAGCTGGGGCAAGTAATCAGAGCTCACTCCATTACGTGGCACTAGGGATTCGAACCGCAGAACTGCCAACGCGTCCCCCTTCACTTTATGCTGCTTCAAAAGATGAGATTCCAATAGTAGAAAATAATGTATGTAGTATGTAGCTCAAGGCTGAAGTGCTCTCTGTGCTGAGTTGTTTTCCTGCAGATGTGATGACATTGTTATGATGCATATATAGACATACTTTTTATATACATTTGAACAGCTCAGTGATGGATTACATATAGTATACATAGTTTGATCCTTGGTATGTTCTGTTGTTGGGTGGGAGGGGGTTATTTCGGGTTTTTTTTGTTTAACATGAAACTCCCCCCCCTCCCAAATATCCAGAGGAGATAAGACAAAAGAACATATGGCAGCTTCCTGGAGCATTTTTACAAGCATTTCCAGCTAATACAGCAGTTTTCACATTGTTTGGCTGCTTCAAACAGCCTTAATTTAGTTTTTAAAAGCAACCCTTTCACCACATTGTACATTAAAAGTTTACTATAGAGGCAGAAATCACCACATATGTATTAACTGTTCTGAGCATTGGTCCAGAAAAAAAGTGCTCTAGAGCAGGGGTCACCAACCTTTTGTACCTCAGGGCCCACCAAACCCATAATTTTAGATCCCAGGGACCACTAACTGGTTCTGTGGGTGTAGCCTAATTTGTGGGTGTGGCTTGGTGGTCATGTGACTGGGTGGGCATGGCTTGTATGTAAATATTATAAATATTTATATAAATATTGAATTTTTTATAAAAAAGAGCAACTTTTACCCAAAATCAGGCAAAGCAGGCAGATTGAGTTGCTCACAGAATCACAGATTCATTCAGAAATCTATCTATCTGCCATTGGCTAGCTTAGTCTGTCACATAAAATTTGCTTGCAAGCAAACTCGTAAAATTAACTCACACCACACCATGCATGTAAATATTGAATTTTTTATAAAAAAAGAGCAACTTTTACCCAAAATCAGGCAAAGCAGGCAGATTGAGTTGCTCACAGAATCATTCAGTGATCTATCTATCTGCCATTGGGTAGCTCAGTCTCTCAAATTTGCTTGCCATGAGTCTGCACTGAATTTGCTTGCAAGCAAACCTTCAGTCCTAAGGAAGGTTCGGCTGTGCTGAGCTGAAGATCTAAAGACCAGCAAAAGAACAAAAATCTAACCATTTCCTGTTTCCTAGCTAATCTAAATCTTCTGGCACAGCAGAACAGATGATGGTTGGAAAAAGGAAAAATAGAAATTTAGCAGGCAAGTTTACCGGGTAAGGAGTGAGTGGGTGGGGAGTGTTCCCGCAGGCCATGTGTGCGGCGCAGCCTTGTGTTTCTGTGCAGCCTGGATTAATTGCTTTGTGGGGGTGCTCTGGGGGTGAGATTTCTCTGCAGCCCACCAAAATTTTCTCACGGCCCACCGGTTGGCGACCTCTGCTCTAGAGTTTAAGCAAACTTCTAACTACTTAAACTATTAGGGTGGGTCCTTCCCAAGTTTCTTTCTCTGACTGTTGAGCCACTGTTGCAGTTTGGCCTGAAGCATGGTTGTCCAAACTTTTGGCTTCCATTGAGTAAAGAGGAATTGTCTTGGACCACATATAAAATATGTAGAATAGAATAGAATTCTCTTTATTGGCCAAGTGTGATTGGACACACAAGGAATTTGTCTTGGTTCAAATGTTCTCTCTATACATAAAAGAAAAGGTACATTTGTCAAGAGTCAAGAATCATAAGGTACAACACTCAATGATAGTCATAGGGTACAATAAGCAATCAAATCATACTAGGAAACAGTCAATATAAATCGTAAGGATACAAGCGATAAAGTTACAGTCATACAGTGGGAGGGGATGGGTGATAAGGAGTGATGAGAAGATTAACAGTAATAGTAGTGCAGACTTTGTAATAGTTGAACAGTATTGAGGGAATTATTTGTTTAGCAGAGTGATGGCTTTCGGGGAAAAACTGATCTTGTGTCTAGTTGTTCTGGTGTGCAGTTTTTGAGGGAAGGAGTTGAAACAGTTTATGATGTGAGAGGTCTGTAAATATTTTCACAGCCCTCTATAATATAGTTAATGTATACAAATACATTATTTTTAAATATTTTTAACATCTTGTGGGCTGCAGTACTAGCTGTCCCACCTGGCCTAAAGACTAGCTCCTCCTCCTCCTCCTCCTCCTGTTTTGAGTGTTGAAGGAGATACAAAGTTGTCATTCTTGCTCTTCTGCTGGCCACAAATTAGTCTTTTTCTAATTTGTGTAATTAAATAACCTTGCATGAGAATGCAGAAATCATTTGTACATTAGCTTTGAATGGTCCTTTGGACTTTCTGAAGATGCCTGTGGAAGAAAAAACACAGCTCATCATTAATAATAGTTCATAAATAAACCCTTTTAATGTCCTTACAATATACAGCTGTATATTGCTGCATTTATTGATTAGGTTAGTCTGAAAGCATATATTTTATTTTTACAAAAGTGAATTGGATGATGCCAGTTAATATTTGTATAAATACACAAACAGTATTTGAGCAAAAATATTAAATAATTCTTCAGGTAAGAACTGTAGAACAAGAGAATAGATCTTGGATCTCCCTTAACCCTTCAAAAGGCCTTGTAATTTTGCCTATGGCAATACTAGGAGCAATATTTAAAAGTCATACTGAATATTGAATTTTCTCAGAATGAAAGAAAAATCCAGTGTGTATCTTATGTATGCCTGTATGTATGGTTATCAGTTTAGAATCCAGCTTTTCAAAAGAGTGTACTAAACACACCTAATTCTCACAGTACTGTCTTATGTCTAAGGAAATTTACCCATGTAACATGGCTGTATTAGTATTATCCTTCTCATCTACTACTGTCTCCTATTGATAGCTGATGATTATACTACTTTGTTATTTGTATGTACACCAAGAACTTCTGCACTGGATACAAATTACTTGTGTATCACACTTGGCCAATAAACCTGTTCTGTTCTGTTCTGTTCTGTTCCATTCCACTCCATTCTGTTCCGCTTCACTAACAAAAACTGCATCATGTATAACATGTTGCATTGATTGATTTTGTCCTCAGTGTACTGCCATCATGCCAGAGATTATGGTTCTTCCCCAACCACTTACAGAACAGCTCTTTTAAGCAGTACTGCAGTAATGCTTTTCTTTTCTTTCTTTTTTTGCCTATCTCAACTCCACAAAATAGGCATAATAATAAGCCCTATCTATAAGAATTTTTTAGGTCATTCACTTATTAAGGTTTGATGATGAGAAAAAAATGTTGAGTTTGGCCAATAGTATGCTTACAAATCATTTGCCACTTATAGTCAATTACCTCACATAACAAGAGTGAGTCAGAGAAGTTATCCATTCTGTTATCCATTCTACCCATACCCTAACCCTGGGAAAAGGAATGGTCCCATCCTCAATAAAGGAAGCTGTAGTGAGACCACTTCTGAAAAACATATAATTGGATCCCATAATTATAGGTTGGTAACCAACATTCCCTTCTTGGCCAAGACACTTTTGCGTCTGATTAGATGCAGATACTGTTAGAGAAAATTGATTAATTAGATCCATTTCTGTTGAGGTTTGGGTATAATTTGGTTCAGAAACTTGTTGCCATGTAGAATGATTTTTTTTCTATGAGAAAGGTAGAGTGCAACCTTGTTCATTCTGCTGAATGCCTTCGACTTATACATGGACCACTTCCAGAAGGCACTGTTGGGAGATGTCTGTTTAATTCCATCATTTATACTGTGGGGTTCCACAAAGCTCCATTTTGTTCACCATGTGTGCTTCTTTTAAAACATACACATTCATAAAAATACAGCAAAACATATACATATTTATATTCTGTATTTTTATGAACACACACACACACACACACACACACACATATTACACAGTAGAATTTTTAGCGGTCCTTGGTACTGTCTGAGCTTGGTTGTTGTTTTCTTGTAGACATTTCATTACCCAAACTAGGTTTAACTAAAATGAAGTGAAATTAACCAGCGCTAGTTAATTTTACTTAATTTTACATTTTACTTAATTTTAACATAATTATATATACTTAATTTTAAGTAACATTGTTAATTTTGTACGTTTCAATTAACAAAATATTTTACTAATATATCAGTTCATTACATTTCAGGTTTTTTTTTTTTTAAAAAAAAGTCCAATTGAACAAATAGATGAATTAATTAAAAAAATGTGAGGGGAAAAAAGAAACAAAATCAAAATTCACATAATCATCTATCTCTAGCTCAAAGAAAGATATTCAGCTGGAAAAGTTTTCTGGAAAGGGGGTTCTGCCTTATATTATTGCTTGTGGGATGTTTTGGAATTTATTTGAGCTCAAAAATCAAATATTAGTAGTAATGTAGAAAAACTTAAAGACTGGATTACAGTTAGAAGTGCCAAAATTAAAAAAAAAAATACTGGACTTCCTTCTTAGAAGAAAAAAGTTATTTATATGTGTGTAAGCAACTATATTGCAACTGGAAGGCCACACAGGAACTCTAGGTTCTCAGTAGCCAACTGATAAATCACAGAGTTTGCCTTGTTGGAATTAGGAAGCAGGAAAATTAGAGCTTAACTCTTCATATTTTTGCCGAGAATTCATTTTCCCAAGTTGCTTTTCCACCCCTGGGAAAAATTTATATTACAGTATCTTCTATTTCAACTCACAGTCTCCTGCCACTGTTTTTAATTACAAAAATCCCAAAGCGTGCCTGTTGGGTTGATCTCTTACATGTGTCGGCTGAGCAGTGTCTAATTTGGAGCCGAATCAATAAAAATCAGCTATAGCAATAAATATAAAGAGAACAGTATTTAGTTCTGATCCTTTGGTTTAAATGATCTTTGGAGGGGGTTTATATGATCAAAGCTAATATCATGGTTTTGATGGGCTTTTTTTTTTTTTTACCTCTTTGCTTTATTCATTCTTTGGCTAACATCCTCCATCCCCACTCTGTATCAAAGTGAAGCTGGAAAGCTTGCTTCAGTTTTCACTTGATGGAAGGCATACAGTCCATTTGTGTGCATGTTTCTTTGTAAAGTCACTGGACTTAATAAATGTGAATAGTCTGATAATGAGGACCCCAAAATAACAGTATTAGATCAAGAATCTAAATAGCAAAACAAAAAGACATGATTTTGAAAAAACTGCAACATTAAAACATGTGCAGTCAAATGAGCTTCTAAAGTATCATTGTTCACTTGATTTGTGAGCTAATTACAATGGCTAAATATGCTACATATCAGTCATACCAATAGATTATTCATTAGTTTTCCCATAGTTATTTTCAGCACAACACTAAAAACACTACAGTAAAAAAAAATATTATCAAGGATTTCTTGCCCTTCACTATTGCACAGAAAACAATAATGTGATCCTTCTGCTTCTCCAGGTACAGAATATAAATAAATAGCAAAACTGGGTTTTTAGAGACCAAGTTTCCAAATAATCATATTCATCATTTAAATACATACAGTGGATTCTGTTATTGGAGTGTGTGTGTGTGTGTGTGTGTGTGTGTGTGTGTGTGTAGTGTGTGATGTAGTGTAGTGTAGTATAATATAGTAGTATTGTATAGTTGTTGTGGTTCGTCGGCAGCAGATGCGGATGGCTGAGGTCTCTGAGAGCGAGGACTCGAACGAGGGGCCTGCGTGTGATGCAGGGATGGGGCCAGACTATCGGAGAGTGGGGTGCTGCCTTTGGAGCTTGTGGAGTCTGGCAGCAGTGATGCAGAGGGCCCCAAGGAGCCCTTGCCCAATGTGTGTGCGCACAGGGCTGCTCGAAGGAAAGAGCAGCTGCAGCAACACGGGTGACTCTAGATTAAGGCTGCAAGGTGATGGCCCCACTCATAAGGGATAAAAGCCAGCTCTCAGGGATTGGGTTCTTTGCAGGAAGCAAAGAAGTTCTTTCAACTCCAAGTTCTTGTGGAAGTCCTGTCTATTCTGGTTTGTTTTTGGAGACTTTTGGTTTTGGATATTTCCCTGCAATTAATCTTGTATTCTTGGCAGCCTTTCACAACCTTGAAAGGACTTGCTCTTAACTGGGACAATTAATTTAATGACTCTTTGCTGTGAATGAACAGAATTCACAGAGACTCATTAAAAAGGTTTGCTTTTATGTATACTTTGTGTTTATTTGATTTGAACAAGGCTTGGGTCAGAACAATAGTATAGTATAGTATAGTTTAGTAGTGTATAGTAGTGTATAGTAGTGTATAGTATAGTAGTGTTTTGTAATAGTATAGTACAGTACAGTATCCATGGGCTGGATGCGTCTTGCACTGGCCATGTCTATGCCCAGTTTAATGAAGAGGGGAAAAGTCTTGATATATCACGTGCTGCCACCGCCGTGACAATATGACTTTGACACCCCGGTCTAAATAGACCCTTCCAACCATATGATATTATGAAATATGGATAAAGCAGGAAAGGAATGTCCCATTGTTCCTGATTGGGGTTCAATGTGTTAATTCAGAAAAGGAAAAGAAACAGCCTGTATTCTTGTATTGCAATATGTATTCTTGAATTGCTTTCCAGAAATCCTAGGGGTACACCTTCCAGAATTCCAAGCCATTGTGAATGCCTGCTCTTTTACAAACAGATTTAAATGGTGTATTCAAAGCACATTATTGTTTATTTTCTTAAAAAGACAAATCTGAAACTTTTCAACTATTTCAAGATATGGAAATTTCTTTTGAAGTGGAAAACATGCTTTTGACCTTAAATTTGTGGCCCACTCCCATGAAAAAATAAAAGTTGTTGAACTACAGGGATCTGTGTCTCCTTATGTGGGTTTTTCTTTTATTGAAAGGAAAATGCAGATTGATGTTTTCTTTATTAACATGAGTAGGAACTGTGCACTAGTTTTCTAAATAACTTTATTGTATAGTGATGGAACATGGGCATGAATTGCTTAGCCAGAGAAAGGACAGATGCATCGTTTAAGTTGTGGAATTCTAGTAATGGTTTTAGTTTCAGAATGATAAAGGCTTTAAAAAATAAAAAAATCCAAATTTTACTTTTGTTTATTGTGAAATCTAAAAGGGGTTGTATTTAAGATTTATAGTATTCAATAAAGGGCATGATGGCTCAGTGGTTAAAGACCCTGAGTTTGTCAACTGGAAAGCTGGCAGCTCCGGTTCGAGACCTAAGTGCTGCATGACAGGGTGAACCCATGTTTCTTGCCCCACCTAGCAGTTTGAAAGCATGCAAATGCAAGTAGATTAATAGATACCATTTTGGTGGAAAGTAACAGCATACCATGTGTCTTTAGTATATAGTCATGCTTGCTACATGACCACAAACAATGTCTTTGGACAACATTAGGTCCATCAGCCAAGAAACAGAGATAAGCACTGCATCCTAGACTTGAATACCACTGGACAGGAAAACCTTTACCTTTACTTTTAATATTCAATAACTAAAAACAAATCATGTTATTTCTTAATTATTGCTAATATCTTTATAGTGAAAATTCAGACTAATTTGTGTAATTGTGTTATTGACAGTTGTGTTACTGACAATATTGTGTTATTGTCACCCACCAGATGTGGATGGTACCATATTATTAAGTTAATATGATTCAAACATTTCCAAGTATGTATTGTGCTCTGGAGCCATAGCTCTGTACTTCTGCTCTACCCTAAGGAAAAAAAAAACTAAGTGGGTTTTGACTGAAGCATAGAATTTACATTGAGCAAAGTTGACTTTGTAATTTAGGGTCTATGATATTGTGTGATCTCCCCAGTGATAGCTCTTTCATTTTTACTTTGTCTACCTTTCTGTTAGGAACATTATAAAAATAATTATGGTCTTGTTTTTAAAAGTAGAAAGTAAAAATCTGGAGTAGGCAAAACAAAGAAATTATGGCTATCAAGCAGTGCTTGTTTCAAGTCCAGAAGTCCCTTACTCAGAAGCTTTGAAGAAAACTAGAATTTTTTTTAAAATCTCGAGTCACTTCGTTCATCCCAAGAGTTCTTCAAATGCAATTAAGAGCAAAATAGAACTAATTAAAATATTTCCTTATGATAGTTTGCATGTAGCTGCTAACATCTGATGTTATGTATATCTGTACACTGGCTAGTAAAAGTCCTTTGTATTGTTCTAGAATTTGTTTAAAAGCCAAAGCCATTTTGGATGATAGTATCTTCTTGGTTGTGAAATATTATGCCTCTTCTGCTTTGCTTCTCCTAAAACTCAGATGCTTCTGATTAGTCTATATAGTCAATTTTTGCCAATAGAAAATAATCTTGGGAGCACTCGCCTGTTCTTGCATGAAACTTTTAGACAAATAGGCTCAGTTTCAGCATTCCTGTGGTAGCAGAACAGTATCTTCTAAAAAAATTCATATTTTGGGACCTGCTTACAAAAGAAGCAGTTTTTATTCCTGCAAAATTTAACAATGAGGAGTGTCCTTATCATTACATTTAATGATGCAGCCCTACCAAATATATTCTGTATTTACCTCAGGCTGGAATATTTGCTGCAAAACTCTTTGTTCATGTTTTTGTATAGAAGTTGGCATATGTTAACTTCATATGGAAAGCATTATTAAAGATAAAAATGATCAGCCATGTAAATCAGTAAATCTTTCTGAAAAAGAATCTGTACGGTGCTTTAGCACTTAGATGGGAATAGCTCTAATGGACAGTGTTTACTTGGACTTCAAAAGATTTTTTGTTGTTGATAGTGAGGAAGGGGACATGATAAGTTTAGTTTCAGATATGCATACCATGGAGAATGTAGGCAGTGTTTGCCCAGATATGCATGGTCTGGAGAATATGGGTGGGGAGAAGTTCTTGTGAAATTAGAAGTCAGTCTCAACTATAAATGGGTAACAGATAAAAACATGTTTATACAGTAAATAGACACAGCATTCTTCAAAATTCAGTGAAAACCACTAATCTAAATTTGAATAGCCTTAGAGGCAATTCAGATAAACTTGTTTTGTGTGTGTGTGTGTGTATGAATGTGTATATTACAGTATGTGTATAATGTATGCAGATGTACCGTGTTTCTCACATAATAAGGCCGGGCCTTATTTTTGACCCCGAAAAAAACGGCTAGGGCGTCTTTTCGGGGTGACTAATTCTCCCCCTTGCATCCTCGGGTGGGTGGGCGGGCGGCGACAGCTTGGATATTCGGGAGACCTTGAGTTCGGGCCACCGTTGCTTTCCCTTCTCCTTGCTGCCACGGCGTTTGGCGCAGCCACGTGCGGCCAGTCAGGGCTCCTCCCTGCAACCGGAGCCCTGAGGAGACACTTGGCTCAGGCGCTCCGTCTTCCCTTTGCTTCCCAAGGTAAGCGAATTATTTTACAAAGCCTTCCCTGCCCGAGAGGGCACCCCACCACGTGGGGAGGCTAATCTCCGGGGCCTCTTCCGTTCCTCCCTGACCTCCCTACGCTGCGCGCCTCTGGCGCGCCGCTCCCTTCAGCCCAGCGAGCTCTTCCACCTCAAAGAAAGGCCAGGCGGGCGGCTGCGGAGCAGCAGCAGCGGGTCTGAGCCGCTCGCAGCGAAACAGCCACCACCCGTAGCCCGACGCGGGAGAACGAGCGAGGTTAGCACCCGCCAGCCCGGGCGAGATTTGGGAACGAGGGGCAGGAGGAGGCACGCACACACCCGCTGCTCACTTTCCCAGCTTTGCCCAGCCCTTACAGCTCTGGCGCGCCCTGGCAAGATGAGCGGAGGGTCCGGCGGGAGGCGCCGCTGCCTGCCAGGGCCACGCCAGAGCCGTAAGGGCTGGGCAAAGCTGGGAAAGTGAGCCGCGGGTGTGTGCGTGCCCCTCCTCCCCCTCGCTCCCAAATCTCGCCCGGGCTGGCGG
The DNA here is from genome assembly GCF_049901735.1 of Notechis scutatus. NCBI lineage: Eukaryota > Metazoa > Chordata > Lepidosauria > Squamata > Elapidae > Notechis > Notechis scutatus. The sequence goes on along the minus strand of NC_142010.1, from coordinate 37,795,103 downwards.
GCGCTAACCTCGCTCGTTCTCCCGGCCGGGCTACGGGTGGTGGCTGTTTCTGCTGCGAGCGGCTCAGACCCGCTGCTGCTGCCCGCAGCCGCCCGCCTGGCCTTTCTTTGAGGTGGAAGAGCTCCTGGGCTGAAGGGAGTGGCGCGCCAGAGGCGCGCGCAGCGTAGGGAGGTCGGGAGGAATGGAAGGGGCCCCGGAGATTAGCCTCCCCACGTGGGTTGGGCTGCCCTCTCGGGCAGGGGAGGCTTTGTAAAATAATTTGCTTTACCTTCAAAGCAAAGGAAGATGGGAGCGCCTGAGCTGAAGTGTCTCCTCAGGGCTCCGGTTGCAGGGAGGAGCCCTGACTGGCCGCACGTGGCTGCGCCAAACACCGCGGCAGCAAGGGAGAAGGGGCAGCAAGGGAGAAGGGATAAGCAACGGTGGAAGGTCTCCTGATATGAAGTGCCCCACCAACGCAGGCAGCACCATATCCGGGCATGCAACAAAAGTACTTACTAACGGCAAGCCCCCGCTCTCCCCCCCATTTCGCATGTTTAATATGGGGCTTAATTTGGGGGAGGGGCTTAATTTGATTTTATGCCAATAAAACATGGTGGGGCTTCCTATTGGTGGAGGCCGTATTGTTGGAGAAACACGGTATGTATGTACAGTATATCTGTATATATAAATCTATATCTTCTGAACCAACAGATCTCCTCAGTATTTATATATTTATACTTTAAGATTCAAATCAAATGTTTATTATGGTCAAAGACCAGCATAGTACTTTGAAGTTACCCTTATACTGTTGTATAAGGATGTAAATGTTCTATCTCAGGGCATGTAACTTGATTGGAAGATCAATTGGAATCCCGTCCAGTTGTATAACTTATTATAGATGCATGTTCCTGTAGGCAGATAGTTTAAAAGTGGATATCAATGGACACAATAACATATAATGAAGAGCCTAAAGCAAATGTTCTGCATTCATAGTTTGTTTTAGGATCCAAAATTTGTATAACTGTAAAATATCCCTTATATCAAATTTGAATCTTGGTGACTACATGAATGGATGCATGTTTGTTATTTCCTTGTCAGCAATATGGAAGTAATTTGCTATTGCCTTCCCTCATGTTCCCCTCTCAATTCTATGATTTCTTACTGTTTTCTCATCCAGGTAGTAACTTGTATTTGACCCTGCTTAACTTTTTCAAAATCAGCAACATGCTGTCATTTGCTCTTATATAAGATTTGATTATATTTTGGGTGAACTACTGAGATCTGACCATAGCATCTGTGATGAGAAATCAAATATGCTACTTCACATCAGAGGTTGATCATGCATTGAGTGTGGAATTACTTCTCTCTGCTCCAGATGTGTATCTGTTTCTCTACTTTCATACTGAAAAGTGTTGGAAACTTCGAACTTGTAATATAATGTGCTGTTCCTTCTGCTGTCTTTCATTTAAAACTCTGTTTTATTTTTCTTTAGAAATTCAGTGTATATCTTGCCTTTATTATTTTTACAAATATCTCAAGGTGGCAAACATATCCAACACATTTTCTTCTTCCTATAAATTGGTATAGAATTGATACCTAGGTATTTTAAATATACAGCAGAATAAAACTAATGTCTAGATCTTTTGTTGGACCATTTTCCATTTGAGAACATTAAGTACAGTATTTCAACACAAATTCTTCAAAGCCTTTTTAAGTAGTTTGATTTATATCGAGTTCTTTTTTCTTTCAGTAGCAGAATGAGTGTCACAAAAAAGGTGTCTCAGAGTTACATGTAACAAATGCTGAGGTATTTGTCTTGAAATTTCTTGACTGGTTTCACTGTTCACTTTGGTTATTAGGAATTAAGGCCAAATTGTGACCACATAGTCAATTTTTATTACTTAAATCAGAATCGGAAACATGCTGGTGGAAATTGGATCAGAACTGTTCAGTGTAATGTTTCCAGCCTTCTGATGATCAAGTTCCAAGAAAAGATCATTCAGGTTTCATAAACTCAGACCAGCTGCTTTTCTTTAAAATAGCATAATATTTTCTTCATAAATGGGGCAGCCATGGTACATAGTGATGAATAAGTCCTTGCATATATATTTTTTCTGAACAGCTGTTCTTTATCTTCACACTTCTTTGTTTGAGAAATCGTTACAATAAAGTTTTTGATTGATTGATATACCACTATAAATGTTCTATATGTTTAATCATGTGAAATACACAGTTGAAGGCTTATGAGATACAATTAAGGATGGGAGAGAGGAAATTGCAAAACAAAATTCTTCTTCTCTCTGTGTTTCTACAATAAAAGTATGTTCCTCCATGTAAGTTCTACTTGGAACAGTTTCCAAGGACACCTGCACAATTCACAGGTTTAAATCAAAGTTGAAACTGAAAGCTTTCCCGAATTAGACATTCACCAAATAGCAGAATCAGAAGAGCAGAACCTCTGTGAAAATACTATTTGGATTCCTTCTTACGCTAACATACATTAATCACAAATTAATATAAATGAATTGGGCTGTAGAAGTTCGGGTCAAGGCCTGTCAGTTCCTAGATAGGTTTGAATTTGTTTTTCTTATATTAGAATATTTTCTTCTTCAAAATATTCTGTCTTGAATTGCCAACATTGCTTACTTGGCCTAAGTGTCTCTTCAAAATTTGCCTTTCATAAAGTCATTCATTGATTGGTTTCAGCAATTAAAGCAAACATATTGATTAATGCAGAACTGAATAGTGAACTGAATAATAGCATAGAACTGAAATGCTACTACAAGTAGTCCTTGACATGATCACAACTGAGCCCAAAATTTCTGTTGTTAACTGAGACATTTGTTAAGTGAATTTTGCCCCATTTTATGACCTTTCTTGACTCATTTGTTAAGTGAATCACTGCAATTGGACAGTTAGTAACCCGGTTGTTAAGTGAATTGACATTGACTTTGCTTGTCAGAAGGTCACAAAAGGGGGTTGTGTGACCTTGGGACACAGCAACAGTCATAAATATGAACCAGTTGCCAAGCAGCTGAATTTTGAGTACGTGACCATGGGAATGCTGGAAAGGTCATAACTGTGAAAAGCAGTCATAAGTCAGTTTTTTCAGTGCCATTGTAAATTTGGACAGTCACTAAACAAATTGTTTAGTGGATCATGCAAGTAATCGAGGATAACTTGCATGAGTGTGCAGAGTTCATTACAGAAGGTAGTCTATCCATATATTGTAATTGATTAATAAAGTATCAGTAACAAATAGGAAAAAAAACACACAGATGCTCGTGTTGACCTATTCACAGATTCATATATCACCCAATTCCAGGCTATTGTAGTGGCTTAGCTCTTTGAGATTGATGCAATAGGTTGATTTCTGCCCATAGACCAATTAGGAAAAAAGTTTTTCAGTTAAAAAAAAAGTACCTGATAGGTAAGTCCATCCCTTGTGTCTCTATTAATTCCAGGAGCATAGTGTCTTCAACAAGATATTGCTTTTGTAGCAAATTCAAGCAGTAGTTTTGCCACTTCTTTTCCAGCTTACCAGCCTAGAAGCACAGAGAAGAGGACCTATAGTGTTGCTTGTTGTTGGAGTGGTGTGCCTACAGCTGTGGATTTTATTTTACTATATTTGCAGGGTTGGGGTTGGTAGATTGAAGAAAAATGCTGCTGCTGCTTAACCCTCAGGTGAAACTCTTACTGGTAGGATAATCAAAATCTTTATTCCTGTTTAGGAATTTCAAGTAATATCTGCTTTTCAGTGGTGAAAGAATAAAGTCATGCAGACGCCTTGTAGATTGTGATCTAAATCTTAACTTTCATACCTCAAACTGGTTAGAGTTTATATTCATGGGAAAGAGCTTTTCCACATATCCTCTCTGCAACTCTGGGCCTCTTCAAATTGCTCTTTCTGGAAAGGACATGACCTCATTACTTTTATAACCTTTACAGACAGCTGTGAATGCATATTGGAAGCCCTAATAACATCCTGTGCACAATAGCCAACTCTAAGCATTTGCCTATATCTGTTCTCTTACTATGGAAATAGTAAATGGAGTTTGGATTTCATTGAGCCAAATGTTTCCATAGGCAAATCTTAACAATTGCACTATGTAACAGAGACATCTATATTGTGTTTGTTTGTGTGTGTGTGTTTGTGTGTGTGCCTTTCAAGGTGATATATATGATGAAAGCAAGTATTGTGCTTTCATCCCAGAGGCTCTTACCCAGGGGTGGGATTCTACCAGTTCTGATGAGTTCTATAGAACCGGTTGTTATGATTCTGTGCAGTTCAGAGAACCGGCAAATCATGCCCTTGCTGGCCCTGCCCATCCCTGCCTGCCCCTCCCCTCCCTGCCCAGTCAGTCCTTATCACACATGCACGACATCGTGTGCATGCCCAACATCACTGACTGCGTTCTCCCTCGCCCAGTCACTCTTTAAGGTATTTTTTCCCCTCCCAATGATCAGCTGTTCTGATGATCAGCTGTGCTGGGATCCCCCTTGCTGTCTTACTGCTTCAGGCTTCCCTGAGGCCCAGGAGGCAAAAAGGGGTAGGGGGTGGTATGGGGGGAGCTGGGGACCCACCTGCTCCATTGTTTTGCCTTCCTGAGCCCCAGGGAAGCTTTCTAGGAGCAAAAGCGCCCCCTCAGAAGGCTTCCAAGAGGCCCAGAAGGCCCCAAAATGGAGCGGGGGGGGCTGTGCACACACACCCAGCTCCATTTTTGCCTTCTTGGGCCCCAAGGAAGATTCCTGGGAGCAAAAATGCCCCCCAGGAGGCTTCCCTGAGGCCCAGAAGGCCCCAAAACGGAGTGTGGGGGTACTGCAAAAAATAAGAGGCCACACCCACGCAGTCACATGGCCACGCCCACCTAGCCATGACCACAGAACCAGTTGTTAAAAAATTTGAATCCCACCCCTGTTCTTACTCTTTTGATAGGAGCATCAAAAGTGCAGGGTACAGTTTAAATTAAAACAGCACAATGCGATTTGGAATATCATCCCTTCAGAAATTAGACTGGCCTCCAGTTTGACAATCTTTCATAAAGCCATAAAGACTTGGTTTTACCAGCTGATCTGGGGAACCCAGACTGTGATGGAGCCCATCAAATGGCTTATTTGACTGTATGTTGTTGCTGGGGGTATTATTATTATTTTTTATTTTCCATAACTGTTTTTTATTGCTTGTAAGCTGCCTAGGAGTGTGAGTTTAATGTGAGTTTCAGAACTTGCACACACCTTTTTGTTATACTAAGTGTTTCTCACATTTATGAAGTTCAGTGCTTCATTTCTAAAACATGAGCTTTAACTTGAAGTTTCCCTAAGAAAGTTAGGGAAATGAACTAGAATTTCTAAAATTTAATTCCAGAATATAGGTTATGATTGCTTTTACATTTATATAGTTAAGAACAGTCGAAAGAATCTTTAATTTATATGTAGTGACATATAGCAGGCTGATACCATACTCCATTCCTGATATATGATGAATAGTTATTTTCAAAATCTCATTTGGAAAGCTTTAAATAGCATTTGAAACTCATCAATCATAACAAAAGATTATTCAAGAAGCATTTGTGTATATATATCTAAAAATAAGTCATTTGAGCTCAGGAAATGTAGCTGCTCAGTGTTGTCTTGTACCATGAGATGAGCAGCATATAAAGGAATAAAAGTGGTTTTCTAAAAAGAAATTGAGACTGACTGAACAGATGATAGATCTTGTTAAATCGTTTGAATAAAATGTTTTTCAAAAAATACTACACTTTGCTTAGCTTCACATTTTGGTAATATCTTACCAATGGAAGGTTCCTCAGTTGATTGGAGAAAAAAATGTTGGTCTCATTGAAAGAAACTTACTTGGAAGATCTGGTTTTTTTTTCCCCAGACAACAAAAGCAGTGTTAAAAAATTGATAGCTAAGTAATGTGCCACATATGGATCTAAATTCAGTAGTTGCTTGATGAATTAAGAATATATTTTAAAAACAAAATGGACAGGAAAGCTAACAAATAAGAATATGGGTTTTGGAAACAGAGTTCTGGGCCAGATTTAAGTCAAGAAAAAGTGGGATCATAAGGAACAATACTAATATGTGTAGGCCTGAATTCACCTCATGAAAGTTTTTGGCAGACACTTGATAAGATAAGCAAAAAAAAATTCACAATATCTTAAGGCATATTATTATCAGTTTATTCTGTGAAAGAATGTGTAGGCTTCACCTTAGTTCAGTTATCCCCAAAGAGATACAGAAAATACTAATCAATCAATATTCCTGGTAATTCTTCTAACTTCTTATAGTTCAGCCTCTTTAACCAAAACAAGAAGAAAAATGAACCAGTTTTCCATCAAGGTTTTTATGACAGTGAATCAGTGATAATGTGCCAAAATACATATGAGCAGAGAGCTAGCCCATCTGCGGTCCTCTGAAACATTGCCCAATAATTTAGAAAATATACTTTGCACATTGCCTCTTCATTGTTATTTCATATAGTTCTAAAATTCAAAATCACCCAGCTGGGTGGATGCTTGAATATGACTGCAATGAATATTAAGGAGGGAGGAGGAACATCAAACAAAAAGACCATGTTAAAATTAAACATCCAAAACAGAAAGGAAAAATGCCTGCCTATGATTCTTTAACTCTAACCTGACAGTCATAAATTAGAAATGCAGTTGATTGACAGAATGTTATTGAGGCTTCCAATTGTTGATTTTTCTATTATTGGTTGTACTACTTTAGTATTATGGTTTTTACTGCTTAGCTGTCTGTGTGTCTCTCTGTGTGTGTACCTATGTGTGGTTTTAACTTCATTTATTACTATTTTGTTGAACATATATTGGCTGCAAAGGGTGTTGTGTTACTGCTTGTTATGCTATAGGAGAGGCCTTTTGAGTTGAAAGCAGCTTATAAATATTAATATCATGCAACACATCTGGAGACTGCAGCTGACTGAAAATATAATAAATATGTATATTGAACATCTGACTTGGCCTAATCACAGCAACCCTAAGTTAGACAATTCTTCAAGGCCTCAGCAGAAGACTTTTCATTGAGGTTCCATAATTGAAGATGGCATCGATTGATCAGGATGCCATATGCCTGCAAACCATCTGGTATATACATGATCCAAGCATGAAATCCAAGTAAAATTGCTTGAAATTCAGTTGTTGTTGTTGTTTAACCACCAACTGCAAGGAGGATATCTCATAATTTTTTTCCCTTTGGTTAATATAACTCTATGTATCTCTGGCCTAAGTCCAAAAAGCAACCTCTTTCATCACACTGAAATATAAAACCTCCCATTTGAGTTCATGTCAGTTACTGGTCCTCCCCTAATGAGCAGTTTCACAAGGCCACAAGTAACTTTTGGGCACAGTGCCATGGTACACAAAGATAGTCAGCAAAATAAAGAACACTTGACCTGCTACAATTAAAAGATGACTTTGATGGGAAAAGTAAAAACATGAGGCAGAAGTAACGTAAATCTTGTACTTAAGAACACTATTCCAATACATGTTAGAGAGAGCAGCTGTGATGGCCAGCATTTTCTTTATATTATAAGGACAATATTTGATACTTCTGTTGGCCTAAATTAACAATTTTGTTTCTACCTTTTGTTTGTTGCTGCACTATTTAGGGCATGTTAAATTTTTCAAATTTCAATTTCCAATCATAGGAATACTCAAAAGGTGTGACATGCCTTGGGGATTGTAAAGATATTTTGGTTACTTTAATATAATTTAGATGTGCTTGATAATTAGCTACATAAATATTGTAACTTTTTAACATTTTGTTTGTTTCCATATTAACATCTAAACACTGGTGAGAATCAAACACCATAGAAATGCTAGTAATACGTAAATAGCTGTTTATTTTGCATTGAGGATTTTTTTTTATTTCAGCATTGTTGACATTTTAAAACGTTATTTGTGACTTCTGTTTTACATGTGTCATTTAAATATTCTAATTTTTAGCATAATTTTAAATCCTTACAAGTAAGTGATGCATGAACACAAGAAGAACAAGGAAAAATCTTTGTAAAATAAACACACAAACAACTTTTTCAGAATGAAGAGTTTAAACAGCTCATACATAGAGCTCAACAATAATATTTCTGCCGTGTCCAGGTTCTTCATATCCCTTGGTGTTGCTCCTGTACTCATATTTGTCACAGTTGGTGACAGAGTGTCACGTAGCACAAACAAGTTTGAACCTTGTTTTCTGCATTACATCCCATTTGGCCTTTAGTTGTCCAAAGTGCCTGGTAATCATGAAACCCTTATGCTGGCTGACCATTAACATGAGAATGTTTGTACAAAGTTTTGTCTTATCTCTTATAGTTCTCCCACTTGAAAGATATTACAAAAGCTGTTACCACTAATAAGCGGCTTTATTCTGAAAAAAATATTCTGTCAATCTCCCAAACATTGGGAATGGAAGGAGAAGTCTTATCACTGTGGCATTGATTTACAGAATAACAGAACAGAAAGCAGAGTTGGAAGGAATCTTGGAGGTCTTCTAGTCCAACCCCAGGAAATCTTATACCATTTCAGACAAATGGTTGTCCAATCTCATCTTAAAAACTTCCATTGCTGGAGCATTCACAACTCCTGGAGGCAAGTTGTTCCACTGATTAATTGTTCTGTCAGGAAATTTCGTCTTAGCTTCTCTTCTTGATTAGTTTCCATCCATTGCTTCTTATCCTGCTTCTTCTCCAACAAATAAGCCCATTTCTCTAGACAGCCTTTCCCCAGCTTTGAGCGGGGGAACAAATCCCCTTTATACACACAACCGACCTTGGTTTCTGGGTTTTCAATAATTCTAATAACACAAATGGCTTTATCCCACAAAAATCAATTCCCAAAATAGTTTAAGCCTATCTGCTATTCACTGTTATTGCAGGAAAGATCAGTGGAGCAATTCAAAACAGACTCCCCACAGTATATTTGTGGCTCAGTTTATGAGCAGGTGATAGTCGAGAACTTAGTAGATGGGTATTGCATTTCCTCATTATCTTCCTCCTCCAATGATAGTCTTTCTGAGAGTAGAACCTAGTGCATAAATATATAGTATGTATCATCCTTACTTATGTTAATGCTCTTCTTCTACCTATTTCCATATTTATGTATTTCTGAATGCTGCTCTGGGGGGTGTCATAGAACTTATCCTGAACACATGCTATCTCACTTCATGTTTTTCCCCCCCAGTTCTTCTGTGTAGATTGCACCAGCAGCTTCAGCTTTGTTTTTGTCTTAATTGCAAATGAGAAGTCTTGGGAGACAAATGTAGAGAACCCCAATTAATAACAGTGGGAATAAAAGGTCTACAGCTGGCCAGATACAGAAGTGTGCCAGAATCATGCTGTTACCTTTGGCGGCTGATACATAGCTCTTTCAAGGTACAGCTCAGGCACAAAGCCATCTATGACAAAATCCCACATTTGTCTACAGGGAGTATATTTATATTGCCATGCATGGACAATGAAAACTGCAATGTTTGCTAAACTCGTAGACAAGGCATTGAAGAGCACCACCACATGGGTTCTGGCTTATATAGCTGCTGGATAATTGACTCTGTAGCTTAAAATATAAGATTATCTATTTTGGAAAATGTCTACTCTGCTGCAGAAAAAAAAAGTTTCACACCATTTCCATGCCCTAGGCTTAGTTGCAACCTAATCACAACCACTCAGTGATAAGCCATTCCTATCCTGGCATTGCAGGTAATTTTTTCCCTCCTCAGGAAATGGAAACAAAAGTTATCACACCAATGGTTAGAGCTATATATGTGTACGTGGCTTAATTTATCCTAATGTTTCTTGCGTTCCGGGGACAGACTGCAGCTGTTCTTGTGATGTGGAATTTGACAGCACAAACTAAACCACAGTGAGCCAAGGAGACACTACATCAATAATGCTCTCTAGATTTCCAGCTCTTTAGAAAACTTCCTTTTCTTCTGGAGCAATCAACCATGTTAGCACTGTTGCTGATAAAGCCTCTTTCAGAGGGGGAAATCTTTTTTTTTTTTTAAATATAACTTTCCTCCTGCCCTTGCTGTTGCTGCTGTCTTCTTTGAAGACCTGGCCACATTTCTCCAATGAATCTTCAGCATTTTGAACTGGAAAGGAGAAGATTCCATGCTTGGGATAATATTTTTTCCCACCAGTTTTCTTAAGAGCAAAAAGCTTGTTCCTTGTTTTGGTGGTCGTTAAAAAAAAAAAAAAATCCATGTGAGACTGAAACAGTGTTGTAGTACACAGCAAAGCTGTAACTCTACTCTACTGTTTCTCCTTCCCCTCCTCCCTCTTCCACAGCCAGCAATATTTCTGCTTATGCTCAGCTGCTGTAATAAGATCTCTTTGCTGCTTGCTGCTCTGGAGCTTGTTTGTCTTGGCACTCTGCTTACAGAGGCACTTTAAAACAGAGGGTCAGTCAGAGATGCTTGGGGTTATTTCTTCTCCTTTTCCTGCTTTCTTGAAATAGTTTTGCAAGTAGAAGAATGATGTTCTCTTTGACGTTCTTCCAGTGACCCACCGAGGGAGCACCTTTTCAGTAGGGCAGAAGGAAAGTCTGCTACAATATGGAACACAAAAGGTCCAACGGGCAATTACAGATGGTCCTCATCTTACAGAAGTTTATTTAGTGATCGTTCAAAGTTACAACGGCACTTAACAGACCTTTTTCATGGTTATGATGGTCGCAGCGTCCCCGTGGTCACGAGATCAAAATTCAGATGCTTTGCAACTGACTCATATTCATGAAACTTGCTGTATCCCAGGGCCATGTAATCATCTTTTGTGAGCCTCTGCCAAGCAAAGTCAGTAGGAAAGCCAGATTCACTTAATAACAATGTCACTAACTTAAAGTGATTCATTTAACAATGGTTGCAAGAAAGGTGGTAAAATGGGGCAAAATTCACTTAACAAATGTCTCATTTGGCAACTTAATTTTGGGCTCAAGACAGGAACTACTTGTATTGGAAGCTCCAATTGGCTGTCTTACATATTAAGGAAGATAATGTTGGCATTATCTATAGTTGATGCAAAACATAATGGTTCACTTGCTGATGGTTACAAGAATCACACCTACAGTGCAGGGACTCCACCTGCTTTTAATTAAATATATTATTATATATAGCCCCCTTTATGGCTCAGGGTTTTTAAATACTTTTGGAACTGCCTGCTGCAGTTAAAAAATATGTCAATATATGGACAGAAGGGATGCTACAGATTTTTCACCTACCCCTGAAGAAATGAAGGTAATGGAGCCCTAGAGGCAAAGCCTCTTGGTCTGAACACCACAATCCAAAGAAGGCTGTGAAAACTGATTTTCTATGAGGCCTTCAAAGATGAAGCAGTCATATAATGGCGGGCAACAATTACAAATAATAGTCAAACTAGTTAACTGGCTATATTGGATGATGATATTGTTTTAAATATTGTTTTATGCAGTGTTTTGTTCTTTTTGTGAACTGTAAGCTTCCTGGATGACGTGGCATGCAAAGAGATGTTTAAATAAGTACAGACATAAATAAATGATGATTTTGCATGTACAGGTCAGGGAAAACTGCTAGTTCAAGATCTAAATAGCTGCACAGGGACATCTGAGTATTTCCGCCTCTTCTATTTCAGCTTAATGGTGCATTGCGTTATAGCTTTTTAGTTCTAGGAATATAAAATCATTACTATTTGATCAGTCCAAAGTTGAGATGTTATTGGTTTTTATCTTCCACAAAAGAATTGTAACATAGTTATCACAAAACAGTGTAGTCATTACGTTTTTTTATGGAGCAGTTATTCAGTAAATAGCAATAATGAAAGACTTTTGGTTTTACAAGGCTTTGCTAAGAGGTTCCTCTGCTTTTCAAACCTTTAGATTTCTACATTACTGTTAATGTAGAAATTGATGGATGAATGCCTTTATGGTTGCTTGCCAAAGAAAATGAAAGCTTTTTATTCTACAAAAAATGTTTAACAACATTTAGAGCTTTTTGTTTCATCATTACTAATATCAGCTCAGCCTCTCCATTATACAGTGAATCAAAATATTTGTTATTTTTTTCATCTCGTGTAAAAAAAATACTACAAACTGCTTAGAATGGAAGGTAGAATGAGCAGAGCATAGAACATGTTCTTGTTAATTAAACCAAAGTAGGGTTAGATTAAACAATTCATACACATGTGTATGTTAAGCAGCAACTTTTTAATTCAATGTACTGCTTTGTAGAGGTAATTAGGAATGGAAGAGTAGTTGGAGTGAGAAAATACCCATATCCATATCCACTATGTGCTCCAAATGACACTTCCCTCTTCATCACTTTGGTTTTGAAACTTTCCAAGTTTCCTTTTGATCCTTTTGCTGGAAGAGGTTCTTAGGAGGCTAAGTTGGAATAGGGTGATGGTGTGAAGAGAATAATTACTCCATTTTGACAGGGAGAAGTCATTTTCTGAAGTTCCTCTGGACTCTGTTCATAGGCCTGATCAGTATCTGTCTGGGAAGCTATTTAGGAGCTTCCTGCAAGTTGTCTCAGATATGTTACATATGAATTAGACATCCTTTTGGCAAAGGACATCCTTTTTGGGGACATTATACGGATAGTCCTCAACTTGCAACCACAATTGAGCCCAAAATTTATGTTGTTAAGTGAGACATTTATTAAGTGAGTTTTGCCCCCTTTTGCAACCTTTCTTGCCATAGTTGTTAAGTGAATCACTGCAATTGTTAAGTTAGCAACATGGTTTTTAAGTGAATATGGTTTCCCCAATTGACTTTGTTTGCAAAAGGGGATCACATGATTCCAAGACACTGTAACTGTCGTAAATGCGAGTTGCCGAGCATCCGATTGTAAATCACGTAACCATGGAGATAACTGCAATGATCGTAAGTATGAAAAATGGTCATAAGTCCCTTTTTCAGTTCCATTGTAACTTTGAATGGTCACTAGGTGAACTGTTGTAAGTCAAGGACTCCCTGCAGTTACTACCATATGTTCTAAGGAAAATATAACAGGAAGAAAAACTACTTAAACAAGAAAGTAGTCATAATTTGAACAAACATACCCTACATGCAACTGAATGTAAACCAAGGAGATGTGTATTTCGATATGTCTGGCACCTATTTATGTATTTATATAGCTGCCCATCTCATGCAGATGATTTGTTAACAATTGACAAGACACCAACCCTTTGTTTTGTCATTCCTCTGTGAAAAGGAAGAATGAGCCAGTTCTTAGATTTCCATATATGACAATCTGCATTCTGGATTAGTCCAGAAAAGAAAAGGTATTTGGGTGTTAAAGGTTTAGGGAACACTATTAAAAAAATGAATGATTTTTTTTTTTTAAATGTAATAAGAACAAATGCAATAACCAACACATGGCACAAGTTCAGAGAAACACCAATAAGATGATGAATAGTCTGGAAACTAAGTCCTGTGCAGAACAAAGAATATGAATATGTGTAGACTATAGGAAAATTTACCAAGGGAAGATATGACAACATATCCGAGAAGTTTGGAATCATATAGCAAGCACCAAATTGGGCTCCAGATTCTCAGTCTTTGGCTGGAGCTTTGTCTGTACTTTTTCCTGGAAATAGTTATGTCGGTTACTTCTGTTGCAAAAAGAAATACTCTGCAAAAAAGGACCTACCCCAAAGGTATGGAGCAGCTAGTAGAGAAAGGCACATGTTTCATTCTGCAGATACCTAAATGTATTTGTGGAACTACCAAAACATTAAGAAAGGTTTATCTACTCTATTAGTCAATCTGCAGACTTGTTTTCAATCAACATCTTAAACTTTTATTGGACTTCCATTTTTGCAATTTCCATTTATGTTCATTAATAGCTGTTAACTATAGCCAATGCTTTTTCACAGGTTAACAAAAATGGTAAAACTCTCTTAGAAACAATCCTGTTGTCCAATATTTGTGATAATTAGATACTTGTCTTAATGAGACAACAGTGCTGCACTGTGGCTCATCAGTTTTCTCAAAGAAATACATCTCTATTATAAAAATAAAATGCTTTCAAAAATTATTTATTAGTCAGTTGAAGGCTTCTAACTGCATTCAAAGGTGATTGTACAAAAACAAATGGCCAGTTATATGTAGCATTCTAGGTAACTCATAAGTCAAAGAGTAATCTGAACTGTGATGTTGGAAAATCCAGAACAAGTTTATTCCAAAGTTTTAGCAATGTTAAATAATTTTTATTTAAAATTATTTTATTTACTTAAAAAAATATTTACTTGGAAAATTACTGATAACTTGGGGAGCACTGTTGGTCTTTTTGGACAGAAAATTGATGTTACATAAAAAAAAAACATTTAACTGTTTCAGTACTTCTTGCAATTATTAACCCAGCTTCAGTCAAGAGACTAATCTAAGGGAAATGCAAGCCCATACTTTGTAAGGTCATTTGAAAAGTGTACCAATGAAGGTCTGTCTTTAATAAAGGATGTAGCCAATTGAAGCTCTGCATTTAGGTTTCCTATTTTTTTTATCATTCTCAGGAGCATGTGTTAAAATTTAACAGAGTACATTTAAATCTACTTCATTCCCATGCTCAAGCAAATGTTTGCCTGCTACTAGGATTATATTACAGTTGCTCCCTGAATCTGTTTCGTAATTTGGAAGCACAGTGGTCTGTTACGATGTTGAAAGACAATCTTTCTCAACCTCAACAATTTTAAGAAGTGTGGACTTCAATTCCCAGAATTCCCCCTAGTGTGCCAGTTGGAGAATACTGGGAGTTGAAATCCATGCATCTTAACATTGTTGAAGTTGAGAAACACTGTTTCAGAATTTTTCCTTTTCACACCTCTCTTCAGACTGAATGTCCCATCAACAATTAGGGAACTTTTCTGGGAGTTGATGAGGACATTTTAAACTACCCACATTTTGTTTGCAGTTTCAGAACTGGTACAAAAACTATAAACATTGTACAGTTTTAATGTTGCCTCAATATTCAGATTTTTCTGCTGTAACAGTGTTGTTAAGACTCAGATATCTAGTATTAAGCATATGTTTACTCAGGTGGGGGGAGAAGGTATTGATCTGAGTAGTTTAATAGGTTCAATTTTTAGATGACCCAATTTTTCAAAAAGGAAAGATGCAGTGATTAAATTGAATATGGATAAACAATCATTTTAATTTTAACTAAATTTAAGCGGTCAGTCTACCACTGAACACCCAGGCATTTTAAAGATCTGCCTTAGCAATAGACTTATATACCATTTCACAGTGCTTTACAGTCCTCTCTAAGCAATTTACAGAATCAGCATAGTGTCCCCAACAATCTGGGTCCTCATTTTACTGACCTCAGAAGAATGGAAGGCTGAGTCAACCTTGAGCCGGTGAGGATCGAACTCCTAGGAATGAGCCTGCAATACTGCGCCATCACATTTTCAGGTATTTGAAGAGGTGTATTCCTTCTTTTACAAACGCTTCTCATAAATCAAAATACTCATTCTTTTCATGTATAACTTCAATTATATAAAATATTATTAAATGAAACCAATGATTAAAGCAACGAAGCAATAAATTATGGTTGAACTTTGGGTAATTAAAGTTTAGACCTCGCCAGATGTGCATTTTAAGACAGTTTTTCCATTACAAATCATCTTTGACTTAAAGACATTCATTTAACAATCGTTCAAAGTTGCAACAACCAAGTTATTTACACCTGCAATTATGACAATCACAGCATCTCCACAGTCATGTGATCAAAATTCGGCCACTTGGCAACCAGTGTGTATACAATGGTAATAGCATCCTGGAGTCATGTGATTACCATTTTGACCTTCATAGCTAGCTTCCAACAAGCAAAGACAATGGGTGAAGCCAGGTTTGCTTAACAGCTGGAGTGATTTGCTTAACTGTGACAGAAAAGTTCATTAAAAACAGGCACGACTCACATAACAACTACCTTATTTAGCATCTGAAATTTTGGTTCCATTATGGTCATATATTGAGGACTGTCTGTTTATCATTGTGCATTGTATGTGTCTATTTTGCTTAAATGCCACTCAAGTTCTAAAGGGCTTATGTTGTGACCCTGTAGGTAATTAGCAAGTATTCTGCAGAGCTGAATACATTCAGACAAATGACTGACTTAATCCTTGGCTTCCCCCCACCTCCATACACGCAAACATGAACAAAAAAAGTGAAAATCCCAATCCTTACAAAAACAATAAAACTTATACTGATTTATTTACACTGAAATTCTTGCTTGCTGTAACTTTGATTTTGAACCCTTTAATTTTTTTTAAAATCTCACATTTGCTCAATCAAAACAAAATATAATAAATAATGATTAATTTGGATTGGTAAACCCTGGTTCCCTTCTTTCCAGCCCCACCCCGTTCAAAGCTAAGTCATTCGCTAGCAAGTAAAAACCAAGTTGTCATACAACAGATTGCAGCTACACAAGAAACGATCTTTAGCTGATGTTTATTTAGTTACTCCCCAAAGGTCCCCTTTTTTGACTCTGTACAAGAGTCAAAGTTGCTTTAAATGTTTATTTATTCATCAAATTTATATGTTGACCACCTCCCTACCCAAAACTACTCTGAACATCTTGCAATGCAGTAAAATAGAAATATAAAAAGAATTATAAATATAAGAACAATTAAAATCACAAGGATTAAATGCAGACTAAAATTCCACAGGCTCTAATGGTAGTGCCTTCTCTGTTACTGCACCAGCCACCTCTAGCCTAAAGTATCTTGATTGGGACTCAATATAGAACCAGGTTTTAAGGCCCTTCCAGAAGGCCAGAAGGGTTGGGACAGATCTCACCTCTGGTGGCAGAAAAGACTCTCTTCTCTTAGAATTCATAGCTGGAAATTCCTTGGTTAATGGCTCCTTCTGTCAGAACAGTTTGGGGCAGGCCAGTCTCATTGGGAAAGAAAACTCCTTAGACACCATGGACCCATGCCATAAAGGGCTTTAATAAAGGTTGAGTTGGACTCCAAAAGATTAGCAACCAATGCAGCTCACATATATACACCAATTATTCTTTTAAAAACCAAGGTGTCTATTGTGGATGTAACCTCTTTGCCAAAATGCAGCCATTGTACCCAGAAAATCATTGAGTAATGTCCACAACTGCAAGAGAGATCAAACATAAATATCACAGCCTGCTGTTCAATTGGAGATAGGTTTAGTCTTTTCAAATAAGATCCAAAATCTTGGGAATTGAAACTAGAAAAAGTAGAGGTTACTATCTTCTCATCAGACTCATCTTAAACTCAGATTTTCCCACTAGCAAGCCCAGTAATCGAAGCAAAGGAAACATCTGTTTCAGGAGGCTTGTGTCTGCAAAAAAAAAGTGCAATATTTAGACAAAGTGCTAAGTTCAATTTCTCTTATATAGTACTAAAGTCTCATTGCTCATTTCTTTTTACTCCATTCTTCAGACTGCATTCATGAAATTATGACATTTCCACAGACTTTTCCATAATTTGGTAACTTGAAACCTCTCCAGTATCTTCTCAAAGAAGATGAAAGACAACTTTGTTTCATTTTGTCTGGAGCCTTATATTTTATTTGGGGTTTAGTTTTTCCTTTACCTAAATTATATTTAGATATAGATATTTTCCATGAACATAAGAGCTTTGTAAGTTAGCTCCTTCAATATCAAGTGTTTGCATTTTAGTAATTGAAGTTAAAGTGTTTTTATTTTACCTTTTCCTTTTAAAAAATGATTTTGTTTTCTGTGAGATAACTCTGCAGTTCTCAGTTTCCAGTCCTAGCAACCATTTAGTATAACACACAACTATCAGAAGGCTGCTGTTCCTTCCCATTTCCTCAAAACAGAAGATACTTTTCCCATCATGTCTGAAAGAAACTCAATCTGTATAATTTTAGGACCTTTTTGTGAGATGAGATCAAGTCCTATCCAAACCACCTGCCAGAAGAAATTGGCAAAGCCTTTCTGAAGAGCATTTGGTTTGGCATGTGTAGTGGATGGTACTGTATTTGGGGTGCTCACTGTATATCTGCCTTTTTGTAGTCTAGTTTTTATTGTATTTGCAAGCTGCTAAGAGTTAGATTGTTGAGAAATAGAAATCAAATAAGTTAACAGGGCTAGGAAAAAACAATTATTTGACTGTTGAATGTCAAGTAATTTTGCATATCAAAAATATATCAAAGTGTCAAAATTTTGTGTATTCTTGCTTCCCTTCAGTGCTGAAATCGTGTGTGTGTGTGTGTGTGTGTGTGTGTGTGTGTGTAAGAGGAAGAGGGAGGGAGGGAGAGAGAGAGAGAGAGAGAGAGAGAAACTCTGATGGTCCGCTACTTCTGACTTTAAATCTTGCCAAAAGTGTTAAGCAAATAATAAGGTTAATTAAGACAGAAAGGCTGATAGGTGATTGACCTTCCTTTTATAAATCCCTCATTGTTGCTTCATTTAACTCTGCCAAGAAATCTTATTCTCTTTGATGTTAATGTAATGGGATTAAAATAAACTTGCTACCCTTCAAGACTGAGGTTGCAGTAAGATTCATTAAGACAGGTTTGATTAACATGGCTGTTCTTCCTTGGATAAAAAGCCCTATTACAATGTTTATTAGTTCTGTAAGCTTTAGCTTGTTCTTCATGCATTACCTGGATTTTTTCAATTGCACTGGACAGTATTTGTGAAACCAGGACATTCTGTATATGTCAGACTATCATTTTGACTTGAGAAAAACATTACACTTTGGAAAGGATGTGCACTTTCTTTGCTGTAAGTGGTTTATATTCTGCTTTTGAGTACAAATTGGTCTAAACTGGCAGTGTAAACCAAAGTCTGCTTCTCCGTGGTCCTTTACATTATAATGTATAGATAAGATCAGAAAAATGTATAAGCTTTGGAATACTATTTATATTCCATAACAACAGTCCTTCAGTAAGTTCAGTTTTGATTTTTATATTTTCTACGTAGAATGATGATAACTGTTTTGGTCAGGGTAGATACAAGGGAATTTTGAGAATAGGTTGGGAACATTGTTACAAGATGGTTGCAAAGAATGGGGGCCAATCTGTTAATGAAATGGTGTGGCTGACTGGGTGGGTGTGGCCAGCTTGACACCACTCCCCAAAATGCTGGCATGTTTCCTCTTTGTATTGGGTAGACCAGGCCGAAGTGATGGAGGCCAGCTCCTTACATTTTCCAGGACGGCTCCATGGGCCATATTTGACTACATCATGGGCCATATCTGGCCCATGGCTTTGTGCTTGACATCTCTGCTATAGAGTATCTGAGGGATCTAGAAAAATTCCATTAAATAATAATTTCTTTAAATGATGTATTACAACTGGTTTACTTTGCTTTACTTTGCAGAAGGCCATTGCTTCCTTAAAATCATTTTAATGAAGCCCTTGCTGGTAGTAGCCTTCCCAAGTAATTTAAAAACTACACAAACAATGAAGAATGGGATAAGCAGAGAAACATAAAAGTGGCTGCTGAATTCTCTCGTTGAATTCCCACCATCCCTCTTATGAAGGAAAGTAGATGAAATAATCATCTGAGCCACCTAGGGCTTAGGGGAGAGGAATGGCGACCCAGATAGATCTTATTGATTTCCTGTAGATTCACAGGAATGAATGAATCTGTTGCTGTTTAACAAGTAGGATCTACGAGGTTCAATTAATGATGAAGGCAAATGCTCAGCCGGAGTCCAGCATAGCTAATGGTATTCACAGCCAGATGTTAGCATTTTCTGTTGATTTATTAATCCTAACTTAATTGGTCTCAGCCTGTATAATATAAATGATTTGATTTGATTTTCCAGGTGAACAACTTTAGTTTAATTATGGCTTTATAGGTAGTTCTTGATTCCAAATTAGTTCCAAGGTAGTTGTTAAGTGAATTTTTTCCCATTTGTGATCTTTTTTGCCTCAGTTGTTAAATGAATCACTTAAGTGAATCATGTGGCTATTAAGCACATCTTCCTTCCCCCATTGACTTTGCTTGTCAGAAGACAGCTGGGAAATTTACAAGGCCCCAGGACAGTGTAAATGTTATGAATACATGCCAGCTGCTAAGCACCCAAATTTTGATCATGTAACCATGGGTTTGCTGTAACAGGAATAGGTGAAAACCAGTCATAAGCACTTGTTTCAGTGCTGTTGCAACTTTGAAATGTCACTAAAAGAATGGTTGTAAGTCAAGGAGTGCCTATATATCTATTTAAATGCTAAATGTATTAGATTTTGCAGTTTCTATTATTCCTGATTTTTCCAGTGAACTATTATCTCTATTATTCCTTAGTATACATACATACACACCTTTGTGTCAAAAAGTTGGTGCCTACTGTTATGTGGGTAAATTTATGCGGGTAAATGGCTAATGCCATTTTTTACCAAGGATATAAGCTGCTAAGGAATTTTGTGTTGCATATTTTCTTCTTTTTAAAAGACAAGGGGCTCACATATTATCGGCTTTAAATAGTAGCAGCTTTAAAGGGAAAATAGAGGCCTAATTTATCACCCTTATGGCAGACTGCTCTGGGTGTAAGAATCATATAATCTATATTGATCTAATACTTTCTTTAATCCCTTTTAAATAATCACTTGGTATTTGCTTGAAACCATCAAAGCCATAAATTCCCTGTATTTGTTTCTCTTCAAGTCCAGCATGTAATTACAAGCTTTGGAAGTGACTGGTTTCAACTGAACTTCAAAAAGAGAGTCAAGCCATTTTAATCTTTCCTAGATTGCATGAAAGTGGTAGCTGTGCTGTTTGAAGGATTAACTGACCGGCACTTTAAGCCCTGTGCCTCCTGCAAAGTGGTGGCCCAGGTTTCACTCATGTGTAAACTAAAGAACCCAGATTGGTGAGAAGATGATGCTAGCCCTTCAAAGCTGCATGCTTTGTTGGTTTTTAATGGGAGACCCTGATGCAGAAAGATTTGAACTATAACCTTGACCTCACCAACCTTGGATCAACAGGAGTAATTTGTTAAGAGATACTGCGTGTCCAAAATCTGTAAGTTGCTCTGAAAGCAGGGGAGAGCCTGGCCACTTAATTTTGTTAATGGGACTTGTAATTTCTATCTACCTAGACACTAATTTTAATCATGTCTGCACCTTCCTTTAAAATATCTTCACGCTAAGAATAATAATCTTCCTCTCTCTTTTCTGTGAGCTGATTTAATTTTTATTATAGGTTAACTGCAAGCAAACATTCCATCTTTACAAGCTCACCAATTATTTTTGTGCCATTCCTCCCTGTTTCAGGGCTTTCTAGACCCCCAGAATGCTGTAATTTAACTTTCCCCAAATCTCAAAAAGAAAGCATTGAAATCTCATAACATGGGCCACCTTGCAAAGATGCATCTATTGACACTGCTGCTATTGTTATTATTTTAATGGCGTAGGTAGAAATCTGTGTGTTTATTCCCTGTATTTGGGAAGGTTGTTGAATCCTGATATAAACAAAAATGTGCCTCAAATTGCTGCCTTCTAAGGAGGGAGAGGGGAATATTTTTAATATGTATATGTGTATATGTATATGGGGGAGGGGAATTAGACTTTTGAGAAATTTATTAATTTTTTTCCAAGTGCCTCTGCTTTTCTATGTTATACTGTTATTGCGGCAGCATCACATGAGTATCAGGACTTTTTCCCTGCTTTGCTAAACTGGCCGTGGCCAGCACATGATGCATCCAGCCTGCAGGCCGCAAATGAAAATGAGTCCACCAGAAAACATTACAAACTGCTGTGACACCAACATGATGATGTGCAGGCAGCAAAATCATTATGTAAAAGCCCCAATGACATAATTGTGTTACCACATTTGATACATTCCCTAAAAACTATGCCCAACCACATAGTTTCGTAACGAAGCACGGGTATCGAGCTAGTCACTGATAGTTGTGACACATTTTGTTCTGTTGACTTTATATTATCTCTTTTATTCATGTTTAATGAATAAAAGAGATAATATAATCATCATCATCATCATCACTCTGGTACATTGTATGTTGTTTGATTTGCCCTGTATGTTTTTTTTACCATTCTTTTTACATTTCTGGTGTTGAGTATTCCATCAGGGTTTTTATTATACTGTGGGATCCTTGGTGTTTTCTGAGCTTGGTTGTTTTCTTGCAAACATTTCATTACCCAACTAGGTAATATAATCAGTGTTAGAAGGGAGTGAGATTTGCTCTCTGTTTAGTATGAGTGACTTGCCCTGTCAGTTTTGTTAGGAGTATTCTTGATGGCTCTTTGATAAGGTTGTTTTTAACTGTTGTTTGTCTGAGTTTTGTAGTTCCTTGACTGGGGTATTTTAATGTATTGTCAACCATCTAGACTCTTGAAAACAAGATGGATAGCCATATAAATATATGTGTTTGTTGTATAAATAAATACATGTTGTTATGCATATCTCATTACTTCCTGTTTCTTTGTCTGATATTGTGCATGCAATATGTCTCTGATTGGTGTTTCTGCTGACAAATTAAGGATCTTTTTCCCAACTCTTATCTGATATCAGTCTTCCTATAACTTATATGCATGTTTCTCTGTCTTCATTTCTGCAATAATAAGGAAGAAGCATTAGCCTTCTTCTATGTGACTTCTTTTCAAGTATTTGAAAATGCTACAAGTATTCCCTCATTTTTCTATTTTCTAGGCTAAACATTTTCAATTCCTTCCATCTCTCTCCATGGGACAGTTTTAATCTTCTAATCGCCCTTACTACTTTTTCTGAACCTGTTTCAATTTGTCTAAATCCTTCTTAAAGTGAGGTGCCAGAACCAGACACAATACTTGAGGTAAGCTCTGTCCAAGGTAGAATCAAGTGGAACCATTACTGTGTGTGATTTCTGTTTAATGCAGCCAAAAATTGCATCTCTCTCTCTCTTTTCTTTTGGTAGCCTCTTTAAACTGATGGCTCACTGAACCAATTTATACTAAGAACCATTCCATTTTCCCCCGGAGCACTATTTTGAGCTCATTCTTTTTCTATATATTTTATTTCTGTTTCCTAAATGGAAAATTTTGTTTCATCCTATTTAACATATCAGGACATTCCAGAATTTGGTTACCCCATCTAATTTTATGTAATCTGCATGTTTAACATCAAAATATATGATGCTATACTCTTATTTGATAAATAATTATTAATGTTCCAATTTGATTACGGTTTCTAAATCAGGGATGTACCTAATAGGCTTCATGCAATCCAGACTACATTTAACAAACTTGTTAATTGGAATATAATGTGGCACTATGACAAACGTTTGCTGGAGTCAAGTTATATCTACAGCATTCCACAATTTACTAAGGAAGCTCCCTGATAATGTGAGCGATGTGAAATATATCATTTATATGTAATTGGTGTAATAGTAAAATAAAATCCTTATTCACTCTCAGAAGCAATTCTCTCAATTACTTAACAGATAAGTAAAAGTGACATGATTTGTGACCCTCATAGATAGTACCCACTGATCTCCAAAATAAAGTGATTTAAAAAAATAAAAAAAGAATAGATGACTCCTTATTGGATGGACAAACCTTTATAGAGCTCATATGTCTTATTTCGAAACTTTAGCTGTTTTGTTAAAAAATAATAATAAAAAGCAATTTTATTTATGCCGTGCCACCAACAAGGTGGCATGAATTTATGCACTGTTGCCTAGTGAGGTTATTATTTCTTATGCCACTCTCAGTCAGAGCATTTGAACCCATCCCCAAAAACTCCTAGGATGGGAAAACAGATTCTATTTCTATGAATATGTGAACACTTCAATTTCACTTTTGCAGCAATAGAATTCTTATTTATTTTGGGGGGAGAAAAGGAATATATCTCCATTGCACTAATATATTTATTACTGCAATTTATAATAGAATAACACAGTTGGAAGGGACCTTGGAATTCTTCTAGTCTAACTACCTGCTCAAGCAGGAGACAAATGGTTGTCCAATTTCTTCTTAAAAACATTCAGTGTTGGAGCATCCACAACTTCTGTAGACAAGCCCGTTCCACTGGTTAATTGTTCTCACTGTCAGGCAATTTTTCCTAAGTTTTACGTTGGTTTTCTGCTTGATTACTTTTCATCCTTTGGGTTTTGTCCTGCTTTCTGGTGCTTTGTAAAATAGATTGACCTCTTCTTTGTAATGCAATGGGACCTCTTCAGACATACAGTGCTAGACTCTTGCCATAAGTTTGCAACTTTGTCTGTGTAAAAGGGATAAGAATAACTGAATTATTGAAGTTGGCATAATTATAGGAAACCTTAGATTGTTTAACTGTGATTCATTGAGTATGCCATAATTGATTGAGTTCATGCCTCAGCCATTGCAATCCTTGGAGAACCAAGTGTTGTGTAAAATGAGATGAAAGAGAAGGATCCAGAAGAAACTTGTAAGTCTGCATTATGTTCCCTGATCATAGTCTGCAGAAATGACTTCTCAATTGCATCTGGATGTATGCCTGAGACTGCAACAATCATCATATTTTACTTCCAAGGAAATTTCTGCTTTTAAGTTGGAAATGTCTCTTTGAAAAACTGTTTATGAATCTGGTCCAGACTTGGCTTTGAGAAGAAAACAGCTTTGCAAAACATCAGCTCAAAGCAGGACATTCCAAGGTTTTCCAAATGGCAGGTATATGTTTTAAGAGGTTCTTGAAAAAATAAAGTGCTATTTTGAAAAGACACTTGACCTCTGCTCAGCAGCATCTGTTTTTTGACTTACCTTGCACTCTTTTGGATGCAATCCACAAAGCATTCCAGCCGGAACTGTGTTTATTTCAAGCAGTCTTGCATGGAACAGCATTTAGCAGGTTGCACTTTTTTGCCTATGTCTACATAGGTATGACTAACCACTCACCTGTTCATCTGAGGAAACTTATTACTTCTTTGTGACCAGCAGAAAATGTAAACTTTGCTCCCCCCACCAAAATATGGCTTTTGAAATCATTTATATTGAACCTGCTGGAAAAGAAATCATCTTCAAATGTCCCATCTCCAAAGGAAAAGACAATTTTAGTGGCACACTAATGGCTTTGGAGACTGCATTTGGTCTTATTGTCTTTTTTTCTGCTTCAGTTTTTTTTTCTTGCTCTAGTTTTTCCCCTTTGACTTAAATCTCAAAGGACAATTTCAGGAAGGATTTTCCTGATCTATCATTCTTGTCCAATGTAATTTGGCCTGAATCACATGGAGATGATCCATATTGCTTCCACTGATATGCTAATAATGTGATTCTTCAATCTGCATACAATCTGATCAGCACATATTGGAATTGCTTATTTCATAGTACAGTGGTATCTCAATACTCAACTGCTTCAAAACGCATTGAATTTGGTACTTGATGCATTTTGATGCAAAATGTTGTCCCTGTAGTTTGTTTTGTACTTGACATGCTGTGATAGGAAAAGGGGGACACCTTGAGGAACAGACAGAAAGTCAGCTATGTTGGGAAGGTTGCTGCTAAAGGAAGAGGAGGATGGCTGCAGAGGGAGGACAGGAAGTCAGTCATGTTGGGTAGGTCACTGGCATATGAAAAGGGACAGATAGAAAGTCCTTTCCTGCCCAAACAAAGGATGATGTGGTAAGTCAGTGGTTTGTTTGGGACTCATTTTAGTAGTAGTACCTCCCGGAATCAATAAACGATGAATACCAAAGTACTACTTTACAGTGTTCTTATTCAAAAGGTTTAAAACTGTTATCCATACTAAAATATTCCAAGATGCTCCATTTCATGCTTCCATATACGGTTCTCTCCATCTTCAATATTGTAATCAGTTAGCATTCCACAGCCAGTTGAATACTTACAGTTCTCATCTGGCTATTTTTTATTATGAGATATTAATGGAAAAATTCTTTCTTAAGGTAACATTTTGCTATCTTGGGTATGGACTCACTTTCCCAAATTCCCCCACATAATATATCCATTGTTTAGAATTCAAGATGCTTGTCCACATATTTGAAGATTTTAGAGTATTCAACACACACACACACACACAATTTGCCAACCTGGAATTATACCATGTCTGCCTGTGTTTTTCTGTTGTTTGTGCTCAGACTGTATGGCAATCACCCTTAATGTTCTGCTTCAGTTGTAAACTGCAGAAATAGAGAACAAAGCTAGTTGTAATATCAACAATAACATTTTGTTAGCAATTTAATGAGAACTGCTTCTAAATTATATCCTTAACTTAATTCACTTGAATATTTTTGCCTTTTCCAGTTCTTTGGAATCCTGTTGTCATTGCCTTTTCAAGTCAAACCCATTTCATATCCCTGGACCATTAACCTTTCAAGAAATTACAAGAGTTAAATATTAACTATGACAGAATTTCAGCTGAAGTGGGTGATATAGAAGGTTATATTATTTAGTAGAATACCAAGTAAGTGGAAATCAATAGAATTCAATGCAGCAGAAGAACAATAAGAATATATCTGGTATTGTGTGTCCAATAAATGAAACCCAAAAATGGATTATTTCAGAATATCTAAATAACTGTATTTGTAATTAAACATACATTTACCAATCCTAATTCCTTCCAGAGTAAGAAGAATGGTATAAGAATATATTTATATTTATATTTATTTATTTGATTTGTCAATTGTTTACAAGATAATAAGTATAAGTGTATACATGTTGTGAACAGGAGTCATAAAAAAAAAAGAAACAAGACGGGCTCCCCCTTACCCTAGAAAGGGGCAATGGTAGACAGTCTAGAGTTTGGGGGGTTTGACTATGCCAAAGTTACAGATACAAGATGGAAAATAAAGGAGGAAGTACATCTAAATTTAGTTTTTTACATACTTCTTCATGCCTTGTTACTCTTTCAATCCATTCTTGCTTTTATTGCATCCATACAATAATTCATACACTCCTTTTATTCTTTAAATTTTTATCCTCTCTCTTTTTAAGGATCACTAACCACAACTGTTTTATTCTCCCATTCTCTCATCTAGTCTGTGATTTCTTCATACTTTTGTTTTGCAATTCAGTTCTCATTCATTCTCTTCATATGACCAGATCTCCTTATTGTAATTCACTTAAGTACTCACTCATTTTTATATTCAAACTACAGTGATATTTTGGTACTCAGCTACTTTGAAACTCATCAAATTTGATACTCAACAGGTTTTGATGTGAATATTTGGTCCAGTATTCATCATTTGTTTGGTACTCAACACACAAGCTAGAATGTGTCAGTATCAGCTGCCTTGCGATTCACTATATTATTCCTTATGGGAAATATTTGTTGGGTATTTATCGTTTTTGGTACTCATCGCACTTTCCAAAGCCAATTAATGATGAGTACCAAGATACCACTGTACATTTATTTGTTTCCTATTTTAGAAGTACATTTCTTAAGTATGCTATTTCTCCTACATTCAGTTTACATTTGTGTTTTTATTGACATCTTGAATCCTCATTTCCATACATTCATTCCTTTTAACAGACTGCACATCCCTCACTTCCTCTCCACCATGACTTCATATTTCTCTATCTATTTTCCCATCTATAGTAAACATTCAACAGATGTGTGTTTAGGTGTTTGTTTTTTTGCCATTTATTCATTTCCCCTGTCAAACATAATTACCTTGGTTTTTCATGCAATAATGCTCAGATCCAAACCCTTTATTTCATTTTATGATCTACCTGACTCTCATGGGGAATCCTTTAATTTCTCAAACTCCCTGCTCAATATTAAATCTTTTGCTAAGCATTCTGATTATGTTCATGTACTTCTATCAAGTATTGCTCTTACCTACAACCAGCAACCAGTCTTCAACTTCATGTTTATACCACAACTTCCATAATGCAAATCTATTCACTGTATTATACACTTAACCCAAATCAATCAGTTGACAGTACAGGTAGTTCTCAACTTACAACCGGTTGCATAATGACTGTCTAACGCTATGAGCTACCTAAAAGGGGAGACTTAAAACCTGGCTCCAAAGTTCTGGCAGTCAACTCTTCCCCTGGTCAAATAGCTGCACAGCAACCCAGCCACATTTATGGCTGTTTGCATTATCAGTGTACTTCCCAAAATTTTCACATTGTCAGTTTTTGAGCATTTCTATCAGAAATGTGTGCTATACCTTCCAGGCACACATACCAAAGTAATGTCTCTGTTTTTTCCCTTCACATTTGCTATCTTTCCTTTAAAGCACAATAACACCATTCTCCACACACACATTCAACAAATCTCACAGCCACAAACACATCTAACATTTCTCCAGTTACACTATGTATGTCAGAAGCCTTTCCACTTTTCAGTATAATTTACGCCTTACTTTTCATGCAGTTTTTTCTTCAACATCAATATTTACCACACTCATTTCAGTTCTTCTCTTCACTTGCATAGCTATTATTAATTTAGAAAAACCACTATATTTCAAATACTCTTCTCACTTACCTGAGTTCATAATATCTGGTATTACTGATGCCTAAAAATAGAGAGTGGTGACTTGATGCCTTCTAGATACTTTGGAATATGGCTCCCACAATCCTTTGCAGAGCAGCAGCTGGAACCAATGAAAAACAATTCTGATTGCCTATCCCTACCCAATTATTTTGGATTGTGACCTGCAGATATCTATTCTAAAGTGATGTTCTCTCTTCCTCTTCCTCTCTTTCAGAAATTGAGTGTTTGGACATCATAGTATGAAAATCTAGTTTCTTGTTATGATTAGCTATTTGTTTGCATTTTGTAATATGTCAAAACTACCATATACTTCCTTGGCAATTATGCACAGGTTTTTTTTTCAGCTTGATATTTTCCTATTCACTTGAAATACATTTATACATTTATATATAATTATGTTTTAATGTGATGATGATGATATTGTGGATGCAATAATAACAGTAAAATTTATAATATTGGATGATAAGCATCAGGTGATACATGCCAAAATGTTTTTAAGAATAACTGTGAGCTTTTAATTTCAGGTTTATTTTGCAAACTCTCATTCTTCTTTGCTATGAAATCAGATTCAGCTATACCAAGTTTCCTTTCCTACAAAAGTAACCCCCGCCTCCCAAAAAAGGAAAGTAAATTTAATAGGGGTGGGATTACTTTTCAAACCTTTCATGTAAAGTCCTTAAATCAAATTATAACTAATATTTTATAAACTCTAAAGGTTGTTTTGAGGATACTATAATATATTCCTGTTTTAATTCAAGAATTTGCAACAACATATTTTCTAATATCTCTGTGGATTTGATATTATATTCATAAACCTTAAGCAAATTTGGGGTTTTTAAACTATTCTCCAGTTCACTTCATATTAATATTATAATTAAAGTTATAAAATGTTGATTGCAAAACCCTGGACAACTACTAGAAGGCTGCAAATAGGAAACTTTAAACAGTTTGCTACCCAGAAGTGGGAGACCTAATTATAATATCTCAATAGATTCAGTACGATTCTAGTATATTGTGTGTGCGCGTGCGTGTGTGAGTGTGCTTTTATTATTTTCTATTGAAAGAAGACTTAATCTTGTTCATATTTATGTCTTTTTATAAAAGATATAGTATATATGAATAGAAGAAACTGTTTTACCAGTGTGATGTTTTCAGAATTCTCTCCCCTGCACCCATCCATCTAGGCATTTAAATTATATTACAAAGTTTATACTTTTAAGCCTTGGTCATTCAAGGGACATTATACAAGAACATTCAAAATGATCAGGTCTATTTAACCATACTGTGAATCTGCTCTGTTGACCCTAAAGCCCCACTGTATCTCTCCATTGTACTTGAAGAAAAATCTCTTTCAGATTTTGGAACAGAAATAATAGGAAGATTGTGGAGCATTATATCAAATATGAAATACTAAATGCACTCATACAATATATTTTGGAACTTTCCAGGTGTTACAGAATGCATCTGAAGTTTGCTAAGAAGTTTAAAGAGAAAAGCAGAAGTGTGTGGGAATCTGTGTAAAGATACACAAATGTAATGTGCCATAAAAACATGTAGGGGTGAAGTAGGGATTTTCAATTTTGCTGCAGTGTTTGTTATGTGTATTTCCTTTACATGTGTTGGAAGAAAAATCCTGTCCGACACCAAGCTGGGTGAAAAAATATAAATGGAGGCTACAAGGAAAGAAGGTCTCTGTTTATTTGGTTTCCAGAAACTTCAGTGACAGCAGCATGTTTCTGGGGTGGCTGACAAAATGGTTGAGTGAGCAGATGGATCTTTGTAGGGTTCTGGAGTTTTGTGATTGAGATGTTCCAGGAGGTTGTGCAATGTTTGAGCCTTGTGTCTTTTACTATCTCAATAGTAGTGGATTAATCCTAATAGTTTTAAAAGTTCATGTCCTGTTCTTAGAATTTGAGTGGGGGAATGTAAATTCTTAATCCCATCACCTCCAGCCTAGGGGAGCTGTGGTTGAAGGCATTTTGCTTATGAATAGATTGGCCCAGTCTTCCTGAATGAATACAAAATCTGCATTTCTAAAGGCCAGCCTCTTCAAGCTTCTTAGTTTGAAACTATTTTCCTATGGCAGAAAGACTGGGGCTGCTTTCTACCTTTGTTAAGGCTTTTCTCCACTTCTCCTTTGGGGAAATATTCTATCCTGCCTCTTTTCAATATTAAGAATAAAGAATATTTTTAATCTGGGGAGGAGGGGGCTTCCTACACATGCATCCAATGCATATTACAGGGGAATTGTATCTATTTATCCAGCATTAAAGGGAGATTTTCTGTCCAAGCTTGTAATAATGTGTTTTGTTTTGTTGGCTTTGACCAGTCTGTGGTTCAGGGCATACAATATTTAGAAACAAGTCTTTTGCTTAGAAATAGATGGCTTTTAAATATTAACTTGGCTCACAGAAATAAAGAAGGGGAGGGGTGAGTGGGGTGCTTGCATGATTTGTTTATCATTACCCTTAATGGCAATGTTTTATGATTCAGAACACACTCAGGCTGTACAGGCTATCTACCCATTGCCACAGCATAGGCTACATTCATATATTCCTGTTGGGCTTGTCCTGAACTAAGTTCTTCTTGTCAAGTTGAAGTTAGGTGAACACAGTGCTATTTGATATCCTAGGGACCAGGCTGGTACATATCATTTAAGTAAATAGAATATAGTCACAAATAACATTTCTCAAGGCCTTTTGCAGATTTTCCACTCATGGAACATTTGCGAAATAGTTTAATATAAGATTCAGGACTAGTTTGCACTGCATAGATTTTAAGCCTCTGTGTCTGTTAGTTTTATAAAAACTGAATGGATAAGAATTCAATCCAGTCTATTTGAAAACTTAACAGTGTGCTTATAGTGATGCTATTTTACCACAAGATCCCAGGTGTTTCCTGTCTGAAGTTTGGAATGGCTGTTTGGTTTTCAGCCTCTTTAGAGGAGCATGCTTTTTCTATAGGTTGAATATGCAGCTATGAAATATTTTACTTTGCGTCTACTTCAGCAAAACACAAATGACAAGAATTACTAAATGGAGCCAAGTCATGTAACTGAAATAACATGCAGCTAATAAGCATTCAGAACAACTGGATGCTTTATGCTGTAACTCCTTAAAGATGGCTTCCTGGGGAATTCTGCTTAAAAAGAAGCAATTCTTTTAAAGGCTGAAATGTTGTTTCAGTTGTATCAGTGATGATACCAATGTAGCTGGATGTAATATGTTAATCGCTTCATCGTTATAAAGCGGATACTTCAAATTAGTGTAAACTGTTTGGGATTCAAATGTTGAAACGGAACAGCCCTGCTGTTGAAATCTGTATGGGTGGCTAGCTTATTTTCCTGGCTGCTGTCAATGCACAATAAAAAGGTGACTGAAACAAATGCCTTCTCAGTTGTGACTCCTAAGTTTCGGTCCCCTACTTTTGGAATTGAATGGGACATTGTACAAAAAAACTCCTCAGATAATTGTGATAGCAAGTAGTAGAAGACAATGTTACAACATTCATGTTGTTTTAATGAAAGATTTACATGCTATTTTTTTTTTTTTGCTGCATTTAGCAATAATCAAAAACAAAATTTTTGATATTTTAGCTTTACTGAAATTTTAAAGATATTTCAGTAAAGATATTTCATTTTAAAAAAGAGATGCTGATCAAATGGTATCCAGTAAGCTTTGTGACAAAGTAACAAAGCTTAGTTATTAATTCTTTGTACTTGACATTGTGTAATGGAAGTTCTGTTATTCATAAGAATAGCATCTAAGCTTTCATCAGCCACATCTCTTTATAGTTCTAGCCAGGGTCATTTTTTATAGCTCTAAGTTCATTATAAGGAAGCCATCTAGTGGTCGTTTATATGTTGGCTAATATTTTGTATCTCACATTTTGAAATACATTCAGTTCATTTAAAAAAAAATGCAAAAAGTTTAGAAATCGTGAACAGTCTCAATCAGGATCCAAAATCTCTTAGTTATGCATGGGGAGAAGAAGAGGAAAAAGGCTGGCTTGATTTACAAACACTGTCTATAGTACCAAGAGGAAAAGATACAGATATGCAGATAAAAGCATTCTGCAGATGTTGAGTTTTATAGGATCTAAGACAGCTGTACCAATAAAATACATGATGATTGATTTCCTTACTTTTGAAATATGCAAACATACTGTTTCTCCAATTTTACACTGAAATTACTAAAATCTGTTTCTTCAGACAGAAATATAGCTAGAACTCGTGAGAAGATATTCTTGTTTTCAGGATTTTCTCACAGTTCAAATATTTGCTTCTCATTTTACCATTTCTCCCCTCCCCTCTTTCCCCTTCCCCACCCCGGCCTCCCATTCTCCTCATAGTAGCTGAATGAATTGATAAGCCTATTTTCTCTGTGATATACTACATCCAGATGGATAAACTCGTATAGTTCACATCCCACTCCATGTAATAATACATTTATTTAGATACTCAAGACTTCTAATAGATCCTGAGAGGACAGTACTGGAAAAGGTAAACTATATACAGCATTGTTTTTTTTTAACTCTGGCAATTTAAAGATACATGAGTATCATACCTACCAGAATTCCTCAGCCAGCCAGTGGTGGGATTCAAAATTTTTTACTACTGGTTCTGTGGGTGTGGCTTGGTGGGTGTGGCAGGGGAAAGATACTGTAAAATCTCCATTTCCACCCCACTCCAGCGGAAGGTGACTGCAAAATCCCATTCCCTTCCCATCCCACTAACCTGCTTTCCCGCTCTGTTCTCCTGTGCGGGGCAACAAATGAAGACCCAGCCAATCAGCTGGTACTCGGGAGGCAGAGAATAGATGGGGGCGGGGCCAGCCAGAGGTGGTATTTGCTGGTTTTCTGAACTACTCAAAATTTCTGCTACCGGTTCTCCAGAACTGGTCAGAACCTGCTGAATATCACCTCTGCAGCCAGCCATGTTGAAGTCCACCCATCTTCAAGTTGCCAAGGTTGAGAAACACTGTTGTACAGTGTTTTCTTACATCTGAAGATCTCCCAAGTAACATAACTTTTGGGGGAACTAGTTCTCTTGATCTGGTTCATTTTTCATTCCCATTTGTGTACTATATATTGTCATCCCCATCCTTTCTTTCTTTAAAAAAAGTGGGATGATGAATGTTTGTTCAAACTGTTTTTAAAAGCCTCCAGTGATGGAGCAGTCACAACTTCTGGAGGCAAGCCGTTCCACTGGTCTAACTCTCAAGAAATTTCTCCTTAGTTTTCTCCTTAATTAGCTTCCATCCATTGCTTCTTGTTCTGCCTTCAGATGCTTCAGTGCATAAATTGACTCCATCTTCTTTGTGGCAGTTTCTTAGATACTGGATACATTGCTATCGTGTCACTCTCTAAGCCTTATTTTTGACCTAATGCAAAGCTCCAAATTGATTGTATTTTTTTTGGGGGGGGGGGAGTGTGCCCTACCCAAACAAGTTGGGTTTATGATGAGTATGCTTGTAGAAGACAGAGCTGCAAATAACATAACATCTGATAATTGACAGTAGTTTCATTAGAGATTAAGATTATGTTGCAGAATTGAAACATAACAGATAACAGATAATCAGAGTTGGAAGGGACCTTGTAGGTCATCTAGTCAAATTCCCTGTCCAAGCAAGAGACCCTACATCATTTCTGACAAATGGCAGTCCAACGTCTTCTTGAAAGTCTCAAGTGATGGCACTCCCACAACTTCTGAGGGCAAGCTGTTCCATTGGTTGATTGTTCTCACTGTCAGAAAATTTCTCCTTGTTTCCAGGTTAAATCTTTCCTTGTTCAGTTTCCATCCATTATACCTTGTCTGGTCTACAGGTGCTTTAGAAAATAGATTGACCCCTTCCTCTGTGTGGCAGCCCCTCAAATATTGGAACACTGCTATCATCTCTCCTCTGGTCCTTCTCTTCACTAGACTAGCCATGCCCAATTCCTGTAACCGTTCTTCATATGTTTTAGTCTTCAGTCCCCTAATCATCCTGGTTGCTCTTCTTTGTACTTTTTCTAGAGTCTCAACATCTTTTTTGTAGTGTGGTGACCAAAACTGGATGCAGTACTCTCAGTGTGGTCTTAGTTAGGCTTTATAAAGTGGTATTAGTACCTTGCTTGATCCTGATTGTATCCCTCTGTTAATGCAACTTAGGATTGCATTAGCTTTTTTGGCTGCAGCTGCACACTTCTGGCTCATATTAAGCTAGTTGTTCACTAAGACTCCAAGATCCTTCTCACAGTTTCTGCTATTGAGTTTGGTTTCACCCAGTCTATTTGTGTACTTTTGGTTTTTCTTGCCTAAGTGTAGGACCTTACTTTTCTCTACATTGAATTTCATTTTGTTAAATATGGCCCAGTGTTCTAGTCTGTCAAGATCCATCTGGATCTTGAGCCTATCTTCTTGGATGTTAGCTATTCCTGCCAGCTTAGTATCTATCATCTGCATAACTTGTTTTATATCAAAGATGTAGCAGGCTTTCCTTTTTCACCTTTAGTTAAAATATTTTCAGAACTTGATGAGAGAAATGTTCTATAACCTATGAACCAATTTGAAATATACGTATAATTTAATTAATAATATCCTATTAATTACACTGGAATTAAAGTTAGATATATTGTTGGGGAAATCCATTCTGAAATCCTAAAGAACATTGTTGCACATTTACTTTGATGTGTATACTAAGGAAAAATCACCTGTGCAAATAATAGCCAGGTCAGTTAGCAAACAAGGTTTCTATTGCTTAGAAAAAGAGTTTTGTCTTCCTGAGAACAAATCCAAACTTCATTATTCTCTTCTTTACAAGGAACATTGAGTTTTTGAAAGATGTTTGCATACAACTTAATAAAGTGTTTAATGTATTTCTTAATCAGTAATTATTTGTTTTCTGGCTGTTAATGGCCATTGAATTAGATTCAATTTTTACACATTAGCTTTTAAAAATTCTAACATTTGATACAAATGATGTAATGTTCTTTGATTCCACATAACCACTGTAGACAGTAGAGGAAACTAACTAAATGCTTTTAAAGTAGCATTTAAGTTTATTTGAGCATTAAATTATATTGTTAGTTCATGTAGCAGCTAATATTTTGGCAAGTAATTAGGGATATCCATCATTCAATATTTAAGATATTATTCAAACAGTACTTTACTATATAAGGGCAAATATATATTATTTATAAGGATTTGGCACCTGGAGTATTTAATCTGGTAATCATTACATTCACAATGGTGTGAATATGACTTAATTATTGCTTTGGAAAAGGAAAAAGAAAATTGAAAACAGAATAGAGCAGTGTAGTATGGTGTAAATAAAAGAAGAATTGTGTCTTTTAAATTGCTGCCACCACAAAAACCTATTCTGGATTTTTGGAATTAAACAGTTATTTCAAAATACATATTAAAAAATCAAAACTTGTATGAAGACCTAAAAGAAAAGTAAAAGTGTTTTGTTTTTTTTGCTTTTAAACCTTGTGGTATTTGATGATTTAACTTGAATAAAGTTGTTTATCTTATATTATTTACTTGGAAAGTTAACACACTGCCTTAATAAAGTACTATTTTATCTGTAATATGGATACTCTTGATATTAGTTCTAAATTAAGACAAAGGTTTGTGGAAGAGGGAATTTATTTCTTCAATTCATTGCAATATTTTCCACCTGCAGTCCTAATCACAAGAATCAGATAAACTAGAAACTAAAATAATTAAGTATTACTATATAAAAAGTTAATGAATACAGTATTTTAAATATGGCATACAACATACAAAAACAACAATACAACATACAAAAAGTACATCATACAATTTTTGAAAAAATAAATATCGCTTTTATAAGTAAATATATATTGCAAGATAGCAATAGCAATAGCACTTAGACTTATATACCACTTCACAGGCACTTGGTTTTATATATACCGCTTCACAGTGTTTTTCAGCCCCCTCTAAGCTGTTTACAGAATCAGCATTATTTCCCCCAACAGTCTGGGTCCTCATTTTACCGACCTTGGAAGGATGGAAGGCTTAGTCAATCTTGAGCCGGTAAAAATTGAACTGCCAAACTGCAGTCAGCTGGCAGTCAGCAGAAGTAGCCTGCAGTACTGCACTCTAGCCACTGCACCACCATGACTCATTAGCAAGCTTTTCCCCCCTATTTTACAGTCACATTTGTTCAAGAGTTATCTGCTTGGAGCCACATTCTAATCAGAAATAAGGCTGAAACAAGTTATGAGGAGAACTACTAATCTTTTTTCATTCTTGTACCTCTTTTTTCATTGTTCTCTTTCCTATACCATCCCCACATTCTTTTTGGCTCCTGTAAACGTGCTTCCAGGAAAGAGAGAAAAGATTCTTAAGAAAGATCTGCTTTCTTACAAAAGCCATGTGATAATAAGCCACCATGACCCAAGAGCCCAAGTTGTTAAAACCAGATTTTAGTTAAGTTGTGCAAAAGAAAAAAATTATAAGCAATTATTGGAAGATTGCTGAGATGTAGGTGTAAAAAAAGGTAGCATTTATCCCAGGAGAACAGGACACTCTTGTTCCTTGTTGTTAAATAGCACATGAAGTTCTACAAATTTCAAATTCCATCCAGTTCTGACAACCACACAATAAATCTGTTGAAATTAGAGATATACAAATGTAAATCATATTCTACTTGAAAGGTGTTTTTTTTTAAAAAAAGAAGAAATCTGGGATATCCGTGTGCTTCTTTTCTTTAAGTTCACTTCAGTCCTGATTAATTCCTGATTGTATACACAATCCACAGTTGTATCAAGTTAGGGTATTTCTAAATTGCTGATCATATAAACAGATCATGAAATGTTTATATAATACAGTGTTAAGAGAAGGAAAGTCCACCTTCAAATACATGTTATAGGATTCTTGGAGAGTTCATATTCTGCTTCTTTTGTTACTGCATTTTTGGAAAATGATTACACCCATGAAAACTACTTAGGTAGCATCTACGATATAGTTTCCTTACAACAATACAGTGTGCTGTAAACTTTCACTAGATGGCACTAGAATGCCATAATTCTTTGAAAGAGAATTTCCAGCTCATCTCTAAAATAACCAGATGTTAGGAATTAAATTTACCTGTTTAAGGTAAATTAGAAATCAGAGCATAGATTGCAGAACCATATAATTCCCTTCTATCTATAAACACACATGTGTAAGCAAAAAAATAAATAAAAGAATAGTTTTACTTTGGTTTAATATGATGACAGTATTACAAAATTAAACAACAGAAATAGGCAACTGTTTCCTTAAAAAAATCATTTGTATAGTTTTTCATTTCTGGGGATTACATGGACTCATCTATGTTATTTTCTTGGCAAAATTACAGAAATGGTTTGCACTACCTTCTTGTGATGTCCCCCCCAATTTCTCAGTTTAGTTCTGTGCTGTAACAGTTTTTCTCTTGCAAATAGATCATTAATAATAATACTTGGCACACTTTCAAGCAAAGTAATGTTTATATTGCATTCACCTCAAAGAAGAATATAACAGAGTAAGTGATAGATAACACCTAAGAAGCATAGATGTATAGTCACTGCTGGGGTAACAGAAATCACACTTTATCAACACAAATACCTGTCCCAATTATTATATTTATGAAGAACAATATTGAAAAACACTAATGTGTAGATATGATTAGCTGAATCAAGATAGTGGTTTATAATGCTTCCTGTGCAAATATTAAAGCAAAGTGCCATTGAGATTTTAAATACTGCATATAGCCTTGTCCATATTAAGCTGATGAGATTTTAGAATTTAATGACCATTTGTTTCAGACCCAATGTGTTAAACTACAATTCCCATAAATCTCAGTCAGCAAAGCCATTAATTTTGGGAAGGCTATGTTATAATCTTATAAACTAGCTATGAGTGACAGATGCATTGAAGATTTTATTAGGAAGTACATTCTAGTTATAATCTTATTCTCTTTTCCCTTTTCTTATATTATTGGGCATGGAACAAAGTAACTGCTGTCCAATTTTTTTTAATGTGTTGCCTTTTAATTTTAAAAGATAGAACATGCCTATTCAGGATAGCACAGTTTTTGAAACAGAAGATTTCATCTCCTCTTAAGCTGCCAAACCAGAATTTTACACTGTGCTAATTCAGTGACTTCAAAGTTACAGTATTTCCCATTTTGACCCTTTTGTTGTATTTTCTAAGAGAGAATTAATGCCAACAAGCTCTGTCCTGATTGCCACCAAGAGAGATGCATTTTGGCTGAGCCTCTCTGCAATTTACAATTAAGTCAAAGTTAGCACTAATAATTGGAAGGCTTTAGCTGGGCAAATAAACAAGGTGACTCTATTAAATTGGTGTGATCCTTCCTAAATATTAAGATCTTCCCTGGAAATCCTGCTTAGAGTAGCCACCCACATCTGGCTAAAAAAAGGGAGAGAAAATCTTTTTGATACGACAATCTTTCTTGACAGATGACAGGTCTATTCAAGCTTTTAATGGAAGGTCTTTTAATTTCTTCCTGGATGTGTAAGAATGTTAAGCTTTTAATGCCTACTTCTGTTGCTGTTAATGTATTGTTTTTATTGGTTGTGTTATTTTTTAATACCCCCTTCAATTTTTAATATTACTTTTTCTTTGGGTTCTTAAATTTTGTTTTATATAACTTTGAGAGGCAGGATTGAGATAATTAAGATGCAGAGAGGAGGATATAAATATGTGGATGGGAAGTCAGACAAAGAGACAGAGGTAGGTAGCGTATAAAGGGAATTAATCATGCCCTGACTTAAATAATTTCCATACAGGTAATTTGATAAAAGGACATTGCTCTGCAATTTTTTTCAGTCATTCTTATTTTCAAGTAATCTGTTTAAAAGTTTGCTCTGTATTACAAAAATCCTTTGTGCTTTCTTTCCAGTTTTTATAGCAGATTTTACTTGATAATCCCATTAACGAGCATGAAGTGAGCACAAAACCATAATGTTACCTGGCATTACAGATTCGTTCAACATCAAAAAAAAGAAAGAAAGAAATTGATGAGGTAGAATAATCTTATTTAGCATCCTTCACTGAACATCTTTTGAAAATAATTTTATTCATTTAATTAGAAGATTTCTCCAAATGAAGATTGCTCTGACTTTATCAGGTTAACAGAATTTGCTTTGGTGATACAAAGCACTTCCTCTTTCCTTTTACTTAAGTGCCTAGGGCTGCCTGCTGGAAAACATCTTAGTAAATTGATTCTTATTTTTTTAAAAAAAAAACAAAACAAATTATATTACTCAGGGCACATTCGATAATAAAGAAACAGAATATGTCCCTTTATGGCTTCCTATGTAGAATTTCGCCTCCAGTACCATGGATTAGTCATGGCAAACAGTGACATTTATTCAGCATTGAAAGGGATTATCCAATATCATTCTTTGACTGGAAATTTATATGCATAAAATTTAGTATCAAATAAAGGAGGATTGCAAATTAGTTTCATCTTTCTCCTCTTTTTAAGAATGATTTAATTCAAAAGTATCATTTCAGTCTTCAGAACTATCAAGATTGACTCATTAGGAATGTGACATTTTCCTGTGGTCAAAAATTATAATTCACATTCCCTTTAACTTGATACACTAGTTAACAGGGGATGAAGTTGAGATCTTGCATTTATTTTTCTTTTTAAAATTCTTTCTCATTCTCTTCCCATAATGGTTTGCATGTTTTGTATTTGCATTGGAAAGAAAAATAGTATGGCAATAACTTGACATTTCAATCATTAAAGAAACATACTGAAGAGCCCATATACATCTGGTGGCCTCTAGATGTTTTGAACTTCAAGTCTTATAATCTAATAACGGTAGCCAGTTCTGGTGAGAATCCAAAGTTTGGTACAGGAGAAATGCAGTTTGTTAAGATCAAATCACATGTATCAGGAGGGGTACTGGGAACACTTCAACAGGGGAATATTGTATCAAGAAAGATTCTATGATCAGAAAGTTTCTGTCTTTCTTTTTGTAAGTGGAGTTAGCTGTTCTAGCTTGCATGTTCAGTGAAGATATTGACTAAAGCAGGGGTCACCAACCTTTTGGACCTCAGGGACCACCAAACTCATAATTTTAGATCACAGGGACCACTAACTGGTTCTGTGGGTGTGGCCTAATTTGTGGCGTGGTGGTCATGTGACTGGCTGGGCATGGCTTGTATGTAAATATTATAAATATTTATATAAATATTGAATTTTGCTGATTGTATTGCTTTAACCATGTATGGTTTGGACTGTTTTTTGGACTTTGTTTACCCGTTTACAGGAAGTAAAACCTACATTTTACTATTCAGTGTATCTGTATGCTGGTTGTGTGTTATTCCTCACCACTCTCACTACGTTTCCCTGAGTGCACTCATTCTCCTAACAGGGAATACCTTAACAGACTGTAACTATATTTTGAAAGGATTTTTGTTGTTTTTTTGTTCCATTTAAACTTATGGCTAAACAAGCAACTTGTTTTATTTAGCCTTGACAGGTAGTTTGTCTTGACCGAGAAACAGACTGAGACTGCAGTAAATGTTTCTGGTTATCACCATGCACATTTCTCCTTGCTGGGTTTAGGCTGCTTAGGATTGTGGTCAAAATTTGCCCGGAAATCTATGTAATTAATAAATAAAAAGGTATTTAAGTAGAACACTGTACAGGGAAGTTTAATGCAAGTTCATTCATAGCCTTTTGCCTGACTTCATGCCATTTGATTTTTCCAGTTACTATAAATACGGATTTTAGGTATTGGTTCCTAAGAAATGGATTTTCATCTTCTTAACCTGGAAGAAGTCCTTTTTTAATGGATCAAATATTACAGTCCTGAAAATTAAAATATGAAAAATGGCTTTCAGTTTCTCCCAACTCAGAATGCTTGAGAAAGGGACATATTTTTTTCTTCAAAGTCCCAATATTTGAGCAGATAATTCATTTTTCTTTAAAAAATCTATTTCAGAAGATTTAGGACGAGTTTGACATTTTCTGGTAAGAAAAGCCCCTATTGCAGCAATAGGCTGCATTTTCCATAGTAAAAAAAGAACAAGATAGGGGAATTAAATCAGCTTATTCAGTTTAAATTATCCCAGATTTGTTGTATTTTAATCTTACATTTGGTTTATACAGTATATAATAGGATTCCAATAATAGTGACAATGTCTATTGCCAACACTGCATGCAGGAGATTTTGTTTGCAAAATCAAGGTGAAGATGAGAAATGATTCATGTCTATCTCTTTCCTCCAAGGTTCTCATTAAAGTGATGCTTTTTTGACCTATGCCATTATAAACCAGCCTCAAATGCAAGAGGGCTTGTACTAATGAGTAGCAGGCATACCTTTGCTTCTTACAATTAGGGTAAAGCCAGATGGGGCATTTATCCAGGAGTCAACAGTGGCGTTAAAGAGGTAATTTAACTGGCTCATCTCAGAGTGGCTTTGTAGTTTAGTCCAGTATTTAATAAGATACTTTTATTAACTGAAACCTTTGTATTTGAAGCAGGTTAGAGAACATCCATTTTAAATACATAAAACATAGCTATGCTATGCTGAAATCAACCAGAAAGGTTAACTCATCAGAAAACACCTGCTGAGTTTCAAACCTTTAGAAATGCAGAACTGACACAGGGCCTGCTGTCAAAAATCCTCTTAAGACATTTTTCTGAGCACATGGAAATACTAGATTGGGATTGGCATTGTAGCCCCATTTCTTTTTCTCTCCAGCCACCATGCTTGCTGCTAGAAGGATTGAACACACTTTTGTCCGAATGCAACTCAAACAAGACTCTGCTTGACTAAAACTCTAGTTTAGAACATGTACAGTTTATTTTTTTAAAACAAACTTTATTAATTATACAACTAAAATGTCAAACAAACACATACACAACACACAGAAAAAAAGAAAAAGAAAAAAATGATTAAAAACTAGCAATTCTATTATTGACAGTCTATGGTTCCTTGTTTGTTAACAATATTGGTGACAGATTTACAAATACATCTTATTACGAGTATATAATTACTACCTCTTTTACATTTTACAGTATTTACTAATATATTTTCTATT
Organism: Notechis scutatus; assembly: GCF_049901735.1. Taxonomy (NCBI): domain Eukaryota; kingdom Metazoa; phylum Chordata; class Lepidosauria; order Squamata; family Elapidae; genus Notechis; species Notechis scutatus. Next base: position 37,752,694 of record NC_142010.1, on the reverse strand, counting down.
TTTGTTCTATCCAGTCATACCAGCATTCCCAGCTTCTATAATATTCTGATGTTTCTTTTTCCTTAAGTTCTAAGGTTAATTTATCCATCTCTGCACAGGCTGTTATTTTCTGAATGACCATTTCCTCTGGTGGAATGGCTGCTTGTTTCCAACACTGTGCAAAGGTTATTCTGGCTGCAGTAAGAATGTATAGTGTTATATATTTGACTTTTTTAGAAAATTGTCTATTAAATATCCCCAGTAAGAAGAATTCTGGTTTTAATTCAATTTGCTCCGCCGTTATTTCCTCTAACCATTTTTTTATTCTGTGCCAGTATCTTTGGGCTTCAGTGCAGGACCACCACATGTGAAGGAATGTTCCGTGTTTCTTTTTACATTTCCAGCAATTAGGATTCATGTTAGGAGACATCTTCGCTATTCTCAAGGGTGAGAGGTGCCATCTATAAAACATTTTATAGGCATTTTCTTTATATGTTGCTGATTTTGTAATTTTATTATTCCTTGTCCAGACCTTTTCCCATTCTGATAATGTAATGCTAACGTCCTATGTTTGTACTCCAAGCTATCATGTTGCCTTTGACTACTTCCTCTTCTAATTCTATCTCTAATAAATAATTATAAATTTTAGTTATTTTTTTTTATCTGGGCCTAGTAGGATTTTAACTAATTGTTGTGCCTTAGCATAAATTCCAAAATTTTTCTTATCCTGACTGTATCTATTTTGAATTTGCAGGTAGGCCCACCAATCTACTTGTAGCCCTTGTTCTTGGAGATCTTGCCATGATTTTAAAGTTCTTTGCGCATCAAGAAGGTCTTTGTATTTTATCATTTTGTTAAGATCTAAATTATTTGGATGTATCATCACCTCCATTGTTGAGATCCAGATTGGGATTTTTAAATAATGGTTTTTATTTTATTTTATTTCTATTAGCCAATAAGGAGTCTCTAATTATATGTCTGTGGAAATAATTCTGTTTGATTTTTCCAGTGTCCCATAAAAATGCGTGCCAGCCCCCCTCTGTAAGTCATGGCCTTCTAGAAATAGGATTCTTTTATTCAACAGGTTTACCCACTCTTTCAGCCAAAGTAAGGAGGCTGCACTATAGTATATTTCCCAATTTGTGAGTGCCATACCTCCCCTGCTCTTCATATCTTGCATTGCCTTTAGGTTTATCCTCAGTTTTTTCCCTTGCCAAATAAATTTAGAGGTTATATTGTTAAGTTCCACAAAGTAATTTTTGTATTTTTATTGGTATTGTTTGGAATAAGTAAATAAATTTGGGCAGAATGTTCATTTTTATAGTGGCAATCCTTCCTAGTAAGGAGATTTGCAATTTGACCCATATCTCTAAACTTTTTTTGACTTGTAATAATTTATTATAATTATTTTCCATTAGAGTTTTGCATTGAGCCATCAGCCAAATTCCTAAGTATTTAACTTTTTTTACTATTTGTAATCCCATTATTCTTTCCAGTTTTAATTTCTGTTTTTCTGTTAGATTTTTAATTATTAATTTCATTTTTCCCTATTGATTTTAAGTCCTGCAACTTTCCCAAATTGATCTAACTCTTTCAGTAGTTCTTGACTTGTTTCAGTTGGTTCCTCTGTGAAAAAAAACATATCATCTGCAAATGACTGGAGTTTGTATTCTTCTTTCTTAATTTTTAGTCCTTTTATGCCTGGGTTCTGTCTAATTCGTGTAAGCAATGTTTCCAAAGATAATATGAAGAGCAGGGGAGATAGTGGACATCCCTGCCTAACTCCTTTCTCTATTTTTATTGAGTGTGTGTACTCTCCATTAATTATAATATTCACCTTTTATGAGTCGTAAATTGTAGTCACAATGTTTTCAAATTTAGTGCCTAAATTCATATTGTAAATTTGTTGAAATAGGAATTGCCAATTTAGGTTGTCAAAGGCCTTCTGTGCATCCAAGAATACAAGGGCTATTTGTTTTTCTGGATGGGCTTCTTAGTATTCCAAAACATTTAGCAATATTCTTAAATTATTCCTAATTTGTCTCTTGGGAAGGAATGTTTACCACATTCGAAAATTAGTTGAGTTGGTATCAAGAAATAATTATTACAATCAACAGAGTTTAAAGGCTTAAAGAGTCTTAATGTAATTGTTCAGTTCTTCGTCTCTAAATCAAAGTTCCTTCACCGAGCGCACCCTAACACAACTTCCTCTTCCTATTGTTCCCACATTAACAACCTTGTGAAGTAAGTTGGGTTGAGAGTGACTGGCCCAAAGTTATCTAGATGACTTTCATGGGACTAGAACTAATAGTTTGTCCTTTTCTAACCTGGTACCTTAACCATTAGACCAAACTGACTCCTTCCAAATGAATGAATGGAGTCAAAGGCAGGAGAGGTAGTCAATGTAATGATGCTGTTTTCTACTCTGTGAAGTCTTCTATGCATTTAGATAAATTCTCTATAACTCTTGCCCTTTTTCTACCTTTTCACCTATGATTAGATATAGCCTAGGTGTCTGAGTTGACACCTAGTCTTGAGCCTAAATAGCAGATCACTTTCCCAATTTAAGGAAGTCTGAGATTCAGTGAAGCATCTCTGCATCCATTGTGCATTTCTGGGCATAGATGTGAAGAAAGTGGCAATATATAACCAACTTAAACATTAAAGAGCCTGCAGGGAAATAATCATTCCAATTTAGGATAATATGTATCTCTTTCAAAGAACATACTCAAAAATACACACAAAACATACTTGGAATTATTCTTTAAATATTTTATGTACGATTAAAATAATATGCAAATGAAACAAACAAAATGTTAAAAAGTTATGATATTTATGTAGTTACTTAACCAAGCAACCATCTAAATTATATTAAAGTAACCAAAATATCTTTACATTCCCCCAGGCATGTCACAATGTTTGAGCATCCCTAATGTTTGGAAATTGAAAGTTGAAAAATTTGACAGAGCCTTTATACCATCTCTTTTTCTTAAGCCATGGCTAACTGACTTGATTTCCACATTTTCATTTTTCTATTTCTTTTTTTTCCCCATGAATCTCATGAATTGGAATAAAATAGTCTTGGTTTAAAATGTATATGGCAATAACACTTAACATAGTTAATGAAAGCCATATCTCATACAGGGAAGAGAGTTTTTTTACAACAGTGCTGCAGAAATGTATGTTTTGCTATGAACTATAGGACATAATCATGATTATTTATTTGGTATGGTGATGATGATGATTTATTAAATTTATATGCTGCCCAATTTCCAACAACTCTGGGAATGATCCATGTTAGAATAATCAAATGAAAGAAGTTGTGGATGAATAAAACCTGCAGATAAAAGAACACTACAAAATGAGTAGATAGATAAATGATAAAGATAGGTAGAGATAGATAAATTAATTGAACAATTACGATGGAAATGAAAAATATTTTGGAAGTAGATGAACAAAGATCCTGCAATAAAATGAAGTTTTTTTAAAAAAAAAATGGCTCAAATGATTTGAAATGGAACAAAAGTGGGGGAATGCTGGAAGGAGTATTTTAGAGATTTGTATCAAAGGTGAATTTGAAACGAATACATAAATATAAAAATATGACAAAGAAGTCATGTTGAAAATAGTAAAGGTTACTTAACTTGTGAAGACTGCATTGTTCTCCTCTATAAAACAAAGATGGCTAGAGTATATATATAATAATCAGTTTGTTAAAATACTTGGGAGATTTGAACTCTGATTAAAAGGGGAGGATCAGGAAATAAAATTTGGAAAGTATGTTGCAACTTTACGACGGATAATTGGGATGCACTCCAAATTTTTGCTTTTCGGCAATTCATTGAGAAATGTGTGAATGAGCAGGTATGTTTGAGAAACTATGCTTGCCAATTTTGATGAAGTTTATGATAAACTGGATAGGCTTGAATTATGAAACATTTTACAAAATTAAGGAATTGAAGAGAATGCTTAGCAAAAGCTTTAACAACGGAAAGCCAGTAAAGTAGGAATAGGTGACTTCTCCTTTGTCATTTATTTATGGATACAGGTAGACCTCGATTTATAACCAGTCACTTAGTGAAGTTACAATGGGCCTCCCCCAAAAGCTATTTATAACCTGGTTTCAAGGTTACAGCTGCTGCCGTGCACCATAGTAATTTGCCCTTATGACCGACCATAGGGATTCTGCAGCATAGTTTCTAATGTAATCTTTCTTTGTAATGTAAGCTTTCAAATGTATTCAGATATTTTGGATTGAAATAAACAACTGTGGGTTTAACAAGACCATTGTTTTATTAAATTACAGGATGATCTGTATTGCCTAGATTTGATTACATAGTGTTAGAACAGCAATACAGTTTTTGCTCCAACACTGATACAAATAGAGTGGTACCAGGACTTAATATGATAAAATTTTAATACGATAAAGTCTATTTTCCATTATCTCTATTATTGTTGTTGTTTTGCCTGTGGTTGCTGCCCAGAAACACCATATCAGAAAATGTCTCCAAAATGAATGAAATATGTTTATGAATTTTAAAAAATATACTTTAAAGAACTTGATTTCCTTTTGGTTCTGTTTTTCTGTAGCTTTATTTCAAAATTAAAATCAGGAAATACAGTGTAGGAATAAAGAATCCTTGCTATCCAGAGTAAGATCATGTATCTGTCTACTATTGTCCATAGACATCTACAGGGAGATGAGAGAATAGGGTTTGGAAGGGACAAAATATGGCTTAACATGTTGCATGTGAAACAAACTTCACTTATATGCTTGCATGCAATGTCATAAAACAAGTATGAAGCAGGAAGCCTTGTGCTGTAAAGTCACAATGCGCATTTTATTATTTTGATGTTAGTTATACAGTTTGTCCTCAACTTACAACCACAATTGAGCTGACAATTTCTGTGGCTTAGATGAGACATTTGTTAAGTGAATTTTGCCCCATTTTACAATCTTTCTTGCTACTGTTGTTAAGTGAATCATTGCACTTGTTTAATTAATAACAGAGTTGTTAAGTGAACCTGGCTTCCTAATTGACTTTCCTTGTCAGAAGATCACAAAGGGTGATCACATGATCCCGGGACATGGCAATCGTCATAAATATGAGTCAGTTGTCTAGTGTCGGAATTCTGTTCACGTGACCATGGGGATGCTGCAATGGTCATATGTGTGGAAAATGATCATAAGTCACTTTTTTCAGTGCCATTGTAACTTTGAATTGTCACTAAATGAACTATTGTAAGTCGAGGACTACCTGTAGTTAGGAATGGATACTTGTGATTTTGTCTTATTGGAACTGACTGGATACAGACAAGATGGAAGCAACATTAATTGTCCTGACAGATAATCTGTGATGGGACCCAATTATTGGAATGTACTGTAGTTTTACACTTTGGCAGATTTCCATACCATTTATTATGGCATCTTAAACTCTTTGTAAGACTGGGGAGTGAATAACTAGTCCTTAATCAAGGTATTGTCCATGGTCACACCATTGAGCGATGCTATATGGTGTCATCAAAATGTGAATAGTGCAGCTATACATGTCTATCCCAGGTCTAATAAGAGACATGGTGGAGATCCTGACCTTGTGTGTGGATCTAGATAAGAAAAAACAGTATCAGGCATCATAGAAGTTGTAGTAGAAAAATAAATAACCAACCAACATGACAGTTTTTTCCTTGTGTAGTACACTATGTAATATGAATATTGCATAGTATGCAAATAGTGAAAAATGAATTTACACAGGCTGTTCTAATGTATTCGATAGCTTCTAGATAAATATTTCTGTATAAACTTTTTGGGAGAAGATGGAGATTTAGTTAAAGGTCATTATTTCTCTCTCGTGCTCTCCTTCCCCTCCCCTGTGTGTGTAAGTGCATTCATTCTGGTATAAATAATTACATAAATGATTCTGGATTATCACTATAGTGGCTCCCACCAATTTAGAGGCTTCAAATATGCTGCTTGGAATTATGGGTCTGTCACATCTGGAGAGCACTAAGTTGAGGAGGTTGTGCTTGTTCTAATCTCTGTGCACAGATTCATCCAGATGACAAACTATTGCTTTCCTCACAGCTTAGTAGCAACAAATGTCCAGAAGAAAGAAGGGAATGAAAAAGAACAGAATTGTTCTGTTGAATTTGGAGAGAGAACTATATGAATAAATTTTTCTGTGCTCCATAAACATTTAGACATTTATGGGCACAGAATGCATTTCTTCCCTTATAATCTCTCTGTGGCACTGGATGTATCACTTAGCTGCCATTATTCTGCTTGCTGAAACACATCTTGTAAAGTTGTTCTACATGTCTGCCAAGATTTTACATCTTTATAAAATTGATTGCAACCTGCCCACAATAGGGAACAGTGGAAAACTGAACTCAGGTACCTGGCTTGTCCATTAAAGTGGAACTGATCACTTCAATGATTGCTGTTTTTTCCCCATAGCATGATAAAATTATTTCTAACATTAGCTATGTTACTTGATAACATAGTCCTCATAAGAGACTACTATCTTGTGAGCTGATAAGAAATGAGGCATGTTTGTTGCCTTTATCTGATCTTAAGGTTTCTATAGTTAATTTGGAAGCAAAACTATTATTATTATTATTATTATTATTATTATTATTATTATTATTATTATTATTATTATTATTATTATTATTATTATTATTATTAAACTGCCCACAAAGAGTACAGGAAAACTATTGAAAAATTTGCAAAGTAGCACTGTTCTTTTCAGAATTCAGTTGTTGTTATCATTCAGGAACTACATGATTGCTAAGCCATCATAGGCATGATTGCCACAATGACTTTCTAACTGTATAAATGTGCAGGGCAACAAAAGAAGACCCAGCCAATCATCTGGGACTCGGGAGGCAGAGAATAGATGGGGGTGGGGCCAGTCAGAGGTGGTATTTGCCGGTTCTCTGAACTACTCAAAATTTCCGCTACCAGTTCTCCAGAACTGATCAGAATTGCTGAATACCACCTCTGCGGTAATTGTATGGAGTCCAAGAGTATTAAAACAATTAACAGATGCTCTATATTTAGGGATAACTATGGCTATGTATTAATCATACAATTCAAAGATCAAATGAGGGTTTCAGCTCAAAGAAACTTTGTGACTTTAAGCCCATTAACATTGCCCAAAATTGGAAATGTGAAAACACCCCCCCCCCCGAGTTTATGATCATAAAGAAAAATGTGCACTCAGAAATGGAACTCAGAAACAAAGAGGAGTCAGAATACTGTGAAATTTGGAACTTATGGTACAGTTGGCTGGAAGATAGACAAGAAAGGAATAAAAAGTCAAATAAAAGCATGTGATAGAAATTCGTAAAATTATATGTAAATTTATTTGCGATAAATAATTAGAATGAAATTTAGTATTATATCTAAATAAGTGAAGTTCTCAAACAAAACAAGGACATTCTCCGTTTTATCATGTCATTCAAATACTATATGATCTGATTCAACAAGGAAGATCTGACTGTAGAGCTCACAGTTCTCTAGCGTCTATTATAAAAATAGGTCCTAAAGCAAGGTAGTGTAATGTTTTGACTATATTTTCCATCCTGTTTCCACTGTATGTTTCAAATTCACATCCAAATCAAAAGATGAGCCTTTTATTATTAAAATAATTGAAAGATTTATATTCATCTTTCCTTCAGGACCTCCTGGTGGCGTTCATAGTCTTTCTCACTCCAATTTTATTTTCATTACAAACCTGTGAAGGAGCATAGGCTAATAATGATTGTTCCTATCACCAAATGAATTCCACTCCAGAGTAGGTATTTGAAGAGGAATCTCCAAAGTCCAGCATTGTAATCATTTTCAAAAACAGGCAAGGAAGGAAGGAAGGAAGGAAGGAAGGAAGGAAGGAAGGAAGGAAGGAAGGAAGGAAGGAAGGAAGGAAGGAAGGAAGGAAAGGGAAGAGAAGGGAAGGGAAGGGAAGGGAAGGGAAGGGAAGGGAAGGAGTGAAGGAAGGAAGGAAGGAAGGAAGGAAGGAAGGAAGGAAGGAAGGAAGGAAGGAAGGAAGGAAGGAAAGAACCAAGTAATATATTGGATTTAATCCTACAGCAGACAGAACATTGCATTTGCTTTAAATGTACATAAAGTAGATATACAAATCTGCTAAAAAGCATATCCTGATGCATTTGACTTTAAAACCTAGCTTTTAATAGTATTGCCTTTTATAAGATCAAGATAGGTTTCCCTTTTGTTACTGGAAATGTATGCTACTGTGCTACTTAAAATTACAAACACGAAACCTTGTTTTCACAGTACATTAATATGTATCTTTAAACAATCCCTCTCTAAGTAGCTGCATCTAAAGAGAACAAAAACAATTAGAATGTGTAGATTATTTTAGGATTTACTTTTCATGCCCAAACACACCCATACACACACCCATACACATTCTTTATTGGCCTTGTTTCCATCCATGTCAATCACATGAACCATTTTTTACAAAAATACTATATACTATGTTTATTCTTTTTCTTAAACGTAATTGTAGAATATCTTAACACTGAGATAAGGTCTTAGTGTCCTCCCTGTCACCCTTTACAAGAGACCTAGATCAGATCAGATTCCCCATGCATAATCTCTACTGCTGGATTTTTTCTATGCTATTTTTAACCAGTTATTATATTCCTGACTAAACTGGGAAACTGAGCACCTTACTTCCTCAGAGTGTTCCTTTACTCCCTTCTCCCGTTCTAAGAAAACTTAATCATATAAAGTAAGCATACCCTACTTTCCTGGGAATGGCCAACACCAGTTCTACTGACTCCTGTATTTATGATACAAATCTTTCATTTCTGTAGGACCAACCCAAACTTTGAGTAAATTTTTTCTATCAGGAATGTTATGCTTCTGATTCTCTCTCCCTAGATCAGGGGTGTCAAATTCGCATCATCATGGTGCATCATGTGACGTATCATGACACCCCCACCACACTTCATTAAACCAGGCATGGCTAGCAAGTGACACATCCAGTCCGTGGGCCGTGAGTTTGACAGCCCTGTCCTAGATAGTTAAGGGACAGGATCATGGAAGAAATATTTTTGATGGCTTCCCCAGCCTTGAGTAATGTCCTTCTCCTAAGCAGGTGATGATCTTCTTTTGCTAGACCTTTGGAGAAGAGATTGACATAAATAGTGGATGGTGCATTTTATCCCTGATAATGTTTTGTGGTTAGAGTTGACTATTTTTTTACCTGTGATTTGTTGGTAATGGCTATCTGTCCTGAGTCTTGAGATAGAGGCAAACTTTTTTTTTTTAAAGATGTGTTCCTTTTCTAAGCATACGCCTTATCCAGAATAAATCTTCCATCCCATAGAACACCAGTATGGTAGTATAAGCTAGTAAACCTGCAAGATTCTGTAATAAATTTTCTCCCCCTCCTCCAGTATGTATGATGTCAAAAAGGTTGCCAGATTCTGCTAATTTATTTTGGACTGGCATGATGTAATTGTTAACAGGCCATAATGAAGATTGAAGGTTTAATAATGCCAAGTGTTACAAATTTCTGTTTAATCATTTCTAAATTGATTAGTTGCTCTTGCCCAAATGTTTAGCCACGGAAAGGCAGGGAGCTAAAAATCCATGCTCCTGTGGTCGAGCATTGATGGATGTAGCTTTGGTACAGTGGTAATTGAGTTATTGAATTTACTCATCTTCCAAATGATGTTTGCATTGTCTCAGCCATATGTGTTTAGGGCCAAGGGAAGGTCATTAGGAGCTTCAGTCCGGGGGCATGTTTAGGTTAAAGTGATTTGGAACAGCCCACACTGAGCTGACTCAATTAAAAGAAATAGCACAGCAAGAAGTGAAGGCGACAGAGGAGGGAGTTAGGGTGGATGTCACACGCTGGTCAGTTGGTGGGTCCCAGCGGTCTCTTTAAAAGACTCTGAAGGTCCTTTAAGTAAATGTCTACTTCTAGCCTCAGGCTCTTTAGCCATTGACAAATGGCTGCTGTAACTGGGAGCCAATTTTGTATGAAGGACACCTAGAAATGAAACCCTTCGTTTTATAGCTGAACATGGGAGATGCAGGGCCAAGGTAAAATATCAACTAATAAAATTTCCCTGTTCTGTGAGTGAGAAGTGCTTTCATACAAGTCTTTTTTTATTTGTTCACAATTTAGAATTATCCTTGGTGATATGTAGAGAGATGCATCTCTTAAGTAAATTTTGAAAGGCACTACTGGGGGAAAAAACCCACAAAAATATTTTTGGAGCACCTTTGAGCCACACTCGACCATTATTTTTGAAAGAAATCTTAATTACAGATCTTATTTGAAAGCAAGCTTGACTGAATTTCCTATTCATCAGCTTTCAAGTCTTTTGTACTAAGGGTTCGCTTAGCAGTTGCAAGCATAGATGTAAAGCCTATCTCAGTTGAGTAATTGAATAAATCTGGCATGCTGATTTTTAGCTGCAGAGGTATGATTATTATAAATATTTAGGGTAGGAATTTATAGCTATAGTAAACCTTGAGCTGAAAAATCTTGACACATGTGTGAAAAGACTAATAACACGTGATTGTTCACATGTAAAGTAGAAAATTGTACAATATTGCACTTAATTTGGCATTTTGAAAGGGTTAAACTCTGCAGTTGGATTCTCCCTAATGCAGACTGAGATTATGAAATATAATTGTTTCTTTTCACAGGGGATTAGAAGTTCCTGTAACTTAGCTCCCAAATGGCCTAAACTCTCACAGTATTGCTGAACCTTTTGATATTTTAGTAATGTCACTTTGTGAGGTATCTTATAAGAATGTTAATTTTTTTTCCCGCTTGCTGATATTCTCAAATAAGATATTAGCTGAGTCTACTGTAAATCTCACAAGACTGGCCAGCCTTGCAAGATTTCAACCACTTTTCATTTTTTAATTTTTATTTTATTTAACTGGAAGGTGTGCCCTGATCTTCAGCAATCTATTCATTTTTTTTAATGAGATATAGAGCATAATGCTTTTTATCATACCTCAGTATTGTGGAAGTAACAACTGCTTTGTGTGTGTGTGTGTGTATGTATATATGTATATATTGAAATGATAATAACAAAAAAATAATTAATATACTATGGATGGGGAGAACACACTTTAAATTCACCAATCTGTAGCCTACCCTACCCTACAAATGGTGTACAGGAGGCCTACATATATGGTATCTTTCAAAATATACTGTATAATCCTTCTATTTCCCTTGCCCCAGAAGGCAGAGGAGAAATATAGATGCCTGCCTTCTAGAAAATCTGTTTAATATATTTTTAAAACTGTACTTATTTTTATACATAGCTTAATATCCTTCAGGGAAAAAATATTTAAGGAAGAATCTTATCATTCTATACAGCTCTAAGGGAAGGAAACATAATCTAAATCCAATCACTTTTAAAATACTTTGAAATATTTCAAATATTCTAAATTAAGGTTGGCTGTTTCAGAAGATCCAGCCTTAAAGAAACAGATACTGTGTAAACACTGCTTTATATCTGATTTTTGTCTACTAAACACTATTAAAATCAACAGTAATATTTCCTAATCCTTTAGACCGAGGAAGAACACCAGGTTTTAATCAATAAGCATTTGATAAAAGCATTGCTTGAGGATATTGCACTGAGTGATGGACAATAATTGTGACACTACATTGGTACTTCTGCACTGAAGCTTTTTATGAGACACCAACTTTCTGAGTGCTAGACACATTCATGGCTAATGAGAGTTATACTTTCAATATGTTGGATTAACAGAGCTTGCTATGAACAAGTGAAACAAAATCCATTTCCCCATACATTAAAGCAGAATACCTCAATATAGGGCGGGGGAGGGGGGGAGCCTTCCCCTTGCTCAATTTTGTGTCTATCACTGGTGATGGCAAAAATCACAATTTAAGGGCAGTTAAAGAGACCCACTGGAGTGATTGTTATGGATAAAAGGCAGCACTGCTTATTCATCCTTCAAAAATGTCATAAAAATATGACTTCAGGGGATTTTAATCAGTAGTTGATTAAAAGGCAGAGAGTTTCACTTCTCCCTCTTCTTGACAACCATTGTTGACCAAGAGGGAGGCATCTATCATGTCAGATTGTTGTTTTCTCAGGATTCTTCCATTATGCTACTTCTTTGGATGATTTAAGGGTCTTCTATTTTGAACCCCTATTGTTCATCTCTGTTCTATCTCTCATTTACACATATTTTCGCTAGTCTTTCCTTAACAACAGAGATGTTCCAGCATTGTGGTTTGCCTTCCTTTGGTTTGCTACATTTAATTTACTTCATAATTCTTGACTTTTTAAATTAGATTTTTATTCCGCTTTTTTATTACTTTATAAGTAACTCAAAGTGGCAATCATATATAATACTCCCTGCTTTCTCCACAACAACTGGTATCAGAGACAGCAACTAGCTCAAAGTCATCCAGCTGGCTTTTGGGCCTAACACAGCACTAAAATGCACAGTCTTCTGGTTTCTAGGACTTCATCTTAACAACTACACCAAACTGGCTGTTTTATGCTGTGTCTCTTATATTGTTTGTGTTGTCCATGGTTATTAAATGTTAAGCCTTATTTAATTTTATGTTGTAAGCCTTCCAGAATACTTCTAAAACTGAGTTATCTACACTGAAAAAAAAAGGAAAATAAATTAAGGCAATATAATTTCTTACCCTGTGTAATTGTCTTTAAACATATAAACTGGATGTATCTGACAGTTTTTACGGGTGGAAAATGGGTGAAAGTATGACATTTTTGTTAAATCTAGTTTTGAATCCATCTTAAATTCTTCTCTTGATATGTTCAGCTGAAGGGTAGCACATACCATTTTTGTAAGGCTATGTTAACATGTACATTTTATGTTCCTCCATGAAAGAGTTACAATCTTTGCAAGGAGATAAAAATGTATCAGAAAGGATCATTAAGTCACTTCCTGCTGTGAAAAAGAAAAAAAAAGGATGCTACTGTATGGCTTTACAATGCAGCTCAGGACCTCTTTCAAGACCTGCTTCTTCTTTGTGAATATTATGAATTGTGAAACGTCTGTTGCAGGGAACAGAAGACAAATGAAAGCAGTCCAAATGGTCTCACTTTCATTCATTCTTTCAATCATTCTCTGCCATCATGACCACCGGATAGGTTAAAGAAAGAATGACTAATAGTTATTTGTCTTCTTCATGAGGAACAACTCAAATAAAAGAAATATTGGGGCATTTGAATATATCATATACTACGTATTGCTCCAACTGGAAAAAGTCACCCAAGGTAGCATCTAAGATGACAGCTAAGCAATTAAGGAAAAATATGCCTAAGCCCTTCCCCTGTCAAATTGAATCATGACCCTTCTTTTGGCAGACCTATGGCTGAATCCCTCCCAGAAGTGGGAAGGGGGCTGTAGACAATAGCTGTCATGTCATTTAAGATGATATGGACTTTTATGCACACATATCATCTTATATACCGTTGGGTTATCATTGGCAATGAAGCAGATGAGGCAGACCCTTTCATGAATAATAGGTGAAAGCAATATTAATGTAATGGAAGAAGTGGGCATTATGCTTAGGTTTTTGACAATTTATACGTGCATATTCTATACAGATTTTTCATTTTCTGATTGGCGTGATTTTGGGAAAGAAAAGGAAATAGAATATGAAGCTGGATGAAAGAGACTTTGCTATTTTTAAAAAATCAGGAAGATAATAGAGAAAACAAGAGACCTTCCCTTATCCAAAAGACACCAAGCTCCATAGAACAAGTTTTTCTGTCCTGCATTTTTGCCTACCAAAAAAAACCCTGAAATAATATTTTTCAGACTCATTTCTATTTAAAGAACAACTTTCTTAGAGTTGCTTCCAACTGAGGTTTTTTATGCTCACCAGAAACAACCTCCACAATCATAATAGTTCAATTTTAATTATCATGTTTTATAACATTCACTGAAATTAATAAATAGATGCTTTATGGCTTGTAGGATGAAATTATTTTTTTTCTAATTAGTCTTAAGACAGTATTGTATTACAAGCTGAAGGAGGAAAGGACTTTGCCTGGAATTTCAAAAGAGGTTCATCTCAGCTTAATTTGGCTAATGGCAATTAACACAGATGGCTGAAAAAAAAAGTAATTATCTCTTCTGGTTTTCTGCCACCTGTCACAAATGAACTGTTTTCTTTAATTGCTTCAAATTACTCTTAATCACACAAAACAGCTATTTAAATTAGAATCTGCATCTTGAAGCTCAGGAAGAAGATTTAACACCTGAGTGGTATGGCCGTCTTGGTGACATATTGTAAAGTCCTTGAGATTGGCTTCAGATTCAAATAAATTCAAGTAAATACCAATCCTGACTTAACCAAAGCATTACCTGATCTAAATAATTATGAAGTCAAGCAAAAGGTTATCTGTTTGTCAGGTCCATGGTTCTCCTTCATTAATTCTCCTTCATTAACTGTCCTCTGAACTTAGCTGTGGTCAAAGGAAGATATTTGATGTGTGCATTCTCAAAAATTCATGCAAAGTTCAATCTCCAACTTCTTTTGCATATAGTCTTGAATGATATAAAATAGAAGGTAGACTAGAAAAAAGAAAAAGGTAAAAAAAATATTGTGTGTTGCATAGATAATCAACTGGAATAATTTTCTTCATCAACCTGTAGGCTGTTTTAGTCACTGAAGTAACTATTCTCCAAAGGAGCTGCATTTCATACATTACAATAGATTAGATGATCATAATGTAATCAGGGGTGTTAAACTGGCTGTCCGCAGGCTCCGCAAAGGGGAAAAAAAGTCATGATACGTCACAGGATGGCAATGTGACACGATGAGTTTGACACCCATGATGCAACTCCATCCAGTTTTGCCTCTTCCCTTAGGAAGGAAATATTTTTAGCAATAATGCTCTCCCTCTTCCGTTTTCTAGATAATATAGATTTATGTAAGGTTCTACAGATCTTGTAGATCTATGCAAAAATAGATCTGAGTGGGAAACTGGAGCAATCCTCAAAGTATTGGGGAGCTAAACTCTGCAGAGGCTGTTCCATTGCTTGTGGAGGGAAATTGGATCCATCCTTTTACACATAAAGCAAGTTCCAATTTAAAAAAAAACTTTACATCTGTGCTTGAGGAATTCTTTAGATCAAGAGATGGTGCTCCAGATGTTGCAGAAATATAACATCTAGCATCCTTCACCATTGATCAGGTTCACTGAGATTGCTAGTAATTGTAGTTCAGCCATGTATGAAGGGCTAAACATTATACATTCCTATTCTGGGCATTCGTTGCAGAGTCTTATTAGTTATTTTGCTGAAATGTGTGTCTGCCACTAATATTTTGAAAACTTTAAATGGTTACAGCATGAAAAGTTGGATCACTCATCATGATAATGGTCAGTATTAATGGGGTTGGTAGCCCACCTGGAGGCACTAGGTTGTAGTTTTTCTCATCCAGGTCTTGCAAGCCAGTACAACCAGAAGATTAAGTTAATATCTAAGAATTTTATATTTAGTAATATTCTCAAAACAGCATACCCATTTATTGTTGAAATCCTAGCATTCCAGAAAATATTTGGAAAAAGAGTACTGGAAAGACATTCAAAATAGAAAAAAAAAGCTGTTTGCTTATTGGCAAGCAGCCAGTTGTGTAAAACCCAATTGTTCTTTTATTTAAAAGTCGATATTCTGCATTAGATAATTGTTGAACAAGCCTTCCTTACTGTTGAAGTATACCACACAGAGTTTAAAACTAAAAATCATTGGGGTGGGGGGTTAGTTTAATTTAGCCACTAGAGCTCAACTGGTGACTGAAGATTTCAATAATTCAGGCAGTTTGGTATAGTGCTTAGAGCACCAGGCTAGAAACTGGGAGGCTGGGGCCAGTCAGTCTCTTACAGCCCTAGGAGAAAGATGGCAATGGCAAACCATTTCTGAAATCTTGCCAAGAAAACTGCAGGGACTTGTCCAGGCAATTGCCAACACTGATTCGAAGGTGCACATATTCATAAACACTACTGGATTATGTGAACACTGCTTTGGGCTTTCATATCTTTAGCTTTCTGTGAAAGATGCACACAAAAGCATTTCCAAGCAGTGGATTAATTGACACTGACGTTTATATCTGTGTATTTGAAAACAAGCCATTAGTAACTTTAAATTGTTTAAGAACAGCAACAATAGAGCCAATACCTTATCTGTGTTATTAGTTGATCTTATTGGTGTCAGAAAATGAGGGGGTAAGTCCTGAGGGGGGGGGGACCCAGCAGTTCTCCAATGAGAGGAGATAATTGTATTATTGATCTTTAAGGATTATTGTTCTTGTGGGATTGAGAATTTTGTAACAACTGCCTTGGCTCACAATCAATGAGCTAGAACAAATTCCTTCCAGCCCCCCTCATGGCGGAGCTTTATTAAATACATATTTACCTCTTGTATGAAATTAAAAATGGAGTAACTGGTGCTTCATGTTTCTTTTCCTAATTTAGGAAAATAATCCTTTGCCAAAAATAAAACTGTTTAAAAAAAAAAAAAAGACTGGAAACTGGAAAGAAGACAATAATAGTATGGGTTGTTTTGTGAGGTGTGCCTTTTTAAATAGGCTCTTCCTCATAATTGTTCAGAAATCAGTATGTACCCCTAGAGATCACCTTTTTCTCTCCTGGTAGAAGTTCGGGTGGCCTTTGCTCATTTCCCTATGAATGGTAATGGTGACCACCTCGGGCCACGCAAAGCAATCTTTTAAAAAAGAAAATGTTTAACTATAACCACTGGGACAAGAACCGCTGCTCCCTGTGCCATAATGTGAATATCAATAAGACACAAGTCTGTGGATCTCCCTGCTTGATTTGACAGATAAAGGATCACTTAGTTAATTAGAAGATGACACAGTGCGTTTGTGCCCCTTAGTTATACCTTGCCTTCTGCCTCATCCTTTTGTTTTCCCTATGTGCCCTCTTTCCTTTTTGACAAGCTAAATTACATCATTACTGGTGGTTTCACTTGTTAAGCACACCAGAAACTGAGAATATTTTTTAGCAGTAATGATATCCAGTTTCCCATCACATTTATCTTTCCTTCAGAGACAGAAAGGAAAACACAAGTTAGATGTTTCAAGCCTTTGATAAAATGTAGTAGTCGCTAGCCTTCATCTGTATACTTTTAAAGAGATTATTAAACACAGATTGGGAAGCTGCTTCTTCAAACAGCCTGCACATTGAAGGCTCACTTTCGGTGTACGTCTTTAAGATCCCAGCCTTAAACCTCATATCTCTTTGTTTTGTTGTCCCCCAGCATATTGGGTTATGATTTAAACGGTTATTGTATATCACACATAAACAAGCTTCCCTCTTTACAAGCCACTTGGAACATTAACTGCAATATCCATAGTATTCAAATCCTTTCAGGATCAGCACTTGAGCATATAGATGTGTATCATATAACATCAAACTCGATTCATAATTTAATGCTGATTGCCAGATAAGAGAACAGGAAGTCCACAAGCTCTTCTGATGAAGATATTCCCTCTTTACCCATTTATTTTAATATTTATTGAACTCCTATCCTAAAAGACAGAGAAATTACTAAAAGAGTTTTTTAAAGAATCAGGGAAGGAGCAAGTGTATTTATTAATTGATAGATCTCTTTACTTTGTGGATACATTCATGGATGTATGTAAAATGATTAAAATAATGTGCTCAACATCAAATGCTCTAAGATCACATATTCAGTGGGGCTGCACACTTTTCAAAAATAATTTGGAAGATGTGCTTTGGGCCACTTATGAGTACACATCACCTCATTGCTATTAATTAAAATATAAGACTGCAAAATATATATGCATTTGCTTTAAGAAATCTACTCATTAAAGTGAATGTGCTTCTTCAAGGAGTGACTCCTTTTATTTCAGACTCACAGAGCAGGTTTAAAAGTATCCACTTTAATTTAAAAAAAAAAACAGATACTGTACATGGACAACACCAAAACCACGTTTTTCAAATCATCTTTGAAGTATGGAAACCCCTAACATGGAGTAAAAAAGAATTTAATAGTCCATTGGTTTTCACAGTACACATAGAGAATCAAAGCCCTAAGAAAAAGAAGGAAGCAGGAGAATTCAATAGTAGAAAAGTAATGGTAAGGATAATTACTCAAGATGTTTTCATCTCATTAAGACTTGGGAAATCCACATGAAAGGCTAATAAGTTGATATGGTGTAATAATATAAACCTGGGCCACAAATATAAAATATCATAGATAAATATAGCTGGAACAGTCTGCCTTTGTTCTTTCAAATGTCTCTGTATCTTGATTCACTTATTGAACCAAAACAAGATTTGTTTAAAAATGATTGGCAAAATAGGTTAACAGAGTAACAGAGTTAGAAGGGACCTTGGAGGTAACAGATAACAGATAATCAGAGTTGGAAGGGACCTTATAGGTCATCTAGTCCAACCCCCCACCCAAGCGGGAGACCCTACACCATTTCAGAAAAATTGTCATTCAATGTCTTCTTAAAACCTCCAGTGTTGGAAGTTGTTCCGCTGATGGAACATGTAACTGTCAGGAAATTTCTCCTTAGTTCTAGATTGCATCTCTCCTTGATTAGCTTCTATCCATTGCTTCTTCCCCTGCCTTGCTTTGGAGAATAGCTTGACTCCCTCTTCTTTGTGTCAACCCCTTTGATCAGGGGTGTCAAATTCACAGCCCGTGGCCAGATGCATCATGTGCTGGCCCTGCCCCCACCCGGTTTAGTGAAGCAGAAAAAAGTCCCCTTGTGCCGTGACAACACAAGTTTGACACCCCTGCCTTAAATATTGGAACACTGCTATCATGTCCCCCCAGTCCTTATTTTCATTAAACTAAACATACCCAATTCCTGCAACCGTTCTTCATATGTTTTAGCCTCCACTTTTCTAATAATTTTTGTTGCTCTTACAACACAAGAAACTAATCTTCTACATCCTTAGCTGCCCTGTACATTTGTGAATCTCAGCTCCTAGAATCCCCATCTCGTCTGAATCCTTACTGATGATTTAGAAATTGAAAACTATGCATCTACACGCTGCTCAGGTTGGGAAAATCGGTGTTAAGCCTCTTGAGATATGCTTTATATGCCACAGAGGCTTGATTTGCACAACATAGCCAAAATCCAACAAGACTATTGGAGCTTAATATGATATTTGAACTCGTTCTCTCCATATAATTTTTTTCAAATATTTGAAAACCAGTGATTTACAAGCTACTTTATTTTGAAGCACAATTATTTATTTTTATTTATGTTCTATTTTTATTTATTTGTATCTCACCTTTATTATTTTTACAAATAACTGAAGGTGGCAAACATACCCACAACACACCTTCTTCCTGTATTTTCTCCACAACAACCCTGTGACATGGGTTAGGGTGAGAGAGAGTGGTTGGTCCAAAATCATCCAGGTTACTTAATGGACTTTTGCTGATTAGGACTAAATGACAAGGCTTTATAATTTGTTTATTGATGAGACAAGAGATATGGGAAGGGGGAAAAAACTTTTGTTGAAGTATTAGAGATTATCGGTTACTGAATGTATTAGTACCTGTCTTGATGGAGGGAGACGTCACTGTGTGTGTATATATGTGTTTCTTTTTTCTGTATTTTTATTATATTAAAATATAATAAATTTGTTTGTATTAACTTTTATCTTTGTATCTGTAAACTTCAATAAAAAATATCATTAGAATTCTAATATTTCTTGTGTCTCTTTCTTAAACTGATCTACCTTGAAGGGCTGAACAACTATAGAACTGGTCAAATTATCTATATGAAAGTTTTATTAATATTAAAGATAAATTTGAAATCATGGAATTATAGATGAAAGTATGGCATAGTAAATCTTATCAAAAATTGTTACTAAAGTTAAAATGTCATTATTTTATTAGGTTGTAGTAGATTTTTATAGTTTGGTATTAATAATAATTGTCTATAAGATCATCTGAGATATTTTATTCATAGAATATTTGCAACAACTTTTTAACCTATGATGCATTTACAATATATATTGAATATACCAAAATCTCAATTATTGTTTTCCCTTCTTGTTTATTTCAGTATAGGTAATGATCTTTCTATAAAACTGTTCTGAAAATACTATAAGATTGCTGTAATGTAATTTGTTTCTTGGAAAAATTAAGCTAACGGGAAGTTGGGCAGGTTACTTTTTCTGTGACGTGAACATAAAAAGAATGTTTCCAACACGTTTCCAAAGGGTAATTTTTATAATTACAATTGATTCATAAGATTCCAGAGAAAAGATGAGAATATTTGATTAATTCTTTGGAAATATAATAGATAACAGATAATCAGAGTTGGAAGGGACCTTGTAGGTCATTTAGTCCAACCCCCCGCCCAAGCGGGAGACCTACACCATTTCTGACAAATGGCAGTCCAATGTCCTTTTGAAAGTCTCAAGTGATGGTGCTCCCACAACTTCTGAACACAAGCTGTTCCATTGATTGTTCTCACTGTCAGAAAGTTTCTCCTTATTTCCAGGTTAAATATCTCCTTGTTCGGTTTCCATCCATTATTCCTTGTCAGGCCTACAGGTGCTTTAGAAAATAGCTTGACCCATTCCTCTCTGTGGCAGCCCCTCAAATATTGGAAGACTGCTATCATGTCTCTCCTGGTCCTTCTCTTCACTAGACTAGCCATGCCCAGTTCCTGTAACCGTTCGTTGTATGTTTTAGCCTCCAGTCCCCTAATCATCCTGGTTGCCCTTCTCTGTACTTTTTCTAGAGTCTCAATATCTTTTTTATAATGTGGTGACCAAAACTGAATGCAGTACTCTAGGTGTGGTCCTACTAAGGTTTTATAGAGTGGTATTAGTATCTCACTTGATCTCAGTTGTATCCCGCTGTTAATGCAACTTAGGATTGCATTACCTTTTTTGGCTGCTGCTGCACACTGATGGCTCATATTTAGCTGGTTGTCCACTAAGACTCCAAGATCCCTCTCACAGTTACTGCTATTGAGCCTGGTTTCACCCAGTCTATATGTGTACTTTTGGTTTTTCTTACCTAAGTGTAGGACTTTACTTTTCTCTACATTGAATTTCATTTTGTTAGATACGGCCCAGTGTTCTAGTCTGTCAAGATCCATCTGGATTTTGAGCCTATCTTCTTGGGTGTTAGCTATTCCTGCCAGCTTGGTAAGTTCCCCTTCTATTCCCTCATCTAAGTCATTAATGAAGATATTGAAGAGTACTGGGCCTAAGACAGAACCTTGTGGCACCCCACTGCTTACTTCCCTCCATGTAAACTTAGACCCATTAAGGACTACTCATTGAGTATGGTTTGTCAGCCAGTTGCGAGTCAATCTGGTGGTGGTACTATCTATTCCACTTTTTTCTAGCTTACCAAGAAGTAGGTTGTGGTCTACTTTGTTGAATGCCTTGCTGAAATCTAAATATATTATGTCCACAGTAGCTAATTATCTTATAGAAATGAATAGCAGATCTAACCTTGGAAACTCTGGATGACATACAGGAAATGAGGGGCCAACCAGAGATCCTGAAGGATACTATCTTGTCAGCTGTGACCTAGGCTATTATATCAATACTGTAGGAGTGCCCATTTTTATTTGTCTGGCTTTCATGAAGATACAGCAGCTTGTTCCTGGCATTTCTTAGCATGCTAAAATCAGCTCCCGGATTGATAATTGACAGTTTGTTTATTTAAAATAAATGCATGTGTAAATAAATCTAATGATCTTTTTCCAGTTGCCCACTCAGAAATTGCCAAAATGTTACATTATCAATACATTATCAACAGCTGAGTGTTCAGCTGTGCAGTATACTAAACTGTGGAGAACATCTTTGTATTCATGGGAAGACCAAAACAGCTAGGGGTTTGGTCCTGAGATGGAAATACCATGGATCTGCTTACACATAGCAGTTGTAATTCCTGAATTGTAACAAAATAGCAGCAGGAACTCAATGCACTCCTTTAGTCACTGTCAATGACAACTGTAAACATAAAACTCTTCCTTGGGGAAGATTTTAATTGTGCATAGTTATATTGAGGTCAAAGAAGGTTGGCTTTCCTATAGGCAATGCTTTAAAACCAGCCAGGAAATAAAAGTCCTGGTTGTAGTTGGATGGAGGCCATTTGCTTGGTGTAACTGTGGTTTGAAAGGCATCACTTCAGAACTATAGTCATAATGAAAAGCTTCACCTCTGCAGGGCAGGTAAGATGCTGTAGGATGTGAAGACCTCAGCCCTCCGTTTCTGAGCCTCAGATTGATTGGATTCAAGTCAGCTTTTATCACAATCTTTCTTGATTCAAAAGAGTTTTGACCGCCAAACATGAAACACACTCAGTGTCTCATTGATTTGCGAGCCAGTGTCTTAAGATCAAAATAAATGCTTCTAGACCTTTGTTGGTGAACCTATGGCATGCGTGCCGAAAGTGGTACAGAGAGCCACTTCTGGCAGCATGCGAGAGGTCACCCAGAAGAACCCCACTGTGCATGCGTGTGTGTGCAACCTCCCGACAGCTGATTGTCCTGTATCTGGCATGCATGCGTGGGGACAGGGCGTGCATGGGAGATGCACATAATTGCGTAGAGATATGCAAGGGCACAGGGGAGGGTCGCACACACATGAACAGAGATGCATGGCACGCGAGGGGGATCGTGCATGCATGCGTGGAGATGCATGGTGTGGGGGGATTGTTCATGCATGTAGGCGCAGACGGTGGGGGGGCCCCAGCATGCATTGCCTTCTGGATGCTGGCACATGCGCGCGCATGCAATTTTCAGCACAGGAGCCGAAAAAGGTTAGCCACCATTGTTCTAGACAAATAATTCTTCAGTTATGGTTATTTCAAATAGATTTGTAGGGTGTGCAGGGAGATTCAACCATCATATCTGCTATCAAAATTATTTGAAAGAAGATTTCAGAGCCCATATGTTGAAGAAAGTATATTGGGTAAATACTAGGAAGTGTTCTCACTTAAGAAGAATGCAGTCAAGATTGCTCTTCTTGGTGGCTTCACTTAAAACTGAAATCATTCCAATAGAGGGCAGTAGCGTCGCACTAGATAGTAATGAGACTTGTTCCATGGAAGGAATAATGTTTGCCTGTTTCACATACACACATTCATTTTACATAAATTAATTCCTTCAGGTAGAAAAATAATTAACTAATGCAGTTAATTCAGAATAAAACAACATTCCTACATCTACAATACACAGAATAAGAAGGATTTGTCAGGTAGTCTGTATTTCAAATATCCTTTTGAAAAAGAGATTGTAGCTTTGCATGAAGGTAATGAATGTCTGGGACAGGAGATAATATTATTCTTGAAGATCCCCATAATCCAAAAACAAACTTGAGGGTTTTGAATATTCATTTTTAATGCTTTTCAAATATTTATTTGCCAAAACTGTTTGCGAAAAGCATCCTGCCTTTGATTTTTGCTAGATTCTAATCCAGTAAACTACTTAAATCTGATTGCACTGTGACTAACTCAAACACATGGTTTTGAGTATTCCTGTCCAGCATATCAAAGAGGATAAAATTTAACAAAAACTGCTGTCATTTACTTACATAGCATGTGTCAAATCCAGAAGATTTCAGAAATATTGTAGTTCTTACAAGAACAAATCTGTCAGCTCCACTCTTTTTTAAAAAATTCCACTTACTGTGAATATCGCAACAAAGATTTTTTTTTACAAACCTTCCATTTAATTAGTGAACAGTAGAGCTGTGCAATGTTAAAAAGTGAATCAGTGAAGATATTTTGGAATATGAGCATAAGTGCAAGAGCAACTTTAATTTTTTTCAGCTTTTTGCCTGAATCTTCTGCTTTTAGTGAGTCATCTGTTTAAAGCAGCCATGTCTTTGTTTCAAGCTGAAACAGAAGTCTGAAAAAAGATACATCTGTTTTAAAGAGGTCTTATGCACTTCGGTGGTACAGTAGTTAGAGTGCAATGCTTCTGCTGACTGCCGGTTGCCTGAAATTTGGAGTTCAAATGTCACCAGGCTCAAGGTTGATTCAGCCTTCCATCCTTCCGACATGGGTGAAATGAGGACCCAGATTGTTGGGGGAAATTATGCTGACTCTGTAAACAGCTTAGAGAGTGCTATAAAGCAGTGGCCGTCAACCTTTTTTGTGCTGCGGCCCAGTACCGGCATCACAAAATCATCCACGGCCCGGTACCGGCATCAGCATGCATGGCAAGGCGAGCCGAGCGACCGGCCAGCCAGCCGTCCCCCGCTTCTTCCCGCCACCTTCAACTCCTCCTTTGTACCTGTGTCGATGGGCTTCGGGACGGCTTCGGGACGGTCGCTCGGCTCGCCTTGCCATGCATGCTGAAAGAATCCTCGCGCCTTAGTTTTGTTTGAAGCCGCCTGCCCCCCTCGATGAAACTAAGGCGCGAGGATTCTTTCAGCACCCAAACGCCGCTTTCTACCCGGAAAAGCTCACCGGAAGCACTTTTTCATCAAAACAAGATGGTGGCACCCAGCAAACCGGCGGCCTGGTAGAAATTGTTCCACGGACCGGTACCGGTCCGGGGACCGGTGGTTGGGGACCCCTGCTATAAAGCACTGTGAAGCAATATATAAGTCTAAGTGCTATTGCTATTGCTTCTTTGAATTCTGAAGGATATCATTTGTGTCATTTGAAAGCATGTATAGCACTTAAAGACTGTGATTTTTAACTCATGCAATATCTACTTTTTACAGTTTTATTAGTTTATAATATAAAATAAAAAAATATGAAAGCAAATAGTAGGAAAAATAAGGAAGGAAATGGAAAGGAGAGAAGCGTAGGAAAAAAAGTGAGAAAAGGAAAAAAAAAAGACTCTGATGTCTGACTCCCTCTGGTGCAGTAGAATAAAACCGTAACACAAAACCTCAACTTTTTACTTTTACATAATAATATAAAGTAGCCATTTCTATAACAATCTATCTAATCAGTAAAATCCAGAATCGAAGATTCATTTTTTTTTTCTACCTCAAGCACAAAGTCCAGAAGTGGTTTCCAAATAGAAACAAAAGTACTGAAGTGTTTTCTTTTCCCCTTTGATCAAAGCAATGTAGCCATCTCTGCCAATTCCATCAACTTTTGCAGCAATTTGTCCATTGTGGGGATTGAAATGTTGTTCCATCTTTGTTAACTCATGCAATATCTGTTTTCTACAGAATCAAGCTGGTTTATCTATAAATATTAGGCCAGTTATTGTAAGATTGTTCTGGATTTCAGTCTGATCTTTTCCACTTTGATTTAAAACCAGAGTCTGAACCTGGGATTCTATTATGAAAAGTAAACTATTATCTCTTTCCTATGTCTACAGGAGATTATTATGTGGTAACTATTTTAGCATTAAAGCTGCACCGTTTTGTGGAATTTTAACATAATTTTGGTTTCAAGATGATAAGATTTCATGCAAATTTTAGATGAAAGTGCCATCTAAATTTATTTATTTATATTTGTTCCTCCTTTCTCCTTGTAGATGGATTTATTTTTTTAAAAAGTCCCTGTTCTTACTTTGCAAATTATAATAATCTGGGGCAGAAAACTTTCTTTTAAATATAATTTCCCAAAGCATGGAAATTTATAATTGTATAATATTGAAAGCTTCTGGAGACTGTCTTCCATCAGCTTAAAGGATAGGAAAGGACTGATTTTTATAGCCATCAAGAGCCTGGGATGAGATCACAAATAGGCAAAGAAGATAACGTAAGTAAACAAATAAATCAACTTAATAAGGAACTAAGGACAATTTACAGTGAAAACAGTGAAGAGGCTCTTGTAGTATACTCTACTAGAAGCTGTCAAAAAGTCCATAGAACAATTGTCCCTTGGCTGCTGCTGGTATCACACAAATTTGTGGTCTATGGAAATGACACTGAACAACATTGACATGACAGCAACAATGTGATGAGGGCACAAAAGCCAGGAAATGTAGGAACTGGAGGATAATTAAACTGATGATAGTAAGATATCAGAATGGGGCTGCAACTAGATGGCAATGAAGTAATCTTCATATTATCCACTAGGATATTTGCAATCCAAATCTTGTAGCCATGTACAACTTAAGAGGAATATGAAAATTCTGTTCAGCATAGGAGGACAAAAATTGGCATTAGATGTATCTTCATAGAATTTGCCCTTGGTGTCATTTTTCTTGCATTTTGCCAGTGCTTCCAATTATTCATAAGCCAAAAAAAACCCCTTCCATCTTCACAAATGACTAGTCTCTAATTATAAAGAGCCAAACTCTAATGACAGTCATAAGAGTTTTATGAGCATAGGAAAGACCTGATAAATAGCCTTATTGATGGTGCAATACATTCTTCACATGGATTTATAGTTATTTCAGAGTTGATTAGGTTGCCCAATTTCTGTGGCTGATTAAAAATAATTTTGTATGGAAATGAAAAATCTAGATTAAGAAATAAATGCTATTGCTCAAAGACATGTTTTTTTTTTCTTTGTTTCCAAGAGTGGTCATCATCATTAAATGAACTCAGCATATATAAATGGTATGATTTATTACAAAGGAACAGCTGCTCATATGTTCTGCCCTCTTTTCATATAAGAAATGTTCAGAATGAAAGAGAGTTAATTAGGCTATTGATACAGTCAGGCAAATGTACATTGCTCCCAACATATATGAAGCCACTTTCCGCAAACCCTCATAAGGAACATACATATTATAATGTGAGTTAATTTAGGAAGTAGAAATGCATTAAGATTAAGAGTTGGGTGCAAAACAAAACAAAAAGCCAAATCTATTTATGCTTTTTTGCTTGAATTACTGACTTGATTCCTAGCTGTGTGGACCTTATTTCATGCATGTTGCATAGTTGATTGAATATTTGTTAACAAGAACATGAAGTGTCAAGTTTCTTGACTTATCCTCCCAATTGATATTATGGAACATTTTAAAAGTATACTCTGGTGTTCTAATTTCGTATTTCTAAGGAGCTGCTTACATGTGATTCCTATTTTGTTTCATTTTCTCAATAATGCTAGAATAAATTGATGGTTTATTTCAGTTGCAACTGGTACAATGTCATTCAGAACCTTCTTATTTTACCATTGGAAAGGTAGATATTGAAACTACATGGTGATGACGCAAGTGCAGAAGGGCATATATACTGTAACACAAGAGAGAGAAAATTTAGCATGCAATTTAATATATCTGACTGAGCACAGAGTAGCTTTGTAAGGTCACTACCTAAGAATGCAAGACTCAGTAAGTGCAGGACTAGACAAGTCTTCTCAATACTGTCTTCTTAGCACTTTGCCCAATACTTGTTATACTGAGTATTATTTTTCCATGCTCACGGTTTCCAATGTTTAAGAGAGAAATTTCTCCTACAGAACTATTTCCTTTTTTGCATTAAAAAAAAATAGGTTACTAGAGATTGTGAGTCTTCCTACCACTGCTATAAATTATCTCAAAGCATGCTGATCACATTTATAAAAATGACAAAATGTTCATCTTTATACAAAATGAAATTTGGAGAAGTGAAGATGTTAAGTGTACCATAACACCCAACCTCATTACTTTTAGCACACGGGTGTCAAACTCGCAGCATCATGTTGCTGTCATGTTTAGTTTAGTTCATTGCACCTTGTACAACAGAAATCAAACACCATCTTCAGTGCATATCATGACCATGAAAATAAACACAAACACACATCCTTCACACTCCACACATTGAACCGAAAACCTGCAACACCGCACCAACACTGCACTATACAGTAGAATTCAAAAGAGCTACTGCCCTGGGATAGAAGCTGTTTTTCAGCCTATTTGTGCTTGTTTTTATTATTCTGTATCGTCTACCAGATGGTAATAGTTCAAAAAAAAAAGGGTGCCCAGGATGAGATAGATCTTTGAGAATGTTTTGAACTTTCTTAAGGCAGTGGGAGCTATAAAGCTCTTCCAAAGAGGGGAGAGGGCAACCAATGATCTTCTGGGCAATGATGTTAAGCCTCTGGAGTGCTTTCCTATCTGCCACTGTGCAATTGGCAAACCATACAGAGATGCAGTAAGTTAAGATACTCTATATGGTGCAGCGGTAGAAGGTCACCAGCAGTTTTTCATTCAGTTGTTGTTTTCTGAGAAGTTCAGGTAGTATAATCTCTGCTGGGCCCTTTTGACCAGTGCTGCAATGTGAGCACCCCAGGTCAGGTCCTCTTTTACTTATTTATTTCATGTGACATTTTGCAATGTTTTTTCACTTCACAGAGCTGGGGTGGCCATGGCCTGTGTGTGATGCATCTGGCCCGTGGGCTGCCAGACACCCCTGTTTTAACATATCATCACAATGTGTCTTCTGACCCACTGGAGACTGAGATCAGCATAGGTAGAAGCAAGATATGGGTGTCATTGGACCATTTCAGCTGAAAGTTGTCCTTTATATGATGCAATATATTTACAATATAAATGTTTATTTGAAAGTACATCATTGCACAACCTTAGATTATTCACATTTCATGTGGCTTTCATACTGAATATAAAATATCATTTGGTGAGCTAAGCTAGCAATCACATTTCTATAAGGAATACTGTGGGAAAGTTCCACTTTAAACTCAGAAGTTTATTGCCAGTTTGGGACAAGCTTTTATCTGTTGCAATCTTGTGGTATATCTGAAAAAAACTAGTCCTCCATGTGTGTTAACAAAGAAATAAACTTGCAAGTCATCACTACATATTCAGGGGGATGAATCATCTCAGGAATAAAAGAAGTGGTGCTGGAAGATTCTGGGTGAGCTCTAGAACTTAGCAGAGGTGTAAACTAGATTTTAGTTCAGAACATTTTTTAATTGCTAGAATGTCCACATTTTTCTGTGCCCCATTTTATCTACACAACAAACTTGTATGCTAAGAAGTTATAATGATTGGCTTAAAGCAGAAATGGTATTCAGAAGGTTCTGACCAGTTCTGGAGAACCGGTAGCGGAAATTTTGAGTAGTCCGGAGAACCAGCAAATATCACCTCTGACTGGAGATTTTACAGTATCCTTCCCCTGCCATACCCACCAAACCACGCCCACAGAATTGGAAGTAAAAAAAATTGAATCCCACCACTGGCCTAAAGTCATGAAGTCTAGTTCTGTAACTATAATATCAAACCATCTCTCTGGTTAACTTATGAATAAGAATTATATAACATATGAACCAATCCTTGGTATATTGTAGCATAGGTATTGTGTTCTAATTATTTCTTGTCAGTGCTTAACCTGAGGAAAAGACAAAAGACAATATGAAGTATTTATCAGATGAAGGCAGTAAATCAGTATGTCTTGATGCATCCGAATAGCCAAGTGTGTTACAAGTGAAATTCTAATTTATAGGTTGAATGCTCGAAGAGGAGTTATAACAGTCACTATCTATTTTGAACACATATTGTGGGTTTTAAAGAAACCTGCAATATCTTTCTTCTGTATTATATATACATAAACATAGCATAGCTATACAATATTACCTGATATCATTAGGTGCTATAACCACATTCTAATTATTATGATGCTAATGGGAATTCAGGTATGATAAACTTTGCTATTATGGGATTATCTGGTAATAATGTGCCTTAAAAAGGTTTCAGAATAACCTCCTCCCAATTTTCATAGCTTCCAGAACTGTGTTTCTTGACCTTAGCAACTTTAAGTTGTGTGGACTTTAACTCTGAGAATTCCCCCATATCCTGACTAGGATACTTGGAAATTGAAGCCCACACATCTTAAAGTTGCCGGTGTCAAGAAACATTATTCCAGAAGGTCTTAAATCCCTTTGTTCAACATCTGGCCTCTTCACAACAGACGTTTCTTTAGTTGTAGCTGAATTATTTTAAATATTTGTTGTTTTCTTTAACTTCACTGTATAGGTTAACATAGCCCATTATTGTTGGGTTTCTGCAGCAGAAGTGTTTGGGATATGACTTACATTTAAAATGTACTTTTAATCTGCTCAAGTATGCTAAAAATTATCCTTGGGGACTACAGTAAAATGCAGTTTTGTTTATTTGTAATTGCTACAAAATGGTTTACAGAATTGTTAGTGTCTTTTATTATGCCTTGCTACTGAAGTGCTTGCTTGTTAATTAGAGAAATTTCAGCTGTCATAGGCAGCAATTATAGCCTCTGTATCTTGCCTGTTATGAATAGTCAATGAGAACTGATTAATATGCATGAATAGCAGTATATAGTGTGTGCATTGGACTAAAGCAGGAGAGAGGGAGGGTTGTGTACCGTGAGAGGGCGTGTGTTAAGGAAGAAGGCAGAGAAGTGATCAGAGCATCTCCACTCCGAGCTGGTTCAGTTTCATCTGATTATCTTGTGTGTGACAGAGGAGTATTTGCCTGCATGCTTGGAAACAACTTTCTGGCTCTCACAGCAAATCAGGAAGAATCTTTTTCTGAAACATGGGATGCAGCTTGTGCTCTCTTCAGAAGCAAGAAGAACAATACAAATTACTCTATGAAGTTTGCCAGGTAATCCTGTTTTCGCTTCCAGTTGCAAGGATGAGGGTATATTAACTTATCCTAGTGATAACTGGTGGTAGTGGTTGTTAGTACAGGGTGAAGGAATGAATGGGGAATTTTAATTGATTTCCTCGATGAGATTTCTTTCTTACTTCAGTGGAAAGGTTTGGGCATCTTGTTTTGGCAGAAGGAAAGGTTTGGGCACCCGAATAGCCAAGTGTGTTACAAGTGCCTTCTGACAGAAGTTTAAATATTTGTTGAAATGTAACACACTGTGGAATGTTCCCACTGGCAGGTTAAAAAAACATCTCAGCCAGTTGAGCTTTGGTAAGCTCTCTGAACAACTTTGGAGTAGCATGAATTATGATTGACAGACTACAAGGGGAGTTTTCTGTTTACCAATATTGTGGTGTTTATTTCTACAGGTGCATTAATTTAGTTATCTACAGGAATCAGATCAGTGACTGATGTCAGAGTCACAAATTGTGGGAAAGATGGCTCTATAAATAAAATGAATAAATGTTTCCTCAAATACTTACCCAAGTTGTAAGTATTGGATTCCACAAATCTGTGAGTCAGTGATGACTAGTTCTTTCAGAATTGTTTTTATACCATTTGATAAAATTGCTTATCCCAAGTTCCCAATAAAGAGGAAACAAAGCTTTTAATAATAATGAATCCTTTCTGGGTCTTTTTCTCTTCTTTTCATATTGGTTACTCTGCCTGTTAAGTTCCTTCTGAAATATCCATTACAACCTACTATAGATTTGTATACCTGATAAAGGGAGATGCTGTCAAATCATAATTGTGAAAAGAAAAAAGGCCATTTGATAGCAGAAACTATTTTAACTTCTCTTTATAAAAAATATTTACAAGCTTTGACAGATCAAAACCTACCTTTAGAAATACATCTCATCTGTATGTAAGTAATATGTGCACTGATTTTTATCTTACAGAGTAGTGTTTTACAAAATGAAAACACTTAAGTAGTTTAGCAACAATGCTGCATGTATTGTTAAATACAAAATCTGGAGGGTTTTTTAATACTTGCCAGCAGAGGGTGTTATTGTAAATTATTGAGAAAGGTGATTTTTCATAGCATTCACAATGTAGTGTATAAAATAGATCTTGCTCTATTGCTGACAGAAATAGAAAAGGAATAGAATTGCTTTTTAAACCCTCATATGGATGTATTGCCTGTCCTGAAAGATGCAATTAACCAAGAAATGATTTTGTAACTACAAACATGACATTGTCAGGATCTTTTACAGAAGCAGTCTACGTCCCTTTATAAGAATATCTTATATCTTATGTTTTAAACTAAAGTAAGATTTTTTTGCCTGTCATTCCGGCTTCAGAAGATAGAAAATGTAGATTAATATAATGAAGCTTTGATCCTTTAGGTATTCTCCTCAAAATAAGAGAGCTATCCATTGCATACAAATAAGTTGGACAAGACAGTTAATTTTATCTTAATTTTATAACAGCCATGTTGATGCAAATAGTTATTTGTACCAGTTTCCATGATTTGTATAGTAACATTATTAAGCAAATTATGTAAACCACCATAATGACATCCTTCCATATTTAACGGACTCTTGGGAATAGCAAATATCCTTTCTCCCAGACAGTGTGTTAAATGAACCATTATTTTTTTATGATTATTAATTTCAGGGAAGGTGTGATTTTTGTCCTTTAGGGGGACATTAGAGTATCAAGTCCTTACATCACATGAGCAAACTTATTTATTTACATTTATAGGGGCCACCCACTTGTAGAGTGACTCTGAGCAGCTAATGAGGTAATAAAACCTCGCATCACAAAATTGGAATACTGAAGATATCAAATATAGACCACACTGAGGAGAAAACACATCAATCATATATTTATATTTACAGTTGGGCCGTGCATATGAAACTCATGCTATAAGGATTTTTAAATCTATTACTCATATAATATGCCGAACAATCTTCAACTTTGGCTATGAAACAATATTTTTCAATGCAACAGATTCTCCTCCTGTGTATAACCTTCTTATAAGCCTCTTATCTTAATTGGCTCCAGACACTTGAGAGAACCTCTGGATAAGATTTGGGAAACTTGATGAGAAATGTGCTATAAAGGGTAAAACAGTTTTATGCACAATACATCACAAGTGTATCCCAAAGCAACAATACAGGTTTGTTGGGTTTTTTGCATTACATTTTTTCCCAAAGTAGACTTTTTTCCAAGGTTCCTCTCTTCCCCCTTTATTTATTGAGCAATTTGATCCACAATTAGTTAAAATGAAGTACTTGGGCTTCATGGGCTTCAGACAATTTATAGTGTAACTTTTAAACCCTCTAAGTTGGTGGATTTAAGATAATAGTCTTGAGCCTTTTGATAAGGTTTAGCAGCATAATGAGTGATTTATGCACTGCAAGTTAAAGGAATGCACTGGGTAATAATAAGGTCCTGTCCTTTGTTTAGAGTGCATTAATGTTCCTATTGTTAGCTCCCCAAACTATTTAGCAATTTTTAGGATGCTTACAAACAGCCAACCTATGGGTAAAGCAAACCATGGTTAGACCAGTTAGTCATGAAATAAAGGAAAAAGAGAAGAAATACCTACTACTTTGGGATGTGCTTATTATTATATTCTAAGAGAAGAATTTTCTTCTCTCTCAAGTACAGTGCGCTCCTTGATCTTTCATGTGCTGCTTCAACTTTATCAAAACATTAGTGGGAGGAGAGAAGTTTGTTTTACAGTTTCTCTAGTGGTTGTGTGGAGGGCTGGTTCATTACCAGAGAATTATTGGACAGAAATACTATCTGAAACAAATGTAATCCAGTGGCATATACTAATGATGTAAAGAAAATTAAAAACTAAAATAATAACCAATGACATAATTTCAAAGTGAATAGCAATCGTTTATCTTTTTTTTTTTAAGAAACAGTGAATGGGTCTTTGTGTGTGTGTGTGTGTGTGTGTGTGTGTGTGTGTGTGTGTACGCACACATGTAAAACCTAAAAGTGGAGATATTTTGATAAACTGTAATGACTTCATTTTATTTATTGTTTAATTTAATTATTTAATATTTTAGAACTGTAAGGTTGTAAACATCATATAAGCAGATAATAGACTTAACCTAACACACTTTCATTAAATTGTAACATGGTATATAAATACTACTTGCTTTCATGTCCATACGCAATAACATAAGTTCAAGAATGAAAGTTTTCCTGCACTTACTTGGTCATAAGGGATGGCAGATTGTCAAGCACCCAAATTTTGTTCATGTGATTGAAAGATATTTCAGCAGCCATAGCTTTGGGCAGGGGTCCTAAGTCCCTTTTTTTCAGCATTCTTCTAATTCCGAACAGTCACTGAACAAACAGTCATAAATTAAGAACTACCTGTACATTATTGTTAATGAAAGAATCATATAGCAGCCATATGACATTTTATTTTCTTATCAGATCCTTCCCAAGAACCAGATATAGAGAGATGTTTGATTGTGTTAAAGGTATTATCATAGGAGATATAAGCTGTTCCAAGTTAAGCTGCCTTTTGCAATTGGCTGATTGTGATTTTTGTCAACACCCATGCTGTTTAAGTGGTGTTCCATAAGTTTTGGAATTGCACCCAAGGAGCCTATCACTGTAGCTACTGTGTTCGCTTTCTTTTGTCATAATAGTTCTACTGCTGTTCACAGGCCTTTGTATTTTGTTATTTTCTTCAGTTCTTTCTCTTCTCTTCTACTGTTTCCAGGTACTGCAATATCCACTATCTAGATTCCAGACTTTTTTCTTCTTCTTATGAATAGTTGTTAAGTCTGAGGTGTTATGTGACAGATGCTTCTCTTTAGAATTCTAAAATTCCAGAACACTTTAGTGACTTTATTTTCTGTTAGTTTGTCTATTCTGTAACCCCATCAGTTCTTGCTTGCAGGCAAAGAGTAATTCTTCAAGATATTCCAATATAACATACTGTTACTTATAGTCAATTTTTCCAGTTTTCTTCCAGCAGTTAACTAGGTGGTCCTCTGTTTCTTCAGTTTCTTTGCATTTACTGTCTGTTACTATCTTCTCAATTCTGTCTTTGCATACATTTGTTCTTAAGGATTGGTCTTGTGCAGGCAGAATTAGCCTCTCTGTCTCTTTCTTCAATTGACAGATCTGCTTTGCTTGCTATTTTGTTTATGTACTGACCTAGTAATACTTTGACATGTCGTGTCTCTTTTGTGTTCTTCATTTGGTCTTTCTTGTAGACCAGCTTGATATCTCCAGTAGTCAGTAAGCCAAACTAGTATACTAGTTTCAGTGCATCTTCATTGTCCTTCAGATCTTTGTTTTCAGTCTTTGAATATTTTCAATAGGTAAACAACTTTTCTTCCAGTAGTCCTACAGCTGCTAGCCCTGGTTGCCCAGCCAACAGTCCTAAGGCCTGTAGCCCATTTGTCATCAGATGTCAAGGAACTCCAACACCTAGCAAGGTCATTGTTGACCTCTATGACAACTGATCCAGTATGTCTTTCTGTAAATTACTGTACATAGCAATAGCACTTAAGATTTATATACCACTTCATATTGCTCTACAACCCTTTCTTGTTTAAACTGCATAGCAATAGCACTTACACGTATATACCACTTCATAGTGCTTTACAACCCTCGCATCTGGCTCCTCTGATAAGACGTGTCATGTATGGTAAGACTTGTCTGGCATATCTTCCTCAGAACACACAAGCCCACAACCACATTTTATTATTTACTCCTCCCAGGAATTATTCTGATTTATTATCATCAATTGTGAGAAACCAAGGCGATACTTTGGCTGAAGAGGACTTTTCAACTCATCAATGTCATGTTATGACTGAAAAATCTATCAATCATATTATTTCCTGGTTTCCCATTCTGACTATACACATATATCACAATGTAATACTAGCCATCATTTGTAAGGGAAGAACATGTGTATATGTATGAACAATTCCAGCTATTGGTTAATTTATTCACTGAGTTGATCAATTCTGGCCAGATTAGTCAGCGAAGCTATTTTTAATAATGTTGGCTTTGTAAATAAATTTAATAAAACATATTAAATTGGTGGCCAATAAAGAGGACACAGAGAATGACTTTGAAGGACAGTCAGAAGATCTGGTACCAAGGCAACAATCAGAGAAGCACAGTTTAAGCCCATTCCAAAAAGACTTACTTGAGGAAATACCTTAGATAGGATTCCCCACTAATTCACACAAAGATAAAG
The DNA here is from genome assembly GCF_049901735.1 of Notechis scutatus. Lineage (NCBI taxonomy): Eukaryota > Metazoa > Chordata > Lepidosauria > Squamata > Elapidae > Notechis > Notechis scutatus. The sequence continues at coordinate 37,716,994 of NC_142010.1, read as the reverse complement.
TGCGGGTGGAGGGAAGCACAATCAGACTTATAAGATTCTATTACTATAGATATGGTTGTTCTCAACTTACAATCACAATTAGACCAAAGTTTTGGTCACTAAGCCTTGCAGTCTTTAAGCAAGTCATGACATGAGATTCTACAATCATTTTAACAGATCATGTGAAGCAAATCATGTGGTCATTAAGTGAATCATCCAGTCATTAAGCAAATCAAGATTCCCCAGAAGGCTTTGCTTGTCCAAAGCTAGCTGGAAAGGTTGTAAATCATGATCATGTGACCATAAGATGCTGAAAGTGATGTAAACGTGAGTCAATTATCATTGACCAAATTGCATTCATGTGACTCTGGAGGTGGGAGGCCAGGTCATAACTCATTTTTCCCAAGGTTATAGTAACTTTGAACCATTGTTAAGCAAATGGTCATAAATTGAGGACAACCTATATACTGCAGCTCTTCTCATAAAAGTAGTTTTAGATTTACACAGCATAAGTTCCTTAGTCTGGTCTACTCGGTCATGCAAAATGTTTGTATGCAGTTTTGGTATATATTTTTCTTCTCTCATAGATATTTTTAATGAGCCATTTTCTCCAGTGTACACAATATTGTGTGAAGCTTCCTCTCATGAGTACAGAATTGTGTGGAGTTTTCACTGATGAATGCATTTTATTAGATAAGTCCAATACAAAATTTGCAGAAGAGAAGAAAGTAAAAAATAAATGTTGATGCATCAGCCAGAGGAATATCTCCAAACTTAAGAGTTCCAAGCATACAATATATATTTTGATAGCCCATTCGTGTATTAGCGACTTTGAGTACTAAAAACTTGGACATATTATTTAATGTACTATCATCAGCCTTTATGGCAGGGTTGGTAAATAATAACATTTTGGGAATTTGAGAAGGCAGTGAATGCCACCTGAAAAATGGATACACTTTTCATTAAAGGACAATGTTATAATAAAAGACAAGGTGCTGAAGACAATGATTTTTCTGTAGACATTTTTCTGCAGATGAAGTGGCCCATCCTTTTCATCAGTTGAGAGAGCTGTAACTTTCTGAAAAATGGCTCATAATGATATTCATGCCTCTCTGTGACTCAAAATCCATTCTTAATTAGAACATTTCAGGAAACTGGCAATAGGATTTTTTTTTACTGTTCATTTGTTTATAAATAATGCAATATTTTTGTTCAATTATCTACAAAAAAATTCCCTTACATTTCATGATAGGATTTTATGTATGCATGGCTATGTGCGCATATATTGAAAAACAGCTACATTATACATTAAAATAAAAATAATAGTAATCATAAAGACTAAACTGACATGGCTGATAGATGTTCTCTGTTCTCTGATATTCCTTCCAAGAATTGTAGCATTTTTAGTTATGCTAAAATATTAAACCAAAGATGGTATAGCTATTGTGCTTTGCTTATAAGAAAGCATCTTTCCTCCTTAAAATGATAAATGATTGAATGAATAGGTTTCATTATGTTTTACATATATACATCTGTTCAACGCTAGGAAGCAGGTGGCAAGAATTCACAGGGGAGGAAGCAGTGGGAACATTTACTTGAAGCTTTACTGTCACATGTCAAATACTGGAAGAAAAAACAGGCATCAGGAGCAGAGGGGAAAGTACAGGTTTAATAAATGGGTTGTGTTATGTTCATTAATAATAAAAAGGAAAGTCATGGCTCATTTTCAGGAGCACCAAAACAGCAGTAAAGCTGTGTACATTGAAACTGAGTTAACTGAAGAGTAGTACTGTAAAGCATTGATCCCTATTTTCTGACTTGGCCACTCAACCAGATTCTGCCCAAGAGAAAAGTTTATGGTGAAGAAGACAATGGTAGATTCAGATACCACCAGAAGATATTTTTCCACAAAGTTCCCCAATAGATAGATAGATAGATAGATAGATAGATAGATAGATAGATAGATAGATAGATATAGATATAGATATAGTATAGATATAGATATAGATATAGATATACATATACATATACATATACATATACATATACATATACATATACATATACATATACATATACATATACATATACATATACATATACATATATTTGTTTTCTTAAATTTTAGGTACTTACATGTATGGTATTCAGCTTTGTTCAGGTATTTTCCCACATCATTGTAGTTGTGCTTTTAAAGTTGTAGCAACGTTTCGGCAGAATCTCATCTGCCATCATCAGGCTTCTGTGTTGTGTTCGTCTGTGAGTCAGACTTTTACAGTTGTTTCAGTTTTAAATTTGGGGCAGCCTATTACTGTGCCAGAATGGTTTTTTCTTCATCCTGACTGGTTGGGAGTCTTGGTCTGTGTTTATTGGTCTTGGAGTTTGCTGTGTTCTGCTTGATTGGTGTTTCTAATATCTTCTGTCTGTTTTGTGGCTCTTTTTGTGTCTTGATTGGCTGGCAACATTGCGTTCCTGTATTGGAGGCTTTTAGTGCAGCTTGGCTAAATGGAAATGGATGGCTATTTGTTAGGAAGCTAGGTTTCATCTGGGTGCCTGGTTGGGGTGTGTTTGAGATGGAGGTATCAGGGGGGAACTGTTTGTGCCCAGGTGTTTGCCTGGCTAGGGGTGTGGAGATTTTTTTGTTTGTGAGTGCAGGCTTCCAAATAATTGACAGTCTGGTGGAATCATCTCTTCTATTCATGCTTTCAGGTCTTTTTTCAATCTCTATGGCTTCTCTGATGATTCTGTGGCTGGGGTTTTCTATAGTGGCTAGGGTTTTGGTGCCATTGAAGTTGATGCGATGACCTGTGGCTTTCATGTGTTGGACTAGTGAGGAAGTGTGTTCCAGCTTTTTTACTGCATTTTTGTGTTCATCCAAGCGGGTACTAATTCTTCTATTGGTTTGTCCAATGTATGTGACTGGGCATGATGCACAGGGGACTTTGTATATGCCTTGGTTTTCCAGGTCAATTTTATCTTTGGGGTTTCTAAGGATGGCTGCTATTTTTCTGTCTGTTTTGAAGGCAGTCTTGATGTGATGCCTGTGTAGTATCTTACTGATTTTGTCTGTAGTACCTCTTATGTAGGGCAGGACAGCTGTTCCATAGGTCTGTTCATCTTCTAGGTCTCCATTATGTCTCAGTGTGTTTTTGTGGATCAAGCCGGTGATTTTGCTTTTGTGGAAGCCGTTGGCTGTCAGTACTTTAGTCAGGGTGCATAATTCAGTCTTTATGTGTGTCTTGTCTGCCAGGTGTTTGGTTCTAGTGATTAGTGTTTTGGCCACGGAGTTTATCTGTGCTGGGTGGAGGTGGGATTGGTCGTTGAGGTAGCGGTTGGTGTGTGTTTTCTTCCGGTATATGGTGTGTCCTAGTGTGCCTTCTGTTTTTTTGTAGATTAGTACATCTAGGAATGGTAGTTGTTTGTTTGTTTCCGTTTCCATGGTGAACTTGATTTTGGGGTGTGTGCTGTTTAGGTGTGTTAGGAAATTGTTTAGGTTTTCTTTTCCATGGGGCCAAATCACAAATGTGTCATCGATGTATCTTAACCATAATTTGGGTTTGTGGGTGGCATTAGCCAGGGCTCTGAATTCGAATTCTTCCATCAACAGGTTTGCAATGACGGGTGACAGTGGTGATCCCATAGGGGCTCCTTCAATTTGCTTGTATCTTTGTCCTTTGTATATGAAATATGTGTTGGTTAAGCAGTGTTCTGTTAGTTCCATGAGGTGTTTAGCTGGTTGGTATTTATTTTTGATGATTTCAAGAGTTTCTTTTATCGGGACTTGAGTGAATAGTGAAACCACGTCAAAACTTACAAGCAGATCTTCTTGTTCCACGTGTAGATCTTTGATCATTTCCAAGAAGTGGTATGAGTTTTGTACATGTGAAGCTGCTGTTTCAGCATGGGGCTGTAGCTGTTTTGCTAAGTGTTTAGCTAGGTTTTGTAGTGGTGCTCCTCTGGAGCTGACTATGGGTCTGAGAGGTATGCCTTCTTTGTGTATTTTTGGGAGGCCATATAGTTTGGGGTATCTGGGAGATTTTTCTCTTGGGATGATCGTCTGTTGGATCTCTTTGCTCATGTGGCTGGTTATAATTTTCTTCTTGGTTATTTTTTCCAGATATGTGGTTGGGTCCGTGTTTATGGGTTTGTATGTGGAGTCTTGGAGTAGGTCTGCCAATTTTGTTCCATAGTCTTTTCTATCCATTACTACTGTGGCATTCCCTTTGTCTGCTGGAAGTATGATTATGCTGCTATCCTTTTTTAGGGCTTGCAGCGCTATTAGTTCTTCTTCGTGCAAGTTGCTTTTGGGTGCAAGTTGCATATATGTATGTGTATATATTTATATTTATATTTATATTATTTATATTTATATTTATATTATTTATATTTATATTTATATTATTTATATTTATATATTTATTTTTATTTATATATATATATATATATATATATATATATATATATATATATATATATATATATATATATATATATCTTTGGTTATTTGGGTTTTCTCCCACGTAAAATTGGAAGTATCTAGGCGACGTTTCGATGAAGTCTCGTTCATCATATTCAGGCTTGTGTCTTCGGCTTTGTGCTTCTCGGAATAATGTGAGCTTGCAGCTGCTTCTTCCTTTTAACTGCTAGTGGGGGCATGACTTGATTGGGTGGGGGCTTGGCTGTGTTCTGATTGGCTGGGGGTGTGTTCTCATTGGTTGGGGGTTTGGCTGTGTTCTGATTGGCTGGGGGTGTGTTCTGTTCAGGTGGAGGCTTGGTTGTGCTCAGGTTAGTCTTAGTTGCCGGGGGATTTGAGCTGGTGAGCTGTGATCCTGTTGTTTGGCTTCGCGTTCATGGTCGTGCCACATCTTCATGTTGGGTGTCCGTTCGCTTCATGTATGCGTCGGAGGGGTTTGAAGTGGGTAGCGTTCAATCGCTCACAACCCAAGGCTGCTGGTCCACCATAGAACAGTCATGCAGCATAAACTGGCTGGAGCTTCGAGCAGTACACCTGGCTCTCCTCAGCTTCCTTCCACAGGTACGCAATCAGCACATACAAATATTGACCGACAACGTAACAGCCAAAGCTCGCATAAACGGGGGGGGGGGGCACACAGTCGAAACATCTCATGCGAGAAGCGGAACGCTTGTGTCGTTGGGCGGAGAGCAACCTACTTTCCATCAGAGCAGAGCACATTTCGGGTCTGTCGAATACACAGGCAGACTGGTTGAGCAGTGGCGCCTCCATCTGTCTCTGTTTCAAGAAGCGGTCAGGACATTTGGACAGCCAGTGGTGGACCTGTTCGCTTCCCCCCTCAACGCTCAGCTCCCGAGATTTTTTTCCAGGTACCCCTCGCAAGGAGTGGGGAACTTCAACTCGCTCCGCTGTCGTTGGCCCCCGGGACTTCTGTATGCATTCCCACCACTTCCACTGGTTCCCAAGGTCATCCAGAAACTGCTGGACGAGAAGGCGGAAGTACTTCTAGTAGCTCCTTACTGGCCCAGACGGCCGTGGTTTGCAGACCTCCGCAGTCTATCTGTATCAACACCATGGAAAATTCCGCCAGCCAGGGTTTCGTTAACCCAGGGACCCCTTCAACATCCGGACCCTCAATGGTTGCACCTGACTGTCTCGAGGTTGAGCAGAGTTGTCTGAAGAGCGAAAAGTTTTCCAACAGAGTTATTGCAAAGAGTTCTGCAACGGGTCCACAGGGACCAGGAGGAGATTCCAGGCCAGAATCCCAGAGTCCCTCCCGTAGGACAGGCCAAGCTTTGGTATGTCCCACTACTGGATGCTCTGAACAGCTCATGGGAGAAAGGGCGTTGGTACTTACCTGACACACCCTTTATCTTTGAGCTGTGAAGAGCATCCAGCCCCACCCTTTTTTTCCGTCTGGTGGGGTCCTGTTTCGGCCAACGAGTTGCTAGGGCATTGAGGACGAGGGCGGTTATATCCAAAACTGGGGAACACTGGGGAGGAGTACCATGGAGGAGGAGGAGCGTTCCACAAATTAAGCCCAGCCTAGATATGCGGAGACTGAAGCACCTCCCACTACTGGATGCTCTTCACAGCTCAAAGAGAACGGGCGTGTCAGGTAAGTACCAACACCCTTTCTATTTGGGAGAAACAAAAATTAAAAACCAGGATCCACAAACACCAGCTGGCAGTCAAACATCGTGTTCCCAAATCCTTAATCTCTATTCACACCGACACCAAACAGCACCAGTTCGATTGGAGCAACACAAAAATCGTCTGCCACGCTCGTGAATTTATCAAAGCCTGGCACTCCACAAACAATTCCATCAACAGACACATTGACCTACAACCAGCCTACGAACCCCTAAGAATCCAAATCCACCACCAGATACAGCACCAACCTTTAACCAACCCACGCAACCCCCCACACACACACACACCAGTAGTTCACCTCCCAATGACTCTGATCTCATGTGATGGATCACAATACTCATCAAAAGACTCACTGATGACTCACACCTGACCCATCACAAAAACCTCACTTGACATGCCCACACCTAAAGCCCTTATAAACAGAAGAACACTGACCCTGACATCCCCTAAGCTCTGCTGAAGATGTTCCCTCGCCTGGTAATCAAATGTTCAGAAACCAGACCGCAAGCTTGAAGAATGAACCTTCACCCTCATCCAATACCTGAGCTACAGATATTCATCACTATTGCAAAGTTAAATATGTTTAACAAGTGAATGTTGTTTCATTCAATTAAAAACATGTTTTAGTCTTGGTATTACTACTTCTCCATTTATAGATGATGAAAAGGGAATATAGAGGCTCACATGCACAGATACTTGAAACCTACTCCTAAACAAAACTGCAGCTGCACTTTTTAAAAATACAGTCCATTCCAGTGAATTTCTTTCTTTAAAAAAATTAAATGAAGCTGTAAAAGGGATTAACCTTAATTTTGAACCTCTTTTCTCTTTACCCTAGGGAGAAAAAGAGATTTAGAAAACAGGTGTTGTTCCCAGCTGTGTTTGTAATAAAGTTATAGTGTTTTTCCTTCCTCAAAATGCAGATATCTTTTAAAGTAGCTGAACCAGGACGTAAAGGGATCCAGACATTTGTAGTTTAACAGAATTGACATTTTTTATAATACAAATCCTCAAATTACTATGATTTTATATAAAGTTCTTTGCTTTTTCATAAGGACAAAGTTATCATATTCTGAGGTTAGCCTTCATTTAGAGTTCAGTGGATGTTACTCACAGAGCAATGTGGATAAATTGTAACCTAAATCACATTTCAGTAATGAACATTATAGTTCTTTCTAGGCCTATTAGGTCTACTCAGAGAGGAATAAATCCCTCTAAGTTTAATAGTCTTACAAGTAAATGGGTAGGCTGTTAACAGCCTTATTAATAAGAGTGTTACTCATACAAACGGTTGCTGTTCATATAAGCAATATATATTTATAAGAAAGCTGGAGAGTAGCAGAGGACAAAGCTCAGTTTCCTTGCATTTTGCACCCAAAAAATCCCAAATCCAGTTCCCAGCATTTTCATATAGGACCCCATGTGCATTCTTATCTGGAACCATGTAGTATTGCTCCCTGTCAGAGTAGATACCAATAATGTACATATATACATCCGAACTAGACTGTGTGGTTTCTCTATGTCATATATAATGTCATATATAATATATGTGGGTATATGCTTGCTTGCATATTTATTTATTTATTTATTTATTTACTTACTTACTTATTTATTTGTCATATTTATGTAGTGTATATTGGAGGTGGTGACATTTTGACAGCTTTGTATGCAACAAAATTACATTTTATGTACATTTAGTGTGCATTTAAAGTGACAAAGTTATCCTAAGTCTTAACTCAAATGTATTTATGGGTAGTTTGTATTGGTCAGCCAGCTAGAAGTAGACGGAGAACTTTTAATAGCAAAAAGATGGGAGAGCCATCTTTTACTGGTTCAGGTAGAAAGCCAACACTATCCAGGTCAGATTGGACCACTGCTAGAAGATGAGAATAAAAACATACAATCAGGCAGAGTATGTATGCTTTGGGTGTCATCAATTAGACTATGTCACCTGATGGGATCCAAGAAGTGGGTCTTCTCTATTGTATTGCCTCCTCTCTGGAACAATGTCCCCCTCAGAGATTCCTTCAACTCTTTTTTTAACAAAGATCTGAGTCTTCCTCCAGGCCTTAGAGTAGAATAGTTGGTAATCCCTATGTTTTCATGGCATTGGCTCTCTTTTTCTGGGTGTCTGTTTTGTATAGTCTTTGCATTACTTTATTCTTAATTATTTCATGGTGTACTCTCCCAAGTGTCAGGATGGAGTCAGACAGCCCCACACATACTCATTCAGTCACTGAATGGGGATAATACAGTACTAGGAAATGAGTGCTTTGTAAGGGTATATAAGATTAAAGAGGTGCATAATTATAAGTTATGGTAGACACTTCATATTGAACCATAAAAAAGTTCACATTATAATACCCAAGCCTACAGTCCTTACAGATAAATGAATCTTTACACCCTGACTTCACCAGCCAGTATGGTCATTGATGAGAACTCTTGGAAATAGAATTTGACCCATCTTGTAAATATTCAGATAGGGAAGCGTGCTACACATATTGCAGTTAGTAGGTATAAAGTGAAGCTTAAAAGTCAAAATAACATCTCCATCATGATACTTTCAGTGGCTCTGGGGAAAAGAATGTTTTGATGCACTATATAAGTGACACAAATGGTTCTGCTTTCTTCATCTCTTTACAGAACCTGTATTATGACTTATGCCTTTGTTGCTCTATCTTACTCTTTTCACATTCCTCAGGGATCAAAGTTCTCAAACAGAGATGTCATTATTCTATTTATTCCATTGTTCCTCAAATAGATAATAATAGTACTAGGAGGATGTTCTTTTGTACTCCAAGGAATAAAGAGCCATGATATTAGTAACAGTAAAACTGTGATCTTATATATAAGATCTTCTATAGAAAGTTAGTCTAGAATCTAGAAGCTGCTGCTCTGCATAGTATCTTTCTATAGAAACAAAAAAGAGGTTGCGTTGGTAAGGAGTAACTGATTCCTTGTTGCATAACTTACAGTTTGTGATATGTTGATTAAACAAAATTCTCTAGTTAGAGGCATAAAATAGACTCCTGACTTGGGTGGTTAGCATAGTACAGGTAGTCCTCAACCTACGACAACAAATGAACCCAAATTTTAAGTTGCTAAGTGAGTTTTGGACCTTTACGACCTTTCTTGCCACAGTTGTTAAGTGAATCACTGCAGTTGTAAAGTCAGTATCACATGATTGTAAAGTGAATCTGGCTTCCCCATTGACATTGCTTGTCAGAAGGTCACAACGATTGATCCCATGACCCCAGGACACTGCAACATCATAAATATGAGTCAGTTGCCAGCATTCGGATTTTGATCACATGACCATGGGGTTGCTGCAACAGTCATAAGTGTGATAAACAGTCATAACTCACTTTTTTAGTGTTGTAATTTTGAATGGTCCCTAAACAAAAGGTTGTAAATTAAGGACTACATGTATAATAAAGTATAGTGTAGTATAATATTGTACACCACCAAGAACTCTTTCTGAGGAAGATGATCAGTTTAGAAATAGGAAGTTTAATGTGACATGACATGACATAGAAAACACTTTTAATTCTTTCAGCTGTACTTCTGGATCCTGTGATTTACCTTCCCATCCCATAAAGCAATTTCCCAAAGTTCCTCAGTTCACATCATTTTTAGTATCTCTGTAATTGCTTTGGGGTACCCCTAGTGATTTCCAAACCTTGGACCCCTAAGGACAATTAAGACAGTTCTGTTTATTAAGTAGTAAAATATCTAGTGTTGTCCTGTCAACACCTGTAAATATACATTGATACCCGATAGGGCTTAAATGACAATACAGGTAGTTTATGGTTTATGGCGGTAATTGGGACTGGAATTTCAGTTGCTATGTGAAGCAGCTGTAAAGTGTGATGCCACTTAGATCACTTAGTGACAGTAACCCTGATTGCCATTGTAACCCCAGAACTGCACAAGTTATTAACAGGAAGATGTGAGAAGCACAGAGAGAGATGTTACTGGGGAGGAGTGCTGAAGGCAGTGCTACAGATTATGGATGAGTCAGTGGGGGCCACCGGTGCAGCATCCATGGACAGGTGCTATAGAGCCACACCAGACCAGCAGGGGCTACTGGTATGTGCTATGGAATGCAGGGCTGACAGGGAGTATGAGATCTCTAGGATCTTGCACTTTGTAGTAGGACTTCTCAGGAGAAAAAGCAAACTTACTGAAGCAACTTGCAACCTTCCCTGCCAATTTTCCCATTGACAATTCCCATTGACTATGCCTGTGGGAAGATGGCAGGAGAAATTGCAAAAGAGGGTCACATGACCATGGAATTCTACAATGGTCATGTGTGTGAGCTGGTAGACAGGCACCTGAATCATGGTCAAGGACTACCTGTACATAAATGGTGATGCCTTTACACTGGGGTCCCCAAACATGGCAACTTTAAGACTTGTGGACTTCAACACCTAGAATTCTCCAGCCAGCTATGTTGGCTGGAGAATTCTGGGAGTTGAAGTCCACAAGTCTTAAAGTTGCCAAGTTTGGAGACCTCTGCTTTACACAAACGCTACTACTTACACATTTGCCTCAGACAACACCTATAAATATGTATATAAGTCAAGTAATTGACATAGATTTACAAAGAATTACATAAAATTCTTTTTTAGAGTCAAATTAAAATACCTCCAGGCATTCTGAATTTTGAAACTGAAGCAATTAACTTCTCTTTTAGGTTGATAGATTTAACGCAGGTTGTATAGTTTTTATGCCTCTTACGTTTGTTCAGTTATGTTATACAAGCTTTATAAACCATAATGTATAATCTGTAAGTATGTATAAACCATATTGATATTGTAAAAAGTGATTAATTCATAAAAGGAAAAATTTAAAACAAACTGAGGGGGGGGAGTGGAATAATTGAAAAAGAAAAAGAAAAACTAGGAACAAAACAAAAATTCTAATATCTCCAGTACAAATGTTTTAATTATCTGCAAATCTTTGCAATTCAAATTTTAAAATTTGCCTTGGGCCAAGACTATACAAAACTAAATACTATCCAGCCTTGCCTCTCAGTCAAAATTCAATATTTGAAGAATTGAGAGCTGACACATTCCATTGAACCAACATAAACATCTGGTTCATACATATTTCTAGAAGTATACTGTCACCCATGTTTATCAAAGTTCTTCAGAATTGAAAAGCTCCATTTGTAGATGACAGTTTAGCCCACACACAGAGATATGTGAGAACCTTAACTTCCTTTCCAGAACCTACTTCACAACAGCAATAATATCTCACTTGCCTCCTGGAGTTAGTGCTCCATCATTGGAAGTTTTCAAGAAGAGTTTGGACAGCTATTTAACCAGGATGCTATAAGGCTCCTGCCTTGGGCAGCAGATTGGATTAGACAACCTCCTGCCCTATGATTCTGTCTTCTATGTTCTAACAGGTATCATTTGGGTGATGACAATTCTTCTGACTTGAGTTTGCTGTCGACACTGCTGTAGAAATTGTCCATTCCCATACTCATTCTTTTTTGCCTTTCACATGCATTAACACAAATGTTCTTTTGGCTTTGATCAGTGTTTTGTTACTTCACTTTTTCTATTTCCACATTTCACTTTTATCGTCTCTAGTATATTCAGGTGGAGTACCTAAAATTATAAAGCTTGTTAATAACATAACTGTAGAAACTTAAGAGGTATAGAAACTATACAATGTGCATTAAAAGTCTATCAACCTAAAAGAGAAGTTAATTGCTTCATTTTCAAAATTCAGAATACCTGGATAAATTTTAATTTGATTCTAAAAAGAATTTTATGTAAATCTATGTAAATTACTTGGCACCCCAACCTTACTAATGTGTGATTTTTCTTAGATATTTTTTTAGAAATTATGTTTGCATTTAAGAAGGTTCATCTGGAAAAATGCTATAGGCCTGGAAATATCAAAGGAGTGGCTTGCAATACCTCTGCTGTCTGCATACAGCTCCTGAGGCCCATTTTTGGCCTCCACAGTCTCCTGAAGCACTCTATCGGGGGGGCCTTGGCCTGTTTTTGGAGGTCCATTTTTGGCCTCCATGGCCTACTGCAGCACTTTGCCAGCCAAAAACAGGCCCCAGGAGGCCAAGGCCCCCGCAGCCCATTTTTGGTCAGCAGAGTGTTGCAGGAGTCTGTGGAAGCTGAAAACAGGCACGGGGGGGGAGGGGGGGCACGCGGCCAACCCACACCCCATTTTGCCTGGCAGGGTGCTGCAGGAGGCATCCATCCCGTTGTTCTTCCCACCTCCCCCTCCTGGCCAGCCTGCAGAGGAGAAATACAATGCTGATCTGGCCCTTGAAGAAATCCATTTTGATACCCCTGCTCTAGACTTTTGACCAAACAGTAATCACCTTCTAGTAGCAGCCTTCTATGGAAGAAATAGAAATACCTAACCTAAAAGAGGTCATAGCAGAGAGGGATATGGTAATAGGCGTGGTGCAACAGCCACAACATACTTGTGAACCTTTATTGCCTTTTGTCCTTGTTGGTTCATCACAACATAAGGGGTTTAAAAAAATTCCACACACATGATTAATGTGTTTCAGATGTCCTTTGCATTCCCTTGCTTGGAAGACTTTCCATTTGGATTTGTGCCTAGGCCTGCCATTTTTCATCTCATGGTGTCATCTTTTCTTGATTAGGAACATTCATCATCTATTGCCTTAATGGTCTGTTCTATCATTCTGTTTCTCAGTCATGGCTTCATAGTATTGATGTCTTGTTACATATAGATAGCTCATTTTTGTGTTACATTCTTGACTGACCATTTGAATTACTTACTTTTCACTCTGAGTCTTCTCCTTTACAGTATTCTTTCTGAGTTTAACATAATCCTTTCTCAGCTGCAAAATAAAAAAAAAAGCCAAGCACACAGGATTATTAGTTGGCAGTAGCAAGAAGTTGGATTTTTCTGTATCTCTCTCTTTATTTTAATCTAGTGATCATCCAGATTTTTGCAGCCCTTTCAAACCAGCACAGAATCATAAACTGTGCTTTTAAATAATGCTGGAGATATACATTTTGTATTAAAAATTAATTTCATAACTTCATTACCTGTTTTCTGAACCTTGCTTCACAATTAGATAAATTTGTAAAATTACTAGGACACAAAATGCTAGTTTGAACTGACTTATTCTCAGCTATAAATCCAATGCAGACCAGCCCTATCTAATCACTGCATGCTACCTGACCTTTTTAACTAATTGTACTTGGAGGTTCTGCATGTAAAGTATGGGTTCAGCTACTGAATTATAGCAGGTATATTTGAGGTACATGGTCAATAATTCTTGAAGAATATTTTCTGACTGCAAACCCCTAAGAAGCATTAACAAGTTAAGCATAATTTGGTGCTGTTGAATTCCACTCCATCTGAGTTCCTTTATTTTATAGAACTTTCAGTGAAAAAAGCAATTGCCTATTCTATTGTTATTAATTTATTGTTTTCTTGTTACAAGATCAATCAGAGAGCAAGCACAATTCTTAAGAAACTGTAAAGATCAAATCTCCCTTCCATCTATGTATGTTGTTTCAATTTTAAACGATTATGTGCAGGGGTGGGATTCTACCGGTTTGGACCAGTTCAGGCAAACCCCTTGCTCCAAAGATCAGCTGGCAGTGAACCGGTTCGCTGTGACGAGCATGTCGGCCCCGCCCACCCCTGCTCTTTCCTGTGCTTTGTTTTGTTTTTTTAGAGCACAGCTGATTCGCATGGCTGAGGAGTTTGCTGCGCCTCAGCTTTTTATTCACAGGGACTGCAGTAGAAGATAAGTATTAGAGCTTTTTTAAATGCGGAGTGCACATTTGGCACGTGCGCGCGCAAAGCGTGCGATCCCCAAACTGGTTGTTATACCGATGGAATCCCACCCCTGATTATGTGACTACACATCGTTTCTACAGTGCAATTCAATTTCTGCAAACTATTCGTATAATACAATTTAATGCAAAGATTTATCAAGCCAGAGTTGTCTGATAGTGAAGGATTAACTTTAAAATATATGTGTCCAGCTGCTTCACAATCCCATATTAAGAGGGCAACCAATGAGTCTATCTGGTCTACCTGGTAAGGTCAGCCTTACCAGGTAGACCAGATAGGAAACAAGACCATATAAGATCTTTTCAGTTTATTGTAAAGCTATAACAGATTCTTGAAAGATTGAAGTACAATTCTCCCACTATCACCTTTATAGCCCTATAACTTAGGGAAAGGGGCTAAAGACCTTAGCCCTACTCCACTCATTATGCAATTGTGGGCTATGCTCCCTCTAATCAGATTGCTCCCTAGACAGCATCTTTTCACCCAGTCTCCCAATATACCAGAGATCTACTTGGCAACTTTTAGACTTGTGGATGTCAACTTCCAGAATTCTTCAACAATGCATGCTGTCTAAGGAATTCTAGGAGTTGAAGTCCACAAGTCTTAAAGTTACCAAGGTTGGAGACCATTGCCATATAGCATTCTGAATATAGTGATTAAATTTTTGGATTGTTGGATTACAATTGGAAGACTTCCTTTAGCTAACAGGAAAGACAGAATATGAATAGAACAAACTGGAACAGATGCTTTCCAATACAGATGGTCCTCGACTTAAAATGAATACATTTAGCAACAGTTCGAAGCTATGACAATCTCAGAAAAAGTGACCTATGACCTGTATTTTTACTCATGATTGTTGCACCACCCCTGGTCACATGATCGCAATTTGGGAACTTGTAACCAGCTTGCATTTACAACCAGTTGCAGCATCCTGCAGTCATGTGATCAAGTGCCCATTTGGGAAGATGGATTTGTTCAACAACCACAAAACTCTCTTGACAGCTACCTGAGAAGTTGTAAAATCAGGTCCAACTCAACATATGATTGCAACAATTGATGATGGCAATTCCTATTCCAGTTATGCTTATAAATCAAGGATTACCTTTAAACCTCTCTGAGGATGAAGTACAGAATAACAGATCTTTTTTCCAGTTGAAAAGTTTATGTATGATAAAGTGCTTTAGCAGCCTTTGCATTCTTTGATCTGGACTCATGGAAAAACTTAAAGTATGTTGTTTTGGAATTAAACTCCTTTTGCTTGCATTGACATTGGTCCTCACAGCCAGAAATTCTAGGGAGCTGAATTCATTGTCATTTCATGCATACAGATCCAATGAACTTCATAATACAAGAGCTTCCCATACATCCATGCATCCTTATTCATCTTTACGACTAGGCCTAGCAATTTCAAAAACCTGTTTTAGGTGGAAAATAACCCCATATATAGGGTGCAAATAATAATATTTGCCATTTTTTAGTATGCCCCCCCAAAAAAAAAATTTGTCCTGCCCCTCTTTAAATAAGACTTTAAAATCTGGGCCTATCCCAAGACTTTGAATCAGAGTATGATGTAGGGTTGTTGGCTTTTTTTTCTGGATGTCCACTTTTTGACAATGTATTTTTTTAATTTTCTATTTTTGTTATGGCATTTTGTAAGGTGCCCAGAAATTTCATAAATAAATAAATATTTATGGATCATGGAAATGATAAATGGTTTATTAAAAAAAATTAACTTACCAAATTATTACAGGTCTGAATATGCATTTCCAGTCACCCTCTCTCAGTCCAACTCACCTCACAGGGTTGTTGTTGTTGTGGGAAAAATAAGAGGAGGAAGGTGCTTCGGGTATGTTTGCCACCTTGAATTATTTGTAAAAATAATAAAGGTGGGATATAAATAAATAAATTAAATCTTCTTTACACTCTGTGATCATGTTAATTGGATTCCTTGGGCAAGATAGACATTTTGAAATACCTCATTTCTCACTAATAGTGTTCAGAGGTTTCTTGCTGGTAAGAAATGATGCAAGATGTCAATGATTTTGACATTAATATAAATCTAAATAACTCCCAAGAAAGCAGTGGGATTGTACTTGATTCACATGACTGATTTTATTTCCATCCCTAGAATGATGGTTTCAGTCATCCCAAATATCCCCATGTGATAAATCTAATATGCATTTAGTGTGTCAGACATCCAGCATGCTCTTGTCAATGGGAAAAGAGAATGAAAGCTTCCATAATAACGAGTTCCATTGATATCTCACTGGGAGATAAATGAACACAAGAAGGAACAAGGAAAAACAGCAACGCACCAGTGTAAACTTAGATCTTTTTACTGCTGTGAAAAAAGGTGGTAATGTGAGAAAATGATGTTTTTGAACATTTTGAAGGTTGACAGCCTGCACATATGGCTAGAATTGTCTATTTCCAGTTGCTAAAAACCAAGGCTCAGATATTTCAAGGTACCTTCGTACTCCACACATGCAGTTTTCCTCATAACTATAGTTATTCCACTGCCAAGGTTCATGTGGCCCTCACTGTAAATTAGACTTTTCCTATATATGTTTTCCAAAGTCTTTTGAACCTCACATGGCTGGGTAATTCTGGGAATTATAATCTCAGTAGTAAAGGGTACTCCAGCTTGGGAACCAAGTGAATTCAAAGAAAGCACCATGTGATATTCCCCATCTAATCACTTACATGATTAATACATTTGTATACTTTTATGAACAATTTCTTTGCCCTGTATGGTTCCGAAATGAATATGAGTTAGTTTAATGAGTTGTAATAATAATGGTAGATATTCCATAACTAACCTTAGTAAAACTATGGTGAAACCTCTTGTTCACTTACAGATATAAAAGCTACTTTATTAAATTTTCATTTGTGTTTGGTAATGTTATCATTCCAGTACAGAACATTCTTCTTGAATTCCAATACCCATGCATGTTGCAGATGCATACACATACCTGGAATAGAGATGGAAATGCCAGAGGAAAAAAATTGGGGAAAGGGTGTTTTTTTCTTTTTTCTTTTCCAGCTTTTTCCAAAGCCATTTGGAAAACAATGAAAAAAAAACCCTGTTTTTTCCCCATTTTTCCAGGTTTTTTCACAGCTGTTCCCATCTCTAACCTGGATTGGAGCCAAAGAAATGGTGGCAATACTGTTTACTTAATCCATAAATGCCAGTGACTTATCCCAATTAAAAACAAAACAAATTCAGTCAAAAAAGCTATTGAAATGGGGACGAGATTCAGTGCAACTTTTTTATGAGGCCACCAATCATTCTGAAAGCAAATTCTTCTCTAATGAGCCAATCCCAAAAAATTAAAAAGAAATCTATAGCAGAATTTTCCTGCATAATGTTTATTTTAAGAAGCCTTGGCTAGAGAATATTTTCATAGTTTTCATTAACTTTAAGACCAAGTAGTATTTAAGTGTTTTTCTGCTAACAGTGATCTCAGGATGTTACACTCGATATAACATGGGTTGTTTCTGTATGCTTTAACTCTGATTGCTTTGTCACCCTAATTGCTTAGTCTTTTAAGGAAAAGTTCATGACTAAACCTCAGGCATTAGCATTTCACATTTCATTTATGGTAAATAATAAAACTTTGGACACAATCAGCATTTCTTCCACTAACTGAATTGGGCTTAATTTTACAGCAGTACAAATAGTAATGTGCTCAACTGAGTCAGTTAATGACATTTAATTTGACCGGAACAAAATTGAGCATGCTTTTGTCTTATATTTTTGCAAATGCAACCAACACCAATGTAGCAAAACAGAAAAATGTTAATTCCCAGGTTGGCTGCACATTCTGGATAAGAAGTGGCCAGCTGGGGTCACTCTGGGAGTCATTTATACACTTCTGTTAATCTAAGAGGGCAGTGCTACTGCCTCAGCTGACCCAGATATCTCTTTTTATTAATTTCTCACATTTTCCCAATTTTCATTCTCTTTTTGCCATAGCACAGCATTTTCTGCACATATATAAAGGGGCGTGCGTATGTGCAAGGGGAATGTATATATGCACAATGCCTATTGTCTATTGTCCCCATTTATTTGTACCTATTTCCTGTATTCTTACTCATGTTTATACTTATACCTATTATCTTGTAAGCAATTGACAATTCAAAAAAATGAAAAATAAATGAAATGAAATATTTTTTCTACCATTCCTCACATTCATTCATCCTTCTTCTCATGCATCTTTTTTTCTCATGCCTTACCTTCATTTGCTCATTTTTCTTCCCTCTTTCCAAATCTAACTGAACCTGTCTTTTATATGCCTCATTTCTTTACTCCTTCCATTTTTCTTTATTCTATTTAGGTACTATACATAGTAAGCAATTACATGTATATGTGGCAGAGACACAGTGTAATATAGTTATGATGCTTGGTATATGGTTAAGTTGCTAAACTGGGACCTATACAATTTATCTTTTACTTCTCCCTGAGGCAGCTGAGTAACCTTGACTGGTCCCTCCCTCCTAGCCTTAATTTTTTTTTAAAAAAGCAAGTTGTGTGATAAAAAAAAAATCACTTGTCCCATGAATGTATTGACAGCTTTAAGAAGGGGATGGCAGTGCAAAACCAGGCAGGAGCTGCAACCATGGAGAAATAATAAAAATAAAAATGGCATACAGACAAGAATTTATGACCACAATTGGGACTAGATTTTCTGTTGCTAAGCAAAGTGGGTATTAAGTATGTCACATCAGATTTGTAAAAAAAAAAAAAAAAACTTTTTGCCACAGCTGTTAAACAAATCAGTGTGGTATTAAGTAAATCATGCAGCCAGTAAGAAAATCCAGTTTCCCTCATTGACTTTGCTTGTCAGAAGCTGAGTGGGGAGGCGATCATGTGACAGCTAGAGATCAACTGTAGACTTGCTAATTCTGAGGGAGTGTAAACCAATTCCGGGTAAATTCCACCTCATTCTTCAAAGTCATTTTTTTTCAAGGCCAGTTCGATCTTCTTGGGAGGCTGCTTTAATTTCAGCTTGTTCTGTTTCATCCAGTTTATTATCGAAATTAAGCAACATTAAAGGGTGCTAATGACTTTGTTGGGGTTTAAGTTCCAAGGAGAAATCGAGATGGCCATAGCAAAGGGACCTATCTTTGGAGCTCTGAATTACGTTTCTCACAGATTCATGCAGCTACTTGAAAAAGTACAGGAGCCAGTGGTGGGATTCAAAAAAATTTACTACCGGTTCCATGAGCATGGCTTGGTAAATGTGGTGTGGCTTGATGGGCGTGGCTTGGTGGGCATGGCAGGGGAAGGATACTGCAAAATCTCCATTTCCACCCCACTCCTGGGGGAAGGATACTGCAAAATCCCATTCCCTCCCCATCCCACTAACCTTCTTTCCAGCTCCGTTCTCCTGTGCAGGGCAACAAAAGAAGACCCAGCTGATCAGCTGCGTCTTGGGAGGCAGAGATTAGATGGCAGGGGCCAGTCAGAGGTGGTATTTGCTGGTTCTCTGAACTACTCAAAATTTCCGCTACTGGTTCTCCAGAATTGCTGAATACCACCTCTGTACAGGAGCCATGATAGAACCCAGAAATGCCAGGGAAGGTGATGGGTGTTGAATAATAGTTTCTTAGCATCATCTTCTGTTCACAATCTACACAGAAGCAATGCAAAACAATCCTGACAGATGATCTAGAAAGATACCATTGCTGATGGTATGAAAAACCACTGGGAGAGAGTTAGTTTCAGTAGAACAGAATCCTAATAGAAATTGGTCCAGGAAACATTTGAGATTGACTTATACAGTAGCTAGAAAGGTCATTTGAATCAGCAGAAAGTTTTTATTTATACATTATCTCTTAAAGGCACATAAAAGTGTATCCTATCTCAAGAAAGCTTTGGTTAACTACTCCTTTCTCCCCCGCACCTTAACCATGGTATTATTCCCATCCACTGGCTAATTTTAATGACCCAGGAAAGGCCAAATAACAGAGCTGGAAGGGACCTTGAATGTCTTCTAGTCCAACCACTGCTGAGGCTGGAAACCCTGTACCCTAATGGTTCTCAACCTGTGGTCTGCATACCTCTGGGACCCCACGTTGTCATCACAAAGTGTCCACAAAAATATTATGATTTAAATCTTGATTTAAGTTTTGGGGGTCCGTGGCCATGGTCCATGGTATTTAAAGGGGTCAGTGTAAAGAAAAGGTTGATAACCATGAGGAGCCATGGTGGTGCAGTGGTTATAATGCAGTACTGCAGGCTATTTCTGCTGACTGCCAGCTGACTGCAGTTTGGCAGTTCAAATCTCACCAGGCTCTAGATTAACCCAGCCTTCCCTCCTTCCAAGGTCAGTAAAATGAGGACCCAGATTGTCGGGGGCAATATGCTGACTCTTTAAATCCTTAGAGAGGGCTGTAAAGCACTATGAAGCAGTGAGTAAATGAGCAGTGGTCTTCGTTTCTCCATACACCTGTCTATATCTTTGAGATCTATTTCTATAAGTGTTTCTATAAACCCGACAAGTGATAATAAAGATGTGTCCCAGTGTCCCGAGATTGGAGTTCCAGGTGAAGCAAATCAGTCTTTCAGATCTTGAACACAATATCTTGGTAAAGATGGTATTGGATCGTAAAGTATAACATTACTACTCTTTAAAACCTTTTTGTGGCATCCATGGGCACAGAGTAAGATCTCAAATGGGCCTGGGGGAAAAAAATCTGATTTGCTATGATATTTCCTCCATTTGCACTTTAGCTCTCTGTTCAACCTTCTAAGCCAAGGAAATCATTGAGCTCAGTTAGAGGTATTCTACTTACCAGTTATAGTTGAGTAACTCAAATTCAAATCACGCTGATATGGAGATTTTATAGCCACTGTCTTTTAATCTACATCAAAAGGTCATAAAGAAGATACTGGGAATAGAAATCCATGCATGTGATCATTAACTCCTTGGAGATAAGAGATAACAATTAATAGAATGAATTAATAACAGCAAAATGAGGATTGCAACTGAATCCACTTGAGAGGCACCTGAAGCTAACCATACTGTAATGTGTATCAAAACATTACTTGCATTTTCAGATATGTTTCCAAGCATATATTTGTAATATTCACACTATACAAAAATAAATAAACACTCAAGCTGCTGAAAGCAACTGAATATCTATCTCACTGGAACAGAAATATGCATGGCTTTGTGGTCAACAGAGGTATGAAGAGTATCACATGGAGAATGTGATCATTGCATTTTAGTTCCAGAGAAGCAGCCATCTTGCAACAGCAACAAGAATAAAATGTGATGCCATAAAGACAAACAGATTTATTGAGACAGAAGTTTTGTGAAAGCACAACCCTATAAGGCATATGCTACAATAAATCTGTTAGCCTTTATGTTGCCATAAGATGCTTTGTTCTTCTGCTGTAATTTAGTGCTCACAAATCATAAAAGTACTTATATATTATATTTGTATCCTGCCCTGGTTCCAAGGATCAGAGCTGCATTTTAATTGTACAGGAACTCTGGAAGCTACATTTATGGTGTTCATGACTATCCTATTTTGTTCTGCCAAAGTTCACAGGCAGGTCAGAAATATTCAACTCGAAAGCCATTTAGGACAAGTGAACCCAGATGGTCAGGATAAAATGAAGAAGGCTGGTGGGAATGGCATTGTCAGGAATATGAATTGAGCTCCTGACACATTATGAATTTAAACTCTTCCCATTTCCTGAAAGAGGTGAAGAGTCTTAAAGCAAGAGTGGTAAAGTCAGGCATTGTGTCCTCGTTTCAGAGCAAGCTCTAATTAGTTTGCTGGGATACATTAAGACCCTCTCAAATCAGGACAAGTGGTACCCAAGCTTCTTGTTTCTGATAAAAGATAAAATGAAAATTTCTGTCTACAAACTGTTAAAACTGTTTGTAGCACTTCATGAGATGCTGATTAGAAGCTAAGTGACTTTATTTCATTTCCATATTTGTGGCACCTTCTATATCTATGTTCTCCTTCAGAATTGTGTGTGTTTGTGTGAGAGAGAGATAAGGGGATAGGGAGGGAGGGAGATTTATTTATTTAATAACTCTTTCATTTGCCAGCCCAACAGCACCCCTTTCCTCCCTTCTATGAAACCCTATGGAAAACTATTTTCAGGTTCTGCCCATTAGCTGATTAAAACAATATGATGTCTGGATGGGCTTTCTGTCCCTTAATAGATTGACAGAGAAACATGACTTCCTGTACCATGTTGCAGCTCTGTCCAAAGACCTGAATTGCAGCAGGCACTTTTGCCAAAATGTGAAGAAAAGATATGCATGCTGGCTTTCCCCAAGCTGGTGGTTTCCCAGATATTTACTGGCCAGTAAATGTTGAGATCTGCCAAATTCCACTTATGTATCAGGCTAGGGAAACAAAATTATCAGAGCTGGCAAACCCAACATATCTGAAGGTTTCAGATTAGAGGAAAGGAGTTCTGGGAATTTCATACCCTACATCACCAAATCATACCTGTTAAATGAAAGCTGATCTACATGGTTGTAAATTATGAAATTAATCAAAATATACACACAGATGGATCAGCCAAGTGTTTTAGCAAAGGTGATTTAATCAATCTCTTATCAATAGTGTTTATAATATTTATTGGAATAAGAATTGACATGTACATACGTATTGCAAGTCATTCCCTCACTAATGATGTTGGCATTGCAACAATGCAAAACTCTTGTTACAAAGATGCTATATATTATCATGCTCTTTCAGAGTGGTTGGTGTAAAATAGCCATTGGACAGTGAAGTATCTTTAGCCTGCAAAACAGATAAATCTTGGATGAATAAAACTGGTTTATATGGCACTGTTGAATTGAAAGATATTTGCACCATCATGTACTGCTTTACCAAGGTATAAGTGAATGCAGTGATAAATATTAAGATATACTCAGCATATATGTAACGTTATACTTCTGCCGTAAGGATAGTCAGCAGAAGATCCAAAATTAGGCTTTACAATGATTCTTAATCAAATATACTCCTCATCTTTACTCTTTTCTTTAAATGTTTCTCTATCTAGTTGCATGCATTAAAATACCTTTATTTTTTAAAAGAAATTAAAATCAAATGTGAGAGATTTGCTTTGATACCCATTTTTCTTGATAAATATTTGCCCTGATGTCTGACTAAATTGCAGTGTTGTCAGATCTCTTTTCAGTGTGATTTATTTTTTAAATAATTTAAACAAAAAGAATATAATCCATTTCAACATGCTGTCTTTCTTTTAAATAACTATGAAAAGGAGACTATTGATGTGCATGCATCATTGACTATAGTCAGTTATTATTTAGTAAGCAACTTCAGATAGGTGGCCATATTTTTTGTCAGAAGGTAAGGGGGAAAAACAAACAACCATGTCTAGTTTTCATGAATGTTAAGTTTTGCAAAAGAGCAAATTTGTAGTGTTAAAGAAGCTGAGGGACTACCTTAACTTGGAAAACCTTGCAAGTTGCAAGGATATAATAGTGTAGGAGCAGTGGTAGGATTCAACATTTTTTACTACCGGTTCTGTGGGCATGGCTTATTTGGTGGTCATGGCTTGGTGGTCATGTGATTGGGTAGGCGTGGCTTGGTGGTCATGTGATTGGGTGGGTATGCTTGGTGGTCATGTGACTGGGTGGGTGTGGCTTGGTGGTCATGTGACTGGGTGAGCGTGGCCAACTGACATCACTCGCATCAAGTGGTGCCTGGCCTGGCCTCAAAGAGATACAATTTCCCTCTCTATTTATTTACTATTACTGAACATCCAAAATACACTTATTTAATCCTATGTATACATGCCATATGTGTACATACATATTGTATAGTATAGTGTGTGTAAAGGCCCACAAAAAGATACATTATCTACTATATATACTGTATGTGTATATGCACACACACAGAGACACAGCTCTTCTAAAACTATACACATTCAACTTCACTGCATTTGGAAAAACACATCAATAGTCCACTTTCTGCCACACATTTAACTATAACTTCTGTGCATTAGAACATTGCACATGCCTTCACATAACCTAGCCTGCATATGACTGTTAGACCCAAGAGATATCATGAATTGAATAAAATGTGATGAAACTCACTTAACAACGCTCTTGCTTAGCAACCAAAATTTTGGGCTCAATTGTACTCATAAGTAAAGGACTATCTCTGCCTTCCTCTGCATTGCAGCCTTATCCTAGTAAACTCCTCTGCCAATTTTCCTGTCTGTTAGAGGCACCAAAATAATCCAGATTCCAGATGATATAAGGTCTCCTGCTGGAGCAGGTGGTTGGACTAGATGGTGTTAGGAATTGATAGTCACCGAATAGTTGGGTTGGAAATATATAAACCAGAATAGACATTTAAATAGAATAGACATCCCTCTTTAAGGGAATGCTAAAATTGTAATTGGGTGTGGTTCCTCAAACGGCAATAAGATGGATCCAGAAACCTGAGTTGTTAGTTCTGTTGTTGCTAGTTGTTAGATGTTCTGATGTTCACTGTTTTTGGTTCCTGCATTTTTCCCTATTGACTGTTGCTGATCGTCGTTCTTCTTGGATTGCTGTAAGTCTGTTACTGAACTGTTCATGATACTGGACTTTGTTATTTAGATTATCCCTGGACTGAATACTGACTGCTTTAACCGTGTATGACTTGGACTGCTTATTGGACTTTGCTTAATTGTTTACTGGAAGTAAAACCTACATTTTACTATTCAGTGTATCTGTGTGCTGGTCATGTGTTATTCAACATCACTCTCACTACGTCTCCCTGTGTGCACTCATTTTCCTAATGGGGAATTACCTCAATACTGGTTATGGGCCCAGGCCATACCAGGCTCAGATAAATGAGAGTTGGTGTGAGTGCACAGTACCGTATACAGACAGCTGTTTACTGTTTAATTGTGGGTTACTGTCCTGGTAAAGATGGCACAAGACCCGTCAAAAAGTCTATCACTGATAACCCAGTTGGATGGAACAAACTATGTTTCCTGGTCTATGAAGTGCAGTCTACTTCTGCGTAGAGAAGGGTTATGGAATGCAGTTCAAGATCCACCGGATATAAATGCTTGAGATCCAGATGATGAGGATGATGCCAAGAAGCTTGCTGACTTTAAATGGAACAATGAACGAGCTCTTTATATAATTGGACTAACACTGAGTGACCAGCAGCTAGTCCATATTCGTGGAGAAGAGTCTGCTGCTAGGTGTTGGGAGAATTTGAGGAGGATTTATGTTCGTGACAGTGTAGGTGCACACATACATCTTACACGTAAACTGTTTAGAGCACATCTTCTGAAAGGTGGAGATAAGTTAGCTCATTTGAACTTCATGAAATGAACTTTTCAAGAGCTACATGAAAAGGAACTGATATTTTCAGAGCTGCATCAGGTTTACATCATTCTTTCCTCATTGGATGAAAGTTATGATGATTACGTATCTTCTGCCCAGAGATAAACTGACATTGACTGACATAACCAGAAGATTGTTAGAAGAGGCAAGAAGACAGCAGGATAGGGACCAACTGAGGAAGGAACAACCACAAGAAGAGGATTTGTGTTCAACTGCTTATACTGTTAGGAAATGTTTTTCTTGTGGGGCTAGGGGACATATAGCTAGATTCTGTAAGAAGGGGAAATGACAGAATTCTGGTAATCACCAGAAGGCTAAGAAGAATGTTAGTTTAGCTATGTCTAGCAATTCAACTGTAAACCATGATTTGTGGGTAGTTGATACTGGAGCATCACAGTGTATTACTAAAAATAGAGAGAGGTTTGTAAAGATGTCCATGAGTAAGCAACATGTATCATTGGCAAATGGATAGAAGATGAAAGCGTCTGGTGAAGTACTGCATATTGTTCATGTGTAAATGAGCATTTATCTATGTTATATGTACCTAAACTGAAATTTAATTTGTTATCAGTAAGTATTTTAGTTAATATTGGTTATGTAGTAACCTTTAGGGGAGATAACTGTATAAAAGAGAAAGAGGGTAAATGTGTTACTGCTACTTTAGAGAATGATTTATATGTTGTACATGATGACCAGTTGCAGATGGTTAATTCAGTTTATAACAACTTAGGACTGAGTTTATTAACACTAGATTCCAAACTATGTTAAAATTGGCTGGTGCTGAGCATAAATGTTCTACACCTTACAGACCACAACATAAGAGGGCAAACATTACAAGCCATGGCTCGCACTATGTTATCTGATTCAGGTTTGCCTGAAACACTGTGGGGTGAGGCCATAATGTGTAGCAACCATGTGTTGAACAATGTAGTGAACACAACTGGTGAATTGCCATTCACTCGTTGGCATGGCAGAAAACCAAATTTAAGTTATCTACACACATTTGGAGCTCCAGCATGGGTGCATATTCCCTCACAAGTAAGACTGAAAGGGCAACATAGAGCTAGGAAATTATTTTTCGTAGGTTACGAAGCCAACCATAGATCATTTAGATTTTGAGATCATGTTTACTGTAGCGCTAGTGCTAAATTTCTTGAGCACATTGGGTGGAATAAACTGGAACAGGAATCCAGCAATGATGTTGTAATTGACACCCAAGTAGTCCTTAAAAATGAAATAATTAAACCACCAATAGCCATTAAAGAGGAAGAACAGGCACAGGAGGAAGTAGAAGAATAGGCACAGGAGGAGGTAGAAGAACAGGAGCAGGTGGAACAGGAAAGTCCACCTGTATTACCAAGATGTTCAACCCGAGTAACACAACCACCTGATAGATATCAGGCAAGTGTTGTATGCCAAGTGAATACAGTTCCTGGTAACTATAATGAACTGAAACTGTATCCTGCTAAGGATCAGGCTGCTTGGCAGGAAGCAATGGATAAGGAACTGAAATCCTTACAAAGGTTAGAGGTATATGAAAATGTCAGGTTACCACCAGGCAAACATGCCATAGGATGTAAATGGGTTTATAAACTTAAGATAGGTGTGGATGGGACTGTTACCCATAAAGCCAGGTTAGTAGCACAAGGGTTCAATCAGACAGCAAATGACTACGATGAGGAGTTTGCGCCTAGTCTAAAGGCTACTACATTACGAGCAGCATTAGTGTGGGCAACTAAGGAGAAATCCATTATAAATCATTTAGATGTAGAGACAGCATATTTGCATGCACTGTTGCAACACACTATATATTTAAAGAAACCTTTAGATATAAAAAATGATAATACAACTGATTGCTGGAGATTCAAAGTCAGATGGTTGGGACAGGCTTCTTGTGCTGCAAAAGAGGCAGCTGAAAGAGACTCTTTTTCGGTCTCCAGCCACCTCTTTCACAGCAAAAGAAGTCTCCCCCAACCGGCCAGCTACTCTCCTGCTCTTCGGCCATACAAAACAAACAGGAGAAGGTGGAGAGCAGCCATCTGGTTGGGAGAGGCTTCTTGCACTGAAAAAGGGGCAGCTGGACACGTGGCCACCTACTGCCAGGCCAGGCTGGAAGAGGCACGTGCACTGGAAGAAGGAAGAAAACATGCTCCGGGAAGGTGGGCAGGTGGGAGGATGTCCTGGGGCCATTGGACATGCACACTGAATGTGTGGTGGCTGCACACGCAGTGCGCATGTGCAGCAACCCCGAGATATCCGCCCGACTGCGCCACGGCCACCACGTGGTAGGTAAAGCTAGGAGAGCGACCAGTGGAAGTGAGTGACCACGCGATTAGGTCGGGGCGTGGCCAGCCAGGGGTCACCATCGGTTCAGCGACCCATGCCAAATCACCGCTACCGGTTCACCCGAACTGGTGCGAACCTGTTTAATACTACCTATGTGTAGGAGATGATCAGGCTGAATCTGAGAGCAGGGTCATTGTAAATTTGAAGGCATTACACTACCACCCGAGACCTAAATCCAGCCCCCCATGAATTCTGTTGACCCTTATCTAGCACCAATTTGCCTTGACAATTAGTAGATCAGATTCTGTTTTATAGGTAGTACCATGAAAAGTAGTATTTTTGAATTCTATTCTGGCTCCTGGTTTCTTGTTCTTGAGAAATAGGCTCCTTCTGATTGGTAAAATCGTACAATAGCTGCTGAGATAAGACACTCTGACACTTGCCCAATTAAACAAAGAGAAATCCAGGACAAAGAAGTATGGTACTAAGATATTTATAGATCACACCTGCTCAGTTTGAGTCCCATTTATTTGCCACTTGTGAATTTTATGATAGCACTAAAACTTTGATTTTCTGATAGTTTATTGATAGCTTTTGTACTGCACAGAATAAAGCTAGAGCTCTAAGTGCTTTTCTTGTTCCCATCTGTGAAATAGACAATAATAACTTTGTTGGTTGGCATACTGTAATGCTATAATCGCACAATCATCTAAAATAAATGGATGATGGACTGAAATAGCAAGTGCTTGGATTATGGATGTAAATATAAAATAAAAAGTAATGGAACTTATATGCAACTTTGTCTTATACCTTCGTAAATTGGGACTGCTTTTGATAAACATCCCCGAGGAATACATCTAATTCTCAGAGAGACTAGAGGCATTTGAACATATTCCCAGTATCCCAAAAGTGCTTTTCTAAAAGGCAACTGGACTTTCTTGGTTTTTTTTCCTTGAAAACATTTTGCTTCTTATCCAAGAAACTTCTTCAATTCTAACTAAATGGAGGGAATGTTTATAGATACCAAACATAAGTTAGAACTGAATAAGCTTCTTGAATGAAAAGCAAAAAAAAATTAAGGAGAAAAACCCAAGTTGCCTTTTGGAAAAGCACCTTTGGGACAAACATGATCCAGATAATCCCTGGATAAGTACTGGAATATTAAGAGAAAAAAAATGTAATGTAGAATATCCTGAGAAAAGGATATGGGAAAAGGAGCCTTAAGTCACCTTTTGAAATGATGGAGGAAAGCAGGCAGAGCCATACATGATATTTGACATGCATCGCCTCCACTAATTGATGCACCAGATGTTCCTGCAGCTTAGGGTTTTTTTAGTGGAGTATCTCTGAAGTGTGTTTTCACTATGAATTAACAGGAGTAAGTATCACAACAAAACACTTTTTCACCTCAAAGAGGCTTGAGATAGAAATGGCATAATGTTTTGACAAGGAGCCAAAACAATTAGCAAAGGAATATTTAAGAGCCATGGTGGCGCAGTGGTTAGTATGCACTACAGCAGGCTCCTTCTGCTGACTGCTGAACAGCCAGCAGTTCGGCAGTTCGAGTCTCACCAGCTCATGGTTGACTCAGCCTTCCATCCTTCTGAGGTTGGGTAAAATGAGGACTCAGATTGTTGGGAGCAATATGCTGACGTGTAAACTGCTTAGAGAGGGCTGTAAAGCACTGTGAAGCAGTATATAAGTCTGAAGTCCTACTGATAAGTGCTATTTAAAAAGGAAAAAAATGTAACCCAGCAATTTTGAATAGGCTACTTAAATGGCCTAAGATCTTCTCCAACCTTAGTGTTTTTCAGATGTGAAGAATTCTTACCCAGGAGAAAAGCAGTTGCAGCCCCCTCAGTGAATATCAGGAATTTTTCTAATATAGAAGATTAGACTATGTATACCTTAATTATTCTCTGTTCCACAAACATAGGGATGATTAATATTATAATTGACAGGTTAACTGATCAGCTACAAAAATAACTTTCCATGGCAAGTGTAAAATGAATCTGGAAGTTCCAAAGCTATTAAGGCTTTTATCAGTTATCTATGAATGGATACAGCTACTTTACCTTTTAATATTGCATTCTTCTTGTGCCATAATCAAACCCAAACCAAAGCAGCTTAAACATGTTCACCTCTGACAATGTAGACAAAAGTGCAAGAGATGCTTTAATTCATCCCTTCAATCAGTGGTGTATTAACCATTAAGTAGACTAAGCATGTGCTTAGGGCACCGAAGCCAAAGGGGCATCACGAAAAGCTTCCCGACCGCACCGCTCATCTTTTGATAAACCGCCCTGAGCTCACCGAAAGCCCACCCGAAGCACTTGTACCAAAAATGCCCCCACAACCAACCCCCACAAAATCCCCGCGAAGGGGCCCCCCCCCCAACAACCCGCCCCCCCCGAGCCACCGGCGGTTGGGACCCCCCTCTACACCCTTGTATAGTCACACAACAAGGGGGCTACGTTGAGAAAGAAAGAAAAATAATGAAGATTTGTAAAAAATAAAATAAAAAAAATCTTGTATATACAAAGGAGGGGGCCACCAAGATTTGTCAGTGCTTAGGGCACACCAGAGAGCCTTAATCCTCCACTGCCTTCAGTATTCACTGTTGAAAAGGGAAACTGACTTAGACATTTGCCAGCAGAAGAAAAACACTTGTTGCAGAAGGTTTAGCCCAACCATCATTATTGCATATCACAGGGGTGTAGAAGGGTTCAAAAATCAAAGTTTGTCCATTTATCTTTACAAGGATGGGAAGACAGGAAAGAATGTTTATTTCACAAATAGTTTTCAGTAAAAAGAAAGCCATGTCCTTACTTGCCTTTTTTGTTGTTGTTGTCTCCTTCCACAGGTAAATGGAAAAGATTTGTCCAAGGCAACTCACGATCAAGCCGTAGAAGCCTTTAAAACAGCTAAAGATCCCATTGTAGTGCAAGTCCTGAGAAGAACTCCACGCACCAAGATCTTCAGTCCTTCTCATGAGTGTCTCTTGGTAGACATAGGCACTCAAACTGAGATTACCTTTGAACATATCATGGCTCTAACCAAAATGGGCTCACCTACCCCACCAGTCCTGGATCCATATCTCTTACCTGAGGAGTAAGTACTATGTTCTGTAATGCTGGAATTTCAGCTAATGCTATGGGTGCTATAACTCACCAAAATCAAGTTAATTACACAGAAGGCTCAATTTCATATATTGGTGTCCTCAGCAGCTGAAATGCTAATATCTAACTGTATTCAGCCTCCTCTAACTGAACAATCTTGTTTTTGTATGTATCGGTAATATATAAGCCAGCAATTATCTCACATCCCTAAAAGCAACATCAGATTGCATCTGATTAAATTCAGCAACATGATTTTCCATTCACAATACACCACAGAGACACACCCCAAAGAGTAAAAAACATGAGTTTATCTATTAGGCTATTTTACCCTTTAAATCTGCACTCTTCATAAACAAAAACCCTGAATCCTTATGGCATCACTCCCAGTAGACATATTGGTGCATTCCTCTGCAAATTTGGGGCCTGTTCATTTGGCTTACTAGATGGAAAGAAAGAATCACATTTCTTCATTTGCTTAAATCCTTCAGTTTAGCAATCCAGGTCAGGTAACTGGATATATAAACTCTAAACCACAGTCTGCCCAGTAACAAGCCAATTAAAAGTAATATAATATGTCATACTCATGTTCATATTAGTATGGAACTTTAAGCCAGTTCCTCTGTGACGACCTATAAATGAGAGACAATCATTCTCTGAGTAACAATTAAGAATGTCCCAAGTATAAAGTAATGATGGGTAGAAATATTTCTGCCACTTTTCCAGTAAGCCAAAATAACTACAAAAACCATTGGAATGAATATTGAATTATAAAGTGATACTTTTGTGTGTGGACAAATTTGTTCTTGAAGATGTTCTTATTTCAGATAAAGATTTTTAAAGAGCTATTTCTATGAAATCTTCAGGGAGATTATATGTAGAAGGATTTATATAGAATTATATTATAAATTATATATTATATTATAATATAAATTATATTATAAATATTATAAATCATATTACAAAATATTTCTCCTTGAATGTGTTCACAATATATATATGATTACATTTTATTAAAATAATTATTACAATAATTTCTATTCCAAATAATCATTTTTACCATAACACTCAATGAAATTAGGAATGGCCAATTAGGTTATAATTAGCAATTGAACTTTTAAATGAAAGCAAAATCACAGCAACTCAGAAATAGCAGTAGCAGCTTATAATTGAGTCATCCAAATTAATTTAAAAGACTGAGTAATTAAAAGCCTCAACAAGATTTTCTTTGCTTGGCAATTGAAACGAGAGCAAAAGAAGGATAAACTAACCTTTCACTGGGTGCAATTACTGAAAAAAACAACAGCGAAGAGACATCTTTGGGGGCCAATGTCACAATGGAAGCAGGTCGATATGAAAAAAATATAGTTCTGTGGAGTTCCCAGGATTAATTTGAAGCTGCAATCATTCAGGCAATACTACTTAACAATTTACCGCTTCATGAGTAGGAAACATCGTGCTGATTTTTGTTGTTGTTGAAAACTTGTTGCTAACTGAAACAATATGCTCACCTAGTTGGATTTTCATAAACATATCTAGAATTTAATTACTACTCGCCCACAATGTGCTGAAATAATCTGGGTGGCTACACAGTATTTCCTGCCATCTAGTGGTCATTTCTGTAGTCTAGATGTGGTAGGCCTAATGGCTTTGTGCCTAGACATAAGTAAAAGAGTATAATTTATTTATAAAAATATTTAATTGCCGCTAGAGGTTTTATATGGATAAGTAAACAAAACTAAGGAAACCACCATCTATCTACTTAATAATTTTTAGCAGTTTTGTATTCACTACTAAATAAGTAACTAAAGAAACTCTACATCAGGGGTGTCAAACTCGATTTCATTGAGGGCCGTATCAGGGTTGTATTTGATCTCGGGGGGGGGCAGGGCAGAGGTGGTATTGAGCAGGTTCTGACCAGTTCTGGAGAACAGTAGCGAAAATTTTGAGTAGTTCAGAGAACACCGTCAAATACCACCTCTAACTGTCCCCGCCCCCATCTATTCTCTTACTCCCAAGTCCCAGCTGATCGGCTCGGTCTTCTTTTCTTGCCCTGCAAAGAAGAACAGAGCTGGAAAGCAGGTTAGTGGGGTGGGGAGGGAATGGGATTTTGCAGAAACCTTCCCCCTAGAGTGGGGTGGGAATGGAGATTTGACATTATTCTTCCCCTGCCACGCCCACCAAGCCACGCCCACAGACGAGCCCATAGTGCCTCTGCCAGAGAAATCGGAGCTCAGGGAGGCCGTGCAAGGCTCACACAGGCTCCATTTTTGGCTGTGATGGCCTCTTGTAGCCTTCTGCCAGCAAAAGTGGAGGCCCGGGGAGGCCACACACTCCGTTTTTGCAGGGTAAGGGTTGCAGGAGGCTGTTGTGGTTGAAAACGGAGCTTCAACAAGTGGCATAGAGCTGTCACACCCACCCTGGCCATCCCCCCCGACTCCCACCCCCACTCAGTGTTGGGATTCAAAAAAATTTCAGACCAGTATTGCTATTTTATCTTCTAAGATTTTTTTTCTAATACTGTACATTATTTTTAAGCACAAGTCATCCTGTTGGAAACAAGGGAAAAGTGTAAAACCAACAGGTAATCAATGCCTGGATCCAAACATTTGCTCAGTTTAGCTGGATTGTTTTATGATGGTTTTAAATAAGAAATAAACAATTGTATACTTCTTGTTTAGTCTCCCTTTCTTACTCCTTTTCCCTCTCTATCTCCAGACTATAGTACCAATAATTTCCTTTTCCTATAATTTGCAGATGATAAGAATGGTTGCTAAGGGTGGTTGCTAAGAAAATGTATTCTACACTTTCCCTTGGTTTTCCCAATAGAAGCAGCCTTTATTTTTGCCTTTATTCAAATATAACCTAAAAACTGACACAACTATCTGTAAAATACAAACAAGGCACTACCATGTTGTCCTCTTTCTGGGATTCTTTTGAGAATGTTAAAACAATGGGTTACTGAAACAGTATTCTGTGCATCCTACTTCCTTACAGTGACTCAAGATGGCTTACAGGCAATAAAACACATAATTAAATCTTCCAATATCACCCCAAGCATGATAATTCTTCCAAGTATTTTCTTCTTCTGTGAAAAAAAAAATCAAAGTCTTTTTTTAATTGAACCAAAGGATAGATAGAAATGATCACAATTTTTCTTATGGTTTCAGATCAGTTACCCACTTTCCATTCATGATCTTTTCAATGGAAGGTTAGTGTGCTGCTGAACAGTCACCACACAATTTCCCATTGATTTTTCAAAAACACAACAATAACAATGCCAAGACACAAATTGGCATACTGCATCTTACAGCCTAAACCACTCGGGACCAATGCACAGATGGAAAAGAAGGAGAGACAAATATCCATCATCTTCAGTGACATGATTAATCACGGCCTTTACCTCACTATCTTTTGGCAGCTTTTTATTTTTAAGGGGGAAAATGTGTCCCCAATCATCCACATTTGCCTCCTCTGCAATACAATAGACCTGCTCCCTTGTGATAGCGGTCTCATGCACGTTCCTCTTTTCTCCCTTTTTATCATTCACGCAATATCTTTTCCCAATCTTTACCTCCCCTGAAGTTGTATCTTGCTTGATTGTGAATTGATTGTCCAAGAGGGACATTGCTCAAAGTGTATTAATCCAGCTACTGTTGAATTTCAGAACTGAAATCATCCCCCCAGACTTTCACACAATTGAGCTTACCCCCACCCACTGTTCTACACCTCATTAATCACGTGAACCAATTACTCTTCAGCTGAAATTTCTACTACGGCCACTCTTAGTAACCTTGAACTATCACCTAGATTTTTCCAAGAACAATT
The DNA here is from genome assembly GCF_049901735.1 of Notechis scutatus. Taxonomy (NCBI): domain Eukaryota; kingdom Metazoa; phylum Chordata; class Lepidosauria; order Squamata; family Elapidae; genus Notechis; species Notechis scutatus. Next base: position 37,682,489 of record NC_142010.1, on the reverse strand, counting down.
CAGTAACATCACCCCCCTTTTCACAAATGTGGCAGCGATGAATTCCAGAGCTGACACTGTTACTGATAGTCTGTTCAAGACCATTGTGGAATAAATGTTCTTCTGTCTAGTGACAGAAAACCACACCTGGAGGGGACCATTATAATATGATGCTGTGCGCTATATTAAGAAGGCAAGACGGCTTTTATATTTGGTTGCTTTTAGGGGGAGGGTCATTGTTTAATGTGCTAACAACCTCAGTGCCATTGATCACAGGCAATGCATCTGTCTGGATGCATGCCTGACATATTAGTGATGATCTGCCATGTGACTGGGTGAGGATTAATATGCTAATTAGAATCAGGAGAGATAACCTAAACTGTGCTTTATTTTCCCAGGCATTCATCAGGGCATGAATACTATGACCCCAATGTTTACATGGGAGGCATTCATCAAGACATGGACAGAGAGGACCTAGAATTAGAGGTATGAGTAATAACTTGAAGCAGTCATTTAGTATACAAATGTTTTAATATATTTTCATATGCCACCACCATTACTGCTGCAATCAAATTAGGCATTACATTATCCCAGCTTATTGGAAATATGCTTCTAAATAATCTATTTTGTTCAGCAGTTTGCACCACAAAGAATAGGAAATTAGTGCTCATTTGCTTTGGTATTCAGTTAATTAAATATTACATAATTAAAGGATAAGAAGCCATGTTTACAGCACAGGTTTTCCATTATGTATTTCACATAAGAAAAGACTGGTAATAAAATGTGAAAGCTGGAGCATTCATTTATAATGTTTCTCTGCATATATGGATTTTCACTTTGAAATGTGTTATCCTAAATCTTAGCCCTCCTCATTTTTGTAGGGAAATGAAGAAAATAAGGAAGTTGTCCTTGATGGAAATATGTAAGGACTATTACCTAAGCAAGGGGGATAGAAATATTTTTAAGCCGTGGAAAACAAGATAATCTACTGAAGTGGCTCAGTGTCAGCCTTGTGAGGTAGTCTAGAGAAGAAGCTCATCCAAAATTACTAGCTCTAACTTTATTGTTACATTAACAGGAACTTGAAAATCTAAAAGTACAAGTTTTCCCCATCTCCTTTACAGTCCAAAAAACTATGGAGAGTCCCTTCTGATATATTTGTCCATTGCTTTTGCAGGCTATATTGCCTCTCATCTATTCATTGTTTAGTCTGTGGATCTTCCCTCTGTCTCTCAAATCATGTCCATTGCACTCAAACACCACCCTGATTCACTGTAGTATATGGGGTAGGAAGAAGTAGAGTACAATCAGTCAGACTTGCAAGATCCTATTAGCATAGCCAATCTCAATAAGAGTAGTTCTAGCTTTCCTGCAGACTGCATTTCCTGGTCTGATTTACTTAGTGCTGTTGCGATGGAAAACAAAAATGATAATGTAAATTCAGTGATGTTGAGCATTATTATGTCCCAAACTGGTAGTCATTAATTGGCTATTCTTCATTATTCAAGAAAGAGGGGGATGTAAGGAAAACTCACTTCAGAAAATGCTGAAATAAATACATAGCTTCTTCTTCCAAACTACTGTGAAAATCACCTCCTGTCAGAGAAAAAATAGTTTTACTACCTAGCTCCAAATTGGCAAAACCAGAGATTTCTTTATAGAAGAAACAGTTGGCCTTCAATAAGATCCAATATCAGCAATGTAATTTGATCATTGTGATATGAAATGCGTCATTATTTTAATCCTGCTTAGCAATTGGGCCTCTAATATCAAAGACGATCACCTTTCAGGTGTATAAAATGCCCCTATAATCTATGAACTTTGGATAATTTCTCTCATGTCTCAACTTGGTGCCTTCTGAAGACATCAGGCCACCAATTTCCGGAACACCTTAATGAAAATCTTTAATTTTACAACACATGGACAGACTCAACTATAGTTTCAACTGGGAAACTGTGGGCATCCTAGATAAAGCCAAGTCCAAAAATGCTAGAAAATTCCTGGAGGCTTGGCAGTCAGATGAATCAGCCCTCAGTAGGTACATAGGGATAAATAACATCTACATAACACTCAAAAAGACTAATCAAAAAGCTCAAAAAGACACAAACAGACCAAAACACCTCTTCAACAGCTATCAACACCCATATGAGCAGAGATTAACACCAAGATCAGCACTAGATCAACAAGAAGTAAACAATGCCCCAATTAAGGAAATGCCAATGCAAACATACAAGCTAAACAGCAGCCTAATCAAGGAACCATCAAGAACATCCCCACACTGAAAAATGCACACCACTACTATATAAAAATCAGAGCAAACCCCACTCATTTCTAGCATTTCATTCTAGTGTGGTAATGAAAAGTCTGCAAGAAAACAACCAAGCTTTATCTGTGTTGGACTTCTGCAGGAAAACCACCAAGAGTTGGAGAACATCAAGGACTCCACAGTTGAACCTTGAGCCACAAATGTTTTCTTCCATTGGTACCAGAACATTTTTCCAGGAGCTCTACTCAGACATCTTCCATCTATATTTCAGGTTTCCAGATCTAGCAACTGTGCAACAAATTGCTATTGCCATTATACAGCTGCAGAACAAATTAAACAAGCAGCTACTTTCACAGCTGGCCCTTTGTCTAACACATATTACTCAATTTAATTCAATTCATAGCGTTTTACTTCAGGAAAGCTCTTAAGTTTCTATTTTTTTAAAAAAGAAAGAAAGAAAAGCCCCCTAATAGGAACAACTAAATATCAAGGATAGGTTTGCTGATTAAAGGGAGTTTCTCATTTGAAGAGAATGTTTCTAAGCCCAGGAGACCAAGATCAATGGAAAGAGTCAGAGTGTTAAAAATGCTCAGGCAGTTCTAACCACATTGTTTGCTTATTGACTAATTTGTTTCAAATAGACCACCGGGCCACTTGCTTCATCGACTTAGACAGGAATGTTGAAAAGAATGTAAAATATCAAACCAAACCACCTGGGCTCATTGCTCCATAAAACAACCTCTGACTTCCAGTCCATCATCTGGGCTTTTATGGCCTTCCTAATTCACAATTAATGAGTTAACAGATATTGTCAAAAAGTCCCCTGTGTAAATGACTATCACTCCTGCTAGAATGCAGTGAAATGCACTAAAATCGTCTACCAATCTGTACAAGCTGATAGCAGTCAGAAGTATTGAGTAACTGCCAAGAACTGTTCATTAAAGACAACAGCAGCAAGTATAGCTCTGGATTGAAAACTGAAGTCTAAAGTTGCTGGAAATTCAGCAAGATATTCTATTACTAGTCTCAAAAGGTAAACCTTAAGCTTAAAAAAAAATGGTCTTGTTTTGAAACTTTGTTTAAAATGACCAAAGTCAGAAAAAAATATAAACAATAATACTCTTTTCTATGAAACTTAGTATGACTTCAAGTTAGTTGGGAAGTAGTAAAATACATGGCAGCTTGTGATGGATTTGGGGAAACAAAGGGCGGTAAGTAATAGCAGCTAAACAAGGCTTGATTCTGCTTTACTGGAAATAAACCTTGGAACATGTACCTTTAGCTTCATGTATAGAACATTATTCATTTAAAAAGCCAGGACTGGAAAAAGAGAATATAAGAGTAGTAAAAGTGCAAATGGGGGCAAATATATATGTCCAAGGATAATATTGCAGGATCCAATCTGGGTCAGGCACCAGGACCAGAGGTTTAGTCTTCCAAGCTTTTGGACTCATGCTGGAGCCCATCCTCAAAAATGACGCACCAGAAGTTCTCATTGCCAGATCTTGTGTATGATTGCTCAGAAGTAACTTTTCTGTGAGATCTATTCCCAACCAATATATGTCAGTGACAACTCTCATTTCCATTCAAAAAGAGCTGTGTGCTCCTAGATGTTTTAATATTGTATCTTATATTAATTATTATGGAGCTAGGGCCTATCAAAAGCTTCTGAAATTATTTAGGGAAACACAAATCAGATAATAAAGAGCTGACTTTGTAGGACTCTAGTTTCATAAGGAGTTAGAGATTTAAGCCATTTCTTAAGTATTGCCATCCATGCTTTCCTTACTGCCATTTGTATCTTCAGCTAATGCTACAACTTTGGGTTATTATAAGAAAAATTTAAAATATTAACTAAGAGCAGAGGGTCAGGGAGATATTTGGTACTCTGGATCTGTAAGTAATTTGATTAAGAGTCCCTAATTTTATCCAACTAAGTTTTCTTCCATGTGTCTGCGTGAAAATTATAAATTATTTGCTTGTTACTTCATCTGTATTGTTGTGGCCAAATATAGTATGATGCTCAATCCTAAGGCTGTAGAAAGCCCATGGGCTCAGAGGATCTGGTACCCTGGGTCTTGGGATGGAAACTTGATCATAGATATTAAATATTCTGGGTACAGAGCATTTTCAAACTTCCACCATAATTCCCATTGCCCAGAAGGATTACAATTCTGTTCACCCTCATCAGTCCCCCACATCCCAAAAGGTCTTCACCACCACAGTAGGAAACCACAGTAGGGAACCACCACTGTAGGAAACCATATTCAAAACCACAATTTAGTAGGCTACTTTGAGGTAATACGGTCCCTCAGACAATCCGTTCACTTTGCCACATTGAGCCCTCTCCTGTACTGCCCTCCCTATTCCTCTAGGAGAATGAAGAGCACCGAAAACCCCAGCTGCCCAATCCTGTATCTCACCCAGGTTATAAATCACCAGGCCAAGTATCAAACCCAAAGATACACAGAATTTTCACATAGAGAGAAACTCCCAAGAGTTTCATTTTATCAAAGTCCATGTGTCAGATTATGAACTTATTCCAAATGGTATAAAAATGTCCAACAGTTGGGAATACTGATACATCAAGTCCACTCTTTAATCAATTCAATGCTTCAGGGAGTCTTCACAGATAAGGAATTTGCAAGTCAGAACCAACCCACTGACATTATCTCCCCTATCTACTTACTAACATAGCTGATGTGGATTTATATGCTGCTCAAATCCATGAAGACTCAAAATTGTTCACAAAATTATCTCTGGTAATAGGATTAAAACAGTGCATCCAAATAATAATAGTAATCCACCATCAAACATCAACATATGCCTCTCTCAGGTCCTTGAGAAGGATTCGATAGGCGGATAAAAATGCCAAATCCAGCCTGAATATCTGGCTGACTGTGTAATTAATCACAATAAGATGAAACAAATTAGAGTTTCAATACTTTTTTTTGCGAAAAGATTAAATAGATATCAACAGCTAATATAACATGGATGCTCCCTCTTCAGAATAATTTCCCATTCCAAGCCTAGACCTTGATACATTTCCATAAGTTTAAAAAGGAAGGAACTATTCAAATATTGATTAATTGTATCAACTAAATATCAATGCATATTTAAATATCTTGGGTAATGTAATGTTTTTACCCAACTAATTGTGAGTGGTTCTTACCCAAGTTTACTTTATATAAATACTCTGACAATTAGTCCCATTATGACCTCTTATGTGCTTGTTCAGGATATCAGTCTGTAAACTAGTGGCAAAGTTACAGGATTAATTTCATAGAACTGACTACATGGGTATTTGCTGCACATCTAACAGCTTCACAGAGGTGTTTTCTAAAGCCAAGAATGCGCCTCCTGGGAATATAGATGAGTTCATCTGTTTAGATTAAAAATCTCCAGAAGTATGTATCCATTATCATCCATGCTTTAAATTTTTGCTGCAGAAAACACCATGATAAGCCCAGCAAGAAAGCTCTTTTTCAATTGTGGGTGTCTTTATTAAAAGATTCCTAAATAACAAAAGATGCTTGCAAATGAAGGGAAACTTCTAAGCTCAATACCTTACAACCTCCAGAGAGCATTTCATTTCCAAAATAAAGTGATCCTTTCTGTCATTTTCAAAAGAACAACTCTGTTTTATAAAGTTTAAAACTGGCCTTAACAAGGATGTCTGAAATAATGTTCAATAAACTCCTGAGGACAAATTTCCCTTTGTGCAGACAGAAGTTCATACATTATTATCTTTTATTTTGGAATTTTACTGTTATAGGCAGCTATAGGCATAATAATTTATAAGACATTACTATATCCTTGTCTATCATCAAGATTCATGCCATTAGCTTTCCTTATCATTTGCCAATTGTGTTCAGTTATGCAATTGTGTTCCACATATTTGTATATTGTTGGTTGTATAAGAATTCTATAACACAAGAGTAATCTATCTCTCAAACTTATGTCAGTGGCCATTCCTGGCTCGTAAAATGTGCATCATCTTTAGAAAATACCAGTTGCCCCCCAAAAACACATTCCTGCTAGTGTACATTTTCCAGTCATTCCAGTGACCCTACAAAATTTTCTCTTGTAGTCTAAAAATGCAGTCTAGGAAGCTGTTTTATACCGTGCTGTGCCGTTAATCTATGTTATTCTTTCTTGAATATGTTTTTATAGATATTACACTACCAATCTCTTTATTCTCAGGAGCATTTCATACAAAAGTCTTTTCTAGGCTTTTTAGTGTGCAAAGGAGGATTTTTGGCTCAGAACTAAATTCTTCATGTCAAAATATGCAATAGAATAAATCCTCCACTTTGTCATATCAAATTGTTTTGTTCGCTTGGTAACCATATGGCTCCATTAAAGGAATGAGATTCACCCTTTTCTTATCCTTGCTGCAGAGTTGGTTGGGGGACCAAAAGCCAAATATGATTTACTCCCCCCCCCAATACTCCTCTGGATATTTATTTAATTCACTCTCTGTATGGCTGCCAAATGTATGAATTGTAATACAGTGTAGCTAACAAGGATTAAAAGCATAGAACAGAAATAAAGAATAAATATAAAAACCCACAAAACCACAATATAATACGACAGAGCTTAAACTGCAATCCTATCTGCATTCCAAAGTCATTATAAGTTGCCTCCTTGAAAACCAGGTTTTAATTTTATTCTATTTCATTTTTACTCTATGGGCTTTATTTCAGGAAATAACTGGAAAATCTAGATGGTGTTTTGCTTAAAAGAAAAAGAATAACTTGTCTTACATTAGTAGCATTGATAACCATCAACTTTTGAAAGTTTATGATTAGATTATAACTTTTCTGAAATGCAAGCAACTAGGAAACAGCTGTTATTCTTTCTCTGTACACCAAATTATCATATTTAGAGTAGCATCAACTCCCAGTTATTTCTGCTTCTAACTAGGGCTGAAGCAATTGTACTCAAGGGTAAATCTGCATATAATTACTCATAAAAATCCAGATATTAAACACCTGTTCAGAATTTGTCCTGAAGAGGATCTTTGTTTGTCTAAGTACTTTTTGTCCAAGCACCACTCCTTCAGATACATTTTTAAATATTATTTTGATGATTTAACCACAGCATTGTCTGTCAAAAGTGCATAGCAGGAAATAGGAAGTGATGTGGGCTGAACTTGCATCATACTGAAGAACACAGGTGATCAGCTGAGATACAGGAGTATGAAAATATTCAAACCATTAACATCTGAAATATGAAACTTGGTCTCAGGCCTAAAACACATTCCTTAAGTTAATTCATATTAGTCTGATCATCAGTGTTAATGTGATATTCTAGATAACATAAATAGACCAAACCAAAGAATTGACAATTAAATTTTTAATGATAGCCCTGTGAGTTTTTGACCCTTTGCCTCTACCAAGCAACCACTAATTTTCATAGGAATCCCATGTATATTACATAGACTTCTTTTCCCATTTCTTTCAGTGGAAAAAGCCTTCCCTGAACTTGATCTTACAGTGTTTGGATAAAAGCCCAGAGTCTTTGCATGTAGCTTTTGTCCCCTCTTCGTCAATTTTTAACCTAAGGATAGTTTAAACTTAGGAGAAAATGAAGTGAATGTTTGCATCAGGATTTCTACATAAATCGCATTGTACTTGTCTTAGCTTTACATTCCATTATTGGATACAGCTTTTCTCAATCTTTTTCCTTCAGAGGAACCCTTGAAATAATTTCCAGATCTTAGGGAATCTCTGCATAAACATAGCAAAAATTCTTCACCAATACAATTTATGTTTACCCTATGTGGTCCAAGTTTTATAATGTTTATAACATCAGAAAAATGGCAGGCTGGGTTGTGGCACATAAAAATTCACACCACTCTGAGTACTAACCTTGCATGACATGTGAATTTAAAAAAAAAACATTTTGTTTTTCCTAATCATGATCTCCCTAACAACATATCATGAAATACTTGGTGAGAAAGGCTGCTGTGATATATCACAGTACATAATGCACAGTCAATAAACATACTGTGGAGTTCTTGGAGCTCTCTGAAGGGGTCTAGGAGAACTCACCATGTCCAATTCACCATAGCCAATTCACCATAGCCAACTCATCACTGCATATTCGCCATGGGATAAGAGTTATACTAATATCAAGGTGGAATAGAATCGTTAAAGAAAGGACGCCAAAGGAGAGACAAAATGAAATGTGAATGACAAAATGTTGTAATTAAATTGGTCATGTAAGTTGTTCTGCTGCAAGATGGCCATGATGAGTTGACCAGGTTGAGTTGGCTGCAGCGAGTTGTCCTATTGCGCTCTAAACCTGGTTGTTTCCAAGACGTTTCATTATTCAACCGGATAGCATCTTCAGTGGATAGAAAGTGTTACCTACCTGAGTAATGAAATGTCTGCAAGCAAACAAAATTAAGTTCAGAGACACCAAGGACTCCACAGTTCTTACTGCACAGTAAGCTACAAATTTTCTCTCCTGTTGATTAGACATACATATAGAACAAATTATGTATCAATCTGTTAAATTAGTTAGTTTAAATGGATTTTTATGTCTTATACCATTATAGATGGCATAAATATGCATATAAGAAAATAAACCTTGAAGTGGGAGGCATCTACCTTTCCTTAAGATTAGTTAAATAAAGCCTGATTTGGTCTAGTGGTTAAGGCACCAGACTAGAAGCCAGAAGACTGTTAAGGCACTACCTTAGTGCCTTAGGCCTTAGGCATGAAAGTCAGCTGGGTTACTTTGAGCCAGTCACTCTCAACGTGAATCTATCTTCCTTTATTCTTATGGAGGATATAGCAAGAGGGAGGAATATTAGGTATGTTCACCACCTCAAATTATTTTTAAAAATAAAGGCAGGAAATAAATGAATAAATAAAAACTTAAATTCTTTTTAGTATGTAACATCTTCAGTAGTGACCCAGCATCTGTATTTGGTTGATATTACATAATCATCCTTATTGAACAGCATCCCTCAATCCCTTTACTAAAAAAATAATGGCATCATTTTAGAAATATGGAAAGTTCTTCCATTATACTGATGTTCAATCAACCTTTCTGTAACAAAAGAAAGCATGAGGAGAGAATGTGGAGCCATTCACAATTGCACCTATTGATTGAAAATCATTTAAATACCACCTCAAATGTCACTGACATTTACTGCTCTGTTTTTTTTTCAAGACAAATTACACATGTTGACAAGTAAATAACAAGAGGTTGCTTATCGTGGCAGCTGTCATCTCGACATGCCAATAAATTATTCATGTCAGTGAGTTTTATTGTCTTTCCCCAGTGAATGACATAGCAGGTTGAAATGGAGAGGTTCTTGCTGGGCAGACTATTATGTTATTAGATCTTATAATGCATTAATACCAGGAAGGAAAATGAGCATTCTTGTTCTGAACACTGTGGGTGTGTTTTTCCCACATGTAGAAATTTGTAAATAGTTTTCAAGACCAGCATCATGCATCTGTGCAACTTGTCTTTTCATTTCTTGCTCTTTCAAATAATCCTCAAATAAATATCACTTAATTGCAGTTCTAAGCAGTAAGTTTATGAGCAGTGCGTTGGGGGTCTCCTAAAGTCCTGTTTGATTTGATCTGATTTATTCATTTGTATGCTTCCTGAAAAAAAGAAATGATAAGGGCTGCAATTCCATGCACTCCATCATTTAGTGATCAGGGATATTAGGATGTAGAAAAAACAATGGTGCCCACCATTGGGACTTCTGCAACTGCAGTTTCTATTGACAAAAAACAAAATTGTGGAAAACAAGAAACTTGGAAGATAAATTGGTATATGTAATTACTGTATAAAATTGCAGCATTTAAATAAATGTTGAGCAGATAGAAACTATCCAGAATGAAACCATGAGATATATTTGAATAGAATAGGATTAAAGGGGGAAAACAATTAAATTAACAAGGATATAAATATATGAAATGACAAAGTGGAAGTTATTCAAAGGTTGAAAATGGAGAGCTGTCCTTTCAGCAACCACAAAAAGAGACCTTTTTATGATGATTTGTTTCCAGGCTAGCCCTACATGTCTTCTCTTGGTCCAACCATTGCCATTGTAAAGCATCCATCCTCCTTGCCATTGGCTGTCATTTTTTTCTCTTTTTCCTTCCACCTTTCCAGCCATTATAGACTTCTCAAGAAAAATAGTGTCCAAACTATGGTAGTCTGAGCTTGGTCATTTGTGCTTAAGTGAAAACTCTGGATTGCTTCTTGGCTATCCATAGTATTCTTAATAGTCTTCTCTAACACCAACAGTCAGGAGCATCAATACTCTACTTCTGTTTCTTTGAAATCCAACGTTTGCTTCCATGGTATCACTGGGAAAATCATTGCATACGTGAATTTGATCTTTTGGTATAAACACACTCCAGCGTTTGAATCCCTAATCTTCAAAGCTACCCAGTTAAGTGCTTATCTGTGGTGTGTTTTTTGAATGCTTGTTCCTTTATAGCAATAGTACTTAGACTTATATACCACTTCACAGCACTTTATAGCCCTCTCTAAGCAGTTTACAGAGTCAGCATATTTCCCCCAACAATCTGGATCCTCATTTTACTGACCTCGGAAGGATGGAAAGCTGAGTCAACCTTGAGCCTGGTGAGATTTTGTAGTGTATTTAAATAGAGACTTCTAGGGCGATGTTCCTATTGGTTAACAGAAGCAACGATACGATTGGTTAGTACCTGATTGGCCGCCAATAGCGGCGGGAAGTTTTACTTAATGTCATTGGTTGCGAGCCATAGAGCAGCCACTATAAAAAGGGCTGCTGCAGTTCGACTGCAGTTGAAGTTACTGTTATTATTAAAGAGCTGAATTCAACTCCGGTCTGCGAGTCTCTTTACTGGCGACAGAACATTGGCGACGAAGGTGGGATTAAAGAGACAAAGACCATAAGCACGTGGCAACAACAGCTGAAGGACCAACGAGATGGCCGGCAACAATTTGCCACCCGCACCGTTCAACCCAGCCGAAGAAGACTGGGAGTCATACATTGACAGATTCCTTATGTTTTTAGAAAGCAACGAGCTGCAAGGAATCACCGACCAAAGGAAGAGAGCCGTATTCCTAACACATTGCGGTCCAACTGTTTTTAAAATGGCCAAAGTGTTAGCAAGACCAAATGATGTTAAACAGATGGCATGGCCAGACCTGAATCGGATGTTGAGGAACCATTACGCACCGGCTGTATCCAACCTAATTAGGAGACACGAGTTTTACAAGCGCGACCAACTAGAAGGCGAGAGCATTGGAGACTTCGTAGCAGCATTAAGAGACATTGGGGGGGCATGCGAATTCCTCAACATGAGGGATCGCATAGTCCTTTGACTAAGAGACGCAACTTTACAGAGCAAACTACTAAACCGACCAAACATCACCGTCAACGAAGCCATTGCTGAAGCAACTGCCGCTGAAGCCGCAAAGAAATCTGCAGCAAAAATGAAGCAGATGAATATGGCAGGCAGCCCAAGCATAAACAAAGAGAAGAAGACAGAGGGAACCCAAAAACACGCTGCCACGTCCTCTCACCATGAGGACATCGAATCATCAACCGATTCAGATGATGAAGATGAGGAAGTGAACAGACTCTACTCAGAAAGAAACCAGAGAGAGAGACGAAGCAGAAGATCCGAGTTCCAGTGTGTGGGTTGCGACGGAAACCACCCGAGATCTGAGTGTTGATTCCTGGATGCTACCTGCCAGAATTGTGAGAAACGGGGACACATCGCAAGGGTATGCCAAAACAAAAAGAGCTATAATTCAAGGGGACAGGGCAGTACCCCCCCCCCCCCAGAAACAAAGAAAGGACAACCAGAAGCCATTGGAACTGTGACAGAAAAAGTCAACGGAAAGATGAAAAGGAAGAAACACACCAAACTATCACAATTGGGACGGCCAGAACAACAAACACTAAGAAGGTTAGAATCAACGTCCTGATTGAAGGCGAGCCGTGCGAGATGGAAGTAGACTCCGGTTCGTATTTATCAATGGTGTCATGGAACACAATAAAGAGCTTAATTCCCGATATAAAATGCAGAGAACTTGAGAAGCAAAGCTTAATCATCAAGGACTACCAGGGTAACAAAATACCGGTAGTAGGGCTAGGACAATTCAAAGTAAGTTTTAAAAGGCACACCAAGATCCTGCCATTAACCATCGTTGACAGAGATCGGCCCAGCCTACTCGGTTTAGAATGGTTCGAACCGCTCGGGATCAAGGTGACAGGAATAAACAACAACACCATGACTGACTGGGAAAAAGACCTGATGGAAAAATTCCATGACATGTTTGACGGTGAAGCAACCTGGAAGGTCAAGAACAAAATATGCATTTACCAGAAATCCTCTGACCCCTTACCTTGCTTCTTATAGAAATATTGTGCAAAACCACGAAATTGCTGAACTAAGGAACTGGAAGTAAGCATGTTTCAGTGAATAAGGATGGGTCTGGAAAATAACAGATATGTACTTCTCCTTTTTGGTATAGTTTAACATAAGAAACGCCCCGGGCTAGGCTGAGGTTATGAAATGTATAAAAGTGACGCCTCAGGAAGAGCCAGGGGTTCAGAATTTGCCATGCTAATGCTCTGAACCTTTGTGCACAAATAAAAACCTGTATTCTCCAACCTTTCGTGGTCTTGTGTCCTGATTTGGAAACAGGATCTGCTGCAACAACGAGACCTTAGGCAAGTACCGTGGGACCCCTATATCATTTAACTTAAACCCGAACGTAGCTCCAGTTAGACTCAAAGCCAGACGGGTACCATTTGCACTAAGACCTAAAATTGACGAAGAACTAAACAAACTAATCACTCAGGGGGTTCTAGAGCCAACTGACCATGCCAGATGGGAGACCCCAGTTGTGACCCCTATAAAACCTGACAGGTCCGTGCGCATCTGTGGTGACTATAAGGCCACCCTGAACCACGCATTGCAACAGAGTGCATACCCTGTTCCAGTAGTCCAACACCTGTTGCATTCATTGGGAAGAGGCAGAATTTTTGCAAAGCTCGACCTCGCGCAGGCATATCAACAATTACCCGTTGATCCTGAAACAGCCGAGGCACAAACCATCATTACGCACAGAGGAGCATTTAAATGCAATAGATTACAATTCGGCATAAGCGTAGCCCCTGGCGTTTTCCAGGGCCTAATGGAATGCCTTCTACAAGGTCTAAAAGGGGTGGTGCCCTATTTCGATGACATATTAATATCTGCTGAAAACAAAAAACAACTAAAAGACCGTTTAAGGGCAGTTCTGACAAAATTTAGAGAAGCAGGACTCAAGGTCAAAAAAGAAAAATGCCAACTTGCCACAAACCAGGTCGAGTTCCTGGGATACCTTATTGATGAAGCAGGAATCCACCCCACACAAAAAAAATACGAGCGATTAAGGAAGCCCCCAGACCCAAAAACAAAACGGATTTACAGGCTTTTTTGGGTCTCATTAATTTTTATCATGTCTTTCTGCCACAGAAGGCAACAGTAGCAGAACCACTGCATAGACTTCTCGATAAAAAAGCCAACTGAAAATGGGGCCACCAAGAAGAAACAGCATTCAAAAAAATTAAGGATCTAATCACATCGAAATCAGTATTGATTCAATACAGCAACACGCTACCTCTAACTGTCACCTGCGACGCTTCGCCTTTCGGAATAGGCGCAATTCTCAGCCACACACTACCAAACAGCAGGGGAAGCACCAATTGCCTTTTATTCCAAGACGTTATCCAAAACTGAAAGAAACTACAGCCAACTAGACAGGGAAGCTTTGGCAGCCATCTTGGGAGTTAAACGTTTCCACGAATACCTGTACGGTAGGACATTTTTTTTGATTACCGACCACAAACCATTATTGGGAATCCTAGCCGGAGACAGGGCAACCCCCAATATCCTGTCCCCAAGAATGACTAGATGGTCAGAATTTCTAGCAGCTTACAGTTACAAACTCATTTATCCCCCGGGAAAAGCCATACCCCATGCAGATGCCTTAAGCCGCGCACCACTACCAGGGCACGACGACGATCCAGCTCCCACCACACAGACACTACAAATTGAAACGATGCCAAATTGGCCAATCACCGCATCAGACATCACCAGGGAAATGGCTAAAGATGCACTGATGAGCCGGATATTGAACTGGGTGGGACGGGGTTGGCCAGAAAATATGAAAACCGAGATTTTTAAACCATTTAAAAACCGGCAAACTGAATTATCGCTGGAAAAAAGGTGCATTTTGTGGGAGACAGGGTAGTGGTTCCAAAAATGTTACAAGAAAAGGTGCTAACCATGCTACATGAAGGACACCCCGGGATAGTAAAAATGGAGTCCCTGACCAGAAGCTATGTTTGGTGGCCAGGAATAGATAAAGACATTGAAGCCTGGGTTAAAACATGTAACAAATGCCAATCTTCCAGACCCAACCCGCCCTCAACACCAGTCCTCGAATGGGAGACACCCCGAGGCCCCTGGTCAAGAATCCATATGGATTTCACCGGCCCCACAAAAGGTTATACTTACCTAATCGTCGTGGATGCCTATTCAAACTGGTTGGAAGTCATCATCATGAGTTCAACAACCATAGAAGCCATCACCAAACAACTAAAAAAAACTTTTCGCCACCCACGGTCTACCAGATGTAGTAGTATCAGACAATGGGCCACAGTTTACAGCCTTGGCTTTTGAACAGTTTCTTGCGGAACATGGAATACGACATGCTTTGACAGCGCCAGCTCATCCAGCGGTGAATGGTAGAGCAGAATGCATGGTTCATTTTACGAAAGAAGCACTGGAAAGGCTTGACGGAAGTGATATGCAAGAAAAACTCAACACCATGCTCACCATCCAACATATAACACCATGCACAACTACGAACAAGAGCCCAGCTGAACTTTTGATGGGAAGAAAATTGCGATCTTACTTGGATAGACTGCACCCTACCTACAACTCAGAAAAGCCATCAGACTCGTCCAGTAAGTACCGCTCTTTCTTACCAGGCGATTTAGTCTATGCAAAAAATCTTACCAGAGAACCATTGTGGTTACCGGCAACGATTACTCAAATCACTGGCCCTCGTTCCTACCGTTTAGAAACCACCGATGGCAGATCGTGGAAACGACACATCGACCAGCTACGGTCCCGACACATCGAATGAGACACTGACGTTCCCAGAAACGCAGAACAAACATTTTTCCAAACACCCCCAGACAATAATGAAAAATCCAGAGTGGGGGGAACAAATTAATAAAGAAAATAAAAATCACTTACCTTTAGAAGACTTGGAGAAACAAGAGGAGTTGAAGGAGCCTCGGGGGAGAAGCAGCCAGGCTGACTCGACCTGCCCACACACACAGCGAGGAGACCACGCTGCCCATCCAGCAAGCCCAGACCGCAGAGTAAGACCAACAAACCCAAGACACGACCGAAGCGGCACGGTTGAGGCACCCTTCCAGGAGATTCCAGAGGGAAGAGAGGAACGGACCGCTGGCCTGTCCGAACTGGTGGAAACCAACACAGGGACTGAACTGCGCAGGTCAACAAGGACTCACAATTGCCCCGCCTACCTGCGTGACTACGTTACGTTGGAACGAACCAAGAGGGGAGGGTTGTAGTGTATTTAAATAGAGACTTCTAGGGCGATGTTCCTATTGGTTAACAGAAGCAATGATACGATTGGTTAGTAACGTTAGTACCTGATTGGCCGCCAATAGCAGCAGGAAGTTTAACTTAATGTCATTGGTTGAGAGCCATAGAGCAACCGCTATAAAAAGGGCTGCTGCGGTTCGACTGCAGTTGAAGTTACTGTTATTATTAAAGAGCTGAATTCAACTCCGGTCTGCGAGTCTCTTTACTGGCGACAGAACAGATTTGAACTGCCAAATTGCAGGCAGCTGGCAGCCAGCAGAAGTAGAAGTAGCCTGCAATACTGCATTCTAACTACTGCATCACCACGGCTCAACTCATTGATAGTTGACCTAAAAGCAGAAGATACCCACAACTTCACAATCTTAATTGTCACTTCTAAGACTGGTTGCTATGCCTCTTGTATTAGCTAGATTTTTTTCACTATATTTTCACTGTGCTCTTTTACTTTTCTTAGTACAGCTTACAGATCTTTCATATTTTTCTCTATTAGAGTAGTGTCATCAGTATAGTGCAAGTTATCGAATTTTCTTTCTCTAATTTTAAAACCATGTTAATATTTTGTGTCAAGCCTCTTTCAAAATGTAGTAAGTTGAATGAATATGCAGGAGGCACACAGCATTGTCTCACTCCTTGGCAACCTGCAGCCGGTCTCTTTCATCATGTGCCATCTAGACTAGAGTGTGTTTTCCTGTCATACAAATACATTTTGCATGAAGGCAAATAAGAAGTTGTGAGATTCCTATTCTCCTAAGAACATTCTATCTATAACTTAATGCTATTTGCGCAATCAAAGGCCTTTCTACAATCAATGAAGCACACTCTCACTTCTTTTTGGTATTCTTTGGGGTTCTCAATAATATAACATAAATAGGCAATAATGGCCTTTTCCTTGAGCTTTCTTAAAACCAATTTGAATATTGATGTTTCTATTTCCGTGCAGGGCTCTAATCTTTTTTATTATTATTTTGCTGCCATTTGAAAGTATGTATTGTGTTAAATATTCTTTTTTAACTTCATACATTAGTATATAGACTGGCCTCTTCAAGTATTTTGGGCCCTGTTATTCTCCAGATCTGTTGATATAGTTGATTCAAAACTGTACCAATTCTTTTGTTGCCTACTATATTTCTGTAGGTATTCCATTCAATTCCAGTAATTGTTTAATTTGGTTAATACTGGGCTATTGATATAATTTTATCTTTTAGTATTAGACGGTCTTAAAAATAAAGAATACCTTTTAAAATATCTTGGAATTTGACACTCTTATTTATACAAAATTTCAGTGTATTTCTTCCAACTTCATCTGGTCTTTTTTGAATCAGTCACCATGTGTCTGTTGGCATCCTTTTTCCTAACACTTTGTGGTTGGAATTTTCCTTGGTGGGCTTCTTTTATCTTTACAGATGTCATAGCAATACTATTTCTTGTTTAGCTTCCTTCTCTTTTTGGTATTTTCTACTATCTGTTACCTAACATCCAATTCACTTTCCTCTGTTTCTTGGTCTTTGGCATTCTTTTCACATTCATTCTTAACAAATTGTTTGATTTCATTTTATAGTTTCTGTGGTTGTCTGATATTAAGGTTTAGAATTTCAAAGTGATTCCTGATGTTCTCCTTAAAAATGGACTATACTCTCAAGATTATATCATGGGAAATGGTTGGCTTTGTCCTTGCTATAGCTGGACTTTGTGCTTATATATGAGTGATCTGTGATCAATTCCCCAGTCAGCTATGCATTTGCTGTTATACATGAGTTCGCCTTATATTAATACTACTGTATTAATATAAGGAGAACTCAATTCAATTTCTGTGTACTCCATATGATAATGTCCGTATATTAGGAATCATTCTGGTTCCTAGGAGAATGGTTTCGCAGTGAAGACAAAAGAAGTTGGTTTCTCTTTCCTAGGTCATAAATTGCAGATATATTTTCCTCATTAATATTTCAAACTTGGCATTTCATTACAAACAATAAGCAGCGGAACTTGCTTTACTGTTTGTCAGTTTGAAATTGAACTTGACCATAACTCTCCACAGCCTCCTGTTTTTCTGCATCAGTGGTTGGAGCATAAAGTTGGATATTAAACTGACCTGCCCTATAAATTATCCCAGGAGAAGATGTTGGTTGCTCCCCACTTCAGTGATACAATGGTGGCTAATGACAAATGCACTTTTGGTTAGGACCTCAATTGTTTGGAATAACCTCTCTTTAAAAATTAAATTGTCCCCTTCCTTAATTTATTACCTAAAATTATGAGAAATCTAATGATTATTGTCATAATTAAGCTTCTACTAGAGAGCAGTAGGTAAGTAATATTTTGTGTTGATCATTATTGCTGCTGTTATGCTGTTATTTTGGATTAAACAATAGTAGCACCATCAAACTATAGAATTATGTTTAAATTTAATTTTAAATGTAAGAGTAATCTTTGGCAATTTATAAGTTTAATAATAAATAAAATAAAATAACTTCAGTATTTAATATGTGTAGATGTTGTATGTTCTCTATACTATGAATGTTTTAGTTTTAATTGTTAATTATAATCTATTGGGAATTTTTGGCAGATTCAGTGGTATGTAAGTATATTAAATAAATAAATGTCTATGGAGATTCTTAATCATCCAGGTCACGTTGGCCCCAAAGATGCTTTTTCAAAAAGGAATTGGATTTTCTTTTTTTCTTGAAAACATTTTGCTTCTCATCCATGAAAAACTGAACTGAAGAAGCTTTTCTGATGAGAAGCAAGATGTTTTCAAGGAAAAAACCAAGAAAGTCCAATTGCCTTTAGGAAAAGCACCTTTGGGATAAACAAATTTAAATAATAGCACACATGAAATGAAGCCCTGTAGACTTCACAACTGATAAGAGTTCCAGTAATTCAATCCTTGCTCTTAAAGTCCAGAACTTTGCAATATAACTAAAGAAGGATTAGGGATGACATGATAGCAGGGTTCCAATATTTGAGGGGCTGCCACAAAGAATAGGGGTCAACTATTTTCCAAAGCACCAGAAGGCAATACAAGAAAAAATGGATGGAGACTAATCAAGGAGAGAAGTAACAATGAAGGATAAATTTCCTAACAGTGAGAACAATTAACCAGTGGAACAGCTTGCCTCCAGAAGTTGTGGGTACTCCATCACTGGAGCCTTTTAAGAAGAGACTAGACAGCCACTTGTCTGAAATGGAACAGGGTCTCCTGCTTGAACAGGGGGTTGGACTAGAAGACCTCCAAGGTCCGTTCCCACTCTGTTATTCTGTGATGATGATTACCCAAACATACGCCAGCAATGATTCATGGTGCCCAGTGAGAAAGTGCACACACAGATGCCCACATGTTATTTGGTTACACAGAATAAAAAAATATATGCTTCCTATTGTTTTGTCTACTAAAGGGGTTGGGAAGAATTGTAGAAGTTGTGTTCTACAACTTTCCCTACCTTGTTTATTCTTCCAGTGGAACAGAATATTAAAAATAGACTTTGAAAAGAGAGTCAGGTTTCTGTTGGCCTACATATTGGAAGACACAACAGAACCAGAGCAAATCTGGATAAGGAGAGAAGCCAACAAAAGAAAAATAGAGGTTGAAGATGGAGTAGCTCTGATTTGGGACTCTGGGGAGGGAAAAAAATCCAGGAAATTTTTCTCAAAACATTCCTATAGGAAAGGCAAGGGTTCAGAATGCTACTAGTTTCTTCTCTCCTCCTGATCATAAGAGCCAGCAAAGAGGCTGTATACTGTATACTGTATATTCCCAGTGAAAATATGCTCTCAAATACAATGCAGGAGAAAAACATAAACTCACACTGACACAAAACTTCAAAACTTAATTCTGTCTTTTTCTACAACTATTTGTTGTTGTTGTGAAAAAAAACACATATTATCTATCATCTGTTCAACGCCTTTTCTGTAAAGCTTCCAAACTTTTTTTTCCAACAGTCTGTTATTTTGTGGATTTTAGGAAATTGTGCAGAGCAGTTATTATTGCATTTCAAAGTTAAGCCAGAGAATATTCTTAGGAGTTGCTATGAAATTATTTAATAATGGGCTTGGTTTATGGCTCAAACTTTCACTAGGGTATTTAAATGATGTTGGATGATCTGGGGATTAAAGTCTTTGGATCACAATCTGCCAGAGTTATAATTCATACATCATCAAAGAAATATACTTATAGATGCATCCCTAGGAAAAATGCATCTAGCATTCATTATTCATTCAATAATTTAATTATGCTCATGAAATCTTTATTAAAGCCAAAAGATTTACAAGTTCCGAAGAGAAACCAGTTCCAATTTTTATATCAGGGGATCTTCTGTATACACACAATTGCAGCGCTAAAATTAGAAGTTTTAGAAACTCTCTTGTCTTTTAGCTGAACTCTTAGCTTTCCAGGTTTTGACACACCATAAGAGACAGATCATTTTTCTTCCAGGTGATCAATAAAAGAGTGTATTTTCAATATGGCTTAATATTGATGAAGGTTCACAATTGCTTTCAGTATTGACTGTATGTCCATAATCACTTCTAGGACAGTAAATTGATTTAATGCACTCATTTTAAGCATTGAAAAAGAAACAATAAGTAAAATGTTGTTACTTAGTCTGAAGAACAAAACTGACATTTTACCTTGTTTTGTCCTTTTGCTCTAGGAAGTGGACCTACATCGAGTGAACAGCCAGGACAAATTTGGTCTTACTGTCTGCTACAGAACTGATGATGAAGATGATATTGGTATTTATATCAGTGAGGTGAGATGAAATTTCCATAAACAGCAGGATATTTTTGACTGTGGCTGCAACAAAGTTTTTGGTTATATCAGTTTCACTTCTTTATGTAACCCTGAAAGAAAATTGGTATATTATTTTTAAAAATCATCTGGTGCGCTAGCGTTTATACTTTCTCATCCAAAGATGAATTTTAATTAACATTCCACATGTGGTTTTAGAAGGATATCCACAAAAGTCCTGGCTGAAAGCTCAAGTATCTATTCAAGTCTTCATTACAAAACCTATTTGTTGTTATTCTTCGGTCAGGAATTAAATAGGCAAGTTGTGTCTTATCAGAGTTGATTTCTATTGTGGGGTGCTTTCTTTCTGGCTTCCTAAAATTGTTTCCAAAATCACCAACATGGATATGGGTGTTTTTTTCTTGCTGCTTGTATTCCTTCTGTTTTTTATTAACTTTAATTATAGAAATAAATAATTGATTTGTTCTTATTGAATACACCAGGTTCCTACACTTATGGGACTTACTCATGAACTGCTTGATTCCTTGATGACTTTGTAATTGAATGTGTCAACTGTCACAACTAAAAGTATTTTTGTTTCAATTGAGATGGGTTAATATGAAAATAATGAGATTAACTAAGTTAAGCCCTATTGATTTCAGAACGCCCCAATTAATTTGTAATGGTTGCCTGTTAGTCTGTTGCACACAAAAAAATCCAGAGTCTTGTGGGTCTTTAACCAGTAATAAACATTTCTCTAAATCCCACCTCATGAAATGCATGAAATGTCATTATAAGTTTGCGTAGTAGCATTGGATGGATGTGCAATTTTAAGCATTGAAGTCTAATGAAATGCAAGTATATAATATGTTTACTTAGATGTAGGAGCACATAAAGTTTATGCATTGGTTTTTCTGTCTGAAAAGATCCAGGAAGCATGGATGAAGTGTGGTTGAAATTTTCAGTTGCTTTGTGAGGGGATGTTTTAGTTAGAATACTATTGTTAGATTACCCTTAGCAACACTTTTGTTTTGTTAGACGTATTAACAAAAATAGATACGTTAAGCACTGCTGAGGCTGAATGCAACTTTTTGACAAATATGTTCAATAAACAAAAATGTTCCAACATTTATTTATGAATACAAGATAACACTCAAGGCCTATACAAGTGTTTTTCTACTTCTAATGAGTAGTGCACAATTCTCCAATATATAATTGGGATACAAGTCAAATTTCAAATAAATAATGCAGTATGACAACATAAAAGTGTGAAGCATATTCAGAAGAAAAAAAATCAATTCCTTCTTAGGAGAAAGAGTTAAAATGGACCAACTCCAATGGTTCATGGAGCAGAAGAGTTCTCATTGCTAAACTGGCCTTCATATTCCTTAGGACCAGGAAAGAGGGGATTGTTTGAATACTGGGGGTTGTATTCCCTAAAAGAGACAACTGAGAAGGTCCAAGGAGACACAAATAGCATTCCCTCTGCTAGATTCTATCAGGCAAGTAGATGTTGGTGGGAGAAGAATTCAGTGCACAAATGCCACAGCAGTCTTGTTCCACAATTGTGAATGTTGTTTTATCAGGATTCCCAACTATAAATAAGATAGTAAACTTGTTCACCTGAATGCTTTCCTGACCTTCTTTAGATGTTCATATGAAACACATGAAGGTCTTTCTGCAATATTCAAAAGTGAAAAAATATAGAATATACTTTAGCTGTTTGCTTAAGAAAGATTGCTTAAGATACAGTGAGTGATTAAATGGAGTGCCTGACCTGGTCTATAAGATCCATGATTAAATTCTACTTACCAAGGTAGACTTATAGACCAATACAGTCTGGGAAATCAGCAACTGCTGCACTTAAAATTTATTAAATCCCATTTAACAACTACATTACCCTGAGGCAGGGGAATAAATATTTGTTAATTGTTAAAAGCATGCTGGGTGGATGGGAATACAGTTGAATAGCTGCTTTTTGTTGTTTTATAGATTGATCCCAACAGCATTGCTGCAAAGGACGGCCGTATCAGAGAGGGTGATCGCATAATTCAAGTGAGCTCTCAAAATATGTATTCATTTATTGCTTATAGTTATATTTATCTTTCCTCCAGGAGCTGAAAGCCATATGTATAGTATTTCTTTCTCCAATACTATCCACAGAAGTAAACCTATTGAGAGAGAGGCACTAAGTCAAAATTATATAATGAGATACCCTGACTGATTTTCTAATCCAAGCATCTTTCTGATTATGTGAAACCATACATTAACTTTTGTATTTACTTATATATCAGATTTATATATCAGACCATCTCACAGATATGACTCTGAACTGGGTGGCATACAATAAAACAATAATTTAAATCAGATATAAAGGAACAGTATAAACAATTTAAAAACAGATAAAAATAAGGCGATGGGAAAATGGACCAGCATCCTACAGACAATGCAGCCACTGTGAAGGTGTCTTATTTTCCTGGGATCCCAAATCCTGCTGGAAGAAGAACCAGGTTTTGAAGGATAAAACAGTTCTTTACATGCTGATTTTGTACACCACTAAAGTTAAAGTTTCATTTGAGATGAACAGCACTTTTGACAACTTCATGGGCCTGTGCATGAAATGTTCTTGGCAGAAGTGGTTTGCCATTGTTGCTTTCTGAGATTTTTTTTTCCAGTCTAGATTTTTCCAATCATATTTTGAAAGTTCCCCTGGAGAAATCCCACCAAAACAGTCTCCTGGTGAAAGGGCAGATGCGAACCGTTTTAGGCCAAATGCAGTTGTATTTACTCTCATAGATCAACCACGAAAGGCAAAGTGTTACTTGACAGCATTATGTTTGTGAAAAACTACCTCAGGGGATAATCCAACAGTCTCTTAACACTGGTGTAATGTTATTGAATTTGCCATCATATAGCACTTTTAGCAGGCATAGAGATTTATAATCCTTATTTTATTCAGCCTCACAACAGTCCCGTGAATCCCAAATGTCACATTACTTTTTGATGCAATAAAGTTTATGTGGCAAGAAGATGTATTTATCTTTCCAGCACAAAGTTTTAAAACTAGATTTTTCCTTGACATGGAAAATCGTCTCGTTCCATGTTAAGATGCTTTTAAAATAAAATGGGGGGTTATTTCCCAACCCCAAAAAATTAAACACTGTAGCTGCTTAATTGTTTTGGAGAATCAAAAGAAGAATATAGGAAGTGGGTGTGAGGTAAATTCTTTGCATTTTAGAGATTCAGAAAGAAGATGAAAAGCAATATTTAATCAGTGGTTTGGGGGAATGCAGAATTGAGCTCAGCTAGTTCGATTTGTTTCATGAAGGTGTAGGTTGTTCTGATAAATTAAATGCCTTAGGCTGTATAAATGTCTACAATCAGAGTAATATATCTGTCAAAAATATCCATATAGCAGCAGGTTTTTCTAGAAACATGCTTTGCTGCACTTTCTACGTGATTGGAGAGGGTGACAGAAGTTTTTTTTTTTTTAATTTTCTCTCATCAGATTAATGGAATTGAGATACAAAATCGAGAAGAAGCTGTAGCTCTCTTGACTAGTGAAGAAAGCAAGAATGTCTCCTTACTCATAGCAAGACCAGAAATTCTCCAGGTATTCTCCAATATTTCAGTCACTGATATGATATTATCTACAATGGAAGTTGATCAAGATATTAAAAAATATCGTTGCATGTATCAATATATTAAGCCAATTACTGTACAGCTAGGTGTGTGTGTACCCTTGGAAAAGCTAGATGGCCATATTCCAAGGGACAGTCATCCTGGAAAAGGTCTGTCTTTGTGGACACTTAAGAGCCATCACCAAGTTGATATCATTGATTAATAAATTAATCAGTCAAATAATACATATGAGACATTCGAGTACTACCTACATGATAGGATAGTCAAGATAGAAACTAGTGCTACAAAGAAATTATTTGCAGAAATGGCAGCACATAGTTAAAGAAATATAAAGTGAAATGATTTTTAAAGATCCTGGGGCTAGGAAATAGAAGACTAAACAGTTAATGCAAAAAATGTAAGGCATGAATAATTTTTATTATTATTTATATAATAAGTAGACAGGGAGAAACATCGTTATTTGACAATAGCATTAATATTTTACATCTGCAGTAGTTTCTTTTTGTCTCAATGGGATCGATAAGGCAGTGGTTGATCTCATCAAGACATGATAATGACATTTATTTATTAATTACTTATTAAATTTATATGCCACCCATCTCACTTGGCAGAATAACTCTGGGTGGCTTACAATTAAAATCATAAATATCAAATATCTAAAACTTTAAAACATTAGGTACAGAAATATGAAGCAAAAGACAAGATCAATATGGTGGTGACATCTTCTGCTAGTCTGCCATCCACCTCCCCAACATAGTGCCCCTATAAGGATCCCAAACCAATCGGCAGGGCCAGGTTTTAATGTCCTTCCAGAAGGCCAGAAAAGTGGGGGCAGATCTTATCTCAGGCAGCAAGATGTTCCAAAGAGCAAGAGCCATGGTAGAAAAGGCTTCTAGAGCCCCACCAGCAGGGGCGGGATTCAAATTTTTTAACAACCGGTTCTGTGGGCATGGTTTGATGGACATGGCTGGGTGGGCGTGACTAGGTGGTCATGTGACTGGGTGGGTCAAAAGACAGAAACTCACTTTAACAATGGAGCGTGGGGTTGGGCTGGATGACCTCCAAGGTCCCTTCCAGCCCTGGATTGCTGTGCTGTTTCAAAGCATCCTCTGAAGCTGCGTCTAAGGCCAGGGTTTATGGTTCTTCCTTCCTCTCCTTTTTCTCTCCCTCCCTCCCTTCATCCCTTCCTTTATCTATCCATCCATCCATCCATATCTCATTCACTTTCTCTTCCCTTCCCTCTTTCTCCCTTCCCTCTTCCTCTTTCTATCTTTCTTTCTCCCTTCCCTCCCTTTTTTCTCCCATCTCTCTTTCTTTCTTTCCTTCTTTCTTTCTTTCTTTCTTTCTTTCTTTCTTTCTTTCTTTCTTTCTTTCTTTCTTTCTTTCTTTCTTTCTTTCTTTCTTTCTTTCTTTCCTTCCTTCCTTCCTTCCTTCCTTCCTTCCTTCCTTCCTTCTTTTATTTCTTTCTTTCTTTGCAACCCTCATGCCCCTTTTTGGGCCTGGGAGCTAAAATGGGGTGCAGGGGGTACAGTCCTGCACACACATACAGACCCCGTTTTGGGCCTAGGAAGCCTCCCTGGGGTCTCAGGAGAGCCAAAACGGGGTGTGGGGAGGTGCCGTTTTGGACCTAGGAAGCCTCCCTGCACTTACCTGGGAGCCAGAACCAGGAGGGGCAGGGTGGGGCGGGGCCAGTTGGCTTTCAGAACTACTGGTTCGCAGAACTGGATATAAAATTAACATCCGGTTTGCTTGAACCAGCCCAAACCAGCTGAATCCCACCCCTACCCACCAGTCAAAACTCTTTGACCAACAAGGTCCTGTAGGGACCTTCTGTAGGACCAAATGGGGTGGGCTGATACCATTGGGTGAGATAGTATGATTTTTTTTATTTTGAAAGGTATGATTTTGTAGATGTCCAGAAGCTTCTTCTATCACCTCAAGAGGCTTACTGAATGTAGTTTGCAAAGCATAATCACTGAACTGATGCAGTCCTATCTCAGTCTCAGTTGGTAATAACACTATATTACTGCTGCACATGTCCATGTAAGAAACCATCTGGATATATTTTTTTTGTACCAATTATAAATTTATTTCTAGAAATTAGTGGGATGATGGAGATTCTGAAATTTGAGAAGGAAACTTAGCGGAGAATTATTTTACTGTTCTAAACCGGGATGACAGCAATACATAGGCTTCTATTCTGCACTTGGGATTCACAGCATGGAAGAAACTTAGCAGGACTTCTGTGGCAAGATTACTCCAAATAATGCATAATGTTTGCCAAAAGGCCATTGCTAAATTTTATGTACAGTAGTACAGCTAGATAACATAGATGAGCACTGCCCTCTACAGTTGGATATGATTCGGCAAGGGAAAGTTTTACTTTTTAAAAAAATTATAATATTTTTAAATTTATGTTCCTAATAACACTGTTTGGTTTTATTTCCTTTACAGCTAGATGAGGGATGGATGGATGATGACAGAAATGATTTTCTGGATGACTTACATATGGACATGCTGGAGGAACAGCACCACCAAGCAATGCAGTTTACTGCCAATATGCTGCAGCAGGTAAAAATCATTGTTGGGCCAAACATCTGATGAGCATATTGAAAGTATGGAGAGTGTGTTATAAGAACTTAGTCAAATTCAGGCTGCAGGTATGCAGCATGTATTATATGGTGCGTGTAACCTGTCACAAAACACCTGTGTACCAAAAGTAAGTCGTGGGTACTGCTCACCCAATTACCACTACTTCCAATGATCTTCTCCATTAACCCAATGTTTTAAATCCCTTTCAGATTGGATGAACATCTTTCTATAGAAAACACTGGCTTGTAGCTACCGTTTTTATTTTAATTTTCTAAAAATATCTGAGTGAAGACTAGAAATAGTGTGATGAATAAAGTCTATGATGCAAGCTAAACCTTGGGTTTGCATCACTGAGTTTGAGATTGCATTTGTAAAATGAACAAGTTCTGTTACGTCTTATACTAAAATAATTTAATTTTTAGCTGCCCAAAGAATTGTCTTTTTGTAGTTGGCATTCCACTATTGAAAGGTAGGCTAAATTAATCTTCCCTACCATAAGATCTTAATAAATAGTGGCCCATTCCATATATAAAGATTAGGCTAAAAAGAAAAAAGAAACCCATAGTTTGCATATTAGTTTTGCTTTTTTAAAAAATAAATTTCCCTGTTCTTAATTTTTTTTTTAGAAAAAGAAAAATGAAGAGGATGGGGGTACCACAGATACGGCAACCATTTTATCCAACCAACATGAAAAAGACAGTGGTGTAGGGCGTACAGATGACAGCACTCGGAATGATGAGAGCTCCGAGCAAGAGAACAATGCCGATGATCACGTTACTTCCTCAAACACTTTGGGAAGCCAGAAGAAACTCGCCTATAGCCAGGACACGCTGGGCAGTGGTGACATGCAGTTTAGCAACGAGTCATTTATTTCAGCTGATTGCACAGATGCAGACTTCCTTGGCATCTCAGTGGATGAGTGCGAAAGGTTTCGTGAACTGCTGGAGCTGAAATGCCAGGTCAAATCCACCAACCCGTACAGCCTGTACTGCCACAACAGTACTCTGGATATGAGTAAAAGTGACCACGAGAGTGTGGACAGGGAGCTGGAGATGCTGAATGAAGAGCTGCGTAATATTGAGCTGGAGTGTCTTAATATTGTCCGAGCCCATAAGATGCAGCAATTGAAGGAACAGTTTCGAGAGCCATGGATGCTGCATAACAGTGGCTTCCGCAACTACAATACCAGCATTGATGTCCGCCGACATGAGCTCTCGGATATTACTGAGCTCCCAGAAAAATCAGATAAGGACAGCTCCAGTGCATACAACACTGGTGAGAGTTGCCGAAGCACACCACTCACTTTGGACATCTCCCCAAACAACTCTTTATGTAGGACAGCAGACGCTCTCGCTTTACAAGACAGGGAGGGGGCAGAAGGCACTCTGAAATTGTTGTTGCCTAGTTCAGAAGATCAGGAATCCAGCCTGGCTAAACCGCCTCCTCCCATAGATGCTGACCTTAGCCAGCCATTGGAAATCAAGGAAAGGAAAATTAACGAAGAAAGCAAAAGCTCAATTCCAGCTCCCAAAGCTGGTGGGTCCTCTTTGACTTCCTATCAGCATTCTCCATACAAGCATGCCCATATTCCAGCCCACGCCCAGCACTACCAGAGCTACATGCAGCTGATCCAACAGAAATCCGCAGTGGAATATGCACAGAGCCAAATGAGTTTGGTGAGCATGTATAAAGATTGGAACTCTTCAAACCAAAGTGAACCCAGGATGGAATGGAAAGTCAAGGTGAGAAGTGATGGTACTCGCTACATCACCAAGAGGCCGGTCAGGGACCGGCTGCTACGAGAGCGTGCTATAAAGATCAGAGAGGAGCGCAGTGGCATGACAACAGATGACGATGCCATCAGTGAAATGAAGATGGGACGTTACTGGAGCAAGGAGGAACGGAAGCAGCATATTGTGAAGGCCAAGGAGCAGAGAAAGCGGCGTGAGTTTATGATGCAAAGTCGGTTGGAATGCTTAAAGGAACAACAAGGGACTGAGGACAAGAAGGAAATGAATATCATAGAACTGAGCCACAAAAAAATGATGAAGAAAAGAAACAAAAAGATATTTGACAATTGGATGACAATTCAGGAACTCCTAACCCATGGCACAAAATCACCAGATGGGACAAAAGTTTACAACTCTTTCCTCTCAGTGACTACCGTATAATTTTTCTGTGCCAAAGCTAAATACATAAAACCCTTCCGTCAGGGTAGAGATTCTTGCCTCGTTCAATGTGGCAACACTTGTTTTGTTTCCTTGTTTGTATATAAGACACGTTCATCGGATCTACCAACCAAATGGAGAATTTGGGTTTCTCAAGCATTTTCAAAGAGGAGAGAGACATCATCCACCCCAAATCTTTGAAGGCAATACTGAAGAGGCAGAGCTTACTTGGAATACCAATAGTACCTTTTTTTTTTAACTTGTTATCCTTTTGCATAAAGTGTTTTAAAAATAACAGGAAAACATATTAATCATACTTAACACAGGTAATATCTTTTTATTCATATATTCCTATTTTAAAAAAGGTTACACATGCAGAAACGCAATGACAACCTCAAATATGTATTTTTAACAAGGCAGTATTTTGCAATATATCTTTGCTAGTAGGTCCTTTTTCTGCAGAGGTTGCTGTTTTAATCAATATTTTTAGCTGAACTAGCAAACCCTTCATAGAATCGTTTTGCAGTAACATATCACACCAGCTGTGTCTTTGGAGTTGTACTGGCTTGCCTGTCCATCATGGTACCTATGATAAGTAAATTAAATACAGCTGGCAGATAGGATAAATCCTGATGTACCTCCCTAGATTTGAAGCCTAATTGGAATAATTTGGATTGCGCTGGCTGGACTGGTAATATTAAAATCTCACTGTGATTACTATAAATACTTGGGGAACTACAGTCCTGTTTCAACAAAGTAGCCAGAGATAGGCCATTGGATTAAAGTACAGAGACTGTGGAGGAAGCTTTCCATAAAAGTATATGGGGACAGGCAATACCTAGGTACTGAAAATATTATGCATATGACTGTTTAGGACTCTAGCTAACAGCTGCACCTTTTCAGCTTCTCTCTCTCTGGTTTCTGAAGGAAGAAAGTAGGTATCACTTGAAAGAGCAGAAGGCAACTACTACATGCTGCAGCTCTGAAAGGTTTTGAAGTTTGCCAAGGCTATGGCCTGTTGAACGAATGTGCATGTGTGTCTAATGGTGTTACAAAACCAATTGTGTAATTTGAAATGCCAATTGTAGTAGCTGTCAGCTTTGTAGATTGGAATGTATTGAAATTGAGAGCAGTTTTCATGGGAAACATGACTAGTTATTAACAAGTAAAATGAAGTTAAAATAAATTATTGTTTTATATTTCAACTCAATCGTGGTAGGCTTTATTTCGCCTGTTTTAATCCATTATTCCCAGCACTGTCACTGCAGAGCCTTGTATTGTTTTATCCAAAAATATTGAGATTTCTCTAGCTGTGATCGCTGAATGTGGATTTATTCTTAGGATTGGTAAAAACTGTGCAAGCATCTACCTACTTGGGAATAAACATTGAGTTTAGAAATAATTGATAGATAGATTAACAGTTGGAAGGGACCTTGTAGATCATGTAGTCCTAACCACCACCCCTGCCCAAGCAGAAGGCCCTACACCATTTCTGACAGATGGCAGTGCAGTCTCTTCTTGAAAGCCTCCAATGATGAAGCTCCCACAACTTCTGAAGGCAAGCTGTTCCATTGGATGATTGTTCTCACTTTCAGAAAATTCTTCCTTATTTATAGGTTGAAACTCTCCTTGATCTGTGTCACAACCTACCTTGTAGTTTCTCAGAAGCTTCTTTCTCTGAAAATAGGTTTCTTTTGTTGAGCATATTCTCAAACTGATATTTTTTTTTTCAATTTTCTCGTTTGTATTTTTGAGCCGAGTTTATTGCTGCAGTTGGCAGAATTCTGCTTTTGGCACTCTTTGCTTTTAAAGGTCTATTCTTCATATTGATCCTTGAAAATGTATAGAGAATAGCAACAAACATCATAAGAAATCTGGAGGCTATATTGCATGATAAAATAATGGGTGGAACTTTGTTCAAGAGAAATCCAACCTAAAAGCAAGGAGAAATTTTCTGACTGTGAGAACAATTAATCAGTGGAATAGCTTGCCTCCTAGGGTTGTGGGTGTTCCATCACTGGAGGTTTTCAAAAATAGACTGGGATGGTATGAGGCTCTTGCCTGGAGCAGGGTGTTGGATTAGAAAACCGCTGAGCTGATTCTATGTGTCAGATTAACCAAATGAAAACATAAACAAAAGAATTACCTCAGTATCTTTTTCTGAATCATGAAGTCCCAGATGGAAACCTCATTCTGTCTTCTGTGTATTTTTCGAAGAAGTCACCTCCAAATTTGCGAACAACACTTCAAGTTAAATTTAATCTTATATTTGTCTCATTATTTCATTCATTAAATTTATATACTGCCGAACTCCCAGTGACTCTAGGCCCACATTTGGATTTTTTTTTTTAATGGCTTACTTTTAAGTAGTCATGGAGCTAAATGATAGGTATACCAATACCTTGTCAAATCTTCTAGGCATTACTGTCTAAGCATACACAGTGTTCATGGGAGTAAGTTCCATTAACATGCTGACACTACTAGCTAATAAAAAACCCTGATCGGCAGTATGTTATTTTTATAACTATGAAATTTGACTGTTGTGACCTGTTGGCCGCCGGCCCCTCCAGCAGCCGAATCAGATGAGAAGACAGTGTGGGAGTCAGGACCAGCATCAAGGCAACCTGAGAGCTCAGAGGGGGAAAAGGGAATGGAGCTGTCAGAGATAGAAACAGAGGCAGAGCCTGGGCCATCCATCAGCCCTCAGATGGAGAGTCAGCAGCCTCCAGGTCCAGAGATGGCTAATGAGGAAGAGAAGGAACAGCTAGGTCCAGCTGATGCACAGAAGCCAGAGGAGAGGAGAGCAGTGGAAATCTATGGGCTGATCCTTGGGACAGAAGAGCCACTGCTGCTAGTGATGCCTAATCCTAGCTCTGAGGATAAAAGGCAGGGGACGGAGATGAATAGGTGTGACAGACACTTATTATTCATCTCCCTGCTGAACAGGAGAGGGAGGGAGGGAGAGAGAGGGCTTTTTGCCAGGGCTGCTGGCGCTCCTAATAAAGGAATCATTGATTTAACTACAGGGGGGTTGCCATGTTTGGGAGCTGGGTTAAAACATTGACATTACCATGCCTTCACTTTCATATATGGTAAAAATAGCAGAGTCCACAAAAGTAGAACTTCTTCATCAGTGCCGCCAGCCCTGTTTAAATAAAAACACGCGCTATCAGATATTAGAAATCACAACTTGCCTAGGGGCTACTGGCTGGAGAATTAATTAGGATGATAAACAGAAAATATGTAAATTAATCTGATCTTCAGTGGCCTTTGGAAAGAGGTTACCAGATTTTTGTTAGAAAAACTGCTCAAATGTCTGGGAGCTACATGAAAGGAACCCATCAGCAATTTAAGCTCCTTTACTTATTTTGATTCCAAAAGAATTCTTGGTGGGGGGCAGATCCCTCTGGAAAACAAACTAATTAAGAAAAGACATTGTCACACTAAAAGGGTGACCATCAGAGATAGGAACAGTGTATGTGTTTCCTTCTTTCTCCCCCTTAGCCCACAAAAGTGATTACATTTAAATTCTTCGCAGCTGGAATGACAAAAAAATCAAGTCAGATTGTCCTTATATTTTCTCTGCAACCCACAATCCCCATATATTTTAAGCAAAAGAAACTTAATTTTCATGAGAAAGCCCTTGATGAAGACTTTTAAATTGTGCCTCTATATTTTGAATAGCAATTTATATTGTGAAGTGAAAGGAAATATACATTTTTTTAAAGTGCCTAAGGGAAAAAAAAATACGGTAGATTTGTGTAACAAAACTCAGTTATTTCTGAGTTGAAAACCCGAAGGGGGGGAGGCCATTTATTTCCACCCCATTTTGTGTAGCCAAAATGGATCCACCGATCCAATCTACAGAAATTTAGATTCCTTATTGTAAGAGAAAATCTTTTAGTATCAGGATTTTATTGCCTGAATACATGGTACTCCCTTCTGGGAAACAGAGCAGAAAGTAATTGTAAGGGTAGTCATAGTGGTGGTGATGATGATATGATAGCAATCACTTTTTCTCATTCAAGAAAATGGTTTACAGAATCATTCTTGGAGGTATAAAAGTCACATAGTCACTCCATAACAATACCT
The DNA here is from genome assembly GCF_049901735.1 of Notechis scutatus. NCBI lineage: Eukaryota > Metazoa > Chordata > Lepidosauria > Squamata > Elapidae > Notechis > Notechis scutatus. Next base: position 37,649,357 of record NC_142010.1, on the reverse strand, counting down.
TTCTTGGGGCTGTTCATCCTATAAAGGATAAAGAAAAGGTGGGGTGAATCACTGTTTAACATTTTAATGTTCCACTTTTACTAATTATATTTTTTAACTCATGGAAAAAGCATGAAGAGGAGGTGTGCGTTTCTAGAAATGAACATCCATCAGTAAGTCGCCTTGAAATGGCATATAAGATTATGCAATGCTGCTACAACAACATTTCAATATATGCAGATACTGCTGGCCAGAATGGAAATTATTCTAAATTCAGCCTTCCTTTGTCTGTAGAGACTCAGCACTCACTCGATATAATACACTGGTCTAGGAAGCCATCACCTGTTTGACCATTTTATATCAGAGCTTCCATCTAATTGTTGAATGTAGTAATTATTGCCACTATGCCCTCAAATTGAGAAATATTTGAGAGGCTGTCATAAAGAAGGGGACCACCTATTCTCCAAAGCACTGGAGGGCAAGGCAAGAAGTAATGGATGTCAACTTATCAAAGAGAAATCCAATTTAAAATTAAGGAGATATTTCCTGACAATGAGAACAATTAATTAGTTGAATGTTCACTTTCAGAAGTTGTGGATGCTCCATCACTAGAGATTTTAAAGAAGAGATTAGACAGCCATCTGTCCTGTATGGTATAGGGTCTCCTGCTTGGGCAGGGGTTTGGAATGGAAGATCTCCAAGTTCCCTTCCAGCTCTGTTATTCTGTATTCTGTAATACTCTGGCTTCCAAGTAAGTGCTGTTTTGCCCAGCCACTGATTACTAAAACTAATCCCCATTCTTTCCATTCCATCTTAATTACGGTGTGCCTTGAGAAACAACAAGACACACCTTCAATCTATTTTACATTGAGGATCTATGTTGGCAGCAAAACATAGCAATATATCTTGAATATTAAAGTTGAGGAGCTTCATTAATTCTTAGAGAGAATGAGACTGTTTCTAGTATCAGCATCACTCTGAGACAAATTTCTTCGCTTGACAGCCATTCTCACAATGGTTTTAGATAACTAATCAGCCAAAGGACTTTTGAAACAACTCTTTTGACAAATCGTCCCCTTTATGTTTTATTGCTACAGTGGACTCTTGCAACAGGGAGCCCCATTAAGAATAGGGGAAGAGCACTTCTGTCAAAATGAACTCTCGGTGACCTTCCCTTCCAATATGTGCTCAATCAGATGGGAAAGTGGGCCTCCCAGGTGTCACAGCAAGACTGGTGACTCAGGATGAATTCTATTGTCTTCAACAGGAGCGCTGGCTTTGAGATTTTGGATAAGCCATCCTTCAGCATAGTATGCTTTTGTTAATAAGTGGGGTTCTGAACAAAGGCCTCTCAAAAAAGCAAATCCAACAATAATTGTTTTTAAAAAATCACATTCTAGAGAAGATCACATTAAAAGCTTCACAATGACTGGTTCCATATTGAGATTCGTGGACTCTACAAGAATATGGCCTCATATAAAGTTCAAATGTTGACATTAACTGATTACCAAAAAAAGGAAGTCAGAACTGAAAATATCCTATCTTTGGTTATGTTTTATTTTCCAAACTCAAGAAATACGAAGCTATTTTTCATTGCATGTGTAAAGTCTAAAATCAATGTGGTCCACAAGATTGGTAAATAATTAAAGCATTTGTTCCAAATTAAGATATATGTGAAACTTATTTTACATGGTAGCAGAAAACTCTTGCTTAAGATAATAGTGTTTTTAATAATATTATTAAAACAATGTAATACCTTGCTTTAGTTTTCAACCTCCATTGATTCTGTAGAGATATATTCACATTGCAGCTCATTCCTGTTTGGGCAGGAGTTGGACTAGAAAACCTCCTATATGTCCCTTACAACTCTGTTATTCTTTATTCTCTATTCTATTCTGTTCTATTCAGATTTTAAAATACAATTGATCCCCAAAACAAATGGGTTGCTGCTGAACTAACTACACAAGATGTGTCTGCTTAATCATGGCTGATATTGTTGATCATCCATGACAAAGCTGAATATGCTCCAAAATTTAGAAAATGCCAAATTTAAGAAGTGAGTTGGGGTTTTATGGCAAATTCTAATCCCCATGCAAATTTAAAAGAGATAATGCTTGAGTTAACCTTGATGCATGATAAATACTTGGATATGTTCATGCCATTTTCTTGCCACAATACAAGGGAAGTTTATAATTGCCTTTATTTGGAATTTTTTTCAACTTCCTAGCTTACTTTGCAGCCTAACCAGAGGTGGTATTCATCAGGTTCCGATCAGTTCTGGAGAACCAGTAGTGGAAATTTTGAGTAGTTCGGAGAACTGGCAAATACCACCTCTGACTGGCTCCATCTATTCTCTGCCTCCTGAGTCCCAGCTGATCGGCTGGGTCTTCTTTTGTTGCCCTGCACAGGAGAATGGGGCTGGAAATCAGGTTAGTGGGGTAGGGAGGAAATGGGGATTTTTCAGTAACCTTCCCCCAGGAGTGGAGTGGGAATGGAGATTTTAAAATATCCTTCCCCTGCCATGCCCACCAAGCCACACCCACAGAACCAATAGTAAAAAAATTTGAATCCTACCACTGAGCCTAACTATTCCTGAAGATTTTCAATTTAAGTCCCTGTTTTTCTTTTTGATGTCACCAACATTAGATATATGTTGCCTCTAACTGAGCAAAGTTTTAGGAGTTGGTAATCAGGACCAATGATCTCCAAGAGGAACACATGAACTTGAGCTCATATCTAGAGGAAAATAAGAATATTTGGGTAAAGTATTAACTTCAAAGTGGGCCACACCACAACAGAGACTAACTATATGACTTCACAACTGAAAAATATTAAGACTGATCCAGATCAGCATAAAAAGTTATTTTGGTTTGGAGATCAGTTTTGGAATGGGACAGTTCAAAGTGGTTTTGTCTCTCTGAACATGGGACATATGTGTCTCATTTATTCATTCATCATTCGTTCATCAAATTTTAATACTGCTCATCTACTCTCAGAATGAATTTGGGCAGTGTATAATTGCATATGTGTAAAATCCTACATGGAACTACACTAAGCTCCAATAAATAGATTTGTGCATGATGGAACAAAGAGTCAAGGGCAAGCAGTTGTAAACTCTGAAATTCAAGGACATCAGTTTAATGAAGTAACACATAGTAGTGCTTGTTTGCACACAAAACGTCTTAGTGAGAGAGAAGGAGGTAAGAAGGTACTGAATTTAAGTGTCTATGGAGATTCTCAGTCATCCAGGTCATGGTTGTCCTAGAGGTGCTTTTTCAAAAGGCAACTGGACTTTGTTTTTTCTTGAAGACATTTCGTTTCTCATCTAAGAAGCTTCTGAAGAAGCTTCATCTAAGAAGAACTGAAGAAACTTTTTGGATGAGAAGTGAAATGTCTTCAACAAAAAATAAAATCCAGTTGTTTTTTGAAAAAGCAACTTTGGAACTACTGGGTTTAAGAATCAACAGGTCAGCTCCTAATTTTTTTTATAGTATTTGGGAATGACCTTGAGAGACAAGAAGGTAATGGTGTGATAAGAGGTAGCTCAGTCTGCAAGTGGAGGAAAAACATAGGAAATGTTTCAGAAGGGATCTTCCCTAATTTTATTTTCAGTCTTGCAAGGTTCTGTTTAATGTAATCTTACAATAAAGATAGTACTGATACTTTTATTTGGCTTCTAGTTAACAAATGGTCAGCACTAAATTAGCGCTACATAAGAGTTAATAGAATCCAAGAGGGGGTTGACTTAGACTTCTTATGGGAACGTAAGATTCCAGGCTAATAGACTTCTTATGGGAACAAAAGATTCCAGGCTAATTCCTCTCTTGACTCCACCCCCAGGCTCTGTCGGTCGTACAGTAAATGGGAAAAAGATGGGAAAAACATGAAAATGCAGATTTTTCTGTCACAGTATTCACACCTTATTGGCACTCAAGCCTTCTTTTTGAGGAATTCTGCATGCAATAATACTCTTCCTGAATAATCTCTTCAACAGTCTATTTTAAAATTCTCCTTTATTTCATATATTTATCCAACACCTTAACTTTCTATCCCTCTCTTTTTTTTATCCCTTCCTTTTCCTCCTTCATGCACAAGATGCTCAATTCAAACTATTTATTTCTTTCAAATTTCAGTCCCATTTCCTTCATAATAAAAGTGCTGCATATTTATGATATTTTTCTTTTTGAAGATGATGTGAGAACAGAGTGAGATTTCACGCAAATTGCTCCAGAATGAAAAATAATTCACTCGCAGATTGCTGCAAAGCATGTCTGTTTATTTACAGAGCTGAGGTTCTAACAGCAAAAAGCTGTCCCTTCCATTATTTCCTCCACCTTTCAGAAACAAGATCCAACTCCACTTTGTTGGAAAAGCACCAGAGACACCTGAAAGCATAAAATTGAATGGAGGTGGGAAATAAAAATATTATAGCTAGTTCTGCAAAAAATGCTACCTAGATACCAACATTTGCAGACTAGAGTCTCGGCTATGCAGAAATCTATTTGATACCATATAAATCTGTATCAAAGGGAACGAAGGTAAGGAATGAAAATAATAAAAATAAGAATCTTCTGTTGCCTCTGATTCTAAAACATAATGAAAAGTAAAGCCTGACATTTACTGAGGCACTATGGATCGCTCAGAAAAGGCAGTAAAATGTGATGGCATTATTTAGTATATCACCTAGCTTCAGGATATTAGTTGCCAGTTTGATTGCTTATTTATAACCTGCTGTATATGGGAAAATGCTGCACACTTTCCAATTGCCCTCTTTAAACATCAGCTGATGGGAAAAAAGTACTTTGGGCAAAATATTAGAAAACACATTTTTCATCAATTACTACATCAATTACTTACTAATTTTGAGTGTAGAGTATGTTTGTGATTTTTCTATCGATGCTTTTTTCCCTAAAGTTTGGTGCTCTACCGTCAGGGATCATTTCCCTCTCTGGCCTGCTATACAAATGCTACTACATGGGAGCCTGTTGGTCCAAAGTTCAACTTAAAATATTTGTAGCTATTTAATCTCAATTATTTTGTTTGTTTGAAAGAGCAGATGAAACATCTGTCAGGCATTTCCATCAGGAAGACAGCTTTCGTCCCCTTGCAAAGCAAAATGTTATTTTAACCTGCACCGTAGGAAAGGCTTTCTAACTGATGAGGAGAGAAGATTATCCATTCTCACAATCACCAAGATGAGTTTTGCCATTATGTCAAAGGAAAGAAAATGACCAATATTGACAAATAGCTGCATCTTACTCCAAGACATTTTATGACCATGTTATGGTATACTTTGTAATCATGTGATCTATAAGCTGAAAACCTAATGGATTCTACCATAGACTTAGGATAATTTCAGGTGAATGATGAGCAAATAATGGCAAAAGCATAATGAAATGTATGTATTTATGGCCTTGCTCAGAAAGTAAAAGCTATAAAGTCTGCCTTCACTAAGAGCAGTGGCACCTATTACCATTGATCAATATGCTGCATCAGAAAATGACAAGAATGGTCACTTTTCAAAACTTTGGCTGCCTCAGGACCAGTTCCCTTATAACCATTGCAAAATGTAGAGATTTTTAAGTCACCTAGAACTAGATGTGACGTAAATTTAAATAAATGAATGTTTGCATGAGGCAAAAGGTAATTTGCATTAACTAAAATCTCTTCATTCATTCATTCATTATTTACTTATTACTGAGGTCATTAGTCTCAATGGCAGAACCAGCCTAAGGGGATTGCAATTGATAATGAAAGATGCCTTATTTGTGACCAGGGACTTTGCTCTTGAGGTAGCCTATATATTAAATTGATCCATAGGGACACGTTGGGAATCCTGTGGGTGAAATGGTCATCCTGTGGCTATTCAGTGGGATCCCTATGTGAGCTTTTTGGCAATTGACTGATGCTCATTGTTTTGGTTGGTGTTCATCACGATAAACCCTTTTATTTCAGTTTGGACTAAACCAGTAATGCCTGGTTAGTGACTTTCTTATTTAGCAGCCACTCACAGTTACAATGGTGATGAAAAAAATCAATTTGCCATCCATCCTCATATTTTTGATCTTCGCAGGTCTGGAAAGCAAAGGAAAGCTGAAGTAAGATCATAAGCATAGTGCCAGTTTCGCTTAGAGACAACTTTGCTTTATGACTAACTTGGCAGTCCCCACTATTATTGCTGAACAAGGACCATAATTGCACATTGAGTATAAAGAGCGAAACAATTTTCATGCTAACAAAGGACAAACAATGGTTTTTAAATGGCTACAACTGAATATGCAATTAAGATGCCTTCAACACACATGCTCACCCACCACTTGCATGATCTGATTCTGAACAGGCTGCAGCCTGATAGTGGCCCATGGTCCAGGGGTGGGGACCCCAGTGTAATATATCTCACAATCTTCATAAAAAATAAGTGACTATAATATTCACTTGTTAATTTTCTATTTCCATTTTATAAGAAGTTTATTCCCAATGTGAAATCTCATTCTCAAACAAGTCTATTGGATCAGCTCAAGATTCTCTCTTAATGCTACAGAAACTTCTGCCCAAACCACAAATGCTGATCTCGTACTTGAAATGATCCTGCAAGACCTGAAATGACATTGGGAAAGCCAGAACTTGTTCCGTAGTGCCTGAGTCAGTTTACTTCTCTTCAATGGGACTTAGAGGTGTCTGATACACCTTTTTTCAATATTTCTGCCTCAAGCAGCTCAGCTTCAAAACGGTCTGTTCTTTAATCTAACAATTGTAATGATAACATTCTCTCAATTCTGCTTCAAGAAGTCCTAAATTATTCTCATGAGAACAGTGTGCACATTTATTATAATTACATTTTAAAGCAAAATAGCCATATGATCCAAGCAATTGGTCTGCTATGACATAAACACCTGTTTATAATTCACCCGTGATGTGAAGAATAAAAAATACTAATAGAAGGATAAGGGAACAATATAAATACCCTGATACAATTCTAAACAATGAATGATCTCCTTCCAATACAACAAAACCATTGAAATGCTATTAAAATGGCTTGCAAATCTTAGCAAATCCAGATGCATGCTGAAATACTATAGATAATAGACGTCGGACACAAATCTCTGCAAACCTTTGGAAAAGATTGCAACTCTTGAAATATTTATAAAAGACACAGAACTAATCAGCCATTTAATGGCCAATCCTATAAAATGAGCAATGGTAGAAGACTGCTATCTGGAGATAAATGGATTTTATTTCCTCATAGCGTGTGTGAATTTAAAAAAGACAGAGCAATTTTTTTAAAAAAAAATCTGGGAAACAATCTGAATAGCACCAGGAATAAAAAAAAACCTTTTGGAACAGAAGATACTATGTCATTTATGTAGACACTTTAAATCACAGGTAAAATGAGTTCAGTCCTATTTTAAGTTCCTTTGGCAGAAAAAGAGAGGTGTTTTTACAATGATTCAAGCAGACAAAAAAAAATCCAGCTGTACATGTAAGTCAATATGCACATGCCACTCTGGAAACTAGACCCAGTGCCTGATTCCTCTGGCTACACAAAGCAGCACCAGTAGTTTTATGCACAAGTAATGTGGAAGTTATGGCTCAGATGAAGTGAGAATTAGCGGACTCTGCTAATATTAGAATACGGTTGTATTTTCTCAAAGCACAAGAGGTATGAGTTGTAATCCTTGTTCCAAATCAGCCTTTGCCAACCTGATGTCTTCCAAACAGGTAGAACTACCAATCTCAGAATTACCAGAATGGCCAAAATGGATTATAGGCATCAGATTAGAGAAAATAACAGCCAAAGGGAATTAGGATCGAGACTCCAGAAGATCTGATACGACTGAATTATTTGTTGATTCATGTTTATTTACTGCCATCAATTATTAGGAAGGGAAAATACAGGTAGTCCTCGATTATGACCACCAACTGAGCCCAGCTTTTCTGTTGCTAAGTGAAACATTAGTTAAGTGAATTTTGCTCCATTTTACAACCTTGCCACAGTTTTAAATGAATCAGTGCAGTTGTTAAGTTAGTAACATGGTTGTTAAGTGAATCTGGCTTCCGCATTGATTTTGCTTGTCAGAAGGAATCACATGACTCTAGGACCCTGCAACCGCTGTATGTGTGAACCAGTTGCCAAGGGTTCTAATTTTGGTCATGTGACCATGGGGATGCTACAACAGTTGTGTGAGAAACAGTCATAAATCAATTTGCTTTCAGTGCCATTGTAACTTTGAACAGTCACTAAATAGGTTGAGGACTACCTAATACTACTTTGAAAAAAGTAGCAATCTTAATGGTCACAGTAGAAGTCCAATAAATCTAAGCAAATTCAGGTAGCATTCACTGCAGAGGACCAGTTTCCAGTGTCTTGGTGCACCATCACAAAAGTCTGCAGCATACAAAAAGGATTCCATTGCAAGTGATTTGGAAAATCATTGAAATCTTTGTGAAACACAACCAAGACACTTCCATACGTTATAATAATGAGGGTGTCTCATGATTAAATTAACTGCATTAGTTTCGGTTAATGAATCATTCATTACATTTACAGATGAGCAAACACAATGCTTCTGAAGCTGAAAGCATGCTTTTTTTAAATTTGCTGCCTATGTCATTGTACTACTAGTGTTAATCTGGAAGAGGCTCAAACTACATCTAACAATCATTTTAAAACATTGTATTTGCCAGTTACAATCTCAAGACATGCTCACATTAAGATAGTCTCATCTGTCCTTAAATAAAATAACTAAAAACTCAATATCACGATCTAAGTAATGTGTAGTAGTGCACTATAAACATAGCTTTTATTCTATGCTAAGCAAAGCAAAGACTTTGGCAGTGTAACTTTGCTATTGAAGTGTTAACTCTTTATTCCACTTACTAGCAAATTGAAATACAACAATTACTGTATTTTTCTAAAGAAATCCCTAGTACCTGTCAGTTTCTTGTCCATAGTGAGACCTGAACTACTTCTGATCAGTGAGCTCAGATTAATAGTTCAATCATATAAATCACTGTACTTCATTCCAGGTACTAACAAAGAACCCAGCAGAAACTAATGCTTGTGAGAGCAGTTAATGGACTAAAAAAACATAAAAATAAGATAATCCATGATCCCATACAAAACATAAAAGCATTTTTGGATCCCTGCTCCTGTTTACAGATAGAGAAGTCATCTCTCTCTACCTCAATAATTGCCCTTGTTAAAACGTTCTGATCCTGAAATGCCCCAACCAAGAACAAAACCTAACTATGTCTAATAGCCTCATTGTAGGTATGTTGCATGTTCCAAGCCCTGCAATTAGAATTTATGTTTCCATGTGTGCTGTTTTATTTTACAGAGAGATATTATTGCTAATCCTATTGTTGTATAAATGCAAAGACTACTAAAAATGCCGGTTTGAATTAACTCTGGTATGTGTATGTAAGTCTTGCATGCTTTTGTGCTCTGTTGCTGCATTGAATTTCCAGTGTGGAGTTAAAAATGTCACAACTAAAGATTCTGTGTTGCTCTGGATTACTTGGTGAGCACAGGGCAACAAATGTCTCTACATTGCAAATTAAGTATAAAAGGCTGGTCCTTGTTATGATACTGTTATATATGGAAATTTGGCTTATACACCTAAGAATATAAAGAGCAAGACAGAAGCCATGTTGCTCGTCATTTGACCTGTTAGAGATCAGAACATTTATGTAAGTTGTTGTTTTGCTAATGTCCTGTCTGGTTGTGAAATAATATGTTCTTGGCTTGGATAAATAAGAAGGTAATCTTGACATTATAGGGGTATTAATGATATCTTGTGTAATCTTGTAAGGAGAAAACAGGAAATCTGAAGATAAATGGTGAACTGAAGAAAGTTGGAGAATTTCCCGGGATGCATGGGAAGAGTTATGGAAAAACACCTAGACTACCCATGTCTTTCTTATAAAAACCTCTATAACTTCTATGTATGGAAAACAGGAACTATTATGTAATCTGTTAAATGTGCTGACCCTATATAAGCTGTATTTACTAAAAGAGAGTGTCTCCTTTCTCCTAAACTGTTGTTTTAAGGGTTAGGGGTCCGGTACTGCAGTATCTTATGTAATAAAGCATCCTATGGATTATCAGATTATCATAGTCTGTTGTTTTAATTATTTTTGGTATATTCTCTCAGATACCATGATATAGGTTCCATTATTTTGATGTCTTTGTGTTTAGCAATAGGTCCATATATTGGTGAATCTTGTTCTTGCCTGCTTATGCAGCCGAAGAGACAAAAATTCAGTCTACTCTACCTGCTGCTGAGTCAGACTCTATGTTCTTTTTGCAAATGTTTTATAACCATACTAGGTCTTCAACACTCAACATAGGGAAGTGAGGTTTGTTGTCTGTTTAGATATAGCCAAGGGTGGGATTCAGCCCGTTCAGGTGAACTGGATGTTAAATTTACATCTGGTTCACTGAACTGGTAGTTGAACCGACCGGCTGGCCCTGCCCATCCCTCCCCTCCCCTCCCAGGAATCTCCATGTGGTCCATTTTGAATGCAGGTAAATGCAGGGTCCACACAGAGGCTCTGGGAGGGCGAAAAATGGCCCTCCAGGAAGTTCCAAATGTCCAGAAATGGGTCTGTTTCTGGCTTCTGGAGAGCCTCCAAAGCCCGGGGGAGGCCATTTTCGCCTTCCCAGAGGCTCAAGGGAAGCCTTCGGACTATGGGGAAGGCGAAAAACAGCCCTCCCTGGATATAGCAGATTATCTAACCACCTTGAATGGATTGAGCAGGATGTATTGATTGGTAGTATAGTTTACTATTCCTTGATTAACATATTATTGTCAGGTGCATATTGTACTGATTAGATGCTGGTTTTGCTTATGTATTTGGTTCATAGATATGTGGTAAGGGATGAGGTGCTTTCATATATCTTTAACCTTTTGAGTGATTCCTAACAGGTTTATTTCTACAAGTCTGATTTATCAATTCTAGGATTTTTATTTATTTATTTTATTATTTGCATTGTAGGGTTGATCTGGGTTGATCTAAAATGCCTACAGCTTTCCAGCTGAATCTGTTTGAACTGGTCTGTAAGCCAAGAAATTAATGGCTTTTCATTATGATTTCTGACTCAACTGATGTTCATGGGTATATTCTTTCTATTTGTACAATATAATAGTTTTTTACCCCAAACCTCACACTGTATGTTGTAAATACCTCTGGTTTTGTTTTCTTTATCTACTGAGTCTTTGGGTTTGTTTTAGATGGTTTTGCAAGAAACTGCAAAAATAGTCTTCCAACAATTCCAAATTTCTGATAGGAAGATCTATGATAGCATGGTTAGTGAAACCATCATGAAATATTTCCAGTAACACAATATCAAACACAAGTCCTAACTGTAGTAAAATCAAGGTTCAACATTCCTTTGTCTCTTTTGCATCCCTGCATTAAGGAATGGAAACATTAAGGAAGAAGGGAAAGTATAACAGGTCAAGTTTAGGAATGTGTGTTGATCTATTATCAAGCACTTTGTTTGTGATAGCAAAACATACCACTTGCTTCTATAGCGAAATGGGTGAGGAGAAACAAGGAGCAAGAAGGTCATATTGAGCTCCCATTATTTTCTATGGCTGGAATACTAGGAACATTTTCAGTATTTTCACAAAACAACACTTATGCTATTTTGAGTAATGTTCTTTCAGAACTCATGAACTGATGTCATACAAAACTGTTTTGTCCTGAGTGAAAAGCAGCATTCTGCATCTAGCATTTGGTCCCATCAACACTAGCCTATAACTCAGTTCATCCTAAGCTAATTTTAATATTGTATTGGTTAGAAACCTTATCCAATGCATATTATTAATTAACAATAATATCTGTTCCTTGATTTACTATCCCTTTTCTCTTTTCTTGACTGCCTATTAGGAATATTAACTCAGACTCATTAAAATATATTTCACTAGAAATAAGCAAACCACGTTGATACAATCTGTACCAACTACTTCAGCAGATAAAATCTCCAGAAATTGTCTGGTTTGCCACAGTGTTCATCACCCAAGAAGGCCAAAAGGGAAGAGAGAGTGTATTTCTGTGTTCAGCTAATTAAGCTATATAATAGTTAAGCTCTATGATTGCTTATATTTGAATAAGGTAAATTGCCAATATATATAACTAATTTGCATGGAGATAGGAAATCACATTTTGTATCCTGGTATTGATGTTACAATACTGCAGAACAATTAATTTAAACTGAAAAGTCTAACTTGTTAATTGCTATTATTATCACGTTGCTCGGAACTAAGCTTCCTGCAGAGAAGTAATGAAGTATTCTGCAACTTCAAAACCCTAAGGGATATTTGGATTAGCTCACCATCAATTTGAACACCAATAGCCCTCTTTGGACTAAAAAGGACCAGTGGTTTGCACTACTTGGATTAAGATGCTTAAATTGTTTAGTTTTAAGGTATTGGACTAAGATTGGGGAGGCCATGTTCTATTTCACCATGTGCCATGGAAGTTCAAGAGCTGATTTTTGGTCCAGTTATTCTCTTTCAGCCCAACCTACTATACAAAAGTAGGTTTGGAGGAAAATAGAATCAGGGAATGATATGAATGCCAGCTTGAATTCTTGGTGGGAAAAGTGAGAATAAATCTAAACAGACTACTTGTGTGTTGTCTTTAATATGTTGTTGCCAATATTTCAAATAGCCATGAGTAGTATTTCACAAAATAAGCATTTGAAGAACTATATAAGAATTAAGGTGGAGTTTCAAATGAAATGAAATATCCTTGGATTATAAATTCAATCTGATCTAAGTCTGCAGAGATCTTGGTTTCCCTCTGAGACATGGAACCTCACTACGGTGACTTTGAGCCAGTCATTCTTTCTTAGCTCAGCCTTCCTCATAGTGCTGTTGTTGGGAGAATAAAAATGAAGGTTTTTGACAACGTTAAAAAAAAGTGGAGAATAAATAATTAATAGAGTTTTTAAAATTCACATCTCAGTTGCAATGAGGCCTCCAGTTTTTGTAGGATCCAGTAACTGTTCCCCAATATATTTGTACTGCTTGATGTATGTCCAGCATAACAGTCATCATTAAAAACTTCAATTTTGTTCCAGTGGTAGGCAACCTGAAATTTTCCAGAAATTTTGCACCACAATTCCCTTGTCGTTGGTCATGCTGGGGCCCATGGAAATAAAAGTTGAAAGTTTCTGGGAGATACCGTGTTACCTTAGCCTGCCTATTCTGTTCCTACAACATTAGCTGGGTATCTCTTTTAGGAGGCAAGAGAGACATCTGGTTTTATATTACAGAATTATCTGTAAATGCATTATCAATTCTTTAGCAGGGCACTGATGCAGAACTACCAATTTAGAATGCTGATTCAATCTGGAGACTTCCAATTCCATGAGATCATTTGATTCAGAAAATCAATTCAGTTTGTAGATTGGATCAAATTGCCTTCAAACAGTGAATCCACACTGAAGGTTTAACAAAGTTCAGAAGGCAGCAGTGTGAAATCATTTCTATATTACTATCAAGAAAAAATACATGGACATGTTACTGAAAGCATCTTTACCTTTTTATTCTTTGGGGGGAGGGGAATCCATATATTTTTCCCTATGATTGAAATTAGTGTTGTGCAGACTTTGCCTTAAAAATGTTCTTCCTGTTAAAGAAATTTTTCATTTTTCCTGGGTACCTTGGATTTTTTTTTTTTTAAATCTTCCTAGATGGTAAAGGATACTACCTTTTTTTTTTTTTTTTGCCTTAAGTTTTCTTCTACCATGAATTAGGGCACGGGTGTCAAACTCACAGCATCACGTTGCCATCACGTGATGTTTCGCCATGTTTCCCCCTTCATGGAGCTGGGCTGGGTGTGACCTACACATGATGCATTTGACCCACAGGCCACCAGTTTCACACCCCTGGATTAGGGTCTCTGCTGCCCAGTTCTTGAGCTGAAAAAGCCACATTAAGGAGAAAATCTCTTATAGACCTTCTTTCCTCATTTTTACTTGGGATTCTGTTGAACTGTGAGTGATATTCTCCAGTAAAAATAACAACAACAAATCTCTCTCTCTCTCTCTCTCTCTCTCTCTCTCTCTCTCTCTCTCTCTCTCTCTCACACACACACACACACACACACATCCTTATGATAAATGCCAAAACCCAAACATGTATTCTTCTTTGGAGGAAAAAAAACGGAAAGCAATTCCTTTTTCACGAAATTGAAATTTTTTACACAGCGCTATTTGAAAGCGATGGCAAAATTAGCATTTTTCATCAAGATTGTCACTTTTCCCCTGTCCTGCCCCAATTTCCCCCCCTCCCATTTTTTTTTCATTTTAGAAAGCACAAACCTCAGAATTAATGCATTGTCTTTAACAAGCAGGAGAAACCTATCTGCCCCACTCTTTAGAGCGAGTGGAAAAACTGTTCTCATCTGGAGGCTCACAAAACAGTCTAATAAGGATTTCTAAAGAGTTCCTTGAGCAACATCTCTCTCCCCATCTCTCCAGCAAACTGCATTAGCGGTTTAATATTCTTAACTGCCCGCATTAAGTGCATGTTTCTGCATATATAAACATTATGCATTGTTTTTAAATACCCATTTCTCTACCATAAATGCAGTTCTTATATTACCAATGAGGTCACTCCAGGGAGCACTGTTACCATGAAATAATAATTTCCATTTATAACAATTGTGAGAATGGATTCTAACATAGACAACGTGCCTCTTTCTATGCCTTTCTCCCTAGACTTCCAGCCACATTTCCCCTGCAATTTGCAGTTCTTGGTGCCTCCTTTAAGAATGCAGAAGATGCACAGAAACAAGAAACTTTGCTAAACTTACAGTATGTAGTCAACATGTTCTCATGTGTTTCGTTGTTGGTTCGTTGTTAATTTGGCCTTAGAAATATAGTGAATTTAAGTCATTCCAAATCTATATGCTGTTGGCATTGGGTAGAGTGCGATCAAATCAACTAAATAACTTATAAAGGAGAATTCTGGTGGTATCTCTGCATGATCCAGTTGTTCTTTCCCAGCTTCATCCAACATAAAAGTAATCCTTATATAAACAGGGAAGATAATTACCATCCACAAAGGCAGCCCCATTCTGCATTTGTTTGAGAGAGTCAAGGCCTGTTTTCACTTAGGAAGACTTGCTGTGATTCATGCATGGAGTCAAGGGGGGGGGGTCTCCTCTGATGCTAGCATATTCTCGTTGTTACTGAAGAGCCTTTTTTAGGTGTCTACACAAATCCATGTGGTGTGAGAATGACAACTGTCTATCTCATTTTGATTTTATTTTTTTTAAAAGCCAGTCCAACTATCTTGGGGTAGACAGATGACTTTTCCTAATCCCTGTTTCCCCAGAGATTTACTGAAGTGTCCCATGCGAGAGCTCCTTCCTATGGTTGGAAGCGTTTTCTGATATAAGAGTTGGAAATCATTATGTTGCCTGGCCAGGGATATGCAACTGAGATTCGAAAATCATCAAAGGGAGAGGGTCTCCTGAAGAATGGAGATTCTCCCCTTCACAAAATTCTTCCGCATTTCATTAGGCTGGAAATAAAAGGAAAGAGTGTGCTAATGTCCCTCCCTCCACGATGCACCGAGCAAGGAAATGTTTGAAACGGACAAACTTGCCTCTCTGAGCCCTGTGGCTCCTAAGGGCTCATTTCACGACCAGGAGAAATGCATACAGTTACTCCCTTTCTGAAGGAAAGGCACATAAATTGGCAGAAACCTGCTGCTACATTTCTGAAGGGGGGTGGGCAGAATGGAGAAATTAATAGGATGTAAGATGAGGAGCGGCTGTGTTGGTTACTAGGGCTGAGCACAGGGTACTGTGATTAATGGGATGGGGAGAGTCTGAGGAGGTTCAATTGTTAAAATGAAATAAAAACGGCATGGCATGAAATCAAACTAAAAACAGCTATAAATATTTTAGGTACCTTAATAAAAGCCCGGGAGAATATTTATTTCTAACATAAATCCTGGGGTACAATCCTCCCCAGATAAGAAAGAATATGCTTATCTGTTTTTCCCCTCAATTCTTATTTACATAGAAATACAGAGGCCACTATTTATTCAGGGTGAAGACTTTCCTCCCACGTACTAGGTTGTAAAACGTGATTAGCTTGACGCTCTGCCTCCTTTTTTTAAAATACAGCTAAACCCATCCTGATCTAGCCAACCTGTCAGGAAGAACAACTTAGTATACCACCATTAGGGAAAAAGAAATTTTGAGGGGACAGTCATACACACTCCAGTTGAGATACCGGATGACACATCTTAAAAGGGATACAATCAAAGTCCTAATTAACTTGTGGGCTAGGGCCTAACTAATTGGGTCTCTCTCTGCTACTTATTAGAGAAATCTTTGACACAAATCCAATTTGTGGTTTAGAGATGGAAGATTTGATTATTGTGCCTCTGGGATGCTTACTACATAATCATTCATTGTGGTAGAAGTTCCAACTGCTTCACAAATGAGAGGGACCAATAGACAGTGTGTTTCTCCCATTTTCCGATTTGCATTTCCTGGCTTTTCCCATTGTTTAAATTGGCTTTCTCTGGCTATCCTCTTGATCAAGGGTGTCAAACTTGCAGCCAGCGGGCCGGTTGCGTCATGCGCTGCTCATGCCCACCCCCCATTTTAGCAATTGGGGGGGAGTCATGATATGTCACGTGATGACAACGTGATGCCATGAGTTTGACAGCCCTGATCTAGATATATACAGCAGACTGAATCCCAGAATTAGCATGGCCAAGACTAATATTTCTGGAATCTGAAGTACCTATCTATAGACTACTTATTTTGGGAAAACTGGTTTAAAGTAATCTATTTGGCAAGGCTGACCTATGTCACATCTACAGTAGTTTGCTCCTAAATATGACATCATCTTTTTTTTTATCAGACACTCTAACTATCAGCTGCCGGAGATCATAGCTGGGATTGAGTTAGAAACAGGGTGTGGAGCAGAAAGGATTTAACCATGGTGTCAGGCATGAAGTTGCCCAACACATAGGAAGTTCCAATGATTAAACTGATTTATTACCTACTCATGTCTATGCACAGGAATCTACTCAACTCAATGGTTAGCACTATTTTGGCAGTGGATAAGGGAACGGAATTCAAGAAGGGTTGGACTTAGTCCATTTGTGGCTACATAAAGACTCCAGGCCTAATTTCTCTTTTGACTCTGCCCCGCCCCCCTGGATTCTGCCACTCCTTCTCCTACATAGAGTGGTCTGGTTAATAGAGCCAGAATCTGCTGCTGGCGGTCATAATGCTTAATAACTTCACTACTTAATAAAAGATCTAACTCTTCCACTTTACCACATATCCAAATCTCACTTCTTCTTTTTTAAAAAAAGATAAATGATTTAGCAAAACCATAATAGTATTCTATCTTGAAAAGTTGGTTGTCAGTATAGGACTAGGCCAGGAATGTCCCAATCATTGGGGGTCAGGATATATTTGTAAAATTAAGGTTCTTTTATGCCTCTCCCCCCCCGCAAAAAAAAAAATAGTAGTGCCATGGGTATGGTAAAACACCCATTAATCAGAAAAAAAAATATTTTACAGGATCCCTTCCCACTAATATCTCTAGTTTTTCAGGATAGTCTTTACTCTCTTGGTTCATCTCTGTTATTTCTTTCCTCGGTGGAAGATTTCCCAACACATACAATTTCATTTTGTTTTCTAAGAATTTCTGGGTCTCTCCAATGTTCCAGTTTTGTAGATAATGTTTATACTTTAGGCTGGTGCTTCTCTTTGTAGGATACCAGCTTCTCCATTAATTTGAATTCACAGGAGCTAAAAAAGATGGTTGGGAAAATAACTCTCCAAGAAAGTTAGGTAGAGAAGTCATATTGGGATCTACAACAGTCCTCCAGGTTGCTCAGCTCAGCCTCCCCATGCTCATTGTCTGGTGTTGAAATGTTTTATTTGAATTGCCTTATATGGAGTGTAAATGCCACCTACAACCAAACTCCACCAGAGGAAGAAACCAGCCAAGCACTGTGTTACACGATGCTGTTGTGTTTGCTTTGCACTAAAATGGTTTCTTAAAACTGAAGTTATTTGATTGTTTAATACTGAAAGATCAGTTTAGAAGAGAAAGCAGAGCCAGAGGTTCCTTTCAGACTGCTGTAAATGCCAAGAATTCTGAAATTAATAGCGAACATTGTAAATAGGGAAATAAAATAAACATTTACTGCTGCAGATGCAGCCTCTTGCTTCTGATATTTCCATGTCCCTGGAACATCCTCCTGCTTTTAAGAGCAGAAAAGCATAAAACATACTCTTAGCACAAACGCCATGAATTTTTCTGTCCTTTTTAACTTTAGCTCAGTAAGACTGCATATACTATAAAAGCAGAGCAAAAGAACGGAAGGGCTTTTATTCTACATAAAGCAATTACCGTTGTTGTCAGCAGCCACAAAATTTACTGTTGAAGGAAAAGGGTACAGAGAAATGAATAAGCAAAAGAGCTGAGATAAAAGGAAGGCCGGTCCAAACATTAAGTAATCTGCCAGTGGTCTAGTTTTCACCTCTGAACATCCTTTGTTTCATTTCACTCCTTAGATAACTGTCAAAAATGCGTAGTTTCATACTGTTATGGCAGCTGATCCCCAACCTGGCACCCTCCCCTAAGGTTTAGATGTCCTGAAAGGTCTGCCCCACCATCCAGGATCTGGAGGGACAATAATGTTGGTTATCACTAGATAAACCAGCTGAGATTACATTCAGATCAATCTCTCTATTGCACCTCTGATTATTTAGGATCATCTTTGTTGTTGCTTTGTTCTGGGATTGCATTTTCTGTATTTGTGTGAGAACTTCTGCTCTGCAGATACATTTTAATTGAGGCAAATTGAGGCATTCGTTTCAAATAGAAGTGTCAGTATTGCTCAAAATAAATGAAACATGAAAAGTAGCACCTTTACTATCCCTGTGACATGTTTAGAGGGATGGGGTGACTCAGTGGCTAAGACGCTGAGCTTGTCCATCAGAAAGGTTGGCAGTTCAGCAGTTCGAATCCCTAGCGCCATGTAACAGAGTGAGCTCCAGTTACTTGTCCTAGCTTCTGCCAACCCAGCAGTTCAAAAGCATGTAAAAATGCAAGTAGAAAAATAGAGACCACTTTGGTGGGAAAGTATCAGCATTCCATGCACCTTCAGTGTTTAGTCATGCCAACCACATGACCACGGAGACGTCTTTGGACAGTGCTGGCTCTTCGACTTTGTAACAGAGATGAGCACCGTCCTCAAGAGCCAGAAACAACTAGCACATGTATGCGAGGGGAACCTTTACTTTGTACTATGACATATGTCCACTCATAAAATATTTCTATGGTCTTTTTATAGTTGCCAACAGAAAGGGAGGAGGGAAGGGATTTGAAAGAGCAGTGTGTCAGCTTCAAAATCGAAAGTGCATTCCATAAATAGTTTTCAAAGTTAGTAACTAGGTGACTGAAATTTCTGTCGTGCAAAATTCTAACTAGAGAACATGATTGATGATTCTCAGCTATGGATGTGTCTCAATGGAGAATATGAATTATGATACACCCAGGGGGTGGGGGAAAACCAGGGTCAAGGGTGAGAATGAATTATGTGTCTCAGAGTGGGCTACACCCAGACAGTGCTGGACATGTTAACTCCCAATAAATCCTTTTGAAGTTTTAGAAGTTTGGCTCGAGACTCATGGTTTAATTGGGGTAACTGCCGGAATCCTGAAAATCACTTTTTGTGACCTTCTGTCAAGCAAAGTCGATGGAGAAGCCAGATTCACTTAATAATCATGTTACTAACTTAACAACTGCAGTCAGTGGTGAAATGCTACCGGTTTGGCCTGGTTCACCAGAACAGGTAGTAAAAAAAAGCTCCAATGTTCTGCTGAGAGGAGAAAGAAGAGAAAAGCGCAGGATCGGCCCTCCTACCCACCCCTGCACTTTTCTGTTCTTTATCCTCTCAGCTGATTGGAGCGGCAGAGCCTCAGCTGGTGTTTGGAAAGCTACATGCACACATTAGGTGCTCGCACACACACAAAGTGCGCGATCACCGAATCGGTAGGGAAACTGGTAGAATCCCACCACTGACTGCAGTATTTCATTTAATAACTGTGGCAAGAAAGATTGTAAAATGGGACAAAACTCACTTAACAAGTATCTTGTTTAGCAATGGAAATATTAGGTTTAATTGTGGTCAAAAGTCAAGGACTACCTGTAGTTCAAGTGTGGTCTACTGCTGTGGTGGTCTAAAGCAGCTTTATTTGTTTCAAATGTATTTTAGAAGGTGCATAAATGAATGGTGAGAAGAATGAGTTGACTGACCTTACAAGATAAGCCAGCATTGCTTTTTATCTGTATTAAAATGTTTGGGTTTATATTACTACATTTCCATGTGGTTTCAGATGTGTCTATTGGAGAGTGGTGGAGGTAGAATAAAATGCATTTCAAGCTGGTGGCTGCAATTGTACAACTGAAGCATCCCATCTGTTTATGTGCCACATGCATCCATAAGAAAAGGAAAGGACATTTTTGATTGCAAAATCATACCTGCCATCTCAACTTTTTTGACCTGACATATTTCACATCCCATTGCAAATGTGAGCTGCTTAATTAATTTTCTGTTTCTCTATATTGCATCAATATTTAATTGTTTATGTTATTTTATATTTAAGTTATTTTATATTTATATTATTTTAATTCTGTATTGCATTGGTTTCCAGTTTCATGCCTTGAAATATTCTGACTATGGGCATGGTTTACAATAATTTCTAAATTATAGAAATAGATCATAAATTTACATTCTCCTCCAACTCCTCCATGATAGATTGCACTTCTCAAAATATGTACAACTTTACATTTACAATGCCCCAAACTTCAGCGTAAGTTTGGGGTGTTGTAGAAGTTATTGATAGGTCTCCCAATGGGAAAGTCAGGATGGAAGCTATCATACAACTACAGATTTCTGCTTATCGTAGATCAGCAGGTCACTTTATTGAAAGACTTCAAAGGTCTACTTCCACTGAAACTTTATCAGAGCAAAGAACATGTTTTGTCCCACAAAAGACCAGCAGATATTTAAATTCTAACATTTACTCTGTTACCTCTGTTAACATTTATCTGTGGCCATGATTTTTTTTTTAAAAAGAGCAGATGCCATGTTGAAAACAATCTGGTAAGGAATAACCAAATTTAATGCCATAACATTAGCACATAGATGCTCAGGGCATACATACATAGAATTGCTATGCTATGATTCTGGAAAGTAGATCAGAGAAAAGTAACTTTAACAGAATAACAGAGAGTTGGAAGGTACCTTGGAGATCTTCTAGTCCAACCCTCTGCTCAAAAGCATGAGACCTTATACCATTTCAGACAAATGGCTGTCCAGTCTTTTTTTAAAAGCCTCCAGTGATGGAGCACCCACAATTTCTGAAGGCAAGCCATTCTATTGGTTTGTTATTTTTGCTGTCAGGAAATTTCTCCTTAGTTATAGATTGCTTGTCTCCTTGGTTAGTTTCCATGCGTTGTTTCTTGTCTTGCCTTCTGATGATTTGGAAAATAGGTTGACACCATCTTCTTAGTCCGTCAAATACTGGAACACTGCTATCATGTCACACCTGGTCCTTCTCTTCACTAGAGTAGGCACACCCAATTTCTGCAACTTTAGACAATAATGATTATATTAATGAAGTGTGCTACAATAATGATTGTATTAATGAAGTGTGTCACATCCTGGAGTTGCAACTTCAATATTTCCCATGGGTCAGCACACTATATATTCATGACCTTCTTATGGGCTTCCCAAAAGTGAAAATACTATTGTCATTTTGATTCTGCAGGACTTTTTCTGTGGTTTTGTGTTCCCTAGGTTTACTAGATTGCAAAGCAATTTTGCCCTGTCTCCCTGAACAAATCACAATAAAATTGGCTACCCTCGTCATACCTTTAGGGTAGATGTTTTCTATCCAGACTGTTTATTGCAGAGTCTTTATTGTAATCTGTGAGTTGAATGACACCATTCTTTTCTTTTCTATTTAATTTTCAGTCTGCTTGATTGTGAATATGAAATTTTTAAAATATCAGTAAATATTTCTGAATTTTCTCAGTCACATAGATTGCTTTTTACTATCTTGGAACAATGTGTTATGTAATTTTTGCAGAATATTTATATAACAGAAATATTATATGAAGGTTAAGTCGGGTTTTTTTTCTTAATGTTGCAAGAAAGACACTGGATGTCACATGTATGTGAGCTGGGTGGTCATATAATTATTTTTAATAAATAAATAAAATAGGAAGTTGAAGCATTGTACATTTAGAACATTTGCAGAGAAATCAATCTCTTTTTAAGGGACCATCATCATATATTTCCAGGATAAATTCATAAAGAGTCCACAGTCACATTATAGTGGTGATGGGGAATAAAAATGTAACAAATAAATAAATAAAAGGAGATGAATTTCTCTCTCCATACATTCCTTGATCAAAAGAAAGACATGCCCAAGATCCCATGTCTTTTTTTCAAAAGGCAACTGGACTTGGTTTTTCCTTGAAGACATTTCACTTCTCATCCAAGAAGCTTCTTCAGTTCTGAGTGAATGGTGGAGAATGGAAGGATTTATATTCCTTGCACTCACCTGATCATTAGCACTCTTTCTGAGAGTCATTGAGGCCACTTGGAGGTTTATTTGTATCCTTTGGGACAACCATGACCTGGATGAGTGAGAATCTCCATAGACAACATATCCAAGGAATTACACACAGAAGCTATTCTAATTTGCTTTCCCTGAGCTAAATCTCTTAATAGCCATAAACATGTTGGATTTCCTTCATTGATTTCATCTGTAGATGGAAAGTTCTAGGCAAGAGAAGAGATTAAATTCTCATATAATGTGTTCTTTTTCTGCTGCCTGGATTACTTTACAAGACTACAAGAGGGAATGCTTTACAAAAACTTTTTAGGACATTCATTTAAAACATTCAGGAGTTCTGATGGGAAGGCAGGCGGTAACAGAAAGAAGAATTATGAAGATCAATACTGACTTCCACAAGAAGTTCTGGCATTTTATGTTCCAATTTAGAACACCTTCTCTTTTACAGCCAAGCTGTAAATGGCTCAAATTAACACACTTTTCTTCTTCTGAAATGCTGACAGAACATTTCTTTTAATGGTGTTAGTAGGCACAAAGGCCCAGCCAAAACACTAATACAAGTCTATTTAAAATACAACAACTAAATCAAAATAGAGCTCATGGGGGTTTCTTACAGCAGCTCGACTGGTTTTACAGCCCTTTTTGCAAGTTTCTCAAGAGAGATCTGGCTAGTTGCCAGATGAAACTACACAGATTCTTCCAAATACCATAAATTGGGGGGCGGGGGGGCTTCTTTATCATGGAACCTTCTGTCATACCGTCCTATTGTTTCTTTTTATTTTTCTTATATGTATCCATTTCATGTATTCATAACTATGTTTATACTTATACCTGTTATCTTATAATCGCTTATCAAAAAATAAATAAATAAATAAATAAAATAAGCACTTGTCTGCTTAGAATAATCTAATTCTGAAATACAGGTTGCCAGAAGGGCTAAAAGTGCTTTTAAGTGTTGTTTGCTTTTATTCTGCCCATCAAGAAGCATTGGTGAAGGATAAGACTGTAATCTTAGGATAATTTCAATATAATTAGCTTAAAATTTGTCAACACACTTGAACAAGATATTACCTTTAGCAGGGAATGGTTGATGGGACACAAATGTGACTTATGGCTGATAACCTACTCCATTCTTTCTTTAATTAAAAAGCAGTTATATAAAGGATTTGAGCTGACCTGATGATAAATTTGAAAATGGAAAATTGTGAAAATTGTGACTTGTAATGTAAGGAGGGATCAAGAACATGGGAGCATAATCTCAAACTGACAGTAAAGGTAAAGGTTCCCCTCGCACATATGTGCTCATCGTTTCCGGCTCTTGGGGACAGTGTTCATCTCTGTTACAAAGCTGAAGAGCCTACACTGTCCAAAGATGTCTCCGTGGTCATGTGGTTGGAATGACTAAACACCAGAGGCACACAGAACGCTGTTACCTTCCCACCAAAGTGATCCCTATTTTTCTACTTGCATTTTACATGCTTTTGAACTACTGGGTTGACAGAAGCTGGGACAAGTAACGGGATCTCATTCTGTTACATGGTGCTAGGATTCGAATCGCCGAACTGCCAACCTTTCTAATCAACTGAGCCACTGCATCCCCTAAAATGACACTAGGGAAGTTCAAAAGTAATGTTAGAAAGTATTACTTCACAGAAAGAGTAGTGTAAGCTTGGAATCCATGTCCAGGAGAGGTAGTAGGTCAATCATCATAAACTGAGTTTAAACATGCTTGGGATTAACACATCCACCATCCAATAAAAAAATAAAAATGAAATAAAAATAATAATTAAAAATAATAAACAGATAACAAAAAACCTCAAAGGACTCAGTGAACCACTAGATCTTTTTCTGCAGTTGGTTTTCTACATCTCTATGGAAACTTATCTAAATAAACCAACAATTTGTTTACCCATTCTCCCAAAAGAGGTTGGGCTGAGTAGAGTCTGGCAGGGCAATCACAACAGTTTCCTGAATGGAGGAGTAAGGAACAGCAGAGGTAGCCTCTGGGCTTTCTAACTCTGCATAGCTGAGCTGTATGTGTCAGCATTCCAACTAACCAACTCCAAACCAATAACCTCTGAGACAAACAGTTCCTCAAAGTTCCATTTTATTAGAGTAGTCATATTGGCACATCTGGGAAAACCCGAATCTGAGAATTCCGGGTTTTCCCTTCCCAAAAGAAAAATCAAAGATCCATTCCCTCTCCATCACATGGCCCAATCAAATCTTTATCTCAACTGGAGACACCCCCCAGTCGCTCTCTTCCAGGTGCAGGGCAACGTGTCCTTGACTCTCTGAGAAAGAATGTTGTTGTGCCTAGTCTTCCACCCCACTCTGAAATCCCCCCTCCCAAATTCCCAGGCACTGAATGTGGCAGCCTCAAAGCTTCCAAGTAAAAAATGGCTTCCAAGGCTGACAGTATGGAGGTAAGAGGCAGCTGCAATTTGAGGAGTTGGCTGTGGTTGCCTTGAAGACTTCCAGGGGTTAGGGAAGAGCTTTAGAATAAGGCTGTAGGAGAAAGAGAGGGAACAATGTTTTCACTGCTGAAATACTGAAAAACTCCTATGCCAAGTCTCCCAGTTGCAGCTGAAGGAGAAGGTGGTACATTATACACAGAAACTATGTGAACACCCTAAAATTGCAGAATTGGACAACTCGCCACAGCCAAATCTTTGTGGCCATCTTGATGCAGCCAACCTAGTGCAGCCATCTCACTGCAGTCATCATGCCACAGCCAAGTTGCCATGGGACAAACCACATGAGATAACTCAACATGATAAATATTAACTGCCATTGCTTCTTCCACATTATTTTCATTGACAAAAAATTGGCTGTGATGAGATGGCCATGATAAGAGATGACTGTGGTATCTTAGATACCTCCCTAAATTGTGCCAAGACTACTGGCTTTTTCACATTTCTGGAGACTTGAGCACCAGTGGTATGCTCCCTCTTCAGCTGTGTTGAGTTCTTAGTGGGAGTGGGAACATAACAATCACTTCACACAAATTGGATAGAGCTGGCCAGATAACATCCCTGTATATAAGAAGAGTAAATGGTATAAATTAGCAAAGGAAATGAAGGAATGAAAAATGGATATAGGTATGTTGTGTTTGGGAAACTAAGAGAGAGAAAGAGAGGGAGGGAGGGAGGATTTAATTAGAAGGATCTTCTGGAATGGTGTTGCTGAATTTATGCCTAAATGCAAAGTTGTAGATTTAACTATGAAAGAAAGAGTGAAAATGTATGTCAGAAAGCAGAAATTGGCATCATTTACTTTGCTGTGGGTGTGAATGAAAAAGAGAGTTCATATGTTAGTAATAGCTGAATGTTATGCTCTAGTGAATGGTGATAATGGAAGAACCAGGAATGCATTTTTACAAAATTGTGCGATGTTCTGAATGAATGCAATATAAGGGAAAAGCTTTGCTGTTAGCAGGCATGAGTGGATGGATGGGAATAAAACAAGACAGTATAGAAAAAAGCATTTGGATGTATGGATTAGACTTCTGCTCAGTGGGTCATGGAAGAAGGTATGCATATGAGAAAATTTATTATATGTTTTTAAAAGTGCAAAACGAATTGGCTTGAATTATAAAATACTTTGCATGACTATAAAGTTGAAGATTGCTTGGTGAATACAGTAAAGGTAACTTAGGTCAAAAGTAAAACATGCATGAGAATAAATGGAAGGCATAATGAATAATTTAGCATTGAGCAGGAAATAAAGCAAGGAAGTATACTGTCCCTTTGGTTGTTTGATGTATTTTAAGAGTTGACGATGACTTGATGGCACATAATCCATCTCATTCATATTATGTGTCTAAACATTTAAATTTTGCTTTATTGCTTCTAGTGTCAGCTCATACGGCATGACTTATTCTTCTCGTTGTCCAAGGTCATCTTGACAATTTTCTTCACTGTTCAAAGCATCTTTTAATCTTGTTTTTGTTAAGCTTTCACAGACATGCATTACAACTGGGAAGACCACAGCTGGGACACTATATACTTCTGTTATTATTATGTAATAATAGTTAATATTTATAAGATTAGTATTGATCATAATGTTTAACATTATGTATTTATACTGATTCATATTATTTTAGCTTTCAATTCTAAAATGACTGGTTTCTTCCCCATTACTTCATTTGAGAAAGTCTGGAGAAACTTTGGTGGGGCAGGTATTGAATTTAATTCAATACATAGAAGAAGAAGAAGGGAAAAAAAGATTATTTCTTCAGAAAGAAAATAGGAACTCTTCACCTTGGTGAAATACTATAATCTATCCTCTTTTCAGTCTGCCCTGCTTCACAGCAGATTCACCACCTGCTTTCCTTTTACACAGGCAGGCCCAGCTCTGCAGGAAACCATCCTCCTGCTGCCACGGTTTCAGTCTAATCAGCAACGGGAAAGTGACATCACAGTTCCAATCCTCTTCTCTGTGTGAAAGCATTATCAACAATCATATCAGCAAGGGCCGGGTGTGGCCAAAAGGGGATTTTCTTCGGTGCTTGCTAGCATTGACCGCACTAGAGCGTCCTGCTGGAAATACAAACTAGAATTAGAATTACTATTGTGGGAAGCCACCCCCCCCTTCCTAGGAGAATGAAATATTTTGAGGAATATTTTTAAAATGCAGGATAAAATATTTCCCCTAAAAGAGAAATTAAAAATCTTAAGGGAAACAGAAACTCAGAGCTCCAGCTCCCTGCCCCCAGCAGATATTTTGTGTCCATTAAGAAAGACTGGGCCAGCCTGTCTACAAAACAAGACCTCCAGCTCCAGGGTGAAGGGATTAAGACATGACCCTCCAGGACCTAATAGGATTAACCCAATAAGACACAGAGCTCACTACATTGCACAATTTCCTAAGGATATTGCATCATCCTCAGAAACTTCAACCAAACTTAGCTCAGATAACCTATAGAGGCAGCTATGACCCCTACATAACCCCTACATGGCCCCATGAGAGTCTGACAACAGCCAATAGAATATATGTTCCTGCACAGGAACAGGCAGCTCAAGTGCAAAGCCCAAGAGAAGGTATAAAAACCCTTCAGTCTCAACTCCATGTGGTCAGTTGCACCAGAACCATGTGCTTGGTGATTCTGTTTCATCATTAAACCATCTTTCCAATCAGCTTCCATGTTTCCAGTGTCTTTCTCACAGCTTGGAACTGAACCAGATGGATATTTCTTCCAACACTATAGTTCATTGCACAGTCAAGCAGATGTTTAAACTGGATTTGGCATTTTTATCCCACTTTCAAGTCCTTCTCAAGGATATTCTTAATAATACTGCATGCAGGAAATGGTTGCAAAACACTACGGTTTATACACTTGTATGTAACATCTGAAAAGTTTGCAAAGGGCACTTAGTCTGTAGTGAGCTTTGATCAATCAGCTGATCAGACATTAGAGATAAGACCATGAAGCTTTGAAAGAAGGCTATTTTGAACAATTTAGTGATTCTTTGAAGAGACATGGCTCGTCAATCAAAAAGATTGTGTTGCAGTATAAATGAAACTAGCAAATAGTTGTACAGTTGTACAGATACCACAATCTTTAAAAATGCCTGAAGCATCTTTTCAGTTGGGGGGTGGGCAAGGGATGTTAGCCGATTCTCACTTTTTTATTTTTCCTTATAAAATTATTGTGTGTCATTTCATACAAAACACCTCAAACAATGTTTCTTGTATTTCATGCATGGTGTTAAGCCATTTGGAAAGTAAGCAGGGATATACATATACAACCTATTGCTATGCAATCCACCAAGTGCTTTTTTATTGGAGTGAAAATTCAAGGATGGATGTGAAAAGAAAGAGAAAGAAATGAATCAAAGTTTGGGAATGCAAGTGAAATCATTCATATTGCTTTGAAAATCACTGAGACATTTCTGCTAAATTATTAACTTCATTTGCATTCCCTCACACACAAATAAAACCTTTTCTTCATTTCCTCTATATGCATTTTGTGTGTATGAACTGTGGTGAATGGTGAACTACTCATCAAGGACAGCCCATTGCCTCTACAACGTATTGATTTGTTCACAGGTGAGATAAAAATGAATGGAGATTAAAGAAATATATTTACAATTCTGTCTCTGATCTGTCAAAAATGCTGAACATTTCCCCCTAGTGGCCCATTGGATGTAGCAGATCTCAGTGGGCAAATGTGACACAAAACTGAGAAGGGTAAGGATGGTTTTTTTTTTAATCTGGATTTCTGAAATACAGGTAGTCATCAACTTACTCACAATTGAACCCAAAATTGTTGTTGCTAAGCGAGTCAGTTGTTAAGTGAATTTTTGCCTCGTTTTATGACCTTCTTTGCCAGAGGAAGTTGTTGCAGTTGCTAAGTTAATAGCAGTTGTTAAGTGAAACTGGCTTCCTCATTGACTTTGGTTGCCAGAAAGTAACAAAAGGTGATCACATGATCCCAACACACTACCACTGCCCCAAATACAAACCAGTTGCCAATCATGTGAATTTTGATCATGTGACCATGGGGATGCTGCAATAGTCATAAGTGTAAATAACGGTCATTAGTCACCTTTTCAGTGCCATTGTAAGTTTGAACAGTCATTAAATGAACTGTTGTCAGTCAAGGACTACCTGTAATAGAAAAGGAAAAAGTCAATGCATCTCTGAAAAGGGTGCAAAACAATTTCCCTTCTAAATTAACAAACATCTCTCCTGAAGATATCATTGAAATAAGCAGAGATGGCCCTGGGTGCAAATACAATGATGGCTCTGTGGCCCCAAGATTTTGTAGAGTTGTATGCAAAAATGAGTCCAGCAAACACATATTCATTCATACAATAAATGCCATTGCAAAAACAAATCCCAACCACAAAAAAAATCGCTCAAGACCAGACTTATCCATACTGTAAAGAATCCGCTACTGTGAACTCCACCAGAACTCAAAAACCATCTAGACAATGGAGAAAAGGATCTATACATTGACTACAGATCTGATTGCATCAAAAGAAAGTCACACAACCCACAACTCCGCATCCAACCCCACCCCATCCAATCCAACATCACTCAAAACTAGGCACGCACGCCCCTAACTACCTCTATTCCAACCACAACTGGCCTTATATGCAAGCTACTCAATGCAAGAAGTCTTGTAAATAAAATACCTGAATTTCTCCTCTTACTAAATACAGCTAAATTTGACATTATATTTGTCTGTGAAACATGGCTCAACGCATCTCTCCTTGACTCCATTACCACAGTAAGAGACTATCATGTTTACCAATCAGATCGTGAAATCCATAGAGGAGGTGGTGTTGCTATCTTCTATAAAAAGTCCCTACATCTAAAAAACATCCAAATTACCCAGGAGCTTGCTATTCCTGAGACCATCGTCTGTGAACTGTCCTTAAATATAACATTTCGGTTCTTACTATGTTACAGAGCCCCTGATTATGACATCGAACATGCAAACAAGCTAAATACACTACTAACATGGGCAGCATCCTGCCCACACACTTTTATCTTTCTTGGTGACTTCAATCTACCTTATATTAACTGGACCCTTAACAAATGTACAACTGAACCCACACATGAAACCTTCTACAATGCAGTAACAAATCTGGGACTAGAACAACTAGTAACCAACAACACTAGACTTAACAACTGCCTCGATCTCATCTTCTGCAATAGTTTGAATTCAATTTATGGAATACAAATTAAAGAACCCTTTTCCAACAGTGACCACAGCATGATTGACTTTTGTCTCAACATACGTCCACACAAAAATCACAATGACGGAATCTCCAATTATAACTTCAAAAAAGGCAACTATGATCTTATAAACAACGATCTCTAATCCCTTGATTGGCAATTTCTATTCACTGGATGCAATACTGTAGAAGACCATTACAACATATTTTTACTTGAAGTCAAAAGAGTCATCAAACTATATGTACCATTAACAACTCCCAAAACTAGAAAAAACAAATTACCCATAACAATAAGGAAGCTTCAATCCAAAAAGAAATCACTTTGGCAGAAAAACAAATTTGGTCACGTTGCCAACTTCAAAAGCCAGTACAAAAATTTATGCCACCAGATAAAAACTGAATGCACCAATTATCACATTAAACAAGAAGAAAACCTTCTAGGCACCAATTCCTCCCACGCTTTCTACAATTTTGTAAACAACAAACTAAAAGACTCAAGGTCCATCCCACCCCTAAAGGACCTAATGGTAAAGACTGAAACAATGACACTATTAAAGCCAACATCTTTAACACTTTATTTCGCTCAGTATTTATAAACAGCAATGGATCATGCCCAGTATTTCCTAGCCAAACTACAGACAACTACAATGATCTAATACATATCGATTTTACAGAAGACAATGTTGTAAAAGCACTACGCAATCTAAAACCATCTCTATCTATTGGACCGGATGGAATATGTGCCTACTTCTTTAAAAAGCTATCCACTGCCATAGCCGAACCTCGAAGCATAATCTTTGAAAAATCTTTCAGGACCAGCTCCTTGCCAAAACTATGGTCACAAGCCATGGTCATCCCCATCTTCAAAAAGGGAGACCCCAGCCTAGTTGAAAATTATAGACCAATCTTTTTATGCTGCGTCACCTGTAAAGTCATGGAATCAATTATTAACCAATCCATCATCCTCCACTTAGAAACAAACAACCTACTCTCTAATAAACTATTTGGTTTCAGGAAAAAACTATCATGTAATCTGCAACTCTTACAATGCAAAAATATATGGACTACACAATTCAATCAGGGCAAAGCAATAGACGCAATCTACATAGACTTCTGTAAAGCCTTTGATTCAGTGGTACATGACAAACTACTCCTAAAACTAAAATCTTACGGTATCTCTGGACCCCTGCATAACTGGATAGAAGTATTCCTGTCAAACAAACAACAAATGGTCAAAAATGGGAGCGTCCTATCAAATTCTGTACCTGTCAACAGTGCTGTCCCCCAAGGCAGTGTTCTAGGACCAACTCTCTTCATACTCTACATAAATGACCTCTGTGATCATATCAAGAGCAACTGCATTCTGTTCGCTGATGATATAAAGCTATTCAACACCACAGACAATACTGCTACCCTTCAAAAAGACCTCGACTATGTATCAGAATGGTCAAAAAAATGGCAACTTCAAATCTCAACAAATAAATGTTCTGTCCTACATATTGGCAAAAAAAATCCGAAAATAAAATACAGGCTGAATAGTCAAGACCTTGTTGATGATCCAAACTCTGTCAAGGATCTTGGAGTACTCATCTCTAATTACCTAAGTGCTAAAGTCCACTGTAACTACATAGCCAAAAAGACATTAAGAGTTGTTAACCTAATCTTACGTAGCTTTTTCTCTGGTAATATCACACTACTAACTAGAGCATACAAAACATTTGCTAGACTAATACTCGAATACAGCTCATCAGTCTGGAACCCGCATTACGTATCTGATATTAGCACAGTTGAGAAAGTCCAGAAATATTTTACAAGAAGAGTTCTCCACTCTTCTACTCGTTGCAGAATACCTTATGCCACCAGACTTGAAATTCTAGACCTAGAAAACCTAGAACTACGCTGCCTTTGGTCCGATCTAAGTATGGTATATAAAATCATACATTGCAATGTCTACCTGTCAATGAATACTTCAGTTTCAACCATAACAACACAAGAGCAAACAATAGATACAAACTCAAGGTTAATCGCACCAAACTTGATTGCAGGAAATACGACTTCAGCAACAGAGTGGTCAATGTCTGGAATACTCTACGTGACTCTGTGGTTTTTTTCCCCAAACCCCAAAAACTTTAACCTTAGACTGTCTACTATTGACCTCATCCCTTTCCTAAGAGGTCTGTAGGGGGCGTGCATAAGCGCACCAACGTGCCTACCATCCCTGTCCTATTGTTTCTTTTATTTTTTATTTTTCTTATATGTATCCATGTATTCATAACTATGTTTTTACTTATACCTATTATCTTGTAAGCAACTGACTAAATAAATAAATAAATAAATAAATCAAACTGGCCATCTATTTTTCCACTCCCCAATAGGCTCCAATTATGGGAGCTGGCCATTCCGCTTCATCCTAAAAAGGGGGCACCAGAGACAGAAATATCTACCCAGTTATCCTTGCTGTGACATAGCTGTATTCCAAAAGGCTGCCTATATCTTTATCTCTAAAGCTCTTTAGTCTCTTGTTTAAATTTCTATACAGGGAATGTACTTCCCACCATAGGGACATGCCCCAATTCCTCTAAAGGAGTTAAAGCACATCATCAATTGAAATTCATCAAAAGAATCATGGTGGTGCAGTAGTTAGAAGGCACTATTGCAGGCTAATTCTGTGACTGTCAACAGTTCGATTCTAACTGGCCCAAGGTTGACTTTCCATCCTTCCAAGGTCGGTAAAAATGAGGACCCAGATTGTTGGGGGCAATATGGTGACTCGTTAAACCATTTAGAGAGGGCTGTAAATCACTGTGAAGCAGTATATAACTCAAAGTGCTATTGCTATTGCTATCATCTCAGCTTTATCCACAGCAGGACACTGAGAACATGCTGAAAAAAGAAAAAGCCAATCTGTGACCAAGAGGAGCCAGGAAAAATAATCATGCCAGGATTTCTGGTTGAATTTGGAGCAGCTAAAACAGAGCAAACTGAAATAAAAGTGGGGAAGGGCTGTTTTTTTAGGTGGGTTGCATGGTTTTGGCGGATACCCCAAGTAAAACATTCTCCCACATCTCCTTTGCACAAAAGCATTTGTGAAGGTTTGAAACAGCGTGTTTGCCAGTTTTGTTTAGTGGTTAAGGCACCAGAGACCGCAGGTTCTAGTCCCTCCTTAGTCATAAAAGCCATCTGGTTGACCTTGGGCCAGACACTCTTTCTCTGTCCAACTTACCTCACAGAGTCATTGTTGTGGGGAAAAGAGGAGACGTAAGGTGCATTGGGTATGTTTGCTCCCTTGAATAGGATACAAATAAAATGTTTGCCAGGCTGTTACTTATCCTAGGTGACATGGCACTCCATTATTATTCAATCATTTATATTCCACTTTTAGTTTGATAAATAATTCAAGGCAGCTATGGTAACATACCAAGTAATTCTTCTTCCTCCTACTTTCCCCACAACAACAACTCTGTGGTTGGGTTGAGAGATTGTGACTGGCCCAAAGTTGACTTTCATGCCTAAGGTGGGACTAGAACTCATGATCTCATTTCTAGCCTGGTACCGTAACCTTAGACCAACCTGGCTCATCACTGAAATCATAATCCTCAAGTGTCACACATAAGGGGAAATTAAAAAAAAAAAACAACAACGCCTTAGCAGTTTTGCACATCTGCTCTGAGTCAGAAAAGGAAGTGGGAAATGGAATTGTTGCCTAAATTTAGTTTTCTTTCTTTCTTTCTTTCTTTCTTTCTTTCTTTCTTTCTTTCTTTCTTTCATTCATTCATTCATTCATTCATTCACAGTCATTCATTCATTCATTCTTCACATTTCTGAACTGCCCAGCTCCCTCAAATCAAGTATAAGTTCTCCTAATGCAGGGTTTCCCAGCCAAAGTAATTTTAATCACTATGGACCTCAACTCCCAAAATTCCAGAGAATCCCAGGGAATTCTGGGAGTTGAACTCCATATAGATTAAAGTTGCTCAGACTGAGAAACCCTGTGCTAATGGAAGGTTTGAGAGCATGAGAAGCTCAGCGGCCATAAGGAAGGGGATGAGACATGACCTGAGACTCTAGTCTAAAAGTGGCAGAGCTTTTATTATTTGGGCGTGGCCATCATCTTGACAGTTTTGATTCTCCTAACAATGGAGAAAGGGATTATCCGTAAACTCTGCAAAACTTCACCCAACTGTTGTTGTTGTTTTGAAATTTTAATTTATTTCTTAGCGGGTCAGAAAGAAATCACTAGTTATTTAACTAGTTGTGGGATTATAGAACCCAGGAACCGCTTTTGAATTAGCAATGAATTATCATCTGGAAATAAATTTGAAAAGCAGTAGATGTCCACAAC
Source organism: Notechis scutatus (assembly GCF_049901735.1). NCBI lineage: Eukaryota > Metazoa > Chordata > Lepidosauria > Squamata > Elapidae > Notechis > Notechis scutatus. The sequence continues at coordinate 37,614,698 of NC_142010.1, read as the reverse complement.
TATAGTGAGTAGGGCAGGGGTCTGTAACCTTAAACACTCAAAGAGCCATGTGGACCCATTTCCCACAAAAAAAGAAAACACTGGGAGCCACAAAACCTGGGTGGGCATGGCCAATTCAATGTCACTCCCACCCAGTCACATGACACACACCCCATGCCTACCCAGGCTTTGCGGCTCCTGGTGTTCTTTGTGGGAAATGGCTCTCCCTCCCTCCCTCCCCTCTCATTTCTGTTTTTTTATGTTTTATCTTCTCAGGGCAGGCAAGGAGTGACTGGGAGGGGAGGGCAAGGGGCAAAGCCAGCCAGTGGTGGGACCACAGCAAAGGGCCCAAAGAGCCGCATGCAGCTCCAGAGCCATGGGTTGCTGACACCTGGAGTAGGGGAAGAAAAATTTAGCCCTCCACATGAGAAGCTGTTTCTCCATTTAATCATTCTCCAAAAGCCCACCTGCACTTTTCCCATCACTTGGATTTTGGAGTCAAGTAAGTTGAACTCAACTCCTATTCCATTCCTTGGCATTCTTCCCCTCCTGCCTGTGCCATATCTTGACCTGATAGCTATGGTAGCTTCAGGTGCTTCTGATATGGTGCCTTAGGTCCACTTGAATGAAAAGCATCAGAGCCCCAAATATGGCAATAATGATCCAGAAAGGTCTGAAAAGAAAAATCTTCTACTTTCCTTTTTACACAGCAAGAAGGAAACACCCAGCACCCGTGGCTATTAACAAAGACAATTCTATATGGCTGATAGGAATCCATGATTTAGTACCTGCAGGTAAAACTTTTATACAGTCTTAATTTACTACCCACTAGTGACCCTTTTTTTATAAGTCAGAACAGAAGAGATTAGATTTTGCATGTAAATTTTATGTTTTGTCATGCAGGAGATTTATGGTTTTAGTTACACCTAGTGCATGCAATGAAGTAAAGCTTATAATAGCGGAACATGTCATCTTAAATTTGATGGAACTGCCGAGCATTAGAGAATATTACCCTTCTAAAAAGCCACCTCCAAGTATGGCAAAGGTTTCAGACAGAATGCAGCTCTGGTTGGCTACATTTTCAAAGATATGTAGGTGCATGAGAGATTATTATCACAAATACCCCAAAATATGAATTATCACATCAAGACATTGATATATCACAGGTACCTTGTTGAAATTGCCCAACAACATAGATTGCACTATGGGTGATTTATAGCCTTTGCAAATTGAACTACAGGATGAGGTTCTAGGTCATAGGGAAAGCCTTGAGAACTGGTTTTAGCATTGCTTTCTGTTCTGCATAGTTATATAATTATTTGTCCACACAATCAATCTTCTTTAATTCTTCAGTTCTGGAGAAGAAATTGGAACGTGTCAAACTCTTACAGCCATGTTGTTGTTCAGTCACTAAGTGATGTCCAACTCCTCGTGACCCCATGGACTACAACACACCAGGCCCCTTGTCCTTCATTGTCTCCCAGAGTTTGATCTCCTTGCAGTCCAGGGACTCTCAAGAGTCTTCTTCAACCCATTTGTGACCCATTTGACAGGCATGGGCTGCAACCGACAGATGTAATTTACATTGACTTCTGCAAAGCATTTGACTCAGTGGTACATGACAAACTACTATTAAAATTAAATTCTTACGGCATTTCTGGATCCCTTCACAAGTGGATTACTGCCTTCCTGACAAACAGGCAACAAATAGTAAAAATAGTAAACGCCCTATTAAACCCTGCACCAGTTATCAGCGGTGTCCAACAAGGAAGCATTCTAGGACCGACACTCTTTACACTCTATATAAATGACCTTTGTGATCACCTTATTAGCAACTGCGTCCTCTTCGCTGATGATATAAAACTATTCAACACCACCATCAATGCTACCATCCTTCAAAAAGACCTTGATTATGTGTCTGAATGATCTAACAATTGGCAACTCCAAATATTTATTTATTTATTTATTTATTTATTTGATTTGCCAATTGTTTACAAGATAATAAGTATAAATGTATACATAGTTGTGAATACATGAAATGGTTACATATAAGAAAAATAAAAGAATAAGAGAAACAATAGGACAGGGACGGTAGGCACGTTGGTGCGCTTTATGCGCCTACAGACCTCTTAGGAAAGGGGTGAGGTCAATAGTAGACAGTCTAAGGTTAAAGTTTTTGGGGTTTGGGGAAGAAACTACAGAGTCGGGTAGAGTATTCCAGACATTGACCACTCTATTGCTGAAGTCGTATTTCCTGCAATCAAGTTTGGTGCGGTTTACTTTGAGTTTGTATCTATTGTGTGCTCTTGTGTTGTTATGGTTGAAGCTGAAGTATTCATTGACAGGTAGGACATTGCAATGTATGATTTTGTATACCATGCTTAAGTCAGACCGAAGACGGCGTAATTCAAGGTTTTCTAGTTCTAGAATTTCAAGTCTGGTGGCATAAGGTATTCTACAGCGAGTAGAGGAGTGGAGAACTCTTCTTGTGAAATATTTCTGGACTTTCTCAATTGTGCTAATATCAGATACGTAGTGTGGGTTCCAGACTGATGAACTGTATTCGAGTATTGGTCTAGCAAATGTTTTGTATGCTCTGGTTAGTAGTGTGATATTACCAGAGAAAAAGCTACGTAGGATTAGGTTAACAACTCTTAATGCCTTTTTGGCTATGTAGTTGCAGTGTGCTCTAGCACTTAGATCATTAGAGGTGAGTATTCCAAGGTCCTTTACAGAGCTTGGGTCATCAACAAGATCTTGACTATTCAGCTTGTATTTTATTTTCTGATTTTTTTGCCAATATGTAAGACAGAGCATTTATTTGTTGAGATTTGAAGTTGCCATTTGTTTGACCATTCGGATACATAGTCAAGATCTTTTTGTAGGGTAGCAGTATTGTCTGTGGTATTGAACAGCTTTACATCATCAGCGAAGAGAACGCAATTGCTCTTAATATGATCACAGAGGTCGTTTATGTAGAGTATGAAGAGAGTTGGTCCTAGAACACTGCCTTGGGGAACACCACTATTGACAGGTACTGGATTTGATAGGACGCTCCCATTTTTGACCATTTGTTGTCTGTTTGACAGGAATGCTTCTATCCAGTTATTCAGTTGTCCAGAGATACCATAGGATTTTATTTTTAGGAGTAGTTTGTCGTGTACCACTGAATCAAAGGCTTTACAGAAGTCTATGTAGATTGCGTCTATTGTTTTGCCCTGGTCGAGTTGTGTCGTCCATATGTTTTTGCAGTGTAAGAGTTGCAGATTACAGGATAGTTTTTTCCTGAAACCAAATTGTTTATTGGAGAGTAGGTTATTTGTCTCTAAGTGAAGGATGATGGATTGGTTAATAATTGATTCCATGACTTTACAGGTGATGCAGCATAAGGAGATTGGCCTGTAGTTTTCAACTAGGCTTGGGTCTCCCTTTTTGAAGATGGGGATGACTGTGGCTTGTGACCATAGGTTAGGCAAGGAGCTGGTTCTGAAAGATTTTTCAAAGATTATGCTTAGAGGTTTGGCTATGGCAGTGGATAGCTTTCTTAAGAAGTAGGCACATATTCCATCCGGTCCAATAGATAGAGATGGTTTTAGGTTGCGATTGCTTTTTCAACATTGTCTTCTGTGAAATCGATATGTATTAGATCATTGTTGTTATCTGTGGTAACGGCTAGGAAATATTGGGCATGATCCATTGCTGTTTACAAATACTGAGCCGAAGAATGTGTTAAAGATGTTGGCTTTAATGGTGTCGTCGTTGCAGTCTTTACCATCAGGTCCTATCAAGGGAGGGATGGACCTTGAGTCTTTTAGTTTGTTGTTTACAAAATTGTAAAAAGCGCGGGTGGAATTGGTGCTTAGAAGGTTTTCCTCTTGTTTAATGTGATAATTGGTGCATTCGGTCTTTATCTGGTGGCATAGATTTTTGTATCGGTTTTTGAAATTGGCAACGTGACCAGATTTGTTTTTCCGCCAGAGTGATCTCTTTTGGATTGAAGTTTCCTTATTGATATGGGTAATCTGCTTTTTTGTTTTGTTTTGGGAGTTGTTGTTGGTACATATAGTTTGATGACTCTTTTGACTTCAAGTAAAAATATGTTATAATGGTCTTCAACTGTATTGCATCCAGTGAATAGAGATTGCCAATCAAGGGATGAGAGATCGTGTCTATAAGATCATAGTTGCCTTTTTGAAGTTACAATAGGGGATTACATCATTGTGGTGATTTTTGTGTGGATGTATGTTGAGACAAAAGTCGATCATATTGTGGTCACTACTGGAAAAGGGTTCTTTAGATTGTATTCCGTAGATTAGGTTCAAACTGTTGCAGAAGATGAGATCGAGGCAGTTGTTTAGTCTAGTGTTGTTGGTTACTAGTTGTTCCAGTCCCAGATTTGTAATAGCATTGTAGAAGGTTGTTTGTATGATTTCAGTTGTACAATCATTTAGGGTCCAGTTAATATGAGGTAGATTGAAATCACCAAGAAGGATAAAAGGGTATGGGCAGGATGCAGCCCATGTTAGTAATGTATTTAGCTTGTTTACATGTTCGATGTCATAATCAGGTGCTCTGTAACATAGTAAGAATCGAATTGTGATATTTGAGGATAGTTCACAGATGATGGTTTCAGGAAGGGCAAACTCCTGGGTAACTTGGATATTTTTTAGATGTAAGGATTTTTTATAGAATATAGCAACTCCACCTCCTCGACGATTTTCACGATCTGATCTGTAAACATGATAGTCTCTTACTGTGGTAATGGAGTCGGGAGAGATGCATTGAGCCATGTTTCACAGACAAATATAATGTCGAAGTTAGCCATATTTAGGAGGAAGAGAAATTCAGGTATTTTATTCACGAGGCTTCTTGCATTGAGTAGTTTGCATTTAAGGCCGGCAGTAGTTGGAATTGAGGTAGTTGGGGCCGTGCGTGCCTAGTCTTGGGTGATGGTGGATGGGTTGAGGTAGGGTTGTGGTTGAGGGTAAAAGCTGAGTATTGGGTTGAGTGGTTTATCTGTCAACAAATGCTCTGTCCTACACATTGGTTAAAAAAATTCTATATACCAAATACAATCTAGGAGGATATGACCTTGTTGATGATCCTCACTTTGTCAAGGACCTTGGAGTTCTCATATTGAATGATCTAAGCACCAAAGCTCACTGCAACAGTATTGCCAAAAAGGCTTTAAGAGTTGTAAATTTAATTTTATGAAGCTTCTCCTCTGGTAATACTGTTTTGCTAACTAGGGCATTCAAAACCTTTGCTAGACCAATACTTGAATTCAGCTCTGCTGTCTGGAATCCGCACTGTATATCTGACATTAATACAATTGAGCCAGTCTAGAAGTATTTTACCAGAAGAGTACTACATTCCTCTGTTCACAACAGAGTACCCTACATCACCAGACTTGAGATTCTTGGCTTAAACAACCTTGAACTATGCTGACTAAGATTAGATTTAAGCATCATCATAAAATCATATGTTACAACATCTTATCAGTTAATTAATATTTCAGCTTTCACAACAACAACACTAGAGCACACAACAGATATAAACTAAATGTTAACCACTCCAAACTCAATTGCAGGAAGTATGATTTCAGCAACAGATTGGTCAATGTCTGGAACTCACTACCTGATTCTGTTGTCACCTGCTCAAACCTCTACTCCTTTACCCTTAAACTAACCTCTATTGACCTCACCCGATTCCTAAGAGGTCTGTAAGGGGCGTGCATAAGCGCACACTCGTGCCTACCATCCCTGTCCTATTCTGCCCAATTATTAGTTCCTATTTCTTGTATTTAAACTTATGTTTATTCTGGTTTCTGTTATATTGTAAGCTATTGACAAATAAATAAATAAATAAATAAATAAAATAAGAATAAATAAACTGGTTTAACAACCAGTTCTGTGAGTGCTCATGCAGCATTCAATAAACACCAATTTGAACCTCTCCAGCTCACCTTGTAGCCGCCACCGATATGTAGAAGAGCTGAGGTGCAGTAATCCACTTTGCTGCGTGAATCAGCTGAACTGCAAAAGAAGGAAATGTAAGGCAGGATAGCGCAGAGGCAGTGGGGGGCGACTGATCATGGTTTGTAAGGATTCACTAGAACCTGCAGCAGCCCACCACTGCCATATGATTACAGAATGTATTCAGTAAACCAGGATGAAATCGAGCTGAAACTGTCACTGAAAAATTATGTGTCCATGAGTTCCCACCTCCTCAGGAACAAAACAACTCCTTGAATAATTTGTTTTGACCATCTAAGGATTTATGACTGTTTTTGTCCCAGTTTGGTTAGGAAATACATTCACTACTGGAAGACAAATGACTTTCAGATCTATTTTCCTAGTTTCTGAACTCACATTTAATCATCAATGTTTCCCAGTTCATGGGAAAGTTTTCCAGTTTCTGACTCTAGGTTATGAATTAATACAAGCCAGGCACTGAACAAAGGAGCAAAGGAAGAATGTAAAATGATGGTTTATAAATCAGGATTTATTGTCCAGACAAGGTCTATAGGATAACCCTAGAAAACAAAAGCAGCAGTTTGATTTCAAAGCCATAGATATTTATGGCTCTGTTGATCCCAGAGCTGTAATGTAAAAGAATTGGGTTGATTCTTTATAAAATAACAAATCAACAAGTTTGTACAGTACTGGTAGTTGACATTTGAATTGAGAGAAAAAAAGTCTACTGCCTATTGAGGCAGTTCCAAACTCTTGGCTGCTTTCTAAACCGATTTTCTTAAGGTTGTCTGAAGAGGTTCTCATGTCAAGCTTACCTTGTAAAGAAAGGACATATGGGAAAAGATCCATTTGACTGGAGAAAAGATTTAACTTCAGCCTTTCCTTTAACATATCCTTTAACAGAATATTGTTCTCAAATTTCATTTCCCAGTTGGATAGGTCCCCCCCCCCCCCCCCCCCCCCCCCCCCCCCCCCCCCCCCCCCCCCCCCCCCCCCCCCCCCCCCCCCCCCCCCCCCCCCCCCCCCCCCCCCCCCCCCCCCCCCCCCCCCCCCCAGGCCCCCCCCCCCCCCCACCCCCCCCCCCCCCCCCCCCCCAACCCCCCCCCCCCCCCCCCCCCCCCCCCCCCCCCCCCCCCAACGATGCCCCCCAAAGCCCCGGCCCGGGGGATGGCCACCTGATATTATAAAAAACAAACAAACCCACCAATTGAACATGGAGGTGAGAGGAGAGTGAAGAAACCTCTTTCACACACACACACACACACACACACAAACTTCTGGGTATTTTTTTCACTCATTTTCTTGTACGTTTTAGAATTTTTTTCTTAGCTGTAACTGAAATTGCTAAAACTAGTTACTTTATTTAACAAAATCAGGATGAATTAAAACAAAAATAGAATGTAACTTAATGAGTTCAACCTTGTTGTCATTTAATGAGTTATTTTTTTAAAAAAATTAAATGAAAAATAAATGATTTGTTATAAAATTATTTTCCATACCATTGGGGAAACAAAACAGTTGGTAGTACTTTAGCCCAAGGAAGTTTTTGAATTTTGTTTAGTGCTCTGTTTAGTGACTGTTAAAAGTTACAAGGGGGAGAATCCTGCAATCGTGTGATTGCCATTTGTGAGCTTCGCAACTTGCCTGCAACAAGCAGAGTTAATAGAGAAGATGGAAGTAAAACCATAAGTTGCAGTCATGTGATGTTTCACTTAGTGATCACAGGTATTCAGTTAGAGACTGAAGTGGAAGTGAGAGCATAAGTCTGTTGCAGTCACATAATTTTTTGTTTAGTGACCATGCTACTTAGTTATGGAATTCTAGTTCCAATTGTGGTCACTAAGTGAAGACTTCCTATGCTCTATATAAGCAATAAAATGTCTTAGATACATCTATGTCAGGGGTGTCAAACTTGATTTCATTGAGGGCCGCGTCAGAGTTGTGTTGACCTCGGAGGGCTGAGTGGGCATGGGTGGGGTGGGCATGGTTAGGGTAGGTGTGGCCAGCTTGAAGTCCTGCAGCCCTCTGCCAGCAAAAACAGAGCCCGGGAGGGCCAACAGAGGGTGGTCCTTCATTGTTTCCATGGTGGCTCTGAGCTAAGCACCCTGTGAGCCAAATCCGGCCCATGGGTCATGAGTTTGACACCCCTGATCTATATACAGTACTATAATTAAAATGCACTTAAACATTACAAATATATGTGTCTTCAAGTGCGAAATGGAGGTGACACCCAGTTGTAATTTGCTGAACAGGTAAAAGTATTGAGCAAACAAGAACATTAAAATGTGTGGTTGCATTGTTTAGCCACATTATGCAGATGTGGGCACTGAATTCCTCTTTAAAAAATACACTGTTGTCAAAAATACATAGTCTAAATCTGTTTTGGCCGATACACCAAATAAAGCTGATGATCCACATATTGATATAACAATGAAGTTAACCACAAAGCATATTGCTATAAGTATTATCTCGTTTTAGCTACATAACTCATTTACATTCATAGTCAATTCATTGGTAAGCTTCATACCGCCGAACCATATATTTTCAGAAGATTAGATCTGCTCATTGTAATGAAGAAACATAATTTAGATTGGGGGTGGTTATTGGTTAGGTAGCAAATGCATATTTTTGAGATACTTTGCAAAAGTCAGAGTAATATCCTGCCTGGAGCTTCAGAGGTGCAATGCTAATCTACAAGGGCAATAAGCTTATTGCTTCTCTAACTAGTTCTCATACCTGATGTAAACAGTCTGATGTCATCCACAAAGAAAACCATGACACCACCCTCCATACCTTGTCCAATTTCAAACAGACATGTTCCATTAATATCCGCTATCCAACTCATTTTCTAATATATGTTAAAATAGCAACCTTTTGTAAATTAAGAATGCCTCTTTGTCTTTATCCTGAATTGTGTTTGAAATATTTGTCTTTGATCTAAAGAGGCTATTGGATATTCCCTGGAGAAGTGCAACACGGTTGTATCTAATCGGAATGAAGTCGGTAGCCTTGTAAGGAACTCAAGGATGTGATCGTTGGCCTAATTGCTCTAGTCCAATGTTGAAGCAGAAAACAAGGAGATTTCATTTGTCTGAATGTACTTACAATGTACACTTTCCATGGATCTGAAATCATTGCAAAAATACAGAATTGGGTTCAGCTCATCCTAGTCACATTTCCTTGCAGATCTTCCCTAACAATGGAAGTGAAGTCAGGGTGAAGAAGAAAGATATTCATATCAACAGAAGAGAATATTTGCAGCGGAGGGTTGATCTGTGAGGTCCGTGGTGCTCTCTGAGCTTGGTTGTTTCTTTGCAGACATTTCATTACCCATTTAGGTAACATCATCAGTTATCAGTGAGGTTGATACCTAGTTGGGTAATGAAACGTCTGCAAGAAAATAACCAAGCCCAGAGAGTATCAAGGACCCCACAGGTATCTATATTGCTCTCTTCCATTATGCACATATCTCCAAATGCCTAAAGAGAGCTGCAGCTCCAGAGCACAGATTTACAATAAACAGCAAGTATAAATGCCTTACTTTTCATACCTCACCATCTCTGATCTTGGCTGCCATGTGCTTATGGTTTCAGCTGTTGACAAAAAAGGGGGGGAATAGAATAGAATAGAATAGAATAGAATAGAATAGAATAGAATAGAATAGAATAGAATAGAATAGAATAGAATAGAATAGAATAGAATAGAATTCTTTATTGGCCAAGTGTGATTGGACACACAAGGAATTTGTCTTGGTGCAAATACTCTCTGTATACATAAAAGAAAAGGTATGGTATTCAGCTTTGTTCGGGTATTTTCCCACGTCATTATAGTTGTGCTTTTAAAGTTGTAGCAACATTTCGGCAGAATCTCATCTGCCATCATCAGGCTTCTGTATTGTGTTCGTCTGTGAGTCAGACTTTCACAGCCGTTTCTGTTTTAAATTTGGTGCTAGCCTACGCTGTGCCAGAATGGTTTTTTCTTCATCCTGATTGGTTGGGAGTCTTGGTCTGTATTTATTGGTCTTGGAGTTTGCTGTGTTCTGCTTGATTGGTGTTTCTAATATCTTCTGTCTGTTTTGTGACTTTTTTTGTCTTGGTTGGCTGGGAACATTGTGTTCCTGTATTGGAGGCTTTTAGGTCATAGCATCGACTTCAATGGCACCAAAATCCTAGCCACTATAGAAAACCCCAGCTACAGAATTATCAGAGAAGCCATAGAGATTGAAAAAAGACCTGAAAGCATGAATAGAAGAGATGATTCCACCAGACTGTCAATTATCTGGGAGCCTGCGCTCTCAAACAAAAAAAATCTCCACACCACAAGCCAGCCAAACACCTTGGCACAAACAGACTCCCCCTGATACCTCCAGCTCAAACACACCCCAACCAGGCACCCAGACAAAACCTAGCTTCCTAATAAATGATAGCCGTCCATTTACTCAGAGCCAAGCTGCACTAAAAGCCTCCAATACAGGAAATATAATGTTGCCAGCCAATCAAGCCAAACAGACAGAAGATATTAGAAACACCAATCAAAAAGCAAACTCCAAGACCAATAAACACAGACCAAGACTCCCAACCAATCAGGATGAAGAAAAAGCCATTCTGGCGCAGTGTAAAACAGTTTAAAACTGAAATAACTGTAAAAGTCTGACTCCCAGCCAACCCCCAAAAAAACCCTCTTGAGGGCGATGAACTCTGAAACGCTGAACACTATAAAGCAAGCTATGATGAAGTGGGAAAATACCCGAACAAAGCTGAATACCATACATATAAATACCCGCAAAAACTTAAGAAAACAAAAGAAAAGGTACACTCATCAAGAGTCAAGAATCATAGGTACAACACGTAATGATAGTCATAGAGTACAATAAGCAATCAAATCATACTAGGAAACAGTCAATAAAAATTGTAAAGGTACAAGCGACAAAGTTATGGTCATACAGTCACAATTGGGAGGGGATGGGTGATAAGGAGTGATGAGAAGATTAACAGTAATAGCAGTGCAGACTTAATACTGTAGTTGAACAGTGTTGAGGGAAATACTTGTTTAGCAGAGTGATGGCTTTCAGGAAAAAACTGCTCTGGAGAGACTCTTTATATTTAGTTATGGGGATAGCCAAAGCTATAGCCAAAGCTGTAGTTAGCTTGGTCTAAATCAGCAGAACCAGTCAGTTTTAAGTGTTTACAACTAAGAGTAGATACGTAGAGAACAGGAAAAGTATAATGTTTGTACTTCCGATAGCTTTCAAATCCATGTCAAATGTAAATTATTTCAGCTCCTATGATATTCTGTATACCCACTTTACTTTCTGAAAGAGGTAATCATGCACTGCATGCAAAAACTGACTTGAGAGGTAGAAAATATTTGGAAAATAAGGACATTTTTCCCATTTCTTTTCCCATAGCATGGAGTGTTGATCAACAAGTTTCATTTATAAAATGCCATCTTCTGCACCATTGGACTGTTTAAGCAATTGAGGCTACTGAAATCGTTCCCTGGTCTGAGCATCAGAGCAATTCACACACCAATATTGCTGGGTTATTCTAGTAGGACTAATGATTAAGAGTTATATGTAGCATGAAACATATTGGTATCCTTGTAATCAATCTGGCTCTGGGCTTAATTGTTTTCTGTTTCACACCTGTGCATGCACACCACACTAGCCTGACAAATTGAAAGTGAACTATGAGACTGTATCACTGCTGGATTTTACAACATCACATTGTCTTTTTAGGAAGAACAAAGAGCTGTGATTCAATTAATTAAGTCCGAGCAAAGAGGCATATTCAGTGGAGTGCAGTCAGATAAATATGCCAGGGCTGGCTGTGCAAGATTCCTGAAAAGGCCCATTGAAACTAACCACATTAGGGCAAGTAAAGCTGTACATATTGGGTTGCATCCAGTGCAATGTATAACTTTGTCTCTGAAGAATTAATTGACCCTCCAAAGTTCTTCTATATGCAGATCCATGCTCATTTTTATATTTTTCCAGCATTTTTCTCTTCCAGGGAATGATATATGTGACAACTGACAGCTGCAAGTGACAAGAACAGGTGTCTGATTAGACACAACATCACTTTTATTTACTGAGCCGCATCTGAACTTCTTCCAAATTAGAGAGGTTAAAAAAAAAATAACAAGGGATGGAAAATTGTAAGTAACCGAGGCTGAGAGCTATTTAAACATAGGTGCCATCTCCCATCTTTATTTACAGTTCAACAAACAAAGCCTTATCCTACTTTTATGATTAAGTATCTTCCATTTAAGACTGCACCCTAAGATGTTCAAGCCATCTCTGCAAATGCAGAGCCCAAAAGACCTATCCATCTCCAGTCAAGGTAACCAGAAGCTGCCTTCAGGCTGTAGCTTATCTCAGGCTCACAGGTTGCTACCTCTCTGCAAGTCATTGCACGCCATCCCTGAATTCCCCCTCCCCTTTCTTCCTATATTTCTACTTTCCCCAGCAGCAACAACCAAATCCTTATGTACAATAACTACCTGTCTTAGGGCTCAGAAGGAATGTTGGCTGAACTTGCCACTGGTGTTCCTGTGTGGGGAAAAAAGCAAAAATGAATCCATACACAGAGTAGTAAGAACAGCAGAGAAGATTATAGGAAGCTCACTTCCCATTATTCAGGATACTGCTTATAAGTGCTATGTGCTTAGAGCTTAAAGCATTGTTAGAGACCCCACACACCCACATTACGGTCTGTTTCTGTTACTCCCCTCTAGGAGGAGGTTTCAAAGTATTCGTAGTGGGACTACCAGTTTCTGTAGCAGCTGTGTTCCTACAGGTTTTTTGAATGACAGCTCCAGCGAGGAGGACTTATATGAATCAGCAAGTTCTAACGATGAGGAGGAGATGAATGCATTTGATTTGCAAGATCGGCTTGAACCTTCAAACTCCTCCACCCTTCAATTAGGTGGTCAGCCGGGAACGGTGATAATGAGGAACAAATGTTATCTTCAGGTGAAGAAGATGATAATTTGGATGATTGCTGGGTAGATGTCAGGACAAGACGTCTCCTGACAAGGAGGAACCAACGAGGATACAGTAGGAGAGCAGACCAGCAATTAGACTAATTAGTTACTCTATAAAGGGAGAGATATGACTTTGCACTTTGTCCAGAACAAAGTGTCTATTTGCAAGAGAGAACTGAAGAGCACAGTTTGGAGGATTTTGATCTGAAATATCTTGTTGGGATTTGGATTTAATTCGTTGGAACTTCTACTTATTGGAATTATTTTGTGAAGGATTTTGATCTGAAGAATCTTGTTGAGTCTTGGATTTAGTTCGTTGGAACTTTTACTTATTGGAGCTATCTGTGAAAATTCCTGTTTGCTGCCTTTCTTTACAAGGACTGTTGCTTTCAGCCTTATCTGTTTACTTTAAAAGGTGGGACATAACATTTTCCTGTTTGCTGCCTTTCTTTACAAGGATTGCTGCTTTCAGCCTTAACTGTTTATTTTAGAAGGTGGGACATAACATATATATATATATGGTGTTCGGCTTGTTCGGAGTATTTTCCCACGTCATTGTAGTTTTTTTAAAGTTGTAGCAACGTTTCAGCAGAATTTCATCTGCCATCATCAGGCTTCTGTATAGTGTCGTCTGTGGGTCAGACTTTTACAGTGGTTTCAGATTTAAATTTGGGGCAGCCTATTGCTGTGCCAGAATGGTTTTTCTTCATCCTGATTGGTTGGGAGTCTTGGTCTGTGTTTATTGGTCTCGGAGTTTGCTGTGTTCTGCTTGATTGGTGTCTCTGATATCTTCTGTCTGTTTTTTGGCTCTTTTTGTATCTTGATTGGCTGGCAGCATTGTGTTACTTTAATGGAGGCCTTTAGTGCAGCTTGGCTTTGGGTAAATGGACGGCTATCATTAGTTAGGAAGCTGGGTTTCATCTGGGTGCCTGGTTGGGGTGTGTTTGAGCTGGAGGTATCAGGGGGATCTGTTTGTGCCCAGGTGTTTGCCTGGCTTGTGGTGTGGAGATTTTTTTGTTTGTGAGTGCAGGCTTCCAAACACATGGAAGCTACAGGTCATAGCATGGAAGCTACAGGTCATAGCATCAACTTCAATGGCACCAAAACCCTGGCCACTATGGAAAACCCTAGCCACAGAGTCATCAGAGAAGCCATAGAGATTGAAAAAGACCAGAAAGCATGAACAGAAGAGATGATTCCACCAGGCTGTCAATCATTTGGAAGCCTGCACTCACAAACAAAAAATCTCCACACCACAAACCAGGCAAACACCTGGGCACAAACAGATCCCCCTGATACCTCCAGCTCAAACACACCCCAACCAGGCACCCAGATGAAACCCAGCTTCCTAACTAATGATAGCCGTCCATTTACCCGAAGCCAAGCTGCACTAAAGACCTCCATTAAAGTAACACAATGCTGCCAGCCAATCAAGATACAAAAAGAGCCAAAAACAGACAGAAGATATCAGAGACACCCATCAAGCAGAACACAGCAAACTCCGAGACCAATAAACACAGACCAAGACTCCCAACCAATCAGGATGAAGAAAAACCATTCTGGCACAGCAATAGGCTGCCCCAAATTTAAATCTGAAACCACTGTAAAAGTCTGACCCACAGACGGACACAATACAGAAGCCTGATGATGGCAGATGAGATTCTGCTGAAACGTTGCTACAACTTTAAAAGAACTACAATGACGTGGGAAAATACCCGAACCAAGCCGAACACCATACATGTAAGTACCCATGAAAACTTAAGAAAACATATATATATACATACATACATATATATATATATATATATATGTGGCTTCCATGTGTTGGACTAGTGAGGAAGTGTGTTCCAGCTTTAATGCAGTCAATTGTTCCATGTACAATCCTTGTTTTATTGATTGCATGTAATATTCTAATTTTCTGAGATTGTGGATTTGGGGTTTTCATGAGCTGTAAGCCATAATCATCTCAATTATGACAAATCACGGCTTGAACTATCTTGCTTTGCATGTAATGAGTCTTTCTCATATATTAGGTTCACCTTTTAAGTTGCATTACTGAAATAAATGAACTTTTGCACGATATTCTAATTTTTCGAGTTTCACCTGTATATTGGGGGTGGTGACCCTTTGAGAGCAGTATGCAATGAAATTTCATTTTAATATATGCCAATTACTGTACATTCAAAGTGACAATACTGTTATTCTATTCTATTCTATTCTATTCTATTCTATTCTATTCTATTCTAATGAGAAAGAAAAGCCACAGTGTTGTGAATCAATAAAAGTTGATATTCTAAATGCAAATCAGGGGTTGAAAACCTGCAGACTTGATTGGTCCTTGTACAACAACTTGGGATTGGGCCAGAACTAGACCCTGATTGGCCATTTTGGGAATACTTCTTATTGGTTAATAGTTTGAACCTATTGCAAGTTCATTGGTTAATAAGGTAGCAGCTAACCCTATAAAAGGGCTACTGCTGCCCATAGCTTTGCTCTGTTCCATTCTGATTCCTGTTATTATTAAAGAGTTGAAGTCACTGGTCAGATGTCTGGTCTCCTTATTCTCCAAACTTAACACACAGCAACACTGTGAAGATGGGGAAATGCTGCATCGGGTCCTTAATATTACATCCTGGGAGAGTCATATCAGAGCAGCCCATGCAATGTCACAACAATAGCAGAGAGTTTAAATGGGAATGGCAGTGTAAGATCCAGAAAGTTGAGGTGTCCTGTTTGCTCCATACACTTATTTAGCACCAACAAAGAAGGGGACATAAAGGAAAGCAAAAATGTGGGTCAATATTGGGATTCTGCCTACCAAATTTCTACTCGTCTCTATGCATATTGCCTAGGAAATCTGCCTACAATGCTAAGAGCCCATGTGTATCTGCAAAGTCCATATTATGCCACCTGGATTTGGTCGGATAAGTTCTTCAGACAGAGGAATGCTACAGAGTAGGACTGCTTCGAACATTAGGTCAGATTTTCTGAAATTTCCACTGAAAAGTAAGCACTAATTGTACTGCAATTGAGGGTAAGACTGTGCCTTGAATCGACTTTGGTCCTGGTGTTTCAGACTTAACCAGTTTGTGGAATTGGGGTGTTCAGGCTTAATCAGCGGGGGACCAGACATAGATTTCTATCCCACCAAACTCTCCTTTTCCCACTGAGACAGTCAGCGGTGGCATAAAGGACATGACTGACAAGAGTGGATTCTCTCTCTAGGAACTTCATTTAGGTTATTTCCCGCCGCATCAGATGCATGCCAAGCATTTGCTAGCACCAATTACTGGGCCTCTCATCTGGATTTGTTTATTTAACATTGCTAATCATTCCATCTTTGCTGGAAGAAGAAAGAATGAATAGAAATGATCAGCTAATTTCCTGACTGCCACAGAAAGGCCCGATAATGATGATGAGCTTTCTTGTCCCAGGGATGGAGCAAAATGGTTCAGTTCTCTTAGCAAGCGGCAGAAAAGTCCGTTTATTTCCCTCCTCCCTTCCCCGTTGGCTCTTTCTTTGCTTTCCAACAATGGGGGGTGGGGAGAAAGAAATCCCCTTGCAGCCTGTTCAGGATATTAGGAAAGTAGAGAGACAATCTATACCAGAAAAAGGGAGGATATTGGCCTAGATAGCCTGCAGCAGAGGTCTTCGCATGGAGGTGATATTTTAGGATGACGGAATTGATTGCTAAGCCAGGGTGGCTGTGCGTTGCATTCATAAAAGCAGATATATGATGAAGAAAAGCAACCATGAAAGGCAATGTTAGTTTTCATAGACTAGCGTGTCTGGATCAATGAAGAATTCTGTTTCTCACAGCAGCCAGACAGGGTGCTTCTGGGGTGCTCACAGGCAGGAAAGAGTAACCATAAATCTTGCAAACTAATAGTCCTGATAGATCTCTTCCACATGAATTTGGAACAAACAAAATTTCTGATGCTAAGTGAGTCATTTGTTAGGTGAATTTTGTCCCATTCTATGACCTTTCTTGCCACTGTTGTTAAGTGAATCACTGCAGCTGTTAAGTCAATGACAAAGTTGTTAATTGAAGCTGTCTTCCCTATTGACTTTGCTCATCAGAAGATCGCAAAAGGGGATCACATGACGTGGGATTCAATTTTTTTCACTACCGGTTTTGTGGGCGTGGCTTGGTGGGTGTGGCAGGGGAAGGATACTGTAAAATCTCCAGTCAGAGGCGGCATTTGCCAATTCTTTGAACTACTCAAAATTTCCACTACCGGTTCTCTAGAACTGGTCAGAACCTGCTGAATGCCACCCTTGACATGACCCCAGGATACGGTAAGAGTCATAAATATGAACCAGTTGCCAAGTGTCTGAATTTTGATCACATGACCATGGGGATGCTGCAATGGTTGTAAGTGTGAAAAATGGTCACAAATCAAATGGTCATTTTTCCAGTGCTGTTGTAACTTTGAATGGTCACTAAATGAATTGTTGTAAATCAAGGACTACCTGTAATTGCATGTAAACTATATTTGTTTTAAATGTTAAAATGTATACCTTTTGAACTGTTTTGATCTGCATCTCTATTGGTTTTCAAGTAGAAACAGTGATAGAATAAACATTTTCAAATAAAACGATCTATGGTGGGTTATATGTACTGTAGCATCTCTTCTACTCACTAGGCACTTACGAAAAATAAATATATTTATCCAAGCCTGCTTTTTGAGTTTCAAATTAGCCCTCTTCTTTTTCTGCATAAAAATGAAGGCCCTGTGTCTAAATGCCTTATTTTTATGAATATGAATTTCAAATCATATTTCAAATTATGAATTTAAATTCAAATCCAGTAACTCACATAATTCTACATTATGAAGTGCTATTTGATTTTTCATATTAAGAGATGCAAGATTATTTCTGAAAATTAAACAAGCATCCTTGCCAGTTTCTGTCAAATTAAAGTATGAGTTAAATTAACCCTCCTTAGGAACGAGCACCTACAGCACAGCCTATCAACTGTGAAGATAATATGTGTCCACAAGCCACCAACCATATTTTCTTCACTCCTCATTAATCAAAATCACCAGAATATTTATGGGTATCCTGTTCTTATACTGTGACTACTAACATCTTTTTAAAAAATGATAATAATTTGGATTTAACAAGCGTTAAGGATTTTGAAGTTTGATGGGATGTCACAAAACATAAGAGAAGGGATATTCTGTTTTGTATGCATTATTTTGATTATCTGATTGTTTTGAATAAGAATAATGGCCAAATTTCACTCTTCATTAAACTGGTAATACTGCAGCTTCCCTTCTATCTTTGTTATGTCATTTAATTTAATTCATGCAGTTATCAAGCCTGACAAGTTCTAGGAAGTGTTGCTAACGGTATGATGAATTTTATTTCAATGCTAGTAGTATCTGCCATCACAAGTATAGGCTAGCTTACCAATTTGTAAGAGCTTATATGTTTCTATGAGTGCACAAAGCTATTTCTACAAAGGTTTTACTCCATCAATTGATACAAGCACTGCTGAATTAGGTATAATCCTTACCTCTGATTCCATGTTGCCATACAGTTGGCAAGTCTTCAGTACCATCCCTGAGATCATTATAGTATAACATTAGGCAGGTGAGTATCAGTCCTTCAAAACTGCAACTCCATTAAAGGTAACCCTTGATCATATTCAGTGACTGCTCAAAATTACAATGCTACTGAAAATATTTGTCCAAACATTTTTATTGAATTATTAAGTATTATAAAATACAAAATATAAAAGTAAATAGAGGAACATTAAGGAAGGAAGGGAAAGGGAAAAGAGAACCAAGGAAGGGTAGGAGAAAGAAAATAAAAAGAAGTCACAATTTTTTGTTTTTCCATAATAATATAAATCAAATCAAATCAATCTTTATTGTCAGAGTGCAACATGTCTACAATGAGATTGGTTGAGCCTTCTTTCATGCACCCCCCCTCAACACAACTCACAGTGAAGACAGAAAGTCCCTAACCCAGTGAATCCAACTAACAAACACACAATCTTATTACATTATGTGAACAAGTCATTTCTATAAAGATCTATCAATCTGATCTGTAAAACGCAAAGTCAAAGTTACATTCTTTTCCACATCAAGCACGAAACAAAAGTACTTATGTTCATTTTTTTAAATCAGAGTAGTCAGTTTTGCCATTTCAGCCAACTCCATCAACTTCTGCTACTATTCTTCCAAGTATCAAAGTATCTTTACATTTTTGCACATATAAGAGTCTTGCTGCTGTCAACATACATAACATCAAAGTTCCATTTTTTTTCTTCAGTTCTTCTTCTATTAGTCCCAAAAGGAAAAGTTCTGGTTTCATTTCTATCTCCATTTTCACGATTTTCTGTATTAGAGTGTGGATCATACTCCAAATTTTGTTTGCTTTGTCGCATGTCCACCACAGATGATTAAAAAGTCCCTTCTTTATTCTTACACTTCCAACATTCATTTGACATACCTTTATACATCTTAGATAGCTTATCTGGTGTTAGACACCAGCGATACATCATCTTATAAAATTTTTCTTTTAAATTATAATTTAATGTAAATTTTAAACCTTTCATCCACATATTTTCCCATTGTTCAAGCATTACATTATATCCAAAATTTCCTGCCCACTGAATCATACAATGTTTTATATGTTCATTTTCTAAGTTCAGTTTCAATAACATTTTATAAATCTTAGCAATAACATGTTCATTGTTACCACATAATGAAAGATCCAATTCATTTTTAACAAAATGAATTTTTAATGACCATGGCAAAAAAGATTGTAAAATTGGGTGCAGTCACATGATGTCTCATTTAATTACTGCACTGTATAACAATGAATTTTCTGGCCTCAACTATGGTTGTGAGTTGACAATTTCTTGTATTTATTATTTCATTTATTTGTTTTTTGTTTAAATTAAATTTAGAGGCTACTTAACTCCAGACATTTCCTGGGTGCATGCAGTTAAATAAAGAACAATCAAATAGAAAAAAATATGTACATCTGGGAAAGAAAAACTGCATAACACACCAAAATAAAACCTGACTTGGCTTCAATAACCATATTATCTGAAAGGCTGGCACAATGACTAGGTTTTCAAGGACTTCCAATATATCATCAAGGTGGGAGCCAGAGGTGGTATTCAGCAGGTTCTGACCAGTTCTGAAAAACAGTAGCGGAAATTTTGAGTAGTTCGGAGAACCAGCAAATTCCACCTCTGATTCTCTGCCTCCCAAGTCCCAGCTGATCAACTGGGTCTTCTTTTCTTGCCCTTCACAGGAGAATGGAGCTGGAAAGCAGGTTAGGGTGGGGAGGGAATGGAATTTTGCAGTAACCTTCCCCCTGGAGTGGGGAGGGAATGGAGATTTCACAGTATCCTTCCCCTGTCACTCCCACGAAGCCACACCCACCAAGCCACACCACGCCCACCAAGCAACGCCCCCAGAACCGGTAGTAAAAACTTTTGAATCCCACCGCTGATGGGAGCTATATAGAACCCTGACGGGGATGCCGTTCTAGAGGCAGGTGCCACAACTGAGAAGGTAGACTTCCTAGATCACAAATCATGATCAAAAAAGACTATCAAAAACTACTGTTTCCAGGGCTGAGCCCCTCCCCCCCATCTCACATTAAAGCTGCATTTCTGAATTGGAATAGGCTCTACTGCTGTGATGCCGCATGTTAGTAGCTTCCCTCTCAGATCCTGTTATACTTTTACAAATTATCATTAAGTCAAATGTGGAATTAGTTTTTCCGTGCTTAATCAAATGCACTTCAGAAGAAGTTTATTAAATCTCACATCTCCACTCCCAGGGGGCTCACTTAGGAAGACCACATCATAATCCTCAGTGTTTGAAGCCAGCGGGCTTGAAAGTGCCTTTTCTTCTCCATCAGCTTGCAGCTGCTCTGTGGTTTTAGCTGTAAGTCTTTTACTGCTCACATAGTAATTTAGAAAAAAAGATATGCATGGTTTTTAGCTTGACTAACTCTTTTTTAAGCTACCGTTTCCATGTGCCATTGCAGAGTTCATCTAAGCTTTTCTAGATTTCTAATTCCGCGCATACTGTTATCGTGGTCCCAAGAGAAATAGGGAAACAGGCTCTCTGCCAAAGGCTACTTTGCTATGATCAAGGTTCAGCTTCATAGTTTCACAAATAATGAAAAACGGAAAGTTGCAGTCCTGGATTCCTTGGGGACCTACTCAGAGTAGAATTAAATGAATGGATGTGTTCTCTGGGTGTTGGGAGTTTTGCTTTGGTGTCATTATAAAAAGGTGACTAGTGGCAGGGCCCATGAAGGGGAACAAACCACAAGTGGAATTGAAGCAAATAGCACTTAGACTTATATGCCGCTTCATAGTGCTTTACAGCCCTCTCCAAGTGGTTTACAAAGTCAGCATATTGCCCCCAGTAATCTGCATCTCATTTTACCGACTTCAGAAAGATGGAAGGCTGAGTCAACCTTGAGACAGTAGGGATCAAACTGCTGGCAGTCAGCAGAATTAGTCTGCAATACTGTATTCTAAACACTGCGCCACTACAGTTCCTATAGTTGAGAAGGATTCATATTCCTTTTCATTTTCATGCTGTAGTATTTCTACATAAAACTACTAGGGATTATAATTCAGAACTTTCATTGTGTGATGGATGATATGCCATTTTACTGCTGTCTACCTTCTAGAAAAGATTTAATATCCCAGAACATTCCCAAGATTGATAAAGAGATGGATAAAGGAATAACAGCTGAAATTAAACCCAGATGGACGGGAGTGCTGATGGAAAGGATAAGCTAGACTTAGGAATCAAAGATCTAGATTAAATATTACTTGGCTCAGAGAATAAATTGATAAGCAAAATTTACAGATTTTTACTGGATTATAAAATGGAGGAGGAACAGGTAAAAGAAACAATGTTGGTGTGGGGTAAAAATTTCAGGCATGGTATTAATTTGGATAAATGGCAAAATTTATTGAGAGAGAAATAAAAAAATAACATTGGCCACATTTCCCATGCCCCCCCCCCCCATTCTTGCATGCCTGATCCCTGACAATCAGCTGTCGGGTGGGCAGTGCATACGCATGCACAGTGGGGCTCTTCGGGGCAACCTTTTGCGTGCCAGCAGAAAGGGCTCTGCATGCCATTTCCAGCACGTGTGCCATAGGTTCACCATCCTGGCTATATAAAATGTTTTATAGGTGGCACTTCCGCCAGCAAAATTAGCTAAAATGTATCAAAATATATCACCCAACTATCTCACATGGTGGACATGTAGAAAAACCCAGGAGTTTTGGCACAGGATCTAGAGGTGGTTAGAGGAGACGGTTGGACACAAAGTAGAGTACAAAGCAATTTTTTTTAACTTGGAATTATAACAGAAACATATAAAAAAGAGGTGGTTTATTTAATAATACATGTGATCACGGCAGCAAGGCTGGCCTTTGCTCAAAAGTGGAAAGACAAAGAAATTCCTGATGAAAGCGAAGTAATAAAAAAAGATATGGACATGCACTGAGATGGATAAATTAACTTTGGAAATAAAAAATAAAGATGAGACAGAATATTATAAAGTATGGGATAAATTTTATCAATGGTGGGAAAAAGGGAAGGATCCAGTATCAAAATAAAACAGGGTTGGTGGAATGGATAATCAGAAATATAAAGTATTGTATCAATGTATATAAAACATGTATTTTATGCTATAATATGTATGACAAACAGGAATGTCAGGACGATCACAATGCATCCAATGTTTTTAACACTTTATTCAATAAAACTTTAAAAAAAGAGAGATCTGAATGGGTTCCTCTCTGCTAGAAAGAGTGGATCCCAGCAGCTATGGGTAGTCCTCAATTGATGACCACAATGGAACCCAAAATTTATGTTGCTTAAGTGAGACATTTGTTAAGTGAGTTTTGCCCCCTTTTACAACTACAGTTGTTAAGTGAATCTGGCTTTCCCATTGACTTTTCTTGTCAGAAGGTTCCAAAAGGTCATCACATGACTCTGGGAAACTGAAACCATCATAAATATGAATCAATATGAAACTGAACAAGGAGAGATTTAACCTGGAAATAAGGAGGAACTTTCTGACAGTGAGAACAATCAACCAATGGAACAGCTTGCCCTTGGAAGTTGTGGGAGCGCCATCACTTGAGACTTTCAAGAAGAGATTGGACTGTCATTTGTCAGAAATGGTGTAGGGTCTCCCGCTTGGGCGGGGGGGTTGGACTAGATGACCTATAAGGTGCCTTCCAACTCTGATTATCTGTTATCTGTTAAGTTGCCAAGCAACTGGATTTTGATCACATGACCATGGGGATGTTGCAATGTTGTAAGTGCGAAAAACGGTCATAAGTCACTTTTTTAAACCGCTGTTGTTACTTTGAACGATGATTAAACAAACTGTTGTAAGTCGAAGACTTCCAGTACTGTATTCATAGGGTTTGAAAAAACATAAGCAGAGTTGTATACTGCTTGCAACCTTTTTCTGAGTTAGTAGGAGGTAGCAACAATTGTTTGTACCAGGCTACTCTTCAAAAGTGTCCAAAGATTGCATTGGTGCTTAATGCAATGGCCAGGCTTTTGATTGGGTAAAAGGATAATATTATGCCTCTCCTAAAAAATCTTCACTATCTACTGGGTACAATCTAAGGCTTTGATGTTAACCTACAAAGCCTTAATTTATCAGAGGAATCATCTCTGCGGCTGTGAATCTATGAATCTTGAATCAGCAGGGAAGGGTCTTCTAAAGACACTCTGCTGAGAGAAGCTCAGCTATGGAGCACATGAAAAAGGACTTCCTGCTGAGTGGCTCCCAAGCTACAGAATGAGCATCCTGAGGAGAAACACTTGGCTTCTCAGGAGAGGGTTAAAAACTAAGCCACCCTTTCAACTGCAAAAGTGTTGTGAGCTATTTTAATATTGTTTTTTTATTTTAACTCCGTTTTATTATATGCTACAGTTTTTATTCTTGGAAAGCCATCCTGAGTACTGGCATTAAGGCAGAGAAAAATGAAATACGAGCCAGTTTGGTGTCGTGGTTAAGGCATCAAGAGATTGTGTGTTCTAGTTCTACCTCAGGCACAATGCTAGCTGGGTGATCACTTTCTGTTGGCCCTAGGAAGGAGGCAATGGCAAACCACTTCTGAAAAACCTTACCAAGAAAACTGCAAACACTTGTCCAAGCAGTCTCTGAAAATCAGACAAAACTGAATCAACTCTAGAAAGAGTGCAGAGAACAGCAATCAAGATGATTAGGGGACTGGAGGCTAAAACATACAATGAACGGTTGCAGGAACTGGGCTTGGCTAGTCTAGTAAAGAGAAGGATCAGGGGAGACATGATAGCAGTCTTCCAATATTTGAGGGGCTGCCACAGAGAGGAAAGGATCAAGTTATTTTCCAAGGTACTCAAAGGTCAGACAAGGAATAATGGATGAAAACTGAACAAAGAGAGATTCAACCTGAAAATAAGCAGAAATTTTCTGACAGTGAGAACAATCAACCAATGGAACTGTTTGCCTTCGGAAGTTGTGGGACCTTCATCACTGGAAGCTTTCAAAAAGAGATGGACTGCCATCTGTAAAAAAAAAATAGTCTAGGGTCCCCTGCTTGGGCAGTGGGTATTGGACTAGATGACCTACAAGGTCCCTTCCAACTCTGTTAATCTGTAGGAAGAGGTATTCTGTCCCTATGATGGCCAACTAGCTACCAAGGAAAAGTCTGCAAGGAGAGATGGAGAAGAATGTTACTCACCTTTTCATCTTTTTCATGGCTAAAAGCTATTGATAGCTTTATCTTTTATGAATTTACCTAAAGATAAGCATTTCCTGGAGAAAACATGGACACATCCTTGTCATTTTCTTGGCAAAATATGAATATATTTGTCCAATGCCTGCTTGCTTGCCATTAGCTAAGGCTGGCTAGGAGTCACCCTCTTTCAAATCCATCCTGTTTGGTTTCCATTGCTACATATTATGGAAGCAGATTCCATAATTTAACTTTGCAGTATGTGAAGAACTGGTATTTTTTTAAAAAAAAATCCCTTGCTATATTTTCTATCATTCAGATTCCTAAAGGATGGTCTCAATATCTAACCTTACAACAGAAAGCAAAAACACCTTCCATATTTCATTCACCCTAAATCTCTTTGAGAATCACTTAGAATTCTTACATGCTACTAGTGTGAGTATGTAATATGCTTTGGCCCTACACTATGGATTCTGCAGAATAGAATATCCCCTGAGTACTGTTGATCAGCCAAGAACAACAGCAATCAAAAAGTTCACAACAGGAATGACTTCCATTTCTTTAACCTCATGATTAGAGTTAAATGTATTCCTCCCTCTCTTTTCTGAGCTAAACAGAATGATTGAGACACAACTTAGAAACACCATGCTTATTTGTTACAAATACTAATTATCCCCAAAGGAAATTATCTTAGAAATATCACCTAGCAATCACCAAGGACCAGTGATGTTTAAAATAAACATAGCACCTCAACTATCTCTATACATCCCAACATTTATCAAGGCTTTTTTTTTACGCTCAAATCCAAATTTGTTCTCTTCTGCCCTCCACCTCCTTCCTCCACTTCTCTATAGCACATGTACAGGCAAGACCTGACAAATCTCATTTGAGTTGTCTGAGTAGTATTGGATTTTATTTTTTGAAAATTTTAATCTAATTAAATTATGTACATGGATCATCGTGGCAGGGTCATTGGTCTTCTGCATTCCAACTTATTCAACCAACTCAGTTCTCTTAAAGTTCATCATCAGTCAGCGGAATGACTGTGTTTAATAGTATTACCAAGAACAAGTACAGGAAAAATAGTGGTGCCATTGCTCTACCCTTGAAATATGCCACCCATAGGTGCATTTAATATTGAACAGGCAAAACATTATCTATCTAACTCTGCCTTCATGCATGAGAATAATAATATTGGATGACATTATGAAAGTACATCCATGTGTGCACATGTACACTTGTATGCATCCACAGGTGCAATAATGACACACCTCCTTCCCTAACTTGATTTCTTCCAGAACTATTGGATGAGTTTCTATGTGCCTGCTGGGAATGATGTGAATTGCAGTCCTAATATAGTTGGATG
The DNA here is from genome assembly GCF_049901735.1 of Notechis scutatus. NCBI lineage: Eukaryota > Metazoa > Chordata > Lepidosauria > Squamata > Elapidae > Notechis > Notechis scutatus. The sequence continues at coordinate 37,588,651 of NC_142010.1, read as the reverse complement.
GTGCCAAGTAGAAGACACCACACTAAAGAGTCAGCATCATCATGTATGTAAACTGATAATTGATTATTATAATGGATTATAGTTTATTACAATGATAAACAAAGTAATATATCATAAGGTGATCTATATATAACAATGTTTAATTAAAATTTGATTCTGCTGATATCCACTTACTGTTAAAGGAAATCCCATGGTCTCATTCAAGCACATGTATACATAGCAGCCTGAATGACATAAGAGTTGATAGAGAATACTATATTAGTTACAAGATAAAAGAGATAAAACTAAGTATAATATGTCTTGGCTAGAGAGCCAGAATGGCATAGTGGCTAATTGCCTAAACTAGAAACAGGAAGAAAACATTTTCTACTCATCTCTTTGGCACAGGAGCTAACTGGATGGTTTGGATCCAGTGTCAGGATCTGCGAAAAGCCAACTGGAAAATAAAAAAACCTTGGTTCATTGGGCATAGATACCTTTGTAGTATGAAGAAAGCAAGTGCAAAATAGCAGACCCTGGAACCCAGCAGGATAAACGTAGGAAGAACAGCAACATGATGCATCAGGTAAAGAAGAATTGGATAATGGAAAAATTCCTTAGATCTTTGAGATATCAGTAGATGGTGATAGATAGAACGATAGATCAATAGATCAATAGATTACATATAGATGATGATGATGAAGATGATAGATAGATAGATAGATAGATAGATAGATAGATAGATAGATAGATAGATAGATAGATAGATAGATAGATAGATAGATAGATGAGAGATGCTAAACATGTGTGAGAGAGATAGCTATATATACATTTATTTATTAAGAAAGTGACATTTCCCATTCAGTTCCATATTGATAGTTCCCTTGTACAGCCCATTCCATATCATTCACCATATTTACAATGAAGCCTAATTTCTTGTCTTTTAATTGTACCCAGGGTCTCCATTCACTCAGAGAATAACTATGAATTTCATTCAGTTCATATATCTAAAGATATATTAATAATATAAATAGGTGAAAAATATTAAGCTGCATGATGATTAATTCTAAAACATGAAGCTGTATATTACACTTTTATTCTTCCTTAATTGCATAAATTAAACAGTGGTTCCACAGAATTTCGCAGGATTTTTTTTAAAAAAAAAATCCAAATTGCTCAGTTACTACCAACTTTTCCTTCCTATATTTAGTCATTTTGGAGGAAGGTCAGCCTTGCGATTCAAGCTGCCGCATTATGAAGCCACATAATGACAGAGCTGGTTGGCAAGTATTGTAATGGATGTTCATAGAAGACAGTCAGCATCAAAATTTCATTGTCTAAGACATTCATTCTGTAAAGTAGCTTCTGTCTGCATTGCTACAGACAATGCTGCAGTTGTTCGAGCTTATTCTCTAACTTTCACTCAATTGGCAATCTTAGAGCAAAGCCCCTCCTTCATGTATTTTAGCACCCAAGCCTCCAAAGTTGCGAAGTGGCTGTCTGGTGAGCTAAAAATAAGGGGGCTGCTGTGGGAGGGGGAATACGCTGGATAAAGCAGGTGGCTATGAAAAGGCTGCCATGAATAAACTCATTTGAAATTCTGTAGTGGCATCTCCCACAAAATAACAATCTGAGAGTTTTCAGAATTACTTTTCAACCTGTGCCATCATACAGCACAAGAGGCGACATAATACAGGAGCCGTTCATGACAGAATTGTAATCATTCCAAAAGCTGTAGCTACACTGTAATTAAGAATGGCTGACGCAGCTAAACAGACACAACTCTAACACACATCCCAAAAATGCACAGAAAATCATTGTCGTCTTTGTAGAACATCTGTTCTTTGGCACGCCAGGCTTTGACTTATTTATATGTAGTGGTTTCCACTGGTTTTCCTGCATCTTACATCCAGGGGTGGGCCGCTGGGGGTTCACAGGGGTTCGGGAGAGCCCCTAGCTAAGATTCTGTGCAGTCCAGAGAACCCCCAAATCCCACTCCTGGCTAGCCCCGCCCACCTCACCCCTCCCCTCTTAGGAGTCCCCACACGACCCATTTTGGACGCAGCTAAGTGCAGGGCATGTGTGGAGGCTTGGGGAGGGCAAAAAACGGATCTCCTGGATGTTTGGGAAGGCCAGAAATAGGCCTGTTTCTGGCTTCCAGAGAGCCTCCAGAGCCCGGGGAGGCTGTTTTTGCTCTCCCGGAAACTTGAGGAAAGCTTCTGGAGCCCCCACCATGGTGCAGGAGGCCAACTAGGCCATGCCCACCATGGCCATGCCCACTCAGCAATCGGGCAGAGAACCCTTTGCTAAAAATTTGAAGGCCACCCCTGCTTTTACATCCCTATATTTGTTTGACATTAAGAAAAGAGTTAACAAGGAATAAATGGAAGAATGTATTTTCGGAGGAATGTATTTTCCAGTGAAAAAGGATGCAGTTCCTTTTTTGCAGCTTCTTTCACAGAGGCTTTCAGCCAAGAAAGAAATGTGCATAGATAGCATGTGGGGGTCTTCCCAAAATCAAGAGAACACGATTGAGATATTGGAGACTTCTCTGCAGCTCTCTTCACAGCCCCCTCTCAAGAAGGCGTCTCAGGAGGAGAGACGAGAACATTGAAAGTGAAAAACTGGCTACAGAAAAGATGCCAAAGGAAGTAGTTTTAATTTTATTTTTTATTTTTTGATAAGGGTATGTGTTCTGAGATGGGGACTTGGACTCCTGGTAAGAAATGGACTCTACCTTACAAGAATTGATAAAAATGTAATTAGAATGTATCTTGTAAACTTGATCTGGAAGGCTTTTATCTGAGTCCTGTAAACAGTGGTGGGATTCAAAAAAATCAATGGTTCTGTGGGCGTGACTTGGTGGGCATGACATGGCTTGGTGGGCATGGCTTGGTGGGCATGGCAGGGGAAGGATACTGTAAAATCTTCATTCCCTCCCCACCCCACTAACCTGATTTCCAGCTCCATTCTCCTGTGCAGGGCAACAAAAGAAGACCTAGCCGATCAGCTGGCACTCGGGAGGCAGAGAATAGATGGGGCGGGCCCAGTCAGAGGTGGTATTTGCTGGTTCTCCGAACTACTCAAAATTTCCGCTACTGGTTCTCCAGAACTGGTCAGAACCTGCTGAATACCACCTCTGCCTGTAAGGGAGAAAGAAAGTAGACAAGGAAATCAGGTGATTCCAAGCATTCAAGCATATAGAGGTGGCCAATAATGAACATATACTTACAGGTAGTCCTCAGTTTACAACAGTTCTTTTAGTGGCCGTTCAAAGTTACAATGGCACTGAGAAAAGTGACTTATGACTGTTTTTCACACTTACAACCGTTGTAGAATCTCCATGGTCACATGATCAAAATCCAAATGTTTGGCAACTGACTCATATTTATGATGGTTGTAGTGTCCTGGAATCATGTAATCATCCTTAGTGACCTTCTGGCAAGCAAAGTTGATGGGGGCAGCTAGATAATCGTGTTATTAATTTAACAACTGCAGTGATTCCCTTAACAACTGTGGCAAGAACTGTCATAAAATGGGGCAAAATTAATTCAGCAACTGTCTCATTTAGCAACAGTAATTTTGGGTTGAATTGTGGTTGTATGTTGAGGATTGCCTGCAAACTGTAGGTCAAATCACATTAATGAAGGGTTCGTTGACTGAATACAAGATATGGAAAACAAGCAAGAAGATGCAAAAAAAAAAAAAGTCTAGCAGGAATTATTGAGACCAAGAGTAGAATACTGGAGACAAGGGATGGCAGTAAATCACCTGGCCATTCAGAAGATTACCTCAATAATAACCTCCTAGCCCAGATTGTATAAATTTCAAGGAAGAGAGCCCTAATAATGGGAGAGTTCAAATACCAGGAAATATGTTCGAAAATTTGTCTTGACCAACACAGCAAGGTCCCCAAAGGTCTTGCTCCTCCACTTTCCAGAGAGCTAAAAAGGATGGTGTTGGCATTGCTCTAGCCAATATGGAAGAGTTGATTGAGGAGGTAAAAGCAGGGGCAAGAGGAAGCTGCCATGCTATTGTGGATTGAAGTTCCTAGAGAAAGAGGAATTGGAAGATACTCATACATACACATTAAATTTCAGGAAAGCCATTGTAACAAACCTACAGAGTACTGAGCAGGTTCTTAATGGAAGGAAGTCTTCTGGTTAAAAGGACTATGGAAGAGTTGACAAGCTCTCAAAAATAAGTTCCTGGAAGCACCGTTCCAGTGAGAAAACAAATGGAAGATAACATAAATATGGTTAGTCCTCAACTTATAACCACAATGGAGCCCAACATTTTTTGTGGCTTAGTGAAACATTTGTTAATCAATCAAACAAACAAACAAACAAACGTTTATTGTCAGTGCACAACAACAATGAACAATGAAATTGAAAAGTGAATTTTGCCCCATTTTACGACCTTTCTTGCCACATTTGTTAAGGGAATCGCTGCAGTTGTTAAGTTAGTAACATGGTTGTTAAGTGAATCTAACTTTCCCCATTGACTTTGCTTCTCATAAGGTTGCAAAAGGTGATCACATGACCCCTGTAACCATCATAAATGTGAGTCCATTGCCAGGTATCCGAATGCAAATTGCATGACTGTGGGGATGCTGCAATGCTTATAAATGTGAAAAATGGTCATGAGTCACTTTTTTTCAATGCCATTGTAACTTTGAATGGTCAATAAGTGAATTGTAAGTCAAGGACTACCTGTAGTGGACAAGTAGCTTTCAAATGACTTAAAACTTAAAAGAAAAGATATAAAATAGTGACTAGCCTAGAAAGGCTAAAGCACACACAAAAAAACGTAAGCTCACAAGATGTCAGAATGAGCTCTCTGGGTTATACCAATACATCATGAGAATTTCAGCAGTTTATGGGTTTTAATAAAAAAAAACACGACACCCAAGATGTTTTCTTTTTTATTACCCCAGCACAGCAAGGGAAATTTTGGTTTCAGGCACTGTTTCATTACAGCACATTAAAGCGTGTATTGAATCTTTGCAACACTGCTGCTCATTGACTAAGTCACACAGATGCCACTGCCAATAGCATGTACAGAAACCAGGGCAGATCGACCACTTTAAAACCTGCAATTATTTAAAAGTTCTTTAAAAGCTGGTCCTTGTGGCCTGCAGATGGTGCCAATTTTCATGTTATCCCATTAAATCTGCAGAAGTGCTGATAAATTTTGGAAATTTCCGAAATATATATATAGTGCTTAGTCACAGAAAGTGGTCAAGACAATTCAAGGCACACTCTGAACAGATTTTCATCCAAATGCCAGTTCTCAGTCAGCTGTTAGGACCCATATGCTCAGCAGAAAGCTCATCCTAACAGCAGACCCCACAGATGGCAACACTTCTAAACAGGAATGCAAGCAGAGCTGTCACTTGGCTTCGGTACTTGTTAAATAGCCACCATTTTCAATAGTCTCTGGTGCAATATTTGATGCTAACATGTCTAAAAGAGCATCTTCTCCTCTTTCAACTATATTGACATCTATAAATGTTGGGAATTATCTTACTGTCTACAACACCTTGCAGATTGCAGATCTTCTCTGCAGTAGGTGTTCCTTGGTGGAAAGCATTTGTCTCTTTGATAAGCCAGGCTGCAACTCTGAAATATTTTAAATTTTTGGGTAACCTTCTTTTTATGGCCCCTCAGCAGTTAGCCTAACCCCCCACCCCTTATTAAGCATTCTAAGTTGATTATTGTCTGTTTTAATCTTTAGGGTATGTTTTAATTCTTATCATAAAGAATGGAATGGAATAGAATAGAAACTGAAAGGGACCATGGAGGTCTTCTAGTCCAGCCCCCTGCTCAAGCAGGAGAACCTATACATCTCAGACAAGTGACTGTCCAGTCTCTTCTTAAAAACCTCCAGTGATGGAGTGCCCAGGATTTCTGAAGGCAAGCTGTTCCACTGGTTAATTGTCCTCACTATTAGGAAGTTTCTCCTTAACTGCAGGTTGCTTCTCTCTTTGATTAGTTTCCATCCATTGTTTTTTGTCCTGCCCTCTGGTGCTTTGGGGAATAATTTGACCCCTTCTTCTTTCTCTTTAAAGCCAATCATCCTTGGCCTTAAAATAAAGAACCATATATACGTAAAAGGCTTCATCAATACATGACAACAAACATAAACATTGTACTTTGGGGGATACAACACGTCAGAAGTCACTACTGTTGTGGTGAAAAATCAAGAATTTCAAATGGGTGCTGAAGTTCCATTCCATACTGTACTAAATATTTATCATTTTGGATTATTCCAAATGATGTTGACTTATAGAAGATCTGGGCACCAGCTTAACTTCCATTGTTTACTGATGCTGGGTGCTTTGGGAGGGGCGGATGTGCAGGTAGATGGGTGTAGAAAGGAGTGGCTGTGGCATGAAGGTGGTTCTCTGACAAATCTTTGCACGCAGGTGCCTTACCTCAACTTGGGAAGGGAACTGGATATGGACCAACTGCCACATGGAGATGAACAGGACATTGAGAGCCAGTTTGGTGTACTGGTGAAGATGCTGGCCTAGAAAGTGGGAGACTGTGAGTTCTAGTTCTGCTTTAGGCATGAAAGCTATCTGGGTGACTTTGTGCTGATCGTCGTCTCTCAGCCCAACCCACTTCATAAAGATGTTGTGGTGAAAATAGGAGGAAAAAAAGGGAATATTGTGTATGTTTGTCACCCTGAGTTACTTATAAAGTAATAAAGGCAAGAGAAAAATCTATAAATAAACATACAGCATAGTCCTGTTAGTGGCTTTGAATTTCAAAAGCAATATGATAAATAGACTGCACTTGCAAGGTAAATATTGTTTAAATTAATAGATGAAAATAAATTGCTGAGTATGATTCAAATGCAAGTCATTTACTGGTGAATGTTAAGGAAGGGCTTAGGAAAAAGATGCTATTATTATTATTATTATTATTATTATTATTATTATTATTATTATTATTATTATTATTATTATTATTATTTACATTTCTTAGTGCTTAATACACATGGTGTTGTCTGGGTATTCAATTTACTTAACAACACATTTTAATCTGCTCCTCTTTTTTCCAACCACTGATAAAATAGATTCTGTTTGATAATATTCTGTATCTTCTTTCTGTTTCATTTTTAATGTCAGTCTGACCATTTCTGCACACTCTAATATCTTCTTAACTATTTCTTCATCTCATGGTGTTTCTTCATACCTGACATTTGAAGAGATGTTGCTTTCATTTTTTTAGGATAGTCAATTATGGTGGGTGTTTTATTTGTTCTTTAATGTTATTATTATTATTAGGACTTTTGATCTATTGTGAGGTCACTTATGAAAAGGTGTGACAAAATTCATACCCTTGTATATTGCAAACCTAGAACTTTAAAGCTCTACCGTATTTTTTCTACCGTACTTAAATATAGTAAAGCTTTTCTTTTTAACTGTGTGTTTTCAGGTAGCATATATTTTGTTAAGTGTAGTTTGGTTTGGTTTGTGTGTTCTTTTGTGTTTGGCTTTTTAGTTTTTTTTCAATAAAGTACCAAGTTCTGAGTCATAACATCTGAAACTGTAAAGACAGAAGGCAATCTTTCTCCAAAACAGCTAAAATGGCAACATCTACAACAGAATGAGCAACCTTCTGACAATAAGAGGGCCCCGATTGGAGGGCTTAGTGGGTGAATCAAGGATGCCAAATGAGTGAGATAAGGATTTTCCTTTCAGGGGTTGCTTTCCATGTCTTTTGGGGCTTTTCTTTTGATGTTTAAAAATTTCTAGACTTCAGCATGGTAGGAAACTTTGGCAATCATGCTTGGACGGAACTAATAGGACCAAACCCAGTTTTCAATAAAGGAGAATAGTTATAGCTCAGGATTGAAAGGAGGGTTCCTTGGTATTCTCTAAGCATGGTTGTTTTCTTGCAGACATTTCATTACCCAAACTAGAATAGCACTGGTGATGCTATCTAATTTGGGTAATTTAAATGTCTGCAAGAAAACAACCAAGTTCAGAGAGCACCAAGGAGGCCTTATTTGTAGGTAACTTTCTTTGGTTTCCCCCATCTCTAATGTAGTCTGCTTCAAATGTGCTGTTCTTTAAGTCATTAACTTTCCAGCAAAGTCCCACCACAAGTTGAGGAACATTGCTGTAGGGTTTATTGCCCTGTACGAAATTAGTCTTGCTTCACTTCCTTCCCTCTGAACCACCCTCTGCTTTATTCCCCAAATTATCATGCCACCTTTAGGAGGATTTTAAAGAGAGTAGAAAGAGGTCTGTCTCAAATGCCTTTCCCAAATATAATTAATTGTTATTACTCTATAAACCCTTTCCATAAAATATATAATTATTGATTTCTGTCATTACAAACACCCCTGATTTCTCCATGGAATGATATCATAAATATTTCCTGTCACTTTAATCATTTCTATCATCTCATGCTTTCCAAATCAAAGGGACCAAGCTGTTTAATTTTTTCCCCCTCCAATTTTGTCTTCCTACATATCTTCTAGAAGGCTCCTTCACACACAGGTTGAAAACAGATGCACAGATGTAATATCCTGCTTAACTCTGGCAAGTCTAATTTGTTAACTTAAGCAAGAGTGTTAACTGTGGTACAAGAATCTACAGGAACTATTTTTGGCACTTCTGCACATCTAAATTCTTCTCAGTTGTACTTGCCTAAACTCCCTACAATTTGAGAAAATCCAGCCTTGAGAGTTAAGGCTGGTATCCCTTGTCTGACCTACTTTCAGATTTTTTTTTCCTTTTAATGACCCTGTAATCCTTTGCATTGGGGTGGCATTGGAACAACTGAATGGAGCTCAAGCGTTTACTGGCTGGATGCCCTTCCTGACACCTGTGCAGAGTTCACAGCAGACCATTTCTCACTGTGCTCAGAGAGAACAATATCTGCTGCTATCTAGGATCAAATTCACAGCCTCCTGATTGGGAAGCGAGAGCTCTACCACTAGGCTACTGCACCACTGTATCTTCAGATATTATAATAAACCAAAATTTAACACAGCCCTTAACAACTTTTCTAAGCCAATAACATCGATGGTTTTGTGAGTACCATCTATAAAAGTTTTTAAAATCTTGAATCCCAAGAGAACATTAAATCTTAGAAAATGCCAAAAAATCTCATCCATGGGATTTCATGACATCACATGCAACACCGTGGAAATTTTGAAGTTTTTTGTTCCAGTTCACCATTTTTAAAGATTATTTTGATTGAATGCTTTGAAGATATTGAGCACTAGGGCACTAAGACATCTAAGCAATTTGTGGATGCTATGTTGTCAATCCTCCCTTTGTCAATAGAGCCAGCCCAGTGAGATTTATATTCTTTCGCTCCACTTCTCTTCTGTTGTTTGTTTGAAAGTTCTCAGTTAATCACAGTTCATCACGTTGTCCATACTGTTATTAATATAAGTCTGGTTTCTTTAAATGAACCATCTTCGTGAACAATAGTGTGAAGTTGATTCATTTCAAACTGAATCTAATTAAAATTAACACATAGGCAACATGACAAGGTGCAATGAATGAAAGCTGGAAATGAAAAAAATTAATATCCTTCTTTGAGCTCAGTCTTTTTCTTCACACTTTTGCTGATGGGAATGATAAATGCTTGAAGACAAAGATATTGGCCACTGAACTATGTTGCCGATCCATAATGATGCTAAACTGTTTCCAAAAAAAGAAACAGTTTTCTAGTCAAAAATGAAATGGATGAAAATTTTCATGTAGCAGATGCCAATTAAAGTGATTGTCATCTCACCCAAAAGAAAAAAGGCCTTGGCTTTGTTTTTTTGTTAATTGTACCAGTATTCAGTATGGCATCTGCAGTGCAAAATACTTATACCTAATTTGTAACAAAAACTTGGAATCATAATTGCAATGAGTGCAAACTGCTAGCAGAAAATTGATTTATTTATAATACCAAGTTTTTGGACAGAATTAAAAAATACGAAGGGACTAAATAAAAGCCACTAGCTCTTATATTGTTCACCTGCATGAATGGCAAGGCCATTTAACACTAGAAAGGTGTACCCTGCACTAATTTTACTGTGTACTTAACTCCATGTCTCTTGTTTCCTAGTAACTATTCATTTCATTCATATAAAGGGTTCTCTAGAACAAGGCTGTCAAACTTGCGGCTAGAGGGCCAGAGTTTGCACTGTGCTGGAGTTTGTGTCATGTGCTAGCCATGTCCACTGCCGGTTTATCAAAGGGACTAAAAAGTTGCAATACATCAAGTGATGACACTGTGATGACGCAAGTTTGACACCCATGCTCTAGAAGCATCTGTCATGATTTCATATAATTGACCTTCTGTATGAGGCAGATTTCCCTAAAAAAATACGTGTTATTCAAATACTTCCCAGAAAACCATTTAAGTTCATTCATAGTCTGTTGGAGCGAACATGCCAAACAAATTGTGCGATTCTTTGAAAGCTAACAAATAAGACAAAATTTTCGCCAGAGTGAGATGTTCTGGGTGGGTCACTGAGGATCTTTAGGTTGATTTGAAAGTCCCCAGATTTGAGTTCAACCCACATTTGGATCCAGAATTTGTGTCTTGCCTTGAAATCAACTAGAAATCAACTAACAACTATGACAGGGTAGGATGTGATTTTCAGGTTTAGCATTTATTGTCTTGTTGCATGAAGGGGCAATTAGACCATTGAGCCCTGAAAGCGGACTATCTAGCATTCATCATCATCATCATTAGGTCCTGTGCAGAGCACATTGGGCAGCAAATGTTTTCCAGTGATTCTGATCATTCCAGACATCAAGATCGACATGAATATGGAGTGGTATTGATACTAAGCAAGGAATCATGCCAAATCTTGATAGCTGGAAAGCTATTAGCTCACGTGTATAATCATAGCTAGGTTTCAATCAAGGCATGTGAAAACAATTATCTAGCACTAGCTTGAATATGTTCAAGAGAAGTGAACATTTTTGAAGGAGTTTTTCTTAATGTTTAACTACAATATATTAGTAAAATAAATACTTTTATACTTTTAGTTTTTAATAAACATAGTAACAACAATACAAACTAAACTAGCAAAGGGTAAAAAGGGCAGAAAAAAGAACAAGAAAAGAAAAAAAGAATAGAAAAGAAAAAAAGATATACAGAGCATAAGCTAATACACTAACTTTTCACTCTCCTTTAAAGATACAATTTAAAAAAAACAAAAACTGTTCTCTCCAGAGCCTAATTTTTATCTATATACAATTCAGAAATAATAACTTTTCACCTAGTTCAACAAAACATTTATTAGGAGTAGAAATATAAAACAAATAATTTGTTTCTGGTCAAATAGTCCAACTTTATACTCCCTTTGTTTGCTCTACACAATCTTGACCTTCAAACCCATCTCAGGTTTTGATCTTTCATCACTCTTTGGCATTTAAAAGGTGTCTTCAAAGCTTTCATCAGCCTACTTTGTAAATCCCTCAAGCAGGATTTCTTGTCATGGTTGTTCCAGGTCCAGATCCTTTTCTTGATTTTTTTTTCTATTCTCATTTTGGTAATCACAATTATGTTGTCTTCCATGCCTTCAAACTCTATAAGGTCTATGCAGCTAAAAGGTTTTTTTTTTTAAATGCTTCTCATCTAAAAGTTTATCGAGTGAAATCTGTATCCTGTCTATTATCTATTAATGTTTCAGGCCATTAAAATCAGTGCAGTTGATTCATTTCCAATAAATGTAATGTTGTTGACCACAAATACTTCGAGAACAATACAGCAGAATAAGCTTCTGCTCCATCTCTCAACCCTCCCTTTTTGTGATGTTCTCCTCTCATATTACACCAATAAGAAAGGGTAGAAAATCACTTCAATTTTTCCTGGGTCTCCAAAGAGTTACAGTAATTTCAGCAAATATTTGATGTTGTTTTCTGCAGCGTTATGACTCCCTTTGGGTGCAGTGCATTATTTGCTCTGGTAATTTACAGTCCAAATGGCAGTGATTATGTGATTAAACAAGATCAAGCCTTCCATTCAGTTCAGTAATCCTTACAGAAGGTTTATTATTTTTTCATATCTGTTGTTACAAATCTGCATTCAGTTTGCCTAATTTAAAGAATATTCTTTTTTAAAAAATTAGTGGGTTCTTTTTTTTAGTTCTGCATACATGCTTAGTGGTATTCCTATGGCATATTCCAGCAAAATCATTCTCTTTTTAAAGAAACCATAAACTAATGCAGAGTCAAACAGTATAGTTAATATTTCAATAACATAATAATTTAGAGTTCATAAGCAATAACGCACAGCAGGGAATGTAATTTTGCTTTCCACCTCTTGCAGTGCAAAACAAAGTCTTAGGTTTAAAGGTCAACATTTATGTTACATCTGCTGAATGAAGCTTCCTTTTAGGAAAAAAAAATGGGTTCCTTTGTGTATGCTTGGGTACAGTTTCATCTAATCACATCCTAAAATAACAACTTAAAAAGGTTTCTTAGGATATTGAATGGAATCATTTATCCATATTTGATGCTTACAGAATACTGAGTGAGCGAGTAAATGAGTGAGTATGTAATTATGTGCCATTAGGATAGTATGGCCTCTTAGTTATCCCATGGACAGAACTTTTCCAGGATGATCTGTTTCAAATATAGCTTTTTAGATCACCCAACGGTGCACCCGTTGGCACTATAATTGAGTTCACCCCACTTGTTGCTGATAATTCTTATCTCCTCTTTCCTTCCTTCTTCCCCAACATTATAGATTCCTTCAGAGAAATCTAGGTTTTTATTTTGTGCCTTCAAGTCAGTGTTGACTCCTGGTGACTAGTTTATGAAGTTTTCTTGGCAAGATTTCAGACTTGGTTTGCCCTTAGCTGCTTCCTAAGGGCAGAGAGAGAGAGAGAGTGACTGGCCCATGGTCATCCAGTTGTCTTTGACCAAAGCTGGGATGAAAACTTATAGTCTACTGGTTTCTAGTCTTACACCTTGCCATTACATCAAACTGCTTTACTTGATTTATTTTAGGATTCAATTGTTTGTTGTCTTGGCTAAATCTATTAATATATTTTGGGGGAATTTCCATCAATGCCAAAATTCAAAAATATCAATAATCTCTATATCTTCTTTTTTTAGAGTCCAACTTTCATTTCCACAGATTCACCAGATAAACAATTAGCAATAGCACTTAGATTTATATACCACTTTACAGTGCTTTACAACCCTCTCTAAGCAGTTTACAGAGTCAGCATATTGCCCCCAACAATCTGGGTCCTCATTTTACCCACCTCCGACGGATGGAAGGCTGAGTCAAACTTGAGCCTGGTGAGATTCAAACGGCCAAATTGCAGGCAGCTGACAATCAGCAGAAGTAGCCAGCAGTACTGCACTCTACCCACTGTGCCACCATGGCTCAAGTATCAGTATTACAAACAATACTGATCTTTAAGAAATGAATGTTATTTACAAGTTCTCCTACCACTAAACAATGCATTCTCATTATTAAAAGCACACACGGCAACACAATTTAGACTGTGTCTAAATCCTCTAAGTCAGTGAAGAAGAGAGAACAGAGAACTCAGGCAACTGAGCCAACTTAAGCTCTAAAGGTTTTAGTGTGCAGGAGGTACAAATAGTCTTATGATTTTATTGTTGTTTATTATTATTTCATTTCCTTACTTGTTCAATAAACAGGGTGACAACTGAAGCAAAATGCATAGTTCCATCTTTTGCATCACTTATGATTCATCCTGGAAGGAAGGCTTTACTCACAGTCACTTGTCACCTCTCAACACATTTGCAATGTCCCCTATACAGAATTGTAGACCATTCAGAAGTTACTGCTGAGCCATAATGCAACCGTTCAGGTTGCTGTGGACATCCTTTGGTATACCCATGTATTGATTTCAACAGTTGCATTAGTTACCAATTGCTCTTAAAGGCATTAGTCTTCACCTTCAAATTCCTCATAGTTCAAAGCCTGGATATCAGTGGTCTTCTCCTTGTAACATCTGCCTGCACAATGATATTAAATAGGGTGGGGCCACTCTAATTCCTTCTCTCAGGGATACCATCTGCAAAGACCTCAAAAGCATACCTTTTGAGTAGTGCTTCTGAAATAGCTTGCCCCCCCCCCACATCCCCAGACATCAGAATGGCCCCTCACACTTGGCTTTTAAATAATCCTTTAAACATGTCTATACCATCAGGATTGGGCTGGACTGTTATGACTGCTGTCTCTGGTAAGGAAGGGGATTTCAGATTCATTGATTGTGGTATTCTTGGGAGTAAGGGCAAAGTCATTTTTTTAAAAAAAACAACAACACATGGATTCTGAATTAAAATCAGAATCAGAATAAAGCTGAAAGGGTCTTCTCGTCCAGGCTCCTGTTTAAGCAGGAAATCCTATACCATTTCAGGCAAGTGACTGTCCAGTGTCTTCTTAAAAACCCCTAGTGATGAAGCACCCACAACTTCTGATGGCAAGCTGTTTCACTGGTTAATTGTCCTCACTGTTAGGTAGTTTCTCTTCAATTCCAGGTTGTTTCTCTCTTTGATTAGCTTCTATCCTTTGTTTCTTGTCCTGCCCTCTGGTGCTTTGGAAAATAAATTGACCCCCTCCAATTTGTGGCACCCTCTCAAATACTGGAATACTGCTATCATGTCCTACCTAGTCCTTCTTTTTTCTAGACAAGTCAAACCCAAATCCTACAGCCGTTCTTCATATGTTTTAGTCTCCTTTAATCATCTTAGTTGCTCTTCTTTGCACTTTTTCCAAAGTCTCAACATCTTTTTTGTAATGTGGTGACCAAAACTGGATGCAATATTCCAAGATGAGACTTGTTCATTGCTCAGAGTAGACTTTAATTATAAGTCTTGCAAATTAAAGGGAAAAAATGAATGTGTTGCTCTGTTTAGAGCTGTGTTTCTCAATCACAACAACTTTAATGAATGGACTTCAACTTCCAGAATTGATGGCTGAGAAATTCTGGCTGTGAATTCTGTGAGTTGAAGTATACTCTTCTTACAACTGCTTAAGATTGTAAAACATTTGTCTAGAGTGATATAACTCTGTTGCTGGCTGGTTGCCACTTATCTCTTCATCTGCCACCTCCTTTTTACAAACAAAGATAATGACAAGATGGTCTCTTCTTGTCATCAATGCCCAAACATCATTATTATTTTCTTTGGACAACTTTGATGAATAGATCCCTGTTCCAGAGGTGGTTATTCAGCAGGTTCTGACCAGTTCTGGAGAACCGGTAGCGGAGATTTTGAGTAGTTCGTAGAACCGGCAAATACCATCTCTGACTGGAGATTTTACAGTATCCTTCTCCTGCCACGTCCACCAAGCCATGCCCACAGAACCGGTAGTAAAAAAAAATTGAATCCCACCACTGCCCTGTTCCACTCTGAAACCCTTATTACTTTCATTTTACTAGACTTTTTCCCTTACCATGCCAACAATACAGGAATAAAATACAGACAGTTTATATCAATACATTTTACACAGTTAAAAGAACATAGGAGCCATTGCATTTAGGGGTCAGAACAGAATGACTCTTGAGTCCAGTGGGGCCTACTCCCAAGTAAGGGATTGGAAATTAATAAAATTAAACCATAAAGGCTCCAAATCCTTACCTAAACATATCAAAAAGAATTAAAATATGACCTGTTTTGAGAATCTACAAGGTTGATTAATAACCTTTCATTCTCTTTGCTTAAGCTCCTAAATTTCTGGTTGCCTAATCTACATTTACAGTTTAGCACAGTAGCTAGGGAGGAACATATATTAATTATCCAGGAGTGAGTAACGCATAGACAAGAGAAGAAATCTTATTTTTAAATATTCTTCTGTGATAAAAGTTTTCCAACTCAAGGACTATCGCTGTGTCAGCCAAAGGACACTCTGGAATGTCCTCCCCAAATCATGCCATGTATCCAAGACGGCATTCAGAAAATTTACCCCACCAAGCCAGTAGGTCTAACTTCCTTTTCCACATATTATTCTGCTTTATGACATGGATAGTTCAGGCTGAAGTTTCACCTCTTAAAGGGAGAGGTAGATTTTAAAAATAGCTCTTATGTCCAGAATTACTAACTTTAGAAGCACTGGAGTCACATATGCAATGCTGACTGATGGGTTGAAGGTGTCACACCCACCCACGCATGCTTAAGTTTTATTTTCAGAGCTGAAAGGTAATCCAGACAAATATAAATAGGCCTGAGGATGTGATCAGAGGGAGATGAAATATTTATCCCCATTTCTGAGTATTAATTCAATTTTGATTTAAAAATACCCAAATCTGTAAATTGCTAAAGCAAAACAAACATTCAATTTATTTATCCAAAAGCTGGAGAGGATCCTATGTATTTTCACCCTGCTATACAGCTAGTCCTCACTTAATGACTGCACTGTTTAGTAACCATTTGAAGTGGAAGGACAACTTGAATGCTTCGAGCGTGATGAAAATTGACGAAGATCAATAGAACATATATTCTAATATATGCCCCTTAATTTAATCTCCGTTTCCAACTAATAAGCTGATGGTAGAAAATTTTATATGTTCCAAAGGACAGGGCAGTGTTGCAGAGACTTTGTTTGTTTTGTTTTGTTTTAAACACCCTCCCTGTAGCTTTACAGGCCAGAACAACAATACCTGCTTGTCAGCCATTATCTCCAGTGCTTAAAAAAAAATGTCAACATTAATATCCTTCTGTAATTTGAGAAGCTTCTGTAAACTTGCTTCCCTTCTCTCTCTTTGTGTTTTCATGACAGGCAATTTTGAAGCCTGTCTTTCCTGCCACTTCCAATCAAGTTAACAAACAGAAGTCTCACCTACAACACAACCATGAAGAGGACCCAAAATGTTTGGGTCAAAAGCGC